>NW_027150403.1:1321333-1982000 GCF_031143425.1 Pleurodeles waltl | reverse complement strand
AGGGCCAATGTTCATGACGCTCAAAGCTGAGCCTTCCGGAACACGATCTCTTCCCTTGGAAGAAAGGAACTGGGATCACTTTCATTCCAAGAGGTGATTTCAGAACTGGACCCGAAATTACCATGGAGAAGCACTGTGCATTTAATGTTCCTACGAGCACTGCTGCTCCAGCACAGAAAAGCAGTTGCAAAGAAATCTCGCATACCTTCATGATGCTAAACCGTCTCGACGCCAGTATAAAGCATGTATTGCAATGCAACATGACATCTTACAAGAGTGAAAAGCAGAAATACTCCTGTTTAAAACACAGACTGAACCTATAAAGGTAGGGGTTTGTCTGGGATTTGAACCGAGGTCCTCTCACACCCGAAGCGAGAATCATACCCCTATACCAACTAGACTGCCGCTGCATAGTCATTTGAAACATCTTCTGAAGCGTCTTTCCGAAAAGCAGGCCATTTGGAGGCTCTCTCTCTCTAAGCATGCCATAGCAATTGATGTTTTCTGTCAAGGATTTTTTGTTTGTCTCTAGCAAGGCAAGAGGTAGTCAAAATGCCCTGTGCCAGTGAGCTGAACTAGGGCACTGATGTGAAAAGCAGACCCTTTCTGGTAGTTGTAACCCGCTGCAAGTCATGGACCCTTGCACCTTAGACTTCCCAACCAGAAGCACTGAAGGGCCTGCTAGCTCTTGAGCCAGAGGAGCATGCCTCTTGGATTCAAGCACACTTGCTCGATCAGCGCTCGATCAGGCTTGATCAGGCGACATTTATATTAGTGGCTCATAGGCCTGAAACACTCACCTGGGAGACGCAGGGTGGCTGATTTCCCGGAATGGCCCTTGATGGGGAAATCACCTCCTTTCCCCCGCCTCATTTCAGAATTGTGTGCTAGTCGCAAGACAGTGTTCAGGGGTTCATGGGTACTGCCTACTCCCAGCTGCCTCTCTGTCTTCTTCATGTAAATTGCAAGTCACGAAGAGGCACCATTGCCAATATGCTCCACCCACCTTACCAAGAAACCTAGTTTGAGCTTGTCTGCCTGTGTTGTTGCAGGGGCAGTGTCTTCTTTGCCCAAAAGGTGGCAGGAGAGCCTCACTTCAAACGATAGAATCAACTGCTTAAGTAGAAACCAGCATGGTAGTTACTGTCATAAAGTGCAGCTCTAACAGAAGGTGTGCCTGAGACGCCCCTTCCAGTAATACACAGAATTTTGATTGAGGGCCCAGCCGATGGGTTGGTGGATTTCTCCTCACATGCCACAGCAGCTTCCAAAGATAGTGGTGTGAGGAGCTGGCTCTGCAAGCAGAGCAAGATTTAAGGGAAGAAAATACACCTGTCAGAAGTGGGATTTGAACCCACGCCTCCATGAAGAGACCAGAAGGCTCAGCTTCACTGAAGATCAAGCTCTCTTGAGTCTGGCGCCTTAGACCACTCGGCCATCCTGACAGCCAAAACAGTGTGCAGGTCGGACTCTTCAGTCTGCACTTGTTGATTTTGCCGCTTGCAATGTTCCTATCAAAGTCACAGCTTTAAAGGCCCCACAATATAACATGGCCAAGAAAAAAAAAAAAACAGAACAAGAAACAATGCACATGCACGACCACCGAGGGATGCAGATAACTTTTTAGCGTCCTGCAATAGTAAAGCACGTTTTACACAGGTCACAAGTTTTTCAAGGTAATTTCTGTCTAAGTGTGCATTGAGAGAGACTGAGGTTTTAGGGAGCAAACACAAAAGCTGCTGCTTCCAAGTGTTTCTGCCCGGTCTCGAACCAGGGACCTTTCACGTGTGAGGCAAACGTGATAACCACTACACTACAGAAACAAGCTTGCTGGTTTGACTGAAGGAGCACAGTTCCCCTCATATGTTTGCACGATTTCCTCTATACTTTATCAGCAGTTGCTCGGAATGCGAGGGGTAAGTGTGAAAATTGCAGCGGTGTCAGCCAGCATGCATACACTCAGACGTCCTGAAAAATCCCACAGCTGCGGGCAGAGACAGACAAATATCTGATGCCTAAATGCCAGGAAAGAGAGCCTGTGAAATCATCACACAGGGCGCACTGAGAGCAAGCAGGAAGGAAGCCAAGGCATTGTAATCCATTTTTCGCCTGAGGCAAAAAATATGTTTTGCGCAACAATGCTTCGAGTGGAATGAGAAATGTTGAGGGGTTGTGTATTTTGAGCAGGATTTGATTGTTTTCCACTAAAATGGGTTCGTCTGGGATTTGAACCCGGGACCTCTCGCACCCTAAGAGAGAATCATACCCCTAGACCAACGAGCCTGGGCACAGAAGTGCAACGGCTCCGACCCTGCTCGGAGGTTTGGTGACAGAGAGTGGGAGACTACATCCCAAAGCAAGAAACTGCACATGGTGCTCTCTTCTGCAATACGACTAGAGTCATTTGCATGGTCTTCATCGAACATGACATAAAAAGCCTCTATCCTTTAGACATTTTGGCCCAGATTTACAAGAAAATGACTAAGCGCGACGCTGTGCCAAATTTTCAAGCCCCACGCGCCGTCATTTTCAAAATGCAGGGAAGCGCCGTATTTAGTAGAATACAGCGCACCCCTGTGCTTCCCCCTGCGCCAGCTCTAAATTAGCTGCTGAGCGCCAATGCAGCCGTTCTTGCACCATGGTACAAGGATGACTGCGTTGAGGGGGAAATTGTTTTTGTGCAGGAAGGGACACCTTCCTGCCCAAAAAAAAAATCTTCAATGGTGATTTGCTCTTACTTCTATGTGTGCTGCAGAATGCATCAAACATAGAAAGAGCAAAAACAAGGAGAAATGAAAACATTTCTCCTCAGTGCGCCACTCTAACGACACCCCTGGGATGGCGTTGGATTTTGGCACTGACGCAGATTTACGCCAACTCCTAAATCTGGAGCAGCATCAAAATGCTATGGTGTTGCTGTGGCACACTCCCAACAACACCCATTGCACGCCCCTTCCAGGGAACGCACTGCGTGCTAAGGGGCCGTATTTACAAGGTGGTGTTAAGCCACAAAAAGTGGCTGAACGCCATCTGGTAAATACCGCGCAGTGCATAGTGCCACCGGGGCGTCACTAAAAGTGATGCTCCGGTGGCGATAGGGCCTTGTAAGTCTGGCACTTTATTTGCTCAAGGTGTGTGTTCTTGGTGAGGGCAGGAAAGCTATTTTCGCTCTCGTACCTTCCTTCCTTGGCTGGCTTGAATGCTGTAGGCTCAGGCTTCATTGCAAAGGTCAAACAGTGAGCAACTGACTGCCGTAAGCTGGCGCAACTCCTCTTGGTGAGCTGTGACAGATGCCCCAGGAGCGTAGTACCTCACGATGGTGAGGGATAGACACAGTCTCTTTTATCTCAGCTTGCCTGTCAGGTGAGGCAGGAAATGCAAATACTGTGAAAAAGCCCAGCGACTCGAACCAGGGACCTTTCGCATGTGAGGTGTGCATGATAACCACTACACTACACAAACAGACACACTTGCCTGCTTGCTTCATGTGGCTATACATTGTACTGGAACCACCACACTATGGAAACAGACACACCTGCTTGCTTTATGTGGCTATGCATTGGACTGGGATGCAAGGATGAGGGCCAATGTTCATGACGCTCAAAGCTGAGCCTTCCGGAACACGATCTCTTCCCTTGGAAGAAAGGAACTGGGATCACTTTCATTCCAAGAGGTGATTTCAGAACTGGACCCGAAATTACCATGGAGAAGCACTGTGCATTTAATGTTCCTACGAGCACTGCTGCTCCAGCACAGAAAAGCAGTTGCAAAGAAATCTTGCATACCTTCATGATGCTGAACCGTCTCGACGCCAGTATAAAGCATGTATTGCATTGCAACATGACATCTTACAAGAGTGAATAGCAGAAATACTCCTGTTTAAAACACAGACTGAACCTATAAAGGTAGGGGTTTGTCTGGGATTTGAACCAAGGTCCTCTCACACCCGAAGCGAGAATCATACCCCTATACCAACTAGACTGCCGCTGCATAGTCATTTGAAACATCTTCTGAAGCGTCTTTCAGAAAAGCAGGGCCATTTGGAGGCTCTCTCTCTCTAAGCGTGCCATAGCAATTGATGTTTTCTGTCAAGGATTTTTTGTTTGTCTCTAGCAAGGCAAGAGGTAGTCAAAATGCCCTGTGCCAGTGAGCTGAACTAGGGCACTGATGTGAAAACCAGACCATTTCTGGTAGTTGTAACCCGCTGCAAGTCATGGACCCTTGCACCTTAGATTTCCGAACCAAAAGCACTGAAGGGCCTGCTAGCTCTTGAGCCAGAGGAGCATGCCTCTTGGATTCAAACACACTTGCTCGATCAGCGCTCGATCAGGCTTGATCAGGCGAGATTTATATTAGTGGCTCATAGGCCTGAAACACTCACCTGGGAGACGCAGGGTGGCTGATTTCCCGGAATGGCCCTTGATGGGGAAATCACCTCCTTTCCCCCGCCTCATTTCAGAATTGTGTGCTAGTCGCAAGACAGTGTTCAGGGGTTCATGGGTACTGCCTACTCCCAGCTGCCTCTCTGTCTTCTTCATGTAAATTGCAAGTCACGAGGAGGCACCATTGCCAATATGCTCCGCCCACCTAACCAAGAAACCTAGTTTGAGCTTGTCTGCCTGTGTTGTTGCAGGGGCAGTGTCTTCTTTGCCCAAAAGGTGGCAGGAGAGCCTCACTTCAAACGATAGAATCAACTGCTTAAGTAGAAACCAGCATGGTAGTTACTGTCATAAAGTGCAGCTCTAACAGAAGGTGTGCCTGAGACGCCCCTTCCAGTAATACACAGAATTTTGATTGAGGGCCCAGCCGATGGGTTGGTGGATTTCTCCTCACATGCCACAGCAGCTTCCAAAGATAGTGGTGTGAGGAGCTGGCTCTGCAAGCAGAGCAAGATTTAAGGGAAGAAAATACACCTGTCAGAAGTGGGATTTGAACCCACGCCTCCATGAAGAGACCAGAAGGCTCAGCTTCACTTAAGATCAAGCTTTCTTGAGTCTGGTGCCTTAGACCACTCGGCCATCCTGACAGCCAAAACAGTGTGCAGGTCGGACTCTTCAGTCTGCACTTGTTGATTTTGCCGCTTGCAATGTTCCTATCAAAGTCACAGCTTTAAAGGCCCCACAATATAACATGGCCAAGAAAAAAAAAAAAAAACAGAACAAGAAACAATGCACATGCACGACCACCGAGGGATGCAGATAACTTTTTAGCGTCCTGCAATAGTAAAGCACGTTTTACACAGGTCACAAGTTTTTAAAGGTCATTTCTGTCTAAGTGTGCATTGAGAGAGACTGAGGTTTTAGGGAGCAAACACAAAAGCTGCTGCTTCCAAGTGTTTCTGCCCCGTCTCGAACCGGGGACCTTTCGCGTGTGAGGCGAACGTGATAACCACTAAACTACAGAAACAAGCTTGCTGGTTTGACTGAAGGAGCACAGTTCCCCTCATATGTTTGCACGATTTCCTCTATACTTTATCAGCAGTTGCTCGGAATGCGAGGGGTAAGTGTGAAAATTGCAGCGGTGTCAGCCAGCATGCATACACTCAGACGTCCTGAAAAATCCCACAGCTGCGGGCAGAGACAGACAAATATCTGATGCCTAAATGCCAGGAAGGAGAGCCTGTGAAATCATCACACAGGGTGCACTGAGAGCAAGCAGGAAGGAAGCCAAGGCATTGTAATCCATTTTTCGCCTGAGGCAAAAAATATGTTTTGCGCAACAAAGCTTCGAGTGGAATGAGAAATGTTGAGGGGTTGTGTATTTTGAGCAGGATTTGATTGTTTTCTGCTAAAATGGGTTCGTCCGGGATTTGAACCCGGGACCTCTCGCACCCTAAGCGAGAATCATACCCCTAGACCAACGAGCCTGGGCACAGAAATGCAACGGCTCCGACCCTGCTCGGAGGTTTGGTGACAGAGAGTGGGAGACTACATCCCAAAGCAAGAAACTGCACATGGTGCTCTCTTCTGCAGTACGACTAGAGTCATTTGCATGGTCTTGATCGAACATGACATAAAAAGCCTCTATCCTTTAGACATTTTGGCCCAGATTTACAAGAAAATGACTAAGCGCGACGCTGTGCCAAATTTGCAAGCCCCACGCGCCGTCATTTTCAAAATGCAGGGAAGCGCCGTATTTAGTAGAATACAGCGCACCCCTGTGCTTCCCCCTGCGCCAGCTCTAAATTAGCTGCTGAGCGCCAATGCAGCCGTTCTTGCACCATGGTACAAGGATGACTGCGTTGAGGGGGAAATTGTTTTTGTGCAGGAAGGGACACCTTCCTGCCCAAAAAAAAAATCTTCAATGGTGATTTGCTCTTACTTCTATGTGTGCTGCAGAATGCATCACACATAGAAAGAGCAAAAACAAGGAGAAATGAAAACATTTCTCCTCAGTGCGCCACTCTAACGACACCCCTGGGATGGCGTTGGATTTTGGCGCTGACGCAGATTTACGCCAACTCCTAAATCTGGAGCAGCATCAAAATGCTATGGTGTTGCTGTGGCACACTCCCAACAACACCCATTGCACGCCCCTTCCAGGGAACGCGCTCCGTGCTAAGGGGACGTATTTACAAGGTGGTGTTAAGCCACAAAAAGTGGCTGAACACCATCTTGTAAATACCGCGCAGTGCATAGTGCCACCGGGGCGTCACTAAAAGTGATGCTCCGGTGGCGATAGGGCCTTGTAAGTCTGGCACTTTATTTGCTCAAGGTGTGTGTTCTTGGTGAGGGCAGGAAAGCTATTTTCGCTCTCGTACCTTCCTTCCTTGGCTGGCTTGAATGCTGTAGGCTCAGGCTTCATTGCAAAGGTCAAACAGTGAGCAACTGACTGCCGTAAGCTGGCGCAACTCCTCTTGGTGAGCTGTGACAGATGCCCCAGGAGCGTAGTACCTCACGATGGTGAGGGATAGACACAGTCTCTTTTATCTCAGCTTGCCTGTCAGGTGAGGCAGGAAATGCAAGTACTGTGAAAAAGCCGAGCGACTCGAACCAGGGACCTTTCGCATGTGAGGTGCGCATGATAACCACTACACTACAAAAACAGACACACTTGCCGGCTTGCTTCATGTGGCTATGCATTGTACTGGAACCACCACACTATGGAAACAGACACACCTGCTTGCTTTATGTGGCTATGCATTGGACTGGGATGCAAGGATGAGGGCCAATGTTCATGACGCTCAAAGCTGAGCCTTCCGGAACATGATCTCTTCCCTTGGAAGAAAGGAACTGGGATCACTTTCATTCCAAGAGGTGATTTCAGAACTGGACCCGAAATTACCATGGAGAAGCACTGTGCATTTAATGTTCCTACGAGCACTGCTGCTCCAGCACAGAAAAGCAGTTGCAAAGAAATCTCGCATACCTTCATGATGCTAAACCGTCTCGACGCCAGTATAAAGCATGTATTGCATTGCAACATGACATCTTACAAGAGTGAAAAGCAGAAATACTCCTGTTTAAAACACAGACTGAACCTATAAAGGTAGGGGTTTGTCTGGGATTTGAACCGAGGTCCTCTCACACCCGAAGCGAGAATCATACCCCTATACCAACTAGACTGCCGCTGCATAGTCATTTGAAACATCTTCTGAAGCGTCTTTCAGAAAAGCAGGGCCATTTGGAGGCTCTCTCTCTCTAAGCGTGCCATAGCAATTGATGTTTTCTGTCAAGGATTTTTTGTTTGTCTCTAGCAAGGCAAGAGGTAGTCAAAATGCCCTGTGCCAGTGAGCTGAACTAGGGCACTGATGTGAAAAGCAGACCCTTTCTGGTAGTTGTAACCCGCTGCAAGTCATGGACCCTTGCACCTTAGACTTCCCAACCAGAAGCACTGAAGGGCCTGCTAGCTCTTGAGCCAGAGGAGCATGCCTCTTGGATTCAAGCACACTTGCTCGATCAGCGCTCGATCAGGCTTGATCAGGCGACATTTATATTAGTGGCTCATAGGCCTGAAACACTCACCAGGGAGACGCAGGGTGGCTGATTTCCCGGAATGGCCCTTGATGGGGAAATCACCTCCTTTCCCCCGCCTCATTTCAGAATTGTGTGCTAGTCGCAAGACAGTGTTCAGGGGTTCATGGGTACTGCCTACTCCCAGCTGCCTCTCTGTCTTCTTCATGTAAATTGCAAGTCACGAAGAGGCACCATTGCCAATATGCTCCACCCACCTTACCAAGAAACCTAGTTTGAGCTTGTCTGCCTGTGTTGTTGCAGGGGCAGTGTCGTCTTTGCCCGAAAGGTGGCAGGAGAGCCTCACTTCAAACGATAGAATCAACTGCTTAAGTAGAAACCAGCATGGTAGTTACTTTCATAAAGTGCAGCTCTAACAGAAGGTGTGCCTGAGACGCCCCTTCCAGTAATACACAGAATTTTGATTGAGGGCCCAGCCGATGGGTTGGTGGATTTCTCCTCACATGCCACAGCAGCTTCCAAAGATAGTGGTGTGAGGAGCTGGCTCTGCAAGCAGAGCAAGATTTAAGGGAAGAAAATACACCTGTCAGAAGGGGGATTTGAACCCACGCCTCCATGAAGAGACCAGAAGGCTCAGCTTCACTGAAGATGAAGCTCTCTTGAGTCTGGCGCCTTAGACCACTCGGCCACCCTGACAGCCAAAGCAGTGTGCAGGTCGGACTCTTCAGTCTGCACTTGTTGATTTTGCCGCTTGCAATGTTCCTATCAAAGTCACAGCTTTAAAGGCCCCACAATATAACATGGCCAAGAAAAAAAAAAAAAAACAGAACAAGAAACAATGCACATGCACGACCACCGAGGGATGCAGATAACTTTTTAGCGTCCTGCAATAGTAAAGCACGTTTTACACAGGTCACAAGTTTTTCAAGGTAATTTCTGTCTAAGTGTGCATTGAGAGAGACTGAGGTTTTAGGGAGCAAACACAAAAGCTGCTGCTTCCAAGTGTTTCTGCCCTGTCTCGAACCGGGGACCTTTCGCGTGTGAGGCGAACGTGATAACCACTACACTACAGAAACAAGCTTCCTGGTTTGACTGAAGGAGCACAGTTCCCCTCATATGTTTGCACGATTTCCTCTATACTTTATCAGCAGTTGCTCGGAATGCGAGGGGTAAGTGTGAAAATTGCAGCGGTGTCAGCCAGCATGCATACACTCAGACGTCCTGAAAAATCCCACAGCTGCGGGCAGAGACAGACAAATATCTGATGCCTAAATGCCAGGAAGGAGAGCCTGTTAAATCATCACACAGGGCGCACTGAGAGCAAGCAGGAAGGAAGCCAAGGCATTGTAATCCATTTTTCGCCTGAGGCAAAAAATATGTTTTGCGCAACAATGCTTCGAGTGGAATGAGAAATGTTGAGGGGTTGTGTATTTTGAGCAGGATTTGATTGTTTTCCGCAAAAATGGGCTCGTCCGGGATTTGAACCCGGGACCTCTCGCACCCTAAGCGAGAATCATACCCCTAGACCAACGAGCCTGGGCACACAAATGCAACAGCTCCGACCCTGCTCGGAGGTTTGGTGACAGAGAGTGGGAGACTACATCCCAAAGCAAGAAACTGCACATGGTGCTCTCTTCTGCAGTACGACTAGAGTCATTTGCATGGTCTTCATCGAACATGACATAAAAAGCCTCTATCCTTTAGACATTTTGGCCCAGATTTACAAGAAAATGACTAAGCGCGACGCTGTGCCAAATTTGCAAGCCCCACGCGCCGTCATTTTCAAAATGCAGGGAAGCGCCGTATTTAGTAGAATACAGCGCACCCCTGTGCTTCCCCCTGCGCCAGCTCTAAATTAGCTGCTGAGCGCCAATGCAGCCGTTCTTGCACCATGGTACAAGGATGACTGCGTTGAGGGGGAAATTGTTTTTGTGCAGGAAGGGACACCTTCCTGCCCAAAAAAAAAATCTTCAATGGTGATTTGCTCTTACTTCTATGTGTGCTGCAGAATGCATCACACATAGAAAGAGCAAAAACAAGGAGAAATGAAAACATTTCTCCTCAGTGCGCCACTCTAACGACACCCCTGGGATGGCGTTGGATTTTGGCGCTGACGCAGATTTACGCCAACTCCTAAATCTGGAGCAGCATCAAAATGCTATGGTGTTGCTGTGGCACACTCCCAACAACACCCATTGCACGCCCCTTCCAGGGAACGCGCTGCGTGCTAAGGGGCCGTATTTACAAGGTGGTGTTAAGCCACAAAAAGTGGCTGAACGCCATCTTGTAAATACCGCGCAGTGCATAGTGCCACCGGGGCGTCACTAAAAGTGATGCTCCGGTGGCGATAGGGCCTTGTAAGTCTGGCACTTTATTTGCTCAAGGTGTGTGTTCTAGGTGAGGGCAGGAAAGTTATTTTCGCTCTTGTACCTTCCTTCCTTTGCTGGCTTGAATGCTGTAGGCTCAGGCTTCATTGCAACGGTCAAACAGTGAGCAACTGACTGCCGTAAGCTGGCGCAACTCCTCTTGGTGAGCTGTGACAGATGCACCAGGAGCGTAGTACCTCACGATGGTGAGGGATAGACACAGTCTCTTTTATCTCAGCTTGCCTGTCAGGTGAGGCAGGAAATGCAAGTACTGTGAAAAAGCCCAGCGACTCGAACCAGGGACCTTTCGCATGTGAGGTGCGCATGATAACCACTACACTACACAAACAGACACACTTGCCGGCTTGCTTCATGTGGCTATGCATTGTACTGGAACCACCACACTATGGAAACAGACACACCTGCTTGCTTTATGTGGCTATGCATTGGACTGGGATGCAAGGATGAGGGCCAATGTTCATGACGCTCAAAGCTGAGCCTTCGGGAACACGATCTCTTCCCTTGGAAGAAAGGAACTGGGATCACTTTCATTCCAAGAGGTGATTTCAGAACTGGACCCGAAATTACCATGGAGAAGCACTGTGCATTTAATGTTCCTACGAGCACTGCTGCTCCAGCACAGAAAAGCAGTTGCAAAGAAATCTTGCATACCTTCATGATGCTAAACCGTCTCAACGCCAGTATAAAGTATGTATTGCATTGCAACATGACATCTTACAAGAGTGAAAAGCAGAAATACTCCTGTTTAAAACACAGACTGAACCTATAAAGGTAGGGGTTTGTCTGGGATTTGAACCGAGGTCCTCTCACACCCGAAGCGAGAATCATACCCCTATACCAACTAGACTGCCGCTGCATAGTCATTTGAAACATCTTCTGAAGCGTCTTTCCGAAAAGCAGGGCCATTTGGAGGCTCTCTCTCTCTAAGCGTGCCATAGCAATTGATGTTTTCTGTCAAGGATTTTTTGTTTGTCTCTAGCAAGGCAAGAGGTAGTCAAAATGCCCTGTGCCAGTGAGCTGAGCTAGGGCACTGATGTGAAAAGCAGACCCTTTCTGGTAGTTGTAACCCGCTGCAAGTCATGGACCCTTGCACCTTAGACTTCCCAACCAGAAGCACTGAAGGGCCTGCTAGCTCTTGAGCCAGAGGAGCATGCCTCTTGGATTCAAGCACACTTGCTCGATCAGCACTCGATCAGGCTTGATCAGGCGAGATTTATATTAGTGGCTCATAGGCCTGAAACACTCACCTGGGAGACGCAGGGTGGCTGATTTCCCGGAATGGCCCTTGATGGGGAAATCACCTCCTTTCCCCCGCCTCATTTCAGAATTGTGTGCTAGTCGCAAGACAGTGTTCAGGGGTTCATGGGTACTGCCTACTCCCAGCTGCCTCTCTGTCTTCTTCATGTAAATTGCAAGTCACGAAGAGGCACCATTGCCAATATGCTCCGCCCACCTTACCAAGAAACCTAGTTTGAGCTTGTCTGCCTGTGTTGTTGCAGGGGCAGTGTCTTCTTTGCCCAAAAGGTGGCAGGAGAGCCTCACTTCAAACGATAGAATCAACTGCTTAAGTAGAAACCAGCATGGTATTTACTGTCATAAAGTGCAGCTCTAACAGAAGGTGTGCCTGAGACGCCCCTTCCAGTAATACACAGAATTTTGATTGAGGGCCCAGCCGATGGGTTGGTGGATTTCTCCTCACATGCCACAGCAGCTTCCAAAGATAGTGGTGTGAGGAGCTGGCTCTGCAAGCAGAGCAAGATTTAAGGGAAGAAAATACACCTGTCAGAAGTGGGATTTGAACCCACGCCTCCATGAAGAGACAAGAAGGCTCAGCTTCACTGAAGATCAAGCTCTCTTGAGTTTGGCGCCTTAGACCACTCGGCCATCCTGACAGCCAAAACAGTGTGCAGGTCGGACTCTTCAGTCTGCACTTGTTGATTTTGCCGCTTGCAATGTTCCTATCAAAGTCACAGCTTTAAAGGCCCCTCAATATAACATGGCCAAGAAAAAAAAAAAAAAACAGAACAAGAAACAATGCACATGCACGACCACCGAGGGATGCAGATAACTTTTTAGCGTCCTGCAATAGTAAAGCACGTTTTACACAGGTCACAAGTTTTTAAAGGTCATTTCTGTCTAAGTGTGCATTGAGAGAGACTGAGGTTTTAGGGAGCAAACACAAAAGCTGCTGCTTCCAAGTGTTTCTGCCCTGTCTTGAAACGGGGACCTTTCGCGTGTGAGGCGAACGTGATAACCACTACACTACACAAACAAGCTTGCTGGTTTGACTGAAGGAGCACAGTTCCCCTCATATGTTTGCACGATTTCCTCTATACTTTATCAGCAGTTGCTCGGAATGCGAGGGGTAAGTGTGAAAATTGCAGCGGTGTCAGCCAGCATGCATACACTCAGACGTCCTGAAAAATCCCACAGCTGCGGGCAGAGACAGACAAATATCTGATGCCTAAATGCAAGGAAGGAGAGCCTGTGAAATCATCACACAGGGCGCACTGAGAGCAAGCAGGAAGGAAGCCAAGGCATTGTAATCCATTTTTCGCCTGAGGCAAAAAATATGTTTTGCGCAACAATGCTTCGAGTGGAATGAGAAATGTTGAGGGGTTGTGTATTTTGAGCAGGATTTGATTGTTTTCCGCTAAAATGGGCTCGTCCGGGATTTGAACCCGGGACCTCTCGCACCCTAAGCAAGAATCATACCCCTAGACCAACGAGCCTGGGCACAGAAATGCAACGGCTCCGACCCTGCTCGGAGGTTTGGTGACAGAGAGTGGGAGACTACATCCCAAAGCAAGAAACTGCACATGGTGCTCTCTTCTGCAGTACGACTAGAGTCATTTGCATGGTCTTCATCGAACATGACATAAAAAGCCTCTATCCTTTAGACATTTTGGCCCAGATTTACAAGAAAATGACTAAGCGCGACGCTGTGCCAAATTTGCAAGCCCCTCGCGCCGTCATTTTCAAAATGCAGGGAAGCGCCGTATTTAGTAGAATACAGCACACCCCTGTGCTTCCCCCTGCGCCAGCTCTAAATTAGCTGCTGAGCGCCAATGCAGCCGTTCTTGCACCATGGTACAAGGATGACTGCGTTGAGGGGGAAATTGTTTTTGTGCAGGAAGGGACACCTTCCTGCCCAAAAAAAAAATCTTCAATGGTGATTTGCTCTTACTTCTATGTGTGCTGCAGAATGCATCACACATAGAAAGAGCAAAAACAAGGAGAAATGAAAACATTTCTCCTCAGTGCGCCACTCTAATGACACCCCTGGGATGGCGTTGGATTTTGGCGCTGACGCAGATTTACGCCAACTCCTAAATCTGGAGCAGCATCAAAATGCTATGGTGTTGCTGTGGCACACTCCCAACAACACCCATTGCACGCCCCTTCCAGGGAACGCGCTGCGTACTAAGGGGCCGTATTTACAAGGTGGTGTTAATCCACAAAAAGTGGCTGAACGCCATCTTGTAAATACCGCGCAGTGCATAGTGCCACCGGGGCGTCACTAAAAGTGATGCTCCGGTGGCGATAGGGCCTTGTAAGTCTGGCACTTTATTTGCTCAAGGTGTGTGTTCTTGGTGAGGGCAGGAAAGCTATTTTCGCTCTCGTACCTTCCTTCCTTGGCTGGCTTGAATGCTGTAGGCTCAGGCTTCATTGCAAAGGTCAAACAGTGAGCAACTGACTGCCGTAAGCTGGCGCAACTCCTCTTGGTGAGCTGTGACAGATGCCCCAGGAGCGTAGTACCTCACGATGGTGAGGGATAGACACAGTCTCTTTTACCTCAGCTTGCCTGTCAGGTAAGGCAGGAAATGCAAATACTGTGAAAAAGCCCAGCGACTCGAACCAGGGACCTTTCGCATGTGAGGTGTGCATGATAACCACTACACTACACAAACAGACACACTTGCCGGCTTGCTTCATGTGGCTATACATTGTACTGGAACCACCACACTATGGAAACAGACACACCTGCTTGCTCTATGTGGCTATGCATTGGACTGGGATGCAAGGATGAGGGCCAATGTTCATGACGCTCAAAGCTGAGCCTTCCGGAACACGATCTCTTCCCTTGGAAGAAAGGAACTGGGATCACTTTCATTCCAAGAGGTGATTTCAGAACTGGACCCGAAATTACCATGGAGAAGCACTGTGCATTTAATGTTCCTACGAGCACTGCTGCTCCAGCACAGAAAAGCAGTTGCAAAGAAATCTCGCATACCTTCATGATGCTGAACCGTCTCGACGCCAGTATAAAGCATGTATTGCATTGCAACATGACATCTTACAAGAGTGAAAAGCAGAAATACTCCTGTTTAAAACACAGACTGAACCTATAAAGGTAGGGGTTTGTCTGGGATTTGAACCGAGGTCCTCTCACACCCGAAGCGAGAATCATACCCCTATACCAACTAGACTGCCGCTGCATAGTCATTTGAAACATCTTCTGAAGCGTCTTTCAGAAAAGCAGGGCCATTTGGAGGCTCTCTCTCTCTAAGCGTGCCATAGCAATTGATGTTTTCTGTCAAGGATTTTTTGTTTGTCTCTAGCAAGGCAAGAGGTAGTCAAAATGCCCTGTGCCAGTGAGCTGAACTAGGGCACTGGTGTGAAAAGCAGACCCTTTCTGGTAGTTGTAACCCGCTGCAAGTCATGGACCCTTGCACCTTAGACTTCCCAACCAGAAGCACTGAAGGGCCTGCTAGCTCTTGAGCCAGAGGAGCATGCCTCTTGGATTCAAGCACACTTGCTCGATCAGCGCTCGATCAACCTCAATCAGGCGAGATTTATATTAGTGGCTCATAGGCCTGAAACACTCACCTGGGAGACGCAGGGTGGCTGATTTCCCGGAATGGCCCTTGATGGGGAAATCACCTCCTTTCCCCCGCCTCATTTCAGAATTGTGTGCTAGTCGCAAGACAGTGTTCAGGGGTTCATGGGTACTGCCTACTCCCAGCTGCCTCTCTGTCTTCTTCATGTAAATTGCAAGTCACGAGGAGGCACCATTGCCAATATGCTCCGCCCACCTAACCAAGAAACCTAGTTTGAGCTTGTCTGCCTGTGTTGTTGCAGGGGCAGTCTCTTCTTTGCCCAAAAGGTGGCAGGAGAGCCTCACTTCAAACGATAGAATCAACTGCTTAAGTAGAAACCAGCATGGTAGTTACTGTCATAAAGTGCAGCTCTAACAGAAGGTGTGCCTGAGACGCCCCTTCCAGTAATACACAGAATTTTGATTGAGGGCCCAGCCGATGGGTTGGTGGATTTCTCCTCACATGCCACAGCAGCTTCCAAAGATAGTGGTGTGAGGAGCTGGCTCTGCAAGCAGAGCAAGATTTAAGGGAAGAAAATACACCTGTCAGAAGTGGGATTTGAACCCACGCCTCCATGAAGAGACCAGAAGACTCAGCTTCACTGAAGATCAAGCTCTCTTGAGTCTGGCCCCTTAGACCACTCGGCCATCCTGACAGCCAAAACAGTGTGCAGGTCGGACTCTTCAGTCTGCACCTGTTGATTTTGCCGCTTGCAATGTTCCTATCAAAGTCACAGCTTTAAAGGCCCCACAATATAACATGGCCAAGAAAAAAAAAAAAAACAGAACAAGAAACAATGCACATGCACGACCACCGAGGGATGCAGATAACTTTTTAGCGTCCTGCAATAGTAAAGCACATTTTACACAGGTCACAAGTTTTTAAAGGTCATTTCCGTCTAACTGTGCATTGAGAGAGACTGAGGTTTTAGGGAGCAAAAACAAAAGCTGCTGCTTTCAAGTGTTTCTGCCCGGTCTCGAACCGGAGACCTTTCGCGTGTGAGGCGAACGTGATAACCACAACACTACAGAAACAAGCTTGCTGGTTTGACTGAAGGACCACAGTTCCCCTCATATGTTTGCACGATTTCCTCTATACTTTATCAGCAGTTGCTCGGAATGCGAGGGGTAAGTGTGAAAATTGCAGCGGTGTCAGCCAGCATGCATACACTCAGACGTCCTGAAAAATCCCACAGCTGCGGGCAGAGACAGACAAATATCTGATGCCTAAATGCCAGGAAAGAGAGCCTGTGAAATCATCACACAGGGCGCACTGAGAGCAAGCAGGAAGGAAGCCAAGGCATTGTAATCCATTTTTCGCCTGAGGCAAAAAATATGTATTGCGCAACAATGCTTCGAGTGGAATGAGAAATGTTGAGGGGTTGTGTACTTTGAGCAGGATTTGATTGTTTTCCGCTAAAATGGGCTCGTCCGGGATTTGAACCCGGGACCTCTCGCACCCTAAGCGAGAATCATACCCCTAGACCAACGAGCCTGGGCACAGAAGTGCAACGGCTCCGACCCTGCTCGGAGGTTTGGTGACAGAGAGTGGGAGACTACATCCCAAAGCAAGAAACTGCACATGGTGCTCTCTTCTGCAGTACGACTAGAGTCATTTGCATGGTCTTCATCGAACATGACATAAAAAGCCTCTATCCTTTAGACATTTTGGCCCAGATTTACAAGAAAATGACTAAGCGCGACGCTGTGCCAAATTTTCAAGCCCCACGCGCCGTCATTTTCAAAATGTAGGGAAGCGCCGTATTTAGTAGAATACAGCGCACCCCTGTGCTTCCCCCTGCACCAGCTCTAAATTAGCTGCTGAGCGCCAATGCAGCCGTTCTTGCACCATGGTACAAGGATGACTGCGTTGAGGGGGAAATTGTTTTTGTGCAGGAAGGGACACCTTCCTGCCCAAAAAAAAAATCTTCAATGGTGATTTGCTCTTACTTCTATGTGTGCTGCAGAATGCATCACACATAGAAAGAGCAAAAACAAGGAGAAATGAAAACATTTCTCCTCAGTGTGCCACTCTAACGACACCCCTGGGATGGCGTTGGATTTTGGCGCTGACGCAGATTTACGCCAACTCCTAAATCTGGAGCAGCATCAAAGTGCTATGGTGTTGCTGTGGCACACTCCCAACAACACCCATTGCACGCCCCTTCCAGGGAACGCGCTGCGTGCTAAGGGGCCGTATTTACAAGGTGGTGTTAAGCCACAAAAAGTGGCTGAACGCCATCTTGTAAATACCGCGCAGTGCATAGTGCCACCGGGGCGTCACTAAAAGTGATGCTCCCGTGGCGATAGGGCGTTGTAAGTCTGGCACTTTATTTGCTCAAGGTGTGTGTTCTTGGTGAGGGCAGGAAAGCTATTTTCGCTCTCGTACCTTCCTTCCTTGGCTGGCTTGAATGCTGTAGGCTCAGGCTTCATTGCAAAGGTCAAACAGTGAGCAACTGACTGCCGTAAGCTGGCGCAACTCCTCTTGGTGAGCTGTGACAGATGCCCCAGGAGCGTAGTACCTCACGATGGTGAGGGATAGACACAGTCTCTTTTATCTCAGCTTGCCTGTCAGGTGAGGCAGGAAATGCAAATACTGTGAAAAAGCCCAGCGACTCGAACCAGGGACCTTTCGCATGTGAGGTGTGCATGATAACCACTACACTACACAAACAGACACACTTGCCGGCTTGCTTCATGTGGCTATACATTGTACTGGAACCACCACACTATGGAAACAGACACACCTGCTTGCTCTATGTGGCTATGCATTGGACTGGGATGCAAGGATGAGGGCCAATGTTCATGACGCTCAAAGCTGAGCCTTCCGGAACACGATCTCTTCCCTTGGAAGAAAGGAACTGGGATCACTTTCATTCCAAGAGGTGATTTCAGAACTGGACCCGAAATTACCATGGAGAAGCACTGTGCATTTAATGTTCCTACGAGCACTGCTGCTCCAGCACAGAAAAGCAGTTGCAAAGAAATCTTGCATACCTTCATGATGCTGAACCGTCTCGACGCCAGTATAAAGCATGTATTGCATTGCAACATGACATCTTACAAGAGTGAAAAGCAGAAATACTCCTGTTTAAAACACAGACTGAACCTATAAAGGTAGGGGTTTGTCTGGGATTTGAACCAAGGTCCTCTCACACCCGAAGCGAGAATCATACCCCTATACCAACTAGACTGCCGCTGCATAGTCATTTGAAACATCTTCTGAAGCGTCTTTCAGAAAAGCAGGGCCATTTGGAGGCTCTCTCTCTCTAAGCGTGCCATAGCAATTGATGTTTTCTGTCAAGGATTTTTTGTTTGTCTCTAGCAAGGCAAGAGGTAGTCAAAATGCCCTGTGCCAGTGAGCTGAACTAGGGCACTGATGTGAAAAGCAGACCCTTTCTGGTAGTTGTAACCCGCTGCAAGTCATGGACCCTTGCACCTTAGACTTCCCAACCAGAAGCACTGAAGGGCCTGCTAGCTCTTGAGCCAGAGGAGCATGCCTCTTGGATTCAAGCACACTTGCTCGATCAGCGCTCGATCAGCGCTCGATCAGGCGAGATTTATATTAGTGGCTCATAGGCCTGAAACACTCACCTGGGTACGCAGGGTGGCTGATTTCCCGGAATGGCCCTTGATGGGGAAATCACCTCCTTTCCCCCGCCTCATTTCAGAATTGTGTGCTAGTCGCAAGACAGTGTTCAGGGGTTCATGGGTACTGCCTACTCCCAGCTGCCTCTCTGTCTTCTTCATGTAAATTGCAAGTCACGAGGAGGCACCATTGCCAATATGCTCCGCCCACCTTACCAAGAAACCTAGTTTGAGCTTGTCTGCCTGTGTTGTTGCAGGGGCAGTGTCTTCTTTGCCCAAAAGGTGGCAGGAGAGCCTCACTTCAAACAATAGAATCAACTGCTTAAGTAGAAACCAGCATGGTAGTTACTGTCATAAAGTGCAGCTCTAACAGAAGGTGTGCCTGAGACGCCCCTTCCAGTAATACACAGAATTTTGATTGAGGGCCCAGCCGATGGGTTGGTGGATTTCTCCTCACATGCCACAGCAGCTTCCAAAGATAGTGGTGTGAGGAGCTGGCTCTGCAAGCAGAGCAAGATTTAAGGGAAGAAAATAAACCTGTCAGAAGTGGGATTTGAACCCACGCCTCCATGAAGAGACCAGAAGGCTCAGCTTCACTGAAGATCAAGCTCTCTTGAGTCTGGCGCCTTAGACCACTCGGCAATCCTGACAGCCAAAACAGTGTGCAGGTCGGACTCGTCAGTCTGCACTTGTTGATTTTGCCGCTTGCAATGTTCCTATCAAAGTCACAGCTTTAAAGGCCCCACAATATAACATGGCCAACAAAAAAAAAAAAAAACAGAACAAGAAACAATGCAAATGCACGACCACCGAGGGATGCAGATAACTTTTTAGCGTCCTGCAATAGTAAAGCACGTTTTACACAGGTCACAAGTTTTTAAAGGTCAATTCTGTCTAAGTGTGCATTGAGAGAGACTGAGGTTTTAGGGAGCAAACACAAAAGCTGCTGCTTCCAAGTGTTTCTGCCCGGTCTCGAACCGGGGACCTTTCGCGTGTGAGGCGAACGTGATAACCACTACCCTACAGAAACAAGCTTGCTGGTTTGACTGAAGGAGCACAGTTCCCCTCATATGTTTGCACGATTTCCTCTATACTTTATCAGCAGTTGCTCGGAATGCGAGGGGTAAGTGTGAAAATTGCAGCGGTGTCAGCCAGCATGCATACACTCAGACGTCCTGAAAAATCCCACAGCTGTGGGCAGAGTCAGACAAATATCTGATGCCTAAATTCCAGGAAGGAGAGCCTGTGATATCATCACACATGGCGAACTGAGAGCAAGCAGGAAGGAAGCCAAGGCATTGTAATCCATTTTTCGCCTGGGGCAAAAAATATGTTTTGCGCAACAATGCTTCGAGTGGAATGAGAAATGTTGAGGGGTTGTGTATTTTGAGCAGGATTTGATTGTTTTCCGCTAAAATGGGCTCGTCCGGGATTTGAACCCGGGACCTCTCGCACCCTAAGGGAGAATCATACCCCTAGACCAACGAGCCTGGGCACAGAAATGCAACGGCTCCGACCCTGCTCGGAGGTTTGGTGACAGAGAGTGGGAGACTACATCCCAAAGCAAGAAACTGCACATGGTGCTCTCTTCAGCAGTACGACTAGAGTCATTTGCCTGGTCTTGATCGAACATGACATAAAAAGCCTCTATCCTTTAGACATTTTGGCCCAGATTTACAAGAAAATGACTAAGCGCGACGCTGTGCCAAATTTGCAAGCCCCACGCGCCGTCATTTTCAAAATGCAGGGAAGCGCCGTATTTAGTAGAATACAGCGCACCCCTGTGCTTCCCCCTGCGCCAGCTCTAAATTAGCTGCTGAGCGCCAATGCAGCCGTTCTTGCACCATGGTACAAGGATGACTGCGTTGAGGGGAAATTGTTTTTGTGCAGGAAGGGACACCTTCCTGCCCAAAAAAGAAATCTTCAATGGTGATTTGCTCTTACTTCTATGTGTGCTGCAGAATGCATCACACATAGAAAGAGCAAAAACAAGGAGAAATGAAAACATTTCTCCTCAGTGCGCCACTCTAACGACACCCCTGGGATGGCGTTGGATTTTGGCGCTGACGCAGATTTACGCCAACTCCTAAATATGGAGCAGCATCAAAATGCTATGGTGTTGCTGTGGCACACTCCCAACAACACCCATTGCACGCCCCTTCCAGGGAACGCGCTGCGTGCTAAGGGGCCGTATTTACAAGGTGGTGTTAAGCCACAAAAAGTGGCTGAACGCCATCTTGTAAATACCGCGCAGTGCATAGTGCCACCGGGGCGTCACTAAAAGTGATGCTCCGGTGGCGATAGGGCCTTGTAAGTCTGGCACTTTATTTGCTCAAGGTGTGTGTTCTTGGTGAGGGCAGGAAAGCTATTTTCGCTCTCGTACCTTCCTTCCTTGGCTGGCTTAAATGCTGTAGGCTCAGGCTTCATTGCAAAGGTCAAACAGTGAGCAACTGACTGCCGTAAGCTGGCGCAACTCCTCTTGGTGAGCTGTGACAGATGCCCCAGGAGCGTAGTACCTCACGATGGTGAGGGATAGACACAGTCTCTTTTATCTCAGCTTGCCTGTCAGGTGAGGCAGGAAATGCAAGTACTGTGAAAAAGCCCAGCGACTCGAACCAGGGACCTTTCGCATGTGAGGTGCGCATGATAACCACTACACTACACAAACAGACACACTTGCCGGCTTGCTTCATGTGGCTATGCATTGTACTGGAACCACCACACTATGGAAACAGACACACCTGCTTGCTTTATGTGGCTATGCATTGGACTGGGATGCAAGGATGAGGGCCAATGTTCATGACGCTCAAAGCTGAGCCTTCCGGAACACGATCTCTTCCCTTGGAAGAAAGGAACTGGGATCACTTTCATTCCAAGAGGTGATTTCAGAACTGGACCCGAAATTACCATGGAGAAGCACTGTGCATTTAATGTTCCTACGAGCACTGCTGCTCCAGCACAGAAAAGCACTTGCAAAGAAATCTCGCATACCTTCATGATGCTAAACCGTCTCGACGCCAGTATAAAGCATGTATCGCATTGCAACATGACATCTTACAAGAGTGAAAAGCAGAAATACTCCTGTTTAAAACACAGACTGAACCTATAAAGGTAGGGGTTTGTCTGGGATTTGAACCGAGGTTCTCTCACACCCGAAGCG
The DNA here is from genome assembly GCF_031143425.1 of Pleurodeles waltl. Taxonomy (NCBI): domain Eukaryota; kingdom Metazoa; phylum Chordata; class Amphibia; order Caudata; family Salamandridae; genus Pleurodeles; species Pleurodeles waltl. Next base: position 1,960,133 of record NW_027150403.1, on the reverse strand, counting down.
AGAATCATACCCCTATACCAACTAGACTGCCGCTGCATAGTCATTTGAAACATCTTCTGAAGCGTCTTTCAGAAAAGCAGGGCCATTTGGAGGCTCTCTCTCTCTAAGCGTGCCATAGCAATTGATGTTTTCTGTCAAGGATTTTTTGTTTGTCTCTAGCAAGGCAAGAGGTAGTCAAAATGCCCTGTGCCAGTGAGCTGAACTAGGGCACTGATGTGAAAAGCAGACCCTTTCTGGTAGCTGTAACCCGCTGCAAGTCATGGACCCTTGCACCTTAGACTTCCCAACCAGAAGCACTGAAGGGCCTGCTAGCTCTTAAGCCAGAGGAGCATGCCTCTTGGATTCAAGCACACTTGCTCGATCAGCGCTCGATCAGGCGAGATTTATATTAGTGGCTCATAGGCCTGAAACTCTCACCTGGGAGACGCAGGGTGGCTGATTTCCCGGAATGGCCCTTGATGGGGAAATCACCTCCTTTTCCCCGCCTCATTTCAGAATTGTGTGCTAGTCGCAAGACAGTGTTCAGGGGTTCATGGGTACTGCCTACTCCCAGCTGCCTCTCTGTCTTCTTCATGTAAATTGCAAGTCACGAGGAGGCACCATTGCCAATATGCTCCGCCCACCTTACCAAGAAACCTAGTTTGAGCTTGTCTGCCTGTGTTGTTGCAGGGGCAGTGTCTTCTTTGCCCAAAAGGTGGCAGGAGAGCCTCACTTCAAACGATAGAATCAACTGCTTAAGTAGAAACCAGCATGGTAGTTACTGTCATAAAGTGCAGCTCTAACAGAAGGTGTGCCTGAGACACCCCTTCCAGTAATACACAGAATTTTGATTGAGGGCCCAGCCGATGGGTTGGTGGATTTCTCCTCACATGCCACAGCAGCTTCCAAAGATAGTGGTGTGAGGAGCTGGCTCTGCAAGCAGAGCAAGATTTAAGGGAAGAAAATACACCTGTCAGAAGTGGGATTTGAACCCACGCCTCCATGAAGAGACCAGAAGGCTCAGCTTCACTGAAGATCAAGCTCTCTTGAGTCTGGCGCCTTAGACCACTCGGCCATCCTGACAGCCAAAACAGTGTGCAGGTCGGACTCTTCAGTCTGCACTTGTTGATTTTGCCGCTTGCAATGTTCCTATCAAAGTCACAGCTTTAAAGGCCCCACAATATAACATGGCCAAGAAAAAAAAAAAAAAAAAGAACAAGAAACAATGCACATGCACGACCACCGAGGGATGCAGATAACTTTTTAGCATCCTGCAATAGTAAAGCACGTTTTACACAGGTCACAAGTTTTTAAAGGTCATTTCTGTCTAAGTGTGCATTGAGAGAGACTGAGGTTTTAGGGAGCAAACACAAAAGCTGCTGCTTCCAAGTGTTTCTGCCCGGTCTCGAACCGGGGACCTTTCGCATGTGAGGCGAACGTGATAACCACTACACTACAGAAACAAGCTTGCTGGTTTGACTGAAGGAGCACAGTTCCCCTCATATGTTTGCACGATTTCCTCTATACTTTATCAGCAGTTGCTCGGAATTCGAGGGGTAAGTGTGAAAATTGCAGCGGTGTCAGCCAGCATGCATACACTCAGACGTCCTGAAAAATCCCACAGCTGCGGGCAGAGACAGACAAATATCTGATGCCTAAATGCCAGGAAGGAGAGCCTGTGAAATCATCACACAGGGCGCACTGAGAGCAAGCAGGAAGGAAGCCAAGGCATTGTAATCCATTTTTCGCCTGAGGCAAAAAATATGTTTTGCGCAACAATGCTTCGAGTGGAATGAGAAATGTTGAGCGGTTGTGTATTTTGAGCAGGATTTGATTGTTTTCCGCTAAAATGGGCTCGTCCGGGATTTGAACCCGGGACCTGTCGCACCCTAAGCGAGAATCATACCCCTAGACCAACGAGCCTGGGCACAGAAATGCAACGGCTCCGACCCTGCTCGGAGGTTTGGTGACAGAGAGTGGGAGACTACATCCCAAAGCAAGAAACTGCACATGGTGCTCTCTTCTGCAGTACGACTAGAGTCATTTTCATGGTCTTCATCGAACATGACATAAAAAGCCTCTATCCTTTAGACATTTTGGCCCAGATTTACAAGAAAATGACTAAGCGCGACGCTGTGCCAAATTTGCAAGCCCCACGCGCCGTCATTTTCAAAATGCAGGGAAGCGCCGTATTTAGTAGAATACAGCGCACCCCTGTGCTTCCCCCTGCGCCAGCTCTAAATTAGCTGCTGAGCGCCAATGCAGCCGTTCTTGCACCATGGTACAAGGATGACTGCGTTGAGGGGGAAATTGTTTTTGTGCAGGAAGAGACACCTTCCTGCCCAAAAAAAAAATCTTCAATGGTGATTTGCTCTTACTTCTATGTGTGCTGCAGAATGCATCACACATAGAAAGAGCAAAAACAAGGAGAAATGAAAACATTTCTCCTCAGTGCGCCACTCTAACGACACCCCTGGGATGGCGTTGGATTTTGGCGCTGACGCAGATTTACGCCAACTCCTAAATCTGGAGCAGCATCAAAATGCTATGGTGTTGCTGTGGCACACTCCCAACAACACCCATTGCACGCCCCATCCAGGGAACGCGCTGCGTGCTAAGGGGCCGTATTTACAAGGTGGTGTTAAGCCACAAAAAGTGGCTGAACGCCATCTTGTAAATACCGCGCAGTGCATAGTGCCACCGGGGCGTCACTAAAAGTGATGCTCCGGTGGCGATAGGGCCTTGTAAGTCTGGCACTTTATTTGCTCAAGGTGTGTGTTCTTGGTGAGGGCAGGAAAGCTATTTTCGCTTTCGTACCTTGCTTCCTTGGCTGGCTTGAATGCTGTAGGCTCAGGCTTCATTGCAAAGGTCAAACAGTGAGCAACTGACTGCCGTAAGCTGGCGCAACTCCTCTTGGTGAGCTGTGATAGATGCCCCAGGAGCGTAGTACCTCACGATGGTGAGGGATAGACACAGTCTCTTTTATCTCAGCTTGCCTGTCAGGTGAGGCAGGAAATGCAAATACTGTGAAAAAGCCCAGCGACTCGAACCAGGGACCTGTCGCATGTGAGGTGCGCATGATAACCACTACACTACACAAACAGACACACTTGCCGGCTTGCTTCATGTAGCTATGCATTGTACTGGAACCACCACACTATGGAAACAGACACACCTGCTTGCTTTATGTGGCTATGCATTGGACTGGGATGCAAGGATGAGGGCCAATGTTCATGACGCTCAAAGCTGAGCCTTCCGGAACACGATCTCTTCCCTTGGAAGAAAGGAACTGGGATCACTTTCATTCCAAGAGGTGATTTCAGAACTGGACCCGAAATTACCATGGAGAAGCACTGTGCATTTAATGTTCCTACGAGCACTGCTGCTCCAGCACAGAAAAGCAGTTGCAAAGAAATCTCGCATACCTTCATGATGCTGAACCGTCTCGACGCCAGTATAAAGCATGTATTGCATTGCAACATGACATCTTACAAGAGTGAAAAGCAGAAATACTCCTGTTTAAAACACAGACTGAACCTATAAAGGTAGGGGTTTGTCTGGGATTTGAACCGAGGTCCTCTCACACCCGAAGCGAGAATCATACCCCTATACCAACTAGACTGCCGCTGCACAGTCATTTGAAACATCTTCTGAAGCGTCTTTCAGAAAAGCAGGGCCATTTGGAGGCTCTCTCTCTCTAAGCGTGCCATAGCAATTTATGTTTTCTGTCAAGGATTTTTTGTTTGTCTCTAGCAAGGCAAGAGGTAGTCAAAATGCCCTGTGCCACTGAGCTGAACTAGGACACTGTTGTGAAAAGCAGACCCTTTCTGGTAGTTGTAACCCGCTGCAAGTCATGGACCCTTGCACCTTAGACTTCCCAACCAGAAGCACTGAAGGGCCTGCTAGCTCTTGCGCCAGAGGAGCATGCCTCTTGGATTCAAGCACACTTGCTCAATCAGCGCTCAATCAGCGCTCGATCAGGCAAGATTTATATTAGTGGCTCATAGGCCTGAAACACTCACCTGGGAGACGCAGGGTGGCTGATTTCCCAGAATGGCCCTTGATGGGGAAATCACCTCCTTTCCCCCGCCTCATTTCAGAATTGTGTGCTAGTCGCAAGACAGTGTTCAGGGGTTCATGGGTACTGCCTACTCCCAGCTGCCTCTCTGTCTTCTTCATGTAAATTGCAAGTCACGAGGAGGCACCATTGCCAATATGCTCCGCCCACTTAACCAAGAAACCTAGTTTGAGCTTGTCTGCCTGTGTTGTTGCAGGGGCAGTGTCTTCTTTGCCCAAAAGGTGGCAGGAGAGCCTCACTTCAAACTATAGAATCAACTGCTTAAGTAGAAACCAGCATGGTAGTTACTGTCATAAAGTGCAGCTCTAACAGAAGGTGTGCCTGAGACGCCCCTTCCAGTAATACACAGAATTTTGATTGAGGGCCCAGCCGATGGGTTGGTGGATTTCTCCTCACATGCCACAGCAGCTTCCAAAGATAGTGGTGTGAGGAGCTGGCTCTGCAAGCAGAGCAAGATTTAAGGGAAGAAAATACACCTGTCAGAAGTGGGATTTGAACCCACGCCTCCATGAAGAGACCAGAAGGCTCAACTTCACTGAAGATCAAGCTCTCTTGAGTCTGGCGCCTTAGACCACTCGGCCATCCTGACAGCCAAAACAGTGTGCAGGTCGGACTCTTCAGTCTGCACTTGTTGATTTTGCCGCTTGCAATGTTCCTATCAAAGTCACAGCTTTAAAGGCCCCACAATATAACATGGCCAAGAAAAAAAAAAAAAAACAGAACAAGAAACAATGCACATGCACGACCACCGAGGGATGCAGATAACTTTTTAGCGTCCTGCAATAGTAAAGCACGTTTTACACAGGTCACAAGTTTTTAAAGGTCATTTCTGTCTAAGTGTGCATTGAGAGAGACTGAGGTTTTAGGGAGCAAACACAAAAGCTGCTGATGCCAAGTGTTTCTGCCCGGTCTCAAACCGGGGACTTTTCGCGTGTGAGGCGAACGTGATAACCACTACACTACAGAAACAAGCTTGCTGATTTGACTGAAGGAGCACAGTTCCCCTCATATGTTTGCACGATTTCCTCTATACTTTATCAGCAGTTGCTCGGAATGCGAGGGGTAAGTGTGAAAATTGCAGCAGTGTCGGCCAGCATGCATACAATCAGACGTCCTGAAAAATCCCACAGCTGCGTGCAGAGACAGACAAATATCTGATGCCTAAATGCCAGGAAGGAGAGCCTGTGAAATCATCACACAGGGCGCACTGAGAGCAAGCAGGAAGGAAGCCAAGGCATTGTAATCCATTTTTCGCCTGAGGCAAAAAATATGTTTTGCGCAACAATGCTTCGAGTGGAATGAGAAATGTTGAGGGGTTGTGTATTTTGAGCAGGATTTGATTGTTTTCCGCTAAAATGGGCTCGTCCGGGATTTGAACCCGGGACCTCTCGCACCCTAAGCGAGAATCATACCCCTAGACCAACGAGCCTGGGCACAGAAATGCAATGGCTCCGACCCTGCTCGGAGGGTTGGTGACAGAGAGTGGGAGACTACATCCCAAAGCAAGAAACTGCACATGGTGCTCTCTTCTGCAGTACGACTAGAGTCATTTGCATGGTCTTCATCGAACATGACATAAAAAGCCTCTATCCTTTAGACATTTTGGCCCAGATTTACAAGAAAATCACTAAGCGCGACGCTGTGCCAAATTTGCAAGCCCCACGCGCCGTCATTTTCAAAATGCAGGAAAGCGCCGTATTTAGTAGAATACAGCGCACCCCTGTGCTTCCCCCTGCGCCAGCTCTAAATTAGCTGCTGAGCGCCAACGCAGCCGTTCTTGCACCATGGTACAAGGATGACTGCGTTGAGGGGGAAATAGTTTTTGTGCAGGAAGGGACACCTTCCTGCCCAAAAAAAAAATCTTCAATGGTGATTTGCTCTTACTTCTATGTGTGCTGCAGAATGCATCACACATAGAAAGAGCAAAAACAAGGAGAAATGAAAACATTTCTCCTCAGTGCGCCACTCTAACGACACCCCTGGGATGGCGTTGGATTTTGGCGCTGACGCAGATTTACGCCAACTCCTAAATCTGGAGCAGCATCAAAATGCTATGGTGTTGCTGTGGCACACTCCCAGCAACACCCATTGCACGCCCCTTCCAGGGAACGCGCTGCGTGCTAAGGGGCCGTATTTACAAGGTGGTGTTAAGCCACAAAAAGTGGCTGAACGCCATCTTGTAAATACCGCGCAGTGCATAGTGCCACCGGGGCGTCACTAAAAGTGATGCTCCGGTGGCGATAGGGCCTTGTAAGTCTGGCACTTTATTTGCTCAAGGTGTGTGTTCTTGGTGAGGGCAGTAAAGCTATTTTCGCTCTCGTACCTTCCTTCCTTGGCTGGCTTGAATGCTGTAGGCTCAGGCTACATTGCAAAGGTCAAACAGTGAGCAACTGACTGCCGTAAGCTGGCGCAACTCCTCTTGGTGAGCTGTGACAGATGCCCCAGGAGCGTAGTACCTCACGATGGTGAGGGATAGACACAGTCTCTTTTATCTCAGCTTGCCTGTCAGGTGAGGCAGGAAATGCAAATACTGTGAAAAAGCCCAGTGACTCGAACCAGGAACCTTTCGCATGTGAGGTGCGCATGATAACCACTACACTACACAAGCAGACACACTTGCCGGCTTGCTTCATGTGGCTATGCATTGTACTGGAACCACCACACTATGGAAACAGACACACCTGCTTGCTTTATGTGGCTATGCATTGGACTGGGATGCAAGGATGAGGGCCAATGTTCATGACGCTCAAAGCTGAGCCTTCCGGAACACGATCTCTTCCCTTGGAAGAAAGGAACTGGGATCACTTTCATTCCAAGAGGTGATTTCAGAACTGGACCCGAAATTACCATGGAGAAGCACTGTGCATTTAATGTTCCTACGAGCACTGCTGCTCCAGCACAAAAAAGCAGTTGCAAAGAAATCTCGCATACCTTCATGATGCTGAACCGTCTCGACGCCAGTATAAAGCATGTATTGCATTGCAACATGACATCTTACAAGAGTGAAAAGCAGAAACACTCCTGTTTAAAACACAGACTGAACCTATAAAGGTAGGGGTTTGTCTGGGATTTGAACCGAGGTCCTCTCACACCCGAAGCGAGAATCATACCCCTATACCAACTAGACTGCCGCTGCATAGTCATTTGAAACATCTTCTGAAGCGTCTTTCAGAAAAGCAGGGCCATTTGGAGGCTCTCTCTCTCTAAGCGTGCCATAGCAATTGATGTTTTCTGTCAAGGATTTTTTGTTTGTCTCTAGCAAGGCAAGAGGTAGTCAAAATGCCCTGTGCCAGTGAGCTGAACTAGGGGACTGATGTGAAAAGCAGACCCTTTCTGGTAGTTGTAACCCGCTGCTAGTCATGGACCCTTGCACCTTAGACTTTCCAACCAGAAGCACTGAAGGGCCTGCTAGCTCTTGAGCCAGAGGAGCATGCCTCTTGGATTCAAGCACACTTGCTCGATCAGCGCTCGATTAGGCTCGATCAGGCGAGATTTATATTAGTGGCTCATAGGCCTGAAACACTCACCTGGGAGACGCAGGGTGGCTGATTTCCCGGAATGGCCCTTGATGGGGAAATCACCTCCTTTCCCCCGCCTCATTTCAGAATTGTGTGCTAGTCGCAAGACAGTGTTCAGGGGTTCATGGGTACTGCCTACTCCCAGCTGCCTCTCTGTCTTCTTCATGTAAATTGCAAGTCACGAGGAGGCACCATTGCCAATATGCTCCGCCCACCTAACCAAGAAACCTACTTTGAGCTTGTCTGCCTGTGTTGTTGCAGGGGCAGAGTCTTCTTTGCCCAAAAGGTGGCAGGAGAGCCTCACTTCAAACGATAGAATCAACTGCTTAAGTTGAAACCAGCATGGTAGTTACTGTCATAAAGTGCAGCTCTAACAGAAGGTGTGCCTGAGACGCCCCTTCCAGTAATACACAGAATTTTGATTGAGGGCCCAGCCGATGGATTGGTGGATTTCTCCTCACATGCCACAGCAGCTTCCAAAGATAGTGGTGTGAGGAGCTGACTCTGCAAGCAGAGCAAGATTTAAGGGAAGAAAATACACCTGTCAGAAGTGAGATTTGAACCCACGCCTCCATGAAGAGACCAGAAGGCTCAGCTTCACTGAAGATAAAGCTCTCTTGAGTCTGGCGCCTTAGACCACTCGGCCATCCTGACTGCCAAAACAGTGTGCTGGTCGGACTCTTCAGTCTGCACTTGTTGATTTTGCCGCTTGCAATGTTCCTATCAAAGTCACAGCTTTAAAGGCCCCACAATATAACATGGCCAAGAAAAAAAAAAAAAAACAGAACAAGAAACAATGCACATGCACGACCACCGAGGGGAGGGATGCAGATAACTTTTTAGCGTCCTGCAATAGTAAAGCACGTTTTACACAGGTCACAAGTTTTTAAAGGTCATTTCTGTCTAAGTGTGCATTGAGAGAGACTGAGGTTTTAGGGAGCAAACACAAAAGCTGCTGCTGCCAAGTGTTTCTGCCCGGTCTCAAACCGGGGACTTTTCGCATGTGAGGCGAACGTGATAACCACTACACTACAGAAACAAGCTTGCTGATTTGACTGAAGGAGCACAGTTCCCCTCATATGTTTGCACGATTTCCTCTATACTTTATCAGCAGTTGCTCGGAATGCGAGGGGTAAGTGTGAAAATTGCAGCGGTGTCGGCCAGCATGCATACACTCAGACGTCCTGAAAAATCCCACAGCTGCGGGCAGAGACAGACAAATATCTGATGCCTAAATGCCAGGAAGGAGAGCCTGTGAAATCATCACACAGGGCGCACTGAGAGCAAGCAGGAAGGAAGCCAAGGCATTGTAATCCATTTTTCGCCTGAGGCAAAAAATATGTTTTGCGCAACAATGCTTCGAGTGGAATGAGAAATGTTGAGGGGTTGTGTATTTTGAGCAGGATTTGATTGTTTTCCGCTAAAATGGGCTCGTCTGGGATTTGAACCCGGGACCTCTCGCACCCTAAGCGAGAATCATACCCCTAGACCAACAAGCCTGGGCACAGAAATGCAACGGCTCCAACCCTGCTCGGAGGATTGGTGACACAGAGTGGGAGACTACATCCCAAAGCAAGAAACTGCACATGGTACTCTCTTCTGCAGTACGACTAGAGTCATTTGCATGGTCTTCATCGAACATGACATAAAAAGCCTCTATCCTTTAGACATTTTGGCCCAGATTTACAAGAAAATGACTAAGCGCGACGCTGTGCCAAATTTGCAAGCCCCACGTGCCGTCATTTTCAAAATGCAGGAAAGCGCCGTATTTAGTAGAATACAGCGCACCCCTGTGCTTCCCCCTGCGCCAGCTCTAAATCAGCTGCTGAGTGCCAACGCAGCCGTTCTTGCACCATGGTACAAGGATGACTGCGTTGAGGGGGAAATTGTTTTTGTGCAGGAAGGGACACCTTCCTGCCCAAAAAAAAAATCTTCAATGGTGATTTGCTCTTACTTCTATGTGTGCTGCAGAATGCATCACACATAGAAAGAGCAAAAACAAGGAGAAATGAAAACATTTCTCCTCAGTGCGCCACTCTAACGACACCCCTGGGATGGCGTTGGATTTTGGCGCTGACGCAGATTTACACCAACTTCTAAATCTGGAGCAGCATCAAAATGCTATGGTGTTGCTGTGGCACACTCCCAACAACACCCATTGCACGCCCCTTCCAGGGAACGCGCTGCGTGCTAAGGGGCCGTATTTACAAGGTGGTGTTAAGCCACAAAAAGTGGCTGAACGCCATCTTGTAAATACCGCGCAGTGCATAGTGCCACCGGGGCGTCACTAAAAGTGATGCTCCGGTGCCGATAGGGCCTTGTAAGTCTGGGACTTTATTTGCTCAAGGTGTGTGTTCTTGGTGAGGGCAGGAAAGCTATTTTCGCTCTCGTACCTTCCTTCCTTGGCTGGCTTGAATGCTGTAGGCTCAGGCTTCATTGCAAAGGTCAAACAGTGAGCAACTGACTGCCGTAAGCTGGCGCAACTCCTCTTGGTGAGCTGTGACAGATGCCCCAGGAGCGTAGTACCTCACGATGGTGAGGGATAGACACAGTCTCTTTTATCTCAGCTTGCCTGTCAGGTGAGGCAGGAAATGCAAATACTGTGAAAAAGCCCAGCAACTCGAACCAGGGACCTTTCGCATGTGAGGTGCGCATGATAACCACTACACTACACAAACAGACACACTTGCCGGCTTGCTTCATGTGTGCTGCATTGTACTGGAACCACCACACTATGGAAAGAAGACACACCTGCTTGCTTTATGTGGCTATGCATTGAACTGGGATGCAAGGATGAGGGCCAATGTTCATGACGCTCAAAGCTGAGCCTTCCGGAACACGATCTCTTCCCTTGGAAGAAAGGAACTGGGATCACTTTCATTCCAAGAGGTGATTTCAGAACTGGACCCGAAATTACCATGGAGAAGCACTGTGCATTTAATGTTCCTACGAGCACTGCTGCTCCAGCACAGAAAAGCAGTTGCAAAGAAATCTCGCATACCTTCATGATGCTGAACCGTCTCGACGCCAGTATAAAGCATGTATTGCATTGCAACATGACATCTTACAAGAGTGAAAAGCAGAAACACTCCTGTTTAAAACACAGACTGAACCTATAAAGGTAGGGGTTTGTCTGGGATTTGAACCGAGGTCCTCTCACACCCGAAGCGAGAATCATACCCCTATACCAACTAGACTGCCGCTGCATAGTCATTTGAAACATCTTCTGAAGCGTCTTTCAGAAAAGAAGGGCCATTTGGAGGCTCTCTCTCTCTAAGCGTGCCATAGCAATTGATGTTTTCTGTCAAGGATTTTTTGTTTGTCTCTAGCAAGGCAAGAGGTAGTCAAAATGCCCTGTGCCAGTGAGCTGAACTAGGGCACTGATGTGAAAAGCAGACCCTTTCTGGTAGTTGTAACCCGCTGCAAGTCATGGACCCTTGCACCTTAGACTTCCCAACCAGAAGCACTGAAGGGCCTGCTAGCTCTTGAGCCAGAGGAGCATGCCTCTTGGATTCAAACACACTTGCTCGATCAGCGCTCGATCAGGCTCGATCAGGTGAGATTTATATTAGTGGCTCATAGGCCTGAAACACTCACCTGGGAGACGCAGGGTGGCTGATTTCCCGGAATGGCCCTTGATGGGGAAATCACCTCCTTTCCCCCGCCTCATTTCAGAATTGTGTGCTAGTCGCAAGACAGTGTTCAGGGGTTCATGGGTACTGCCTACTCCCAGCTGCCTCTCTGTCTTCTTCATGTAAATTGCAAGTCACGAGGAGGCACCATTGCCAATATGCTCCGCCCACTTAACCAAGAAACCTAGTTTGAGCTTGTCTGCCTGTGTTGTTGCACGGGCAGTGTCTTCTTTGCCCAAAAGGTGGCAGGAGAGCCTCACTTCAAACTATAGAATCAACTGCTTAAGTAGAAACCAGCATGGTAGTTAGTGTCATAAAGTGCAGCTCTAACAGAAGGTGTGCCTGAGATGCCCCTTCCAGTAATACACAGAATTTTGATTGAGGGCCCAGCCGATGGGTTGGTGGATTTCTCCTCACATGCCACAGCAGCTTCCAAAGATAGTGGTGTGAGGAGCTAGCTCTGCAAGCAGAGCAAGATTTAAGGGAAGAAAATACACCTGTCAGAAGTGGGATTTGAACCCACGCCTCCATGAAGAGACCAGAAGGCTCAGCTTCACTGAAGATCAAGCTCTCTTGAGTCTGGCGCCTTAGACCACTCGGCCATCCTGACAGCCAAAACAGTGTGCAGGTCGGACTCTTCAGTCTGCACTTGTTGATTTTGCCGCTTGCAATGTTCCTATCAAAGTCACAGCTTTAAAGGCCCCACAATATAACATGGCCAAGAAAAAAAAAAAAAAACAGAACAAGAAACAATGCACATGCACGACCACCGAGGGATGCAGATAACTTTTTAGCGTCCTGCAATAGTAAAGCACGGTTTACACAGGTCACAAGTTTTTAAAGGTTATTTCTGTCTAAGTGTGCATTGAGAGAGACTGAGGTTTTAGGGAGCAAACACAAAAGCTGCTGCTGCCAAGTGTTTCTGCCCGGTCTCAAACCGGGGACTTTTCGCGTGTGAGGCGAACGTGATAACCACTACACTACAGAAACAAGCTTGCTGATTTGACTGAAGGAGCACAGTTCCCCTCATATGTTTGCACGATTTCCTCTATACTTTATCAGCAGTTGCTCGGAATGCGAGGGGTAAGTGTGAAAATTGCAGCGGTGTCGGCCAGCATGCATACACTCAGACGTCCTGAAAAATCCCACAGCTGCGGGCAGAGACAGACAAATATCTGATGCCTAAATGCCAGGAAGGAGAGCCTGTGAAATCATCACACAGGGCGCACTGAGAGCAAGCAGGAAGGAAGCCAAGGCATTGTAATCCATTTTTCGCCTGAGGCAAAAAATCTGTTTTGCACAACAATGCTTCGAGTGGAATGAGAAATGTTGAGGGGTTGTGTATTTTGAGCAGGATTTGATTGTTTTCCGCTAAAATGGGCTCGTCCGGGATTTGAACCCGGGACCTCTCGCACCCTAAGCGAGAATCATACCCCTAGACCAACAAGCCTGGGCACAGAAATGTAACGGCTCCAACCCTGCTCGGAGGATTGGTGACACAGAGTGGGAGACTACATCCCAAAGCAAGAAACTGCACATGGTACTCTCTTCTGCAGTACGACTAGAGTCATTTGCATGGTCTTCATCGAACATGACATAAAAAGCCTCTATCCTTTAGACATTTTGGCCCAGATTTACAAGAAAATGACTAAGCGCGACGCTGTGCCAAATTTGCAAGCCCCACGTGCCGTCATTTTCAAAATGCAGGAAAGCGCCGTATTTAGTAGAATACAGCGCACCCCTGTGCTTCCCCCTGCGCCAGCTCTAAATCAGCTGCTGAGCGCCAACGCAGCCATTCTTGCACCATGGTACAAGGATGACTGCGTTGAGGGGGAAATTGTTTTTGTGCAGGACGGGACACCTTCCTGCCCAAAAAAAAAATCTTCAATGGTGATTTGCTCTTACTTCTATGTGTGCTGCAGAATGCATCACACATAGAAAGAGCAAAAACAAGGAGAAATGAAAACATTTCTCCTCAGTGCGCCACTCTAACGACACCCCTGGGATGGCGTTGGATTTTGGCGCTGACGCAGATTTACGCCAACTCCTAAATCTGGAGCAGCATCAAAATGCTATGGTGTTGCTGTGGCACACTCCCAACAACACCCATTGCACGCCCCTTCCAGGGAACACGCTGCGTGCTAAGGGGCCGTATTTACAAGGTGGTGTTAAGCCACAAAAAGTGGCTGAACGCCATCTTGTAAATACCGCGCAGTGCATAGTGCCACCGGGGCGTCACTAAAAGTGATGCTCCGGTGGCGATAGGGCCTTGTAAGTCTGGCACTTTATTTGCTCAAGGTGTGTGTTCTTGGTGAGGGCAGGAAAGCTATTTTCGCTCTCGTACCTTCCTTCCTTGGCTGGCTTGAATGCTGTAGGCTCAGGCTTCATTGCAAAGGTCAAACAGTGAGCAACTGACTGCCGTAAGCTGGCGCAACTCCTCTAGGTGAGCTGTGACAGATGCCCCAGGAGCGTAGTACCTCACGATGGTGAGGGATAGACACAGTCTCTTTTATCTCAGCTTGTCTGTCAGGTGAGGCAGGAAATGCAAATACTGTGAAAAAGCCCAGCAACTCGAACCAGGGACCTTTCGCATGTGAGGTGCGCATGATAACCACTACACTACACAAACAGACACACTTGCCGGCTTGCTTCATGTGGCTATGCATTGTACTGGAACCACCACACTATGGAAAGAAGACACACCTGCTTGCTTTATGTGGCTATGCATTGAACTGGGATGCAAGGATGAGGGCCAATGTTCATGACGCTCAAAGCTGAGCCTTCCGGAACACGATCTCTTCCCTTGGAAGAAAGGAACTGGGATCACTTTCATTCCAAGAGGTGATTTCAGAACTGGACCCGAAATTACCATGGAGAAGCACTGTGCATTTAATGTTCCTACGAGCACTGCTGCTCCAGCACAGAAAAGCAGTTGCAAAGAAATCTCGCATACCTTCATGATGCTGAACCGTCTCGACGCCAGTATAAAGCATGTATTGCATTGCAACATGACATCTTACAAGAGTGAAAAGCAGAAACACTCCTGTTTAAAACACAGACTGAACCTATAAAGGTAGGGGTTTGTCTGGGATTTGAACCGAGGTCCTCTCACACCCGAAGCGAGAATCATACCCCTATACCAACTAGACTGCCACTGCATAGTCATTTGAAACATCTTCTGAAGCGTCTTTCAGAAAAGCAGGGCCATTTGGAGGCTCTCTCTCTCTAAGCGTGCCATAGCAATTGATGTTTTCTGTCAAGGATTTTTTGTTTGTCTCTAGCAAGGCAAGAGGTAGTCAAAATGCCCTGTGCCAGTGAGCTGAACTAGGGCACTGATGTGAAAAGCAGACCCTTTCTGGTAGTTGTAACCCGCTGCAAGTCATGGACCCTTGCACCTTAGACTTCCCAACCAGAAGCACTGAAGGGCCTGCTAGCTCTTGAGCCAGAGGAGCATGCCTCTTGGATTCAAACACACTTGCTCGATCAGCGCTCGATCAGGTGAGATTTATATTAGTGGCTCATAGGCCTGAAACACTCACCTGGGAGACGCAGGGTGGCTGATTTCCCGGAATGGCCCTTGATGGGGAAATCACCTCCTTTCCCCCGCCTCATTTCAGAATTGTGTGCTAGTCGCAAGACAGTGTTCAGGGGTTCATGGGTACTGCCTACTCCCAGCTGCCTCTCTGTCTTCTTCATGTAAATTGCAAGTCACGAGGAGGCACCATTGCCAATATGCTCCGCCCACTTAACCAAGAAACCTAGTTTGAGCTTGTCTGCCTGTGTTGTTGCAGGGGCAGAGTCTTCTTTGCCCAAAAGGTGGCAGGAGAGCCTCACTTCAAACGATAGAATCAACTGCTTAAGTAGAAACCAGCATGGTAGTTACTGTCATAAAGTGCAGCTCTAACAGAAGGTGTGCCTGAGACGCCCCTTCCAGTAATACACAGAATTTTGATTGAGGGCCCAGCCGATGGGTTGGTGGATTTCTCCTCACATGCCACAGCAGCTTCCAAAGATAGTGGTGTGAGGAGCTGGCTCTGCAAGCAGAGCAAGATTTAAGGGAAGAAAATACACCTGTCAGAAGTGGAATTTGAACCCCCGCCTCCATGAAGAGACCAGAAGGCTCAGCTTCACTGAAGATCAAGCTCTCTTGAGTCTGGCGCCTTAGACCACTCGGCCATCCTGAAAGCCAAAACAGTGTGCAGGTCGGACTCTTCAGTCTGCACTTGTTGATTTTGCCGCTTGCAATGTTCCTATCAAAGTCACAGCTTTAAAGGCCCCACAATATAACATGGCCAAGAAAAAAAAAAAAACAACAGAACAAGAAACAATGCACATGCACGACCACCGAGGGATGCAGATAACTTTTTAGCGTCCTGCAATAGTAAAGCACGTTTTACACAGGTCACAAGTTTTTAAAGGTCATTTCTGTCTAAGTGTGCATTGAGAGAGACTGAGGTTTTAGGGAGCAAACACAAAAGCTGCTGCTGCCAAGTGTTTCTGCCCGGTCTCAAACTGGGGACTTTTCGCGTGTGAGGCGAACGTGATAACCACTACACTACAGAAACAAGCTTGCTGATTTGACTGAAGGAGCACAGTTCCCCTCATATGTTTGCACGATTTCCTCTATACTTTATCAGCAGTTGCTCGGAATGCGAGGGGTAAGTGTGAAAATTGCAGCGGTGTCGGCCAGCATGCATACAATCAGACGTCCTGAAAAATCCCACAGCTGCGTGCAGAGACAGACAAATATCTGATGCCTAAATGCCAGGAAGGAGAGCCTGTGAAATCATCACACAGGGCGCACTGAGAGCAAGCAGGAAGGAAGCCAAGGCATTGTAATCCATTTTTCGCCTGAGGCAAAAAATATGTTTTGCGCAACAATGCTTCGAGTGGAATGAGAAATGTTGAGGGGTTGTGTATTTTGAGCAGGATTTGATTGTTTTCCGCTAAAATGGGCTCGTCCGGGATTTGAACCCGGGACCTCTCGCACTCTAAGCGAGAATCATACCCCTAGACCAACGAGCCTGGGCACAGAAATGCAACGGCTCCGACCCTGCTCGGAGGGTTGGTGACAGAGAGTGGGAGACTACATCCCAAAGCAAGAAACTGCACATGGTGCTCTCTTCTGCAGTACGACTAGAGTCATTTGCATGGTCTTCATCGAACATGACATAAAAAGCCTCTATCCTTTAGACATTTTGGCCCAGATTTACAAGAAAATGACTAAGTGCGACGCTGTGCCAAATTTGCAAGCCCCACGCGCCGTCATTTTCAAAATGCAGGAAAGCGCCGTATTTAGTAGAATACAGCGCACCCCTGTGCTTCCCCCGGCGCCAGCTCTAAATTAGCTGCTGAGCGCCAACGCAGCCGTTCTTGCACCATGGTACAAGGATGACTGCGTTGAGGGGGAAATTGTTTTTGTGCAGGAAGGGACACCTTCCTGCCCAAAAAAAAAATCTTCAATGGTGATTTGCTCTTACTTCTATGTGTGCTGCAGAATGCATCACACATAGAAAGAGCAAAAACAAGGAGAAATGAAAACATTTCTCCTCAGTGCGCCACTCTAACGACACCCCTGGGATGGCGTTGGATTTTGGCGCTGACGCAGATTTACGCCAACTCCTAAATCTGGAGCAGCATCAAAATGCTATGGTGTTGCTGTGGCACACTCCCAGCAACACCCATTGCACGCCCCTTCCAGGGAACGCGCTGCGTGCTAAGGGGCCGTATTTACAAGGTGGTGTTAAGCCACAAAAAGTGGCTGAACGCCATCTTGTAAATACCGCGCAGTGCATAGTGCCACCGGGGCGTCACTAAAAGTGATGCTCCGGTGGCGATAGGGCCTTGTAAGTCTGGCACTTTATTTGCTCAAGGTGTGTGTTCTTGGTGAGGGCAGGAAAGCTATTTTCGCTCTCGTACCTTCCTTCCTTGGCTGGCTTGAATGCTGTAGGCTCAGGCTACATTGCAAAGGTCAAACAGTGAGCAACTGACTGCCGTAAGCTGGCGCAACTCCTCTTGGTGAGCTGTGACAGATGCCCCAGGAGCGTAGTACCTCACGATGGTGAGGGATAGACACAGTCTCTTTTATCTCAGCTTGCCTGTCAGGTGAGGCAGGAAATGCAAATACTGTGAAAAAGCCCAGTGACTCGAACCAGGAACCTTTCGCATGTGAGGTGCGCATGATAACCACTACACTACACAAGCAGACACACTTGCCGGCTTGCTTCATGTGGCTATGCATTGTACTGGAACCACCACACTATGGAAACAGACACACCTGCTTGCTTTATGTGGCTATGCATTGGACTGGGATGCAAGGATGAGGGCCAATGCTCATGACGCTCAAAGCTGAGCCTTCCGGAACACGATCTCTTCCCTTGGAAGAAAGGAACTGGGATCACTTTCATTCCAAGAGGTGATTTCAGAACTGGACCCGAAATTACCATGGAGAAGCACTGTGCATTTAATGTTCCTACGAGCACTGCTGCTCCAGCACAGAAAAGCAGTTGCAAAGAAATCTCGCATACCTTCATGATGCTGAACCGTCTCGACGCCAGTATAAAGCATGTATTGCATTGCAACATGACATCTTACAAGAGTGAAAAGCAGAAACACTCCTGTTTAAAACACAGACTGAACCTATAAAGGTAGGGGTTTGTCTGGGATTTGAACCGAGGTCCTCTCACACCCGAAGCGAGAATCATACCCCTATACCAACTAGACTGCCGCTGCATAGTCATTTGAAACATCTTCTGAAGCGTCTTTCAGAAAAGCAGGGCCATTTGGAGGCTCTCTCTCTCTAAGCGTGCCATAGCAATTGATGTTTTCTGTCAAGGATTTTTTGTTTGTCTCTAGCAAGGCAAGAGGTAGTCAAAATGCCCTGTGCCAGTGAGCTGAACTAGGGGACTGATGTGAAAAGCAGACCCTTTCTGGTAGTTGTAACCCGCTGCTAGTCATGGACCCTTGCACCTTAGACTTCCCAACCAGAAGCACTGAAGGGCCTGCTAGCTCTTGAGCCAGAGGAGCATGCCTCTTGGATTCAAGCACACTTGCTCGATCAGCGCTCGATTAGGCTCGATCAGGCGAGATTTATATTAGTGGCTCATAGGCCTGAAACACTCATCTGGGAGACGCAGGGTGGCTGATTTCCCGGAATGGCCCTTGATGGGGAAATCACCTCCTTTCCCCCGCCTCATTTCAGAATTGTGTGCTAGTCGCAAGACAGTGTTCAGGGGTTCATGGGTACTGCCTACTCCCAGCTGCCTCTCTGTCTTCTTCATGTAAATTGCAAGTCACGAGGAGGCACCATTGCCAATATGCTCCGCCCACCTAACCAAGAAACCTAGTTTGAGCTTGTCTGCCTGTGTTGTTGCAGGGGCAGTCTTCTTTGCCCAAAAGGTGGCAGGAGAGCCTCACTTCAAACGATAGAATCAACTGCTTAAGTAGAAACCAGCATGGTAGTTACTGTCATAAAGTGCAGCTCTAACAGAAGGTGTGCCTGAGACGCCCCTTCCAGTAATACACAGAATTTTGATTGAGGGCCCAGCCGATGGGTTGGTGGATTTCTCCTCACATGCCACATCAGCTTCCAAAGATAGTGGTGTGAGGAGCTGGCTCTGCAAGCAGAGCAAGATTTAAGGGAAGAAAATACACCTGTCAGAAGTGGGATTTGAACCCACGTCTCCATGAAGAGACCAGAAGGCTCAGCTTCACTGAAGATCAAGCTCTCTTGAGTCTGGCGCCTTAGACCACTCAGCCATCCTGACAGCCAAAACAGTGTGCAGGTCGGACTCTTCAGTCTGCACTTGTTGATTTTGCCGCTTGCAATGTTCCTATCAAAGTCACAGCTTTAAAGGCCCCACAATATAACATGGCCAAGAAAAAAAAAATAAACAGAACAAGAAACAATGCACATGCACGACCACCGAGGGATGCAGATAAGTTTTTAGCGTCCTGCAATAGTATAGCACGTTTTACACAGGTCACAAGTTTTTAAAGGTCATTTCTGTCTAAGTGTGCATTGAGAGAGACTGAGGTTTTAGGGAGCAAACACAAAAGCTGCTGCTGCCAAGTGTTTCTGCCCGGTCTCGAACCGGGGACTTTTCGCGTGTGAGGCGAACGTGATAACCACTACACTACAGAAACAAGCTTGCTGACTTGACTGAAGGAGCACAGTTCCCCTCATATGTTTGCACGATTTCCTCTATACTTTATCAGCAGTTGCTCGGAATGCGAGGGGTAAGTGTGAAAATTGCAGCGGTGTCGGCCAGCATGCATACACTCAGACGTCCTGAAAAATCCCACAGCTGCGGGCAGAGACAGACAAATATCTGATGCCTAAATGCCAGGAAGGAGAGCCTGTGAAATCATCACACAGGGCGCACTGAGAGCAAGCAGGAAGGAAGCCAAGGCATTGTAATCCATTTTTTGCCTGAGGCAAAAAATATGTTTTGCGCAGCAATGCTTCGAGTGGAATGAGAAATGTTGAGGGGTTGTGTATTTTGAGCAGGATTTGATTGTTTTCCGCTAAATTGGGCTCGTCCGGGATTTGAACCCGGGACCTCTCGCACCCTAAGCGAGAATCATACCCCTAGACCAACGAGCCTATGCACAGAAATGCAGCGGCTCCGACCCTGCTCGGAGGGTTGGTGACAGAGAGTGGGAGACTACATCCCAAAGCAAGAAACTGCACATGGTGCTCTCTTCTGCAGTACGACTAGAGTCATTTGCATGGTCTTCATCTAACATGACATAAAAAGCCTCTATCCTTTAGACATTTTGGCCCAGATTTACAAGAAAATGACTAAGCGCGACGCTGTGCCAAATTTGCAAGCCCCACGCACCGTCATTTTCAAAATGCAGGAAAGCGCAGTATTTAGTAGAATACAGCGCACCCCTGTGCTTCCCCCTGCGCCAGCTCTAAATTAGCTGCTGAGCGCCAACGCAGCCGTTCTTGCACCATGGTACAAGGATGACTGCGTTGAGGGGGAAATTGTTTTTGTGCAGGAAGGGACACCTTCCTGCCCAAAAAAAAAATCTTCAATGGTGATTTGCTCTTACTTCTATGTGTGCTGCAGAATGCATCACACATAGAAAGAGCAAAAACAAGGAGAAATGAAAACATTTCTCCTCAGTGCGCCACTCTAACGACACCCCTGGGATGGCGTTGGATTTTGGCGCTGACGCAGATTTACGCCAACTCCTAAATCTGGAGCAGCATCAAAATGCTATGGTGTTGCTGTGGCACACTCCCAACAACACCCATTGCACGCCCCTTCCAGGGAACGCGCTGCGTGCTAAGGGGCCGTATTTACAAGGTGGTGTTAAGCCACAAAAAGTGGCTGAACGCCATCTTGTAAATACCGCGCAGTGCATAGTGCCACCGGGGCGTCACTAAAAGTGATGCTCCGGTGGCGATAGGGCCTTGTAAGTCTGGCACTTTATTTGCTCAAGGTGTGTGTTCTTGGTGAGGGCAGGAAAGCTATTTTCGCTCTCGTACCTTCCTTCCTTGGCTGGCTTGAATGCTGTAGGCTCAGGCTTCATTGCAAAGGTCAAACAGTGAGCAACTGGCTGCCGTAAGCTGGCGCAACTCCTCTTGGTGAGCTGTGACAGATGCCCCAGGAGCGTAGTACCTCACGATGGTGAGGGATAGACACAGTCTCTTTTATCTCAGCTTGCCTGTCAGGTGAGGCAGGAAATGCAAATACTGTGAAAAAGCCCAGCAACTCGAACCAGGGACCTTTCGCATGTGAGGTGCGCATGATAACCACTACACTACACAAACAGACACACTTGCCGGCTTGCTTCATGTGGCTATGCATTGTACTGGAACCACCACACTATAGAAACAGACACACCTGCTTGCTTTATGTGGCTATGCATTGGACTGGGATGCAAGGATGAGGGCCAATGTTCATGATGCTCAAAGCTGAGCCTTCCGGAACATGATCTCTTCCCTTGGAAGAAAGGAACTGGGATCACTTTCATTCCAAGAGGTGATTTCAGAACTGGACCCGAAATTACCATGGAGAAGCACTGTGCATTTAATGTTCCTACGAGCACTGCTGCTCCAGCACAGAAAAGCAGTTGCAAAGAAATCTCGCATACCTTCATGATGCTGAACCGTCTCGACGCCAGTATAAAGCATGTATTGCATTGCAACATGACATCTTACAAGAGTGAAAAGCAGAAATACTCCTGTTTAAAACACAAAATGAACCTATAAAGGTAGGGGTTTGTCTGGGATTTGAACCGAGGTCCTCTCACACCCAAAGCGAGAATCATACCCCTATACCAACTAGACTGCCGCTGCATAGTCATTTGAAACATCTTCTGAAGCGTCTTTCAGAAAAGCAGGGCCATTTGGAGGCTCTCTCTCTCTAAGCGTGCCATAGCAATTGATGTTTTCTGTCAAGGATTTTTTGTTTGTCTCTAGCAAGGCAAGAGGTAGTCAAAATGCCCTGTGCCAGTGAGCTGAACTAGGGCACTGATGTGAAAAGCAGACCCTTTCTGGTAGTTGTAACCCGCTGCAAGTCATGGACCCTTGCACCTTAGACTTCCCAACCAGAAGCACTGAAGGGCCTGCTAGCTCTTGAGCCAGAGGAGCATGCCTCTTGGATTCAAACACACTTGCTCGATCAGCGCTCGATCAGGCGAGATTTATATTAGTGGCTCATAGGCCTGAAACACTCACCTGGGAGACGCAGGGTGGCTGATTTCCCGGAATGGCCCTTGATGGGGAAATCACCTCCTTTCCCCCGCCTCATTTCAGAATTGTGTGCTAGTCGCAAGACAGTGTTCAGGGGTTCATGGGTACTGCCTACTCCCAGCTGCCTCTCTGTCTTCTTCATGTAAATTGCAAGTCACGAGGAGGCACCATTGCCAATATGATCCGCCCACTTCACCAAGAAACCTAGTTTGAGCTTGTCTGCCTGTGTTGTTGCAGGGGCAGTGTCTTCTTTGCCCAAAAGGTGGCAGGAGAGCCTCACTTCAAACGATAGAATCAACTGCTTAAGTAGAAACCAGCATGGTAGTTACTGTCATAAAGTGCAGCTCTAACAGAAGGTGTGCCTGAGACGCCCCTTCCAGTAATACACAGAATTTTGATTGAGGGCCCAGCCGATGGGTTGGTGGATTTCTCCTCACATGCCACAGCAGCTTCCAAAGATAGTGGTGTGAGGAGCTGGCTCTGCAAGCAGAGCAAGATTTAAGGGAAGAAAATACACCTGTCAGAAGTGGGATTTGAACCCACGCCTCCATGAAGAGACCAGAAGGCTCAGCTTCACTGAAGATCAAGCTCTCTTGAGTCTGGCGCCTTAGACCACTCGGCCATCCTGACAGCAAAAACAGTGTGCAGGTCGGACTCTTCAGTCTGCACTTGTTGATTTTGCCGCTTGCAATGTTCCTATCAAAGTCACAGCTTTAAAGGCCCCACAATATAACATGGCCAAGAAAAAAAAAAAAAAACAGAACAAGAAACAATGCACATGCACGACCACTGAGGGATGCAGATAACTTTTTAGCGTCCTGCAATAGTAAAGCACGTTTTACACAGGTCACAAGTTTTTAAAGGTCATTTCTGTCTAAGTGTGCATTGAGAGAGACTGAGGTTTTAGGGAGCAAACACAAAAGCTGCTGCTGCCAAGTGTTTCTGCCCGGTCTCAAACCAGGGACTTTTCGCGTGTGAGGCGAACGTGATAACCACTACACTACAGAAACAAGCTTGCTGATTTGACTGAAGGAGCACAGTTCCCCTCATATGTTTGCACGATTTCCTCTATACTTTATCAGCAGTTGCTCGGAATGCGAGGGGTAAGTGTGAAAATTGCAGCGGTGTCGGCCAGCATGCATACACTCAGACGTCCTGAAAAATCCCACAGCTGCGGGCAGAGACAGACAAATATCTGATGCCTAAATGCCAGGAAGGAGAGCCTGTGAAATCATCACACAGGGCGCACTGAGAGCAAGCAGGAAGGAAGCCAAGGCATTGTAATCCATTTTTCGCCTGAGGCAAAAAAATATGTTTTGCGCAACAATGCTTCGAGTGGAATGAGAAATGTTGAGGGGTTGTGTATTTTGAGCAGGATTTGATTGTTTTCCGCTAAAATCGGCTCGTCCGGTATTTGAACCCGGGTCCTCTCGCACCCTAAGCGAGAATCATACCCCTAGACCAACGAGCCTGGGCACAGAAATGCAACGGCTCCGACCCTGCTCGGAGGGTTGGTGACAGAGAGTGGGAGACTACATCCCAAAGCAAGAAACTGCACATGGGGCTCTCTTCTGCAGTACGACTAGAGTCATTTGCATGGTCTTCATCGAACATGACATAAAAAGCCTCTATCCTTTAGACATTTTGGCCCAGATTTACAAGAAAATGACTAAGCGCGACGCTGTGCCAAATTTGCAAGCCCCACGCGCCGTCATTTTCAAAATGCAGGAAAGCGCCGTATTTAGTAGAATACAGCGCACCCCTGTGCTTCCCCCTGCGCCAGCTCTAAATTAGCTGCTGAGCGCCAACGCAGCCGTTCTTGCACCATGGTACAAGGATGACTGCGTTGAGGGGGAAATTGTTTTTGTGCAGGAAGGGACACCTTCCTGCCCAAAAAAAAAATCTTCAATGGTGATTTGCTCTTACTTCTATGTGTGCTGCAGAATGCATCACACATAGAAAGAGCAAAAATAAGGAGAAATGAAAACATTTCTCCTCAGTGCGCCACTCTAACGACACCCCTGGGATGGCGTTGGATTTTGGCGCTGACGCAGATTTACGCCAACTCCTAAATCTGGAGCAGCATCAAAATGCTATGGTGTTGCTGTGGCACACTCCCAACAACACCCATTGCACGCCCCTTCCAGGGAACGCGCTGCGTGCTAAGGGGCCGTATTTACAAGGTGGTGTTAAGCCACAAAAAGTGGCTGAATGCCATCTTGTAAATACCGCGCAGTGCATAGTGCCACCGGGGCGTCACTAAAAGTGATGCTCCGGTGGCGATAGGGCCTTGTAAGTCTGGCACTTTATTTGCTCAAGGTGTGTGTTCTTGGTGAGGGCAGGAAAGCTATTTTCGCTCTCGTACCTTCCTTCCTTGGCTGGCTTGAATGCTGTAGGCTCAGGCTTCATTGCAAAGGTCAAACAGTGAGCAACTGACTGCCGTAAGCTGGCGCAACTCCTCTTGGTGAGCTGTGACAGATGCCCCAGGAGCGTAGTACCTCACGATGGTGAGGGATAGACACAGTCTCTTTTATCTCAGCTTGCCTGTCAGGTGAGGCAGGAAATGCAAATACTGTGAAAAAGCCCAGCGACTCGAACCAGGAACCTTTCGCATGTGAGGTGCTCATGATAACCACTACACTACACAAGCAGACACGCTTGCCGGCTTGCTTCATGTGGCTATGCATTGTACTGGAACCACCACACTATGGAAACAGACACACCTGCTTGCTTTATGTGGCTATGCATTGGACTGGGATGCAAGGATGAGGGCCAATGTTCATGATGCTCAAAGCTGAGCCTTCCGGAACACGATCTCTTCCCTTGGAAGAAAGGAACTGGGATCACTTTCATTCCAAGAGGTGATTTCAGAACTGGACCCGAAATTACCATGGAGAAGCACTGTGCATTTAATGTTCCTACGAGCACTGCTGCTCCAGCACAGAAAAGCAGTTGCAAAGAAATCTCGCATACCTTCATGATGCTGAACCGTCTCGACGCCAGTATAAAGCATGTATTGCATTGCAACATGACATCTTACAAGAGTGAAAAGCAGAAATACTTCTGTTTAAAACACAGACTGAACCTATAAAGGTAGGGGTTTGTCTGGGATTTGAACCGAGGTCCTCTCACACCCGAAGCGAGAATCATACCCCTATACCAACTAGACTGCCGTTGCATAGTCATTTGAAACATCTTCTGAAGCGTCTTTCAGAAAAGCAGGGCCATTTGGAGGCTCTCTCTCTCTAAGCGTGCCATAGCAATTGATGTTTTCTGTCGATGATTTTTTGTTTGTCTCTAGCAAGGCAAGAGGTAGTCAAAATGCCCTGTGCCAGTGAGCTGAACTAGGGCACTGATGTGAAAAGCAGACCCTTTCTGGTAGATGTAACCCGCTGCAAGTCATGGACCCTTGCACCTTAGACTTCCCAACCAGAAGCACTGAAGGGCCTGCTAGCTCTTGAGCCAGAGGAGCATGCCTCTTGGATTCAAGCACACTTGCTCGATCAGCGCTCGATCAGGCGAGATTTATATTAGTGGCTCATAGGCCTGAAACACTCACCTGGGAGACGCAGGGTGGCTGATTTCCCGGAATGGCCCTTGATGGGGAAATCACCTCCTTTCCCCCGCCTCATTTCAGAATTGTGTGCTAGTCGCAAGACAGTGTTCAGGGGTTCATGGGTACTGCCTACTCCCAGCTGCCTCTCTGTCTTCTTCATGTAAATTGCAAGTCACGAGGAGGCACCATTGCCAATATGCTCCGCCCACCTAACCAAGAAACCTAGTTTGAGCTTGTCTGCCTGTGTTTTTTGCAGGGGCAGAGTCTTCTTTGCCCAAAAGGTGGCAGGAGAGCCTCACTTCAAACGATAGAATCAACTTCTTAAGTAGAAACCAGCATGGTAGTTACTGTCATAAAGTGCAGCTCTAATAGAAGGTGTGCCTGAGACGCCCCTTCCAGTAATACACAGAATTTTGATTGAGGGCCCAGCCAATGGGTTGGTGGATTTCTCCTCACATGCCACAGCAGCTTCCAAAGATAGTTGTGTGAGGAGCTGGCTCTGCAAGCAGAGCAAGATTTAAGGGAAGAAAATACACCTGCCAGAAGTGGGATTTGAACCCACGCCTCCATGAAGAGACCAGAAGGCTCAGCTTCACTGAAGATCAAGCTCTCTTGAGTCTGGCGCCTTAGACCACTCGGCCATCCTGACAGCCAAAACAGTGTGCAGGTCGGACTCTTCAGTCTGCACTTGTTGATTTTGCCGCTTGCAATGTTCCTATCAAAGTCACAGCTTTAAAGGCCCCACAATATAACATGGCCAAGAAAAAAAAAAAAAAACAGAACAAGAAACAATGCACATGCACGACCACCGAGGGATGCAGATAACTTTTTAGCGTCCTGCAATAGTAAAGCACGTTTTACACAGGTCACAAGTTTTTAAAGGTCATTTCTGTCTAAGTGTGCGTTGAGAGAGACTGAGGTTTTAGGGAGCAAACACAAAAGCTGCTGCAGCCAAGTGTTTCTGCCCGGTCTCAAACAGGGGACTTTTCACGTGTGAGGCGAACGTGATAACCACTACACTACAGAAACAAGCTTGCTGACTTGACTGAAGGAGCACAGTTCCCCTCATATGTTTGCACGATTTCCTCTATACTTTATCAGCAGTTGCTCGGAATGCGAGGGGTAAGTGTGAAAATTGCAGCGGTGTCGGCCAGCATGCATACACTCAGACGTCCTGAAAAATCCCACAGCTGCGGGCAGAGACAGACAAATATCTGATGCCTAAATGCCAGGAAGGAGAGCCTGTGAAATCATCACACAGGGCGCACTGAGAGCAAGCAGGAAGGAAGCCAAGGCATTGTAATCCATTTTTTGCCTGAGGCAAAAAATATGTTTTGCGCAACAATGCTTCGAGTGGAATGAGAAATGTTGAGGGGTTGTGTATTTTGAGCAGGATTTGATTGTTTTCCGCTAAATTGGGCTCGTCCGGGATTTGAACCCGGGACCTCTCGCACCCTAAGCGAGAATCATACCCCTAGACCAACGAGCCTGGGCACAGAAATGCAACGGCTCCGACCCTGCTCGGAGGGTTGGTGACAGAGAGTGGGAGACTACATCCCAAAGCAAGAAACTGCACATGGTGCTCTCTTCTGCAGTACGACTAGAGTCATTTGCATGGTCTTCATCTAACATGACATAAAAAGCCTCTATCCTTTAGACATTTTGGCCCAGATTTACAAGAAAATGACTAAGCGCAACGCTGTGCCAAATTTGCAAGCCCCACGCACCGTCATTTTCTAAATGCAGGAAAGCGCTTTATTTAGTAGAATACAGCGCACCCCTGTGCTTCCCCCTGCGCCAGCTCTAAATTAGCTGCTGATCGCCAACGCAGCCGTTCTTGCACCATGGTACAAGGATGACTGCGTTGAGGGGGAAATTGTTTTTGTGCAGGAAGGGACACCTTCCTGCCCAAAAAAAAAATCTTCAATGGTGATTTGCTCTTACTTCTATGTGTGCTGCAGAATGCATCACACATAGAAAGAGCAAAAACAAGGAGAAATGAAAACATTTCTCCTCAGTGCGCCACTCTAACGACACCCCTGGGATGGCGTTGGATTTTGGCGCTGACGCTGATTTACGCCAACTCCTAAATCTGGAGCAGCATCAAAATGCTATGGTGTTGCTGTGGCACACTCCCAACAACACCCATTGCACGCCCCTTCCAGGGAACGCGCTGCGTGCTAAGGGGCCGTATTTACAAGGTGGTGTTAAGCCACAAAAAGTGGCTGAACGCCATCTTGTAAATACATCGCAGTGCATAGTGCCACCGGGGCGTCACTATAAGTGATGTTCCGGTGGCGATAGAGCCTTGTAAGTCTGGCACTTTATTTGCTCAAGGTGTGTGTTCTTGGTGAGGGCAGGAAAGCTATTTTCGCTCTCGTACCTTCCTTCCTTGGCTGGCTTGAATGCTGTAGGCTCAGGCTTCATTGCAAAGGTCAAACAGTGAGCAACTGACTGCCGTAAGCTGGCGCAACTCCTCTTGGTGAGCTGTGACAGATGCCCCAGGAGCGTAGTACCTCACGATGGTGAGGGATAAACACAGTCTCTTTTATCTCAGCTTGCCTGTCAGGTGAGGCAGGAAATGCAAATACTGTGAAAAAGCCCAGCGAATCGAACCAGGAACCTTTCGCATGTGTGGTGCGCATGATAACCACTACACTACACAAGCAGACACACTTGCCGGCTTGCTTCATGTGGCTATGCATTGTACTGGAACCACCACACTATGGAAACAGACACACCTGCTTTCTTTATGTGGCTATGCATTGGACTGGGATGCAAGGATGAGGGCCAATGTTCATGATGCTCAAAGCTGAGCCTTCCGGAACACGATCTCTTCCCTTGGAAGAAAGGAACTGGGATCACTTTCATTCCAAGAGGTGATTTCAGAACTGGACCCGAAATTACCATGGAGAAGCACTGTGCATTTAATGTTCCTACGAGCACTGCTGCTCCAGCACAGAAAAGCAGTTGCAAAGAAATCTCGCATACCTTCATGATGCTGAACCGTCTTGACGCCAGTATAAAGCATGTATTGCATTGCAACATGACATCTTACAAGAGTGAAAAGCAGAAATACTCCTGTTTAAAACACAGACTGAACCTATAAAGGTAGGGGTTTGTCTGGGATTTGAACCGAGGTCCTCTCACACCCGAAGCGAGAATCATACCCCTATACCAACTAGACTGCCGCTGCATAGTCATTTGAAACATCTTCTGAAGCGTCTTTCAGAAAAGCAGGGCCATTTGGAGGCTCTCTCTCTCTAAGCGTGCCATAGCAATTGATGTTTTCTGTCAAGGATTTTTTGTTTGTCTCTAGCAAGGCAAGAGGTAGTCAAAATGCCCTGTGCCAGTGAGCTGAACTAGGGCACTGATGTGAAAAGCAGACCCTTTCTGGTAGTTGTAACCCGCTACAAGTCATGGACCCTTGCACCTTAGACTTCCCAACCAGAAGCACTGAAGGGCCTGCTAGCTCTTGAGCCAGAGGAGCATGCCTCTTGGATTCAAGCACACTTGCTCGATCAGCGCTTGATCAGGCGAGATTTATAATAGTGGCTCATAGGCCTGAAACACTCACCTGGGAGACGCAGGGTGGCTGATTTCCCGGAATGGCCCTTGATGGGGAAATCACCTCCTTTCCCCCGCCTCATTTCAGAATTGTGTGCTAGTCGCAAGACAGTGTTCAGGGGTTCATGGGTACTGCCTACTCCCAGCTGCCTCTCTGTCTTCTTCATGTAAATTGCAAGTCACGAGGATGCACCATTGCCAATATGCTCTGCCCACCTAACCAAGAAACCTAGTTTGAGCTTGTCTGCCTGTGTTGTTGCAGGGGCAGAGTCTTCTTTGCCCAAAAGGTGGCAGGAGAGCCTCACTTCAAACGATAGAATCAACTGCTTAAGTAGAAACCAGCATGGTAGTTACTGTCATAAAGTGCAGCTCTAACAGAAGGTGTGCCTGAGACGCCCCTTCCAGTAATACACAGAATTTTGATTGAGGGCCCAGCCGATGGGTTGGTGGATTTCTCCTCACATGCCACAGCAGCTTCCAAAGATAGTGGTGTGAGGAGCTGGCTCTGCAAGCAGAGCAAGATTTAAGGGAAGAAAATACACCTGTCAGAAGTGGGATTTGAACCCACGCCTCCATGAAGAGACCAGAAGGCTCAGCTTCACTGAAGATCAAGCTCTCTTGAGTCTGGCGCCTTAGACCACTCGGCCATCCTGACAGCCAAAACAGTGTGCAGGTCGGACTCTTCAGTCTGCACTTGTTGATTTTGCCGCTTGCAATGTTCCTATCAAAGTCACAGCTTTAAAGGCCCCACAATATAACATGGCCAAGAAAAAAAAAAAAAAACAGAACAAGAAACAATGCACATGCACGACCACCGAGGGATGCAGATAACTTTTTAGCGTCCTGCAATAGTAAACCACGTTTTACACAGGTCACAAGTTTTTAAAGGTCATTTCTGTCTAAGTGTGCATTGAGAGAGACTGAGGTTTTAGGGAGCAAACACAAAAGCTGCTGCTGCCAAGTGTTTCTTCCCGGTCTCGAAACGGGGACTTTTCGCGTGTGAGGCGAACGTGATAACCACTACACTACAGAAACAAGCTTGCTGATTTGACAGAAGGAGCACAGTTCCCCTCATATGTTTGCACAATTTCCTCTATACTTTATCAGCAGTTGCTCGGAATGCGAGGGGTAAGTGTGAAAATTGCAGCGGTGTCGGCCAGCATGCATACACTCAGACGTCCTGAAAAATCCCACAGCTGCGGGCAGAGACAGACAAATATCTGATGCCTAAATGCCAGGAAGGAGAGCCTGTGAAATCATCACACAGGGCGCACTGAGAGCAAGCAGGAAGGAAGCCAAGGCATTGTAATCCATTTTTCACCTGAGGCAAAAAATATGTTTTGCGCAACAATGCTTCGAGTGGAATGAGAAATGTTGAGGGGTTGTGTATTTTGAGCAGGATTTGATTGTTTTCCGCTAAAATGGGCTCGTCTGGGATTTGAACCCAGGACCTCTCGCACCCTAAGCGAGAATCATACCCCTAGACCAACGAGCCTGGGCACAGAAATGCAACGGCTCCGACCCTGCTCGGAGGGTTGGTGACAGAGAGTGGGAGACTACATCCCAAAGCAAGAAACTGCACATGGTGCTCTCTTCTGCAGTACGACTAGAGTCATTTGCATGGTCTTCATCGAACATGACATAAAATGCCTCTTTCCTTTAGACATTTTGGCCCAGATTTACAAGAAAATGACTAAGCGCGACGCTGTGCGAAATTTGCAAGCCCCACGCGCCGTCATTTTCAAAATGCGGGAAAGCGCCGTATTTAGTAGAATACAGCGCACCCCTGTGCTTCCCCCTGCGCCAGCTCTAAATTAGCTGCTGAGCGCCAACGCAGCCGTTCTTGCACCATGGTACAAGGATGACTGCGTTGAGGGGGAAATTGTTTTTGTGCAGGAAGGGACACCTTCCTGCCCAAAAAAAAAATCTTCAATGGTGATTTGCTTTTACTTCTATGTGTGCTGCAGAATGCATCACACATAGAAAGAGCAAAAACAAGGAGAAATGAAAACATTTCTCCTCAGTGCGCCACTCTAACGACACCCCTGGGATGGCGTTGGATTTTGGCGCTGACGCAGATTTACGCCAACTCCTAAATCTGGAGCAGCATCAAAATGCTATGGTGTTGCTGTGGCACACTCCCAACAACACCCATTGCACGCCCCTTCCAGGGAACGCGCTGCGTGCTAAGGGGCCGTATTTACAAGGTGGTGTTAAGCCACAAAAAGTGGCTGAACGCCATCTTGTAAATACCGCGCAGTGCATAGTGCCACCGGGGCGTCACTAAAAGTGATGCTCCGGTGGCAATAGGGCCTTGTAAGTCTGGCACTTTATTTGCTCAAGGTGTGTGTTCTTGGTGAGGGCAGGAAAGCTATTTTCGCTCTCGTACCTTCCTTCCTTGGCTGGCTTGAATGCTGTAGGCTCAGGCTTCATTGCAAAGGTCAAACAGTGAGCAACTGACTGCCGTAAGCTGGCGCAACTCCTCTTGGTGAGCTGTGACAGATGCCCCAGGAGCGTAGTACCTCACGATGGTGAGGGATAGACACAGTCTCTTTTATCTCAGCTTGCCTGTCAGGTGAGGCAGGAAATGCAAATACTGTGAAAAAGCCCAGCGACTCGAACCAGGAACCTTTCGCATGTGAGGTGCGCATGATAACCACTACACTACACAAGCAGACACACTTGCCGGCTTGCTTCATGTGGCTATGCATTGTACTGGAACCACCACACTATGGAAACAGACACACCTGCTTGCTTTATGTGGCTATGCATTGGACTGGGATGCAAGGATGAGGGCCAATGTTCATGATGCTCAAAGCTGAGCCTTCCGGAACACGATCTCTTCCCTTGGAAGAAAGGAACTGGGATCACTTTCATTCCAAGAGGTGATTTCAGAACTGGACCCGAAATTACCATGGAGAAGCAGTGTGCATTTAATGTTCCTACGAGCACTGCTGCTCCAGCACAGAAAAGCAGTTGCAAAGAAATCTCGCATACCTTCATGATGCTGAACCGTCTTGACGCCAGTATAAAGCATGTATTGCATTGCAACATGACATCTTACAAGAGTGAAAAGCAGAAATACTCCTGTTTAAAACACAGACTGAACCTATAAAGGTAAGGGTTTGTCTGGGATTTGAACCGAGGTCCTCTCACACCCGAAGCGAGAATCATACCCCTATACCAACTAGACTGCCGCTGCATAGTCATTTGAAACATCTTCTGAAGCGTCTTTCAGAAAAGCAGGGCCATTTGGAGGCTCTCTCTCTCTAAGCGTGCCATAGCAATTGATGTTTTCTGTCAAGGATTTTTTGTTTGTCTCTAGCAAGGCAAGAGGTAGTCAAAATGCCCTGTGCCAGTGAGCTGAACTAGGGCACTGATGTGAAAAGCAGACCCTTTCTGGTAGTTGTAACCCGCTGCAAGTCATGGACCCTTGCACCTTAGACTTCCCAACCAGAAGCACTGAAGGGCCTGCTAGCTCTTCAGCCAGAGGAGCATGCCTCTTGGATTCAAGCACACTTGCTCGATCAGCGCTCGATCAGGCGAGATTTATATTAGTGGCTCATAGGCCTGAAACACTCACCTGGGAGACGCAGGGTGGCTGATTTCCTGGAATGGCCCTTGATGGGGAAATCACCTCCTTTCCCCCGCCTCATTTCAGAATTGTGTGCTAGTCGCAAGACAGTGTTCAGGGGTTCATGGGTACTGCCTACTCCCAGCTGCCTCTCTGTCTTCTTCATGTAAATTGCAAGTCACGAGGAGGCACCATTGCCAATATGCTCCGCCCACCTAACCAAGAAACCTAGTTTGAGCTTGTCTGCCTGTGTTGTTGCAGGGGCAGAGTCTTCTTTGCCCAAAAGGTGGCAGGAGAGCCTCACTTCAAACGATAGAATCAACTGCTTAAGTAGAAACCAGCATGGTAGTTACTGTCATAAAGTGCAGCTCTAACAGAAGGTGTGCCTGAGACGCCCCTTCCAGTAATACACAGAATTTTGATTGAGGGCCCAGCCGATGGGTTGGTGGATTTCTCCTCACATGCCACAGCAGCTTCCAAAGATAGTGGTGTGAGGAGCTGGCTCTGCAAGCAGAGCAAGATTTAAGGGAAGAAAATACACCTGTCAGAAGTGGTATTTCAATCCACGCCTCCATGAAGAGACCAGAAGGCTCAGCTTCACTGAAGATCAAGCTCTCTTGAGTCTGGCGCCTTAGACCACTCAGCCATCCTGACAGCCAAAACAGTGTGCAGGTCGGACTCTTCAGTCTGCACTTGTTGATTTTGCCGCTTGCAATGTTCCTATCAAAGTCACAGCTTTAAAGGCCCCACAATATAATATGGCCAAGAAAAAAAAAAAAAAACAGAACAAGAAACAATGCACATGCACGACCACCGAGGGATGCAGATAACTTTTTAGCGTCCTGCAATAGTAAAGCACGTTTTACACAGGTCACAAGTTTTTAAAGGTCATTTCTGTCTAAGTGTGCATTGAGAGAGACTGAGGTTTTAGGGAGCAAACACAAAAGCTGCTGCTGCCAAGTGTTTCTGCCCGGTCTCGAACCGGGGACTTTTCGCGTGTAAGGCAAACGTGATAACCACTACACTACAGAAACAAGCTTGCTGACTTAACTGAAGGAGCACAGTTCCCCTCATATGTTTGCACGATTTCCTCTATACTTTATCAGCAGTTGCTCGGAATGCGAGGGGTAAGTGTGAAAATTGCAGCGGTGTCGGCCAGCATGCATACACTCAGACGTCCTGAAAAATCCCACAGCTGCGGGCAGAGACAGTCAAATATCTGATGCCTAAATGCCAGGAAGGAGAGCCTGTGAAATCATCACACAGGGCGCACTGAGAGCAAGCAGGAAGGAAGCCAAGGCATTGTAATCCATTTTTCGCCTGAGGCAAAAAATATGTTTTGCGCAACAATGCTTCGAGTGGAATGAGAAATGTTGAGGGGTTGTGTATTTTGAGCAGGATTTGATTGTTTTCCGCTAAAATGGGCTCGTCTGGGATTTGAACCCGGGACCTCTCGCACCCTAAGCGAGAATCATACCCCTAGACCAACAAGCCTGGGCACAGAAATGCAACGGCTCCGACCCTGCTCGGAGGGTTGGTGACAGAGAGTGGGAGACTACATCCCAAAGAAGAAACTGCACATGGTGCTCTCTTCTGCAGTACGACTAGAGTCATTTGCATGGTCTTCATCGAACATGACATAAAAAGCCTCTATCCTTTAGACATTTTGGCCCAGATTTACAAGAAAATGACTAAGCGCGACGCTGTGCCAAATTTGCAAGCCCCACGCACCGTCATTTTCAAAATGCAGGAAAGCGCCGTATTTAGTAGAATACAGCGCACCCCTGTGCTTCCCCCTGCCCCAGCTCTAAATTAGCTGCTGAGCGCCAACGCAGCCGTTCTTGCACCATGGTACAAGGATGACTGCGTTGAGGGGGAAATTGTTTTTGTGCAGGAAGGGACACCTTCCTGCCCAAAAAAAAAATCTTCAATGGTGATTTGCTCTTACTTCTATGTGTGCTGCAGAATGCATCACACATAGAAAGAGCAAAAACAAGGAGAAATGAAAACATTTCTCCTCAGTGCGCCACTCTAACGACACCCCTGGGATGGCGTTGGATTTTGGCGCTGACGCAGATTTACGCCAACTCCTAAATCTGGAGCAGCATCAAAATGCTATGGTGTTGCTGTGGCAGACTCCCAACAACACCCATTGCACGCCCCTTCCAGGGAACGCGCTGCGTGCTAAGGGGCCGTATTTACAAGGTGGTGTTAAGCCACAAAAAGTGGCTGAACGCCATCTTGAAAATACCGCGCAGTGCATAGTGCCACCGGGGCGTCACTAAAAGTGATGCTCCGGTGGCAATAGGGCCTTGTAAGTCTGGCACTTTATTTGCTCAAGGTGTGTGTTCTTGGTGAGGGCAGGAAAGCTATTTTCGCTCTCGTACCTTCCTTCCTTGGCTGGCTTGAATGCTGTAGGCTCAGGCTTCATTGCAAAGGTCAAACAGTGAGCAACTGACTGCCGTAAGCTGGCGCAACTCCTCTTGGTGAGCTGTGACAGATGCCCCAGGAGCGTAGTACCTCACGATGGTGAGGGATAGACACAGTCTCTTTTATCTCAGCTTGCCTGTCAGGTGAGGCAGGAAATGCAAATACTGTGAAAAAGCCCAGCGACTCGAACCAGGAACCTTTCGCATGTGAGGTGCGCATGATAACCACTACACTACACAAGCAGACACACTTGCCGGCTTGCTTCATGTGGCTATGCATTGTACTGGAACCACCACACTATGGAAACAGACACACCTGCTTGCTTTATGTGGCTATGCATTGGACTGGGATGCAAGGATGAGGGCCAATGTTCATGATGCTCAAAGCTGAGCCTTCCGGAACACGATCTCTTCCCTTGGAAGAAAGGAACTGGGATCACTTTCATTCCAAGAGGTGATTTCAGAACTGGACCCGAAATTACCATGGAGAAGCAGTGTGCATTTAATGTTCCTACGAGCACTGCTGCTCCAGCACAGAAAAGCAGTTGCAAAGAAATCTCGCATACCTTCATGATGCTGAACCGTCTTGACGCCAGTATAAAGCATGTATTGCATTGCAACATGACATCTTACAAGAGTGAAAAGCAGAAATACTCCTGTTTAAAACACAGACTGAACCTATAAAGGTAAGGGTTTGTCTGGGATTTGAACCGAGGTCCTCTCACACCCGAAGCGAGAATCATACCCCTATACCAACTAGACTGCCGCTGCATAGTCATTTGAAACATCTTCTGAAGCGTCTTTCAGAAAAGCAGGGCCATTTGGAGGCTCTCTCTCTCTAAGCGTGCCATAGCAATTGATGTTTTCTGTCAAGGATTTTTTGTTTGTCTCTAGCAAGGCAAGAGGTAGTCAAAATGCCCTGTGCCAGTGAGCTGAACTAGGGCACTGATGTGAAAAGCAGACCCTTTCTGGTAGTTGTAACCCGCTGCAAGTCATGGACCCTTGCACCTTAGACTTCCCAACCAGAAGCACTGAAGGGCCTGCTAGCTCTTCAGCCAGAGGAGCATGCCTCTTGGATTCAAGCACACTTGCTCGATCAGCGCTCGATCAGGCGAGATTTATATTAGTGGCTCATAGGCCTGAAACACTCACCTGGGAGACGCAGGGTGGCTGATTTCCT
The DNA here is from genome assembly GCF_031143425.1 of Pleurodeles waltl. Classification (NCBI taxonomy): domain Eukaryota; kingdom Metazoa; phylum Chordata; class Amphibia; order Caudata; family Salamandridae; genus Pleurodeles; species Pleurodeles waltl. The sequence continues at coordinate 1,923,912 of NW_027150403.1, read as the reverse complement.
GGAATGGCCCTTGATGGGGAAATCACCTCCTTTCCCCCGCCTCATTTCAGAATTGTGTGCTAGTCGCAAGACAGTGTTCAGGGGTTCATGGGTACTGCCTACTCCCAGCTGCCTCTCTGTCTTCTTCATGTAAATTGCAAGTCACGAGGAGGCACCATTGCCAATATGCTCCGCCCACCTAACCAAGAAACCTAGTTTGAGCTTGTCTGCCTGTGTTGTTGCAGGGGCAGAGTCTTCTTTGCCCAAAAGGTGGCAGGAGAGCCTCACTTCAAACGATAGAATCAACTGCTTAAGTAGAAACCAGCATGGTAGTTACTGTCATAAAGTGCAGCTCTAACAGAAGGTGTGCCTGAGACGCCCCTTCCAGTAATACACAGAATTTTGATTGAGGGCCCAGCCGATGGGTTGGTGGATTTCTCCTCACATGCCACAGCAGCTTCCAAAGATAGTGGTGTGAGGAGCTGGCTCTGCAAGCAGAGCAAGATTTAAGGGAAGAAAATACACCTGTCAGAAGTGGTATTTGAACCCACGCCTCCATGAAGAGACCAGAAGGCTCAGCTTCACTGAAGATCAAGCTCTCTTGAGTCTGGCGTCTTAGACCACTCAGCCATCCTGACAGCCAAAACAGTGTGCAGGTCGGACTCTTCAGTCTGCACTTGTTGATTTTGCCGCTTGCAATGTTCCTATCAAAGTCACAGCTTTAAAGGCCCCACAATATAATATGGCCAAGAAAAAAAAAAAAAAACAGAACAAGAAACAATGCACATGCACGACCACCGAGGGATGCAGATAACTTTTTAGCGTCCTGCAATAGTAAAGCACGTTTTACACAGGTCACAAGTTTTTAAAGGTCATTTCTGTCTAAGTGTGCATTGAGAGAGACTGAGGTTTTAGGGAGCAAACACAAAAGCTGCTGCTGCCAAGTGTTTCTGCCCGGTCTCGAACCGGGGACTTTTCGCGTGTAAGGCAAACGTGATAACCACTACACTACAGAAACAAGCTTGCTGACTTAACTGAAGGAGCACAGTTCCCCTCATATGTTTGCACGATTTCCTCTATACTTTATCAGCAGTTGCTCGGAATGCGAGGGGTAAGTGTGAAAATTGCAGCGGTGTCGGCCAGCATGCATACACTCAGACGTCCTGAAAAATCCCACAGCTGCGGGCAGAGACAGTCAAATATCTGATGCCTAAATGCCAGGAAGGAGAGCCTGTGAAATCATCACACAGGGCGCACTGAGAGCAAGCAGGAAGGAAGCCAAGGCATTGTAATCCATTTTTCGCCTGAGGCAAAAAATATGTTTTGCGCAACAATGCTTCGAGTGGAATGAGAAATGTTGAGGGGTTGTGTATTTTGAGCAGGATTTGATTGTTTTCCGCTAAAATGGGCTCGTCTGGGATTTGAACCCGGGACCTCTCGCACCCTAAGCGAGAATCATACCCCTAGACCAACAAGCCTGGGCACAGAAATGCAACGGCTCCGACCCTGCTCGGAGGGTTGGTGACAGAGAGTGGGAGACTACATCCCAAAGAAGAAACTGCACATGGTGCTCTCTTCTGCAGTACGACTAGAGTCATTTGCATGGTCTTCATCGAACATGACATAAAAAGCCTCTATCCTTTAGACATTTTGGCCCAGATTTACAAGAAAATGACTAAGCGCGACGCTGTGCCAAATTTGCAAGCCCCACGCACCGTCATTTTCAAAATGCAGGAAAGCGCCGTATTTAGTAGAATACAGCGCACCCCTGTGCTTCCCCCTGCCCCAGCTCTAAATTAGCTGCTGAGCGCCAACGCAGCCGTTCTTGCACCATGGTACAAGGATGACTGCGTTGAGGGGGAAATTGTTTTTGTGCAGGAAGGGACACCTTCCTGCCCAAAAAAAAAATCTTCAATGGTGATTTGCTCTTACTTCTATGTGTGCTGCAGAATGCATCACACATAGAAAGAGCAAAAACAAGGAGAAATGAAAACATTTCTCCTCAGTGCGCCACTCTAACGACACCCCTGGGATGGCGTTGGATTTTGGCGCTGACGCAGATTTACGCCAACTCCTAAATCTGGAGCAGCATCAAAATGCTATGGTGTTGCTGTGGCAGACTCCCAACAACACCCATTGCACGCCCCTTCCAGGGAACGCGCTGCGTGCTAAGGGGCCGTATTTACAAGGTGGTGTTAAGCCACAAAAAGTGGCTGAACGCCATCTTGAAAATACCGCGCAGTGCATAGTGCCACCGGGGCGTCACTAAAAGTGATGCTCCGGTGGCGATAGGGCCTTGTAAGTCTGGAACTTTATTTGCTCAAGGTGTGTGTTCTTGGTGAGGGCAGGAAAGCTATTTTCGCTCTCGTACCTTCCTTCCTTGGCTGGCTTGAATGCTGTAGGCTCAGGCTTCATTGCAAAGGTCAAACAGTGAGCAACTGACTGCCGTAAGCTGGCGCAACTCCTCTTGGTGAGCTGTGACAGATGCCCCAGGAGCGTAGTACCTCACGATGGTGAGGGATAGACACAGTCTCTTTTATCTCAGCTTGCCTGTCAGGTGAGGCAGGAAATGCAAATACTGTGAAAAAGCCCAGCAACTCGAACCAGGGACCTTTCGCATGTGAGGAGCGCATGATAACCACTACACTACACAAACAGACACACTTGCCGGCTTGCTTCATGTGGCTATGCATTGTACTGGAACCACCACACTATGGAAACAGACACACCTGCTTGCTTTATGTGGCTATGCATTGGACTGGGATGCAAGGATGAGGGCCAATGTTCATGACGCTCAAAGCTGAGCCTTCCGGAACACGATCTCTTCCCTTGGAAGAAAGGAACTGGGATCACTTTCATTCCAAGAGGTGATTTCAGAACTGGACCCGAAATTACCATGGAGAAGCACTGTGCATTTAATGTTCCTACGAGCACTGCTGCTCCAGCACAGAAAAGCAGTTGCAAAGAAATCTCGCATACCTTCATGATGCTGAACCGTCTCGACGCCAGTATAAAGCATGTATTGCATTGCAACATGACATCTTACAAGAGTGAAAAGCAGAAATACTCCTGTTTAAAACACAGACTGAACCTATAAAGGTAGGGGTTTGTCTGGGATTTGAACCGAGGTCCTCTCACACCCGAAGCGAGAATCATACCCCTATACCAACTAGACTGCTGCTGCATAGTCATTTGAAACATCTTCTGAAGCGTCTTTCAGAAAAGCAGGGCCATTTGGAGGCTCTCTCTCTCTAAGCGTGCCATAGCAATTGATGTTTTCTGTCAAGGATTTTTTGTTTGTCTCTAGCAAGGCAAGAGGTAGTCAAAATGCCCTGTGCCAGTGAGCTGAACTAGGGCACTGATGTGAAAAGCAGACCCTTTCTGGTAGTTGTAACCCACTGCAAGTCATGGACCCTTGCACCTTAGACTTCCCAACCAGAAGCACTGAAGGGCCTGCTAGCTCTTGAGCCAGAGGAGCATGCCTCTTGGATTCAAGCACACTTGCTCGATCAGGCGAGATTTATATTAGTGGCTCATAGGCCTGAATCACTCACCTGGGAGACGCAGGGTGGCTGATTTCCCGGAATGGCCCTTGATGGGGAAATCACCTCCTTTCCCCCGCCTCATTTCAGAATTGTGTGCTAGTCGCAAGACAGTGTTCAGGGGTTCATGGGTACTGCCTACTCCCAGCTGCCTCTCTGTCTTCTTCATGTAAATTGCAAGTCACGAGGAGGCACCATTGCCAATATGCTCCGCTCACCTAACCAAGAAACCTAGTTTGAGCTTGTCTGCCTGTGTTGTTGCAGGGGCAGAGTCTTCTTTGCCCAAAAGGTGGCAGGAGAGCCTCACTTCAAACGATAGAATCAACTGCTTAAGTAGAAACCAGCATGGTAGTTACTGTCATAAAGTGCAGCTCTAACAGAAGGTGTGCCTGAGACGCCCCTTCCAGTAATACACAGAATTTTGATTGAGGGCCCAGCCGATGGGTTGGTGGATTTCTCCTCACATGCCACAGCAGCTTCCAAAGATAGTGGTGTGAGGAGCTGGCTCTGCAAGCAGAGCAAGATTTAAGGGAAGAAAATACACCTGTCAGAAGAGGGATTTGAACCCACACCTCCATGAAGAGACCAGAAGGCTCAGCTTCACTGAAGATCAAGCTCTCTTGAGTCTGGCGCCTTAGACCACTCAGCCATCCTGACAGCCAAAACAGTGTACAGGTCGGACTCTTCAGTCTGCACTTGTTGATTTTTCCGCTTGCAATGTTCCTATCAAAGTCACAGCTTTAAAGGCCCCACAATATAACATGGCCAAGAAAAAAAAAAAAAACAGAACAAGAAACAATGCACATGCACGACCACCGAGGGATGCAGATAACTTTTTAGCGTCCTGCAATAGTAAAGCACGTTTTACACAGGTCACAAGTTTTTAAAGGTCATTTCTGTCTAAGTGTGCATTGAGAGAGACTGAGGTTTTAGGGAGCAAACACAAAAGCTGCTGCTGCCAAGTGTTTCTGCCCGGTCTCGAACCGGGGACTTTTCGCGTGTGAAGCGAACGTGATAACCACTACACTACAGAAACAAGCTTGCTGACTGGACTGAAGGAGCACAGTTCCCCTCATATGTTTGCACGATTTCCTCTATACTTTATCAGCAGTTGCTCGGAATGCGAGGGGTAAGTGTGAAAATTGCAGCGGTGTCGGCCAGCATGCATACACTCAGACGTCTTGAAAAATCCCATAGCTGCGGGCAGAGACAGACAAATATCTGATGCCTAAATGCCAGGAAGGAGAGCCTGTGAAATCATCACACAGGGCGCACTGAGAGCAAGCAGGAAGGAAGCCAAGGCATTGTAATCCATTTTTCGCCTGAGGAAAAAAATATGTTTTGCGCAACAATGCTTCGAGTGGAATGAGAAATGTTGAGGTGTTGTGTATTTTGAGCAGGATTTGATTGTTTTCCGCTAAAATGGGCTCGTCTGGGATTTGAACCCGGGACCTCTCGCACCCTAAGAGAGAATCATACCCCTAGACCAACGAGCCTGGGCACAGAAATGCAACGGCTCCGACCCTGCTCGGAGGGTTGGTGACAGAGAGTGGGAGACTACATCCCAAAGCAAGAAACTGCACATGGTGCTCTCTTCTGCAGTACGACTAGAGTCATTTGCATGGTCTTCATCAAACATGACATAAAAAGCCTCTATCCTTTAGACATTTTGGCCCAGATTTACAAGAAAATGACTAAGCGCGACGCTGTGCCAAATTTGCAAGCCCCACGCATCGTCATTTTCAAAATGCAGGAAAGCGCCGTATTTAGTAGAATACAGCGCACCCCTGTGCTTCCCCCTGCGCCAGCTCTAAATTAGCTGCTGAGCGCCAACGCAGCCGTTCTTGCACCATGGTACAAGGATGACTGCGTTGAGGGGGAAATTGTTTTTGTGCAGGAAGGGACACCTTCCTGCCCAAAAAAAAAATCTTCAATGGTGATTTGCTCTTACTTCTATGTGTGCTGCAGAATGCATCACACATAGAAAGAGCAAAAACAAGGAAAAATGAAAACATTTCTCCTCAGTGCGCCACTCTAACGACACCCCTGGGATGGCGTTGGATTTTGGCGCTGACGCAGATTTACGCCAACTCCTAAATCTGGAGCAGCATCAAAATGCTATGGTGTTGCTGTGGCACACTCCCGACAACACCCATTGCACGCCCCTTCCAGGGAACGCACTGCGTGCTAAGGGGCCGTATTTACAAGGTGGTGTTAAGCCACAAAAAGTGGCTGAACGCCATCTTGTAAATACCGCGCAGTGCATAGTGCCACCGGGGCGTCACTAAAAGTGATGCTCCGGTGGCGATAGGGCCTTGTAAGTCTGGCACTTTATTTGCTCAAGGTGTTTGTTCTTGGTGAGGGCAGGAAAGCTATTTTCGCTCTCGTACCTTCCTTCCTTGGCTGGCTTGAATGCTGTAGGCTCAGGCTTCATTGCAAAGGTCAAACAGTGAGCAACTGACTGCCGTAAGCTGGCGCAACTCCTCTTGGTGAGCTGTGACAGATGCCCCAGGAGCGTAGTACCTCACGATGGTGAGGGATAGACACAGTCTCTTTTATCTCAGCTTGCCTGTCAGGTGAGGCAGGAAATGCAAATACTGTGAAAAAGCCCAGCAACTCGAACCAGGGACCTTTCGCATGTGAGGTGCGCATGATAACCACTACACTACACAAACAGACACACTTGCCGGCTTGCTTCATGTGGCTATGCATTGTACTGGAACCACCACACTATGGAAACAGACACACCTGCTTGCTTTATGTGGCTATGCATTGGACTGGGATGCAAGGATGAGGGCCAATGTTCATGACGCTCAAAGCTGAGCCTTCCGGAACACGATCTCTTCCCTTGGAAGAAAGGAACTGGGATCACTTTCATTCCAAGAGGTGATTTCAGAACTGGACCCGAAATTACCATGGAGAAGCACTGTGCATTTAATGTTCCTACGAGCACTGCTGCTCCAGCACAGAAAAGCAGTTGCAAAGAAATCTCGCATACCTTCATGATGCTGAACCGTCTCGACGCCAGTATAAAGCATGTATTGCATTGCAACATGACATCTTACAAGAGTGAAAAGCAGAAATACTCCTGTTTAAAACACAGACTGAACCTATAAAGGTAGGGGTTTGTCTGGGATTTGAACCGAGGTCCTCTCACACCCGAAGCGAGAATCATACCCCTATACCAACTAGACTGCCGCTGCATAGTCATTTGAAACATCTTCTGAAGCGTCTTTCAGAAAAGCAGGGCCATTTGGAGGCTCTCTCTCTCTAAGCGTGCCATAGCAATTGATGTTTTCTGTCAAGGATTTTTTGTTTGTCTCTAGCAAGGCAAGAGGTAGTCAAAATGCCCTGTGCCAGTGAGCTGAACTAGGGCACTGATGTGAAAAGCAGACCCTTTCTGTTAGTTGTAACCCGCTGCAATTCATGGACCCTTGCACCTTAGACTTCCCAACCAGAAGCACTGAAGGGCCTGCTAGCTCTTGAGCCAGAGGAGCATACCTCTTGGATTCAAACACACTTGCTCGATCAGCGCTCGATCAGGCTCGATTTATATTAGTGGCTCATAGGCCTGAAACACTCACCTGGGAGACGCAGGGTGGCTGATTTCCCGGAATGGCCCTTGATGGGGAAATCACCTCCTTTCCCCCGCCTCATTTCAGAATTGTGTGCTAGTCGCAAGACAGTGTTCAGGGGTTCATGGGTACTGCCTACTCCCAGCTGCCTCTCTGTCTTCTTCATGTAAATTGCAAGTCACGAGGAGGCACCATTGCCAATATGCTCCGCCCACCTAACCAAGAAACCTAGTTTGAGCTTGTCTGCCTGTGTTGTTGCAGGGGCAGTGTCTTCTTTGCCCAAAAGGTGGCAGGAGAGCCTCACTTCAAACGATAGAATCAACTGCTTAAGTAGAAAGCAGCATGGTAGTTACTGTCATAAAGTGCAGCTCTAACAGAAGGTGTGCCTGAGACGCCCCTTCCAGTGATACACAGAATTTTGATTGAGGGCCAAGCCGATGGGTTGGTGGATTTCTACTCACATGCCACAGCAGCTTCCAAAGATAGTGGTGTGAGGAGCTGGCTCTGCAAGCAGAGCAAGATTTAAGGGAAGAAAATACACCTGTCAGAAGTGGGATTTGAACCCACGCCTCCATGAAGAGACCAGAAGGCTCAGCTTCACTGAAGATCAAGCTCTCTTGAGTCTGGCGCCTTAGACCACTCGGCCATCCTGACAGCCAAAGCAGTGTGCAGGTCGGACTCTTCAGTCTGCACTTGTTGATTTTGCCGCTTGCAATGTTCCTATCAAAGTCACAGCTTTAAAGGCCCCACAATATAACATGGCCAAGAAAAAAAAAAAAAAACAGAACAAGAAACAATGCACATGCACGACCACCGAGGGATGCAGATAACTTTTTAGCGTCCTGCAATAGTAAAGCACGTTTTACACAGGTCACAAGTTTTTAAAGGTCATTTCTGTCTAAGTGTGCATTGAGAGAGACTGAGGTTTTAGGGAGCAAACACAAAAGCTGCTGCTGCCAAGTGTTTCTGCACGGTCTCAAACCGGGGACTTTTCGCGTGTGAGGCGAATGTGATAACCACTACACTACAGAAACAAGCTTGCTGATTTGACTGAAGGAGCACAGTTCCCCTCATATGTTTGCACGATTTCCTCTATACTTTATCAGCAGTTGCTCGGAATGCGAGGGGTAAGTGCGAAAATTGCAGCGGTGTCGGACAGCATGCATACACTCAGACGTCCTGAAAAATCCCACAGCTGCGGGCAGAGACAGACAAATATCTGATGCCTAAATGCCAGGAAGGAGAGCCTGTGAAATCATCACACAGGGCGCACTGAGAGCAAGCAGGAAGGAAGCCAAGGTATTGTAATCCATTTTTCGCCTGAGGCAAAAAATATGTTTTGCGCAACAATGCTTCGAGTGGAATGAGAAATGTTGAGGGGTTGTGTATTTTGAGCAGGATTTGATTGTTTTCCGCTAAAATGGGCTCGTCCGGGATTTGAACCCGGGACCTCTCGCACCCTAAGCGAGAATCATACCCCTAGACCAACGAGCCTGGGCACAGAAATGCAACGGCTCCGACCCTGCTCGGAGGGTTGGTGACAGAGAGTGGGAGACTACATCCCAAAGCAAGAAACTGCACATGGTGCTCTCTTCTGCAGTACGACTAGAGTCATTTGCATGGTCTTCATCGAACATGACATAAAAAGCCTCTATTCTTTAGACATTTTGGCCCAGATTTACAAGAAAATGACTAAGCGCGACGCTGTGCCAAATTTGCAAGCCCCACGCGCCGTCATTTTCAAAATGCAGGAAAGCGCCGTATTTAGTAGAATACAGCGCACCCCTGTGCTTCCCCCTGCGCCAGCTCTAAATTAGCTGCTGAGCGCCAACGCAGCCGTTCTTGCACCATGGTACAAGGATGACTGCGTTGAGGGGGAAATTGTTTTTGTGCAGGAAGGGACACCTTCCTGCCCAAAAAAAAAATCTTCAATGGTGATTTGCTCTTACTTCTATGTGTGCTGCAGAATGCATCACACATAGAAAGAGCAAAAACAAGGAGAAATGAAAACATTTCTCCTCAGTGCGCCACTCTAACGACACCCCTGGGATGGCGTTGGATTTTGGCGCTGACGCAGATTTACGCCAACTCCTAAATCTGGAGCAGCATCAAAATGCTATGGTGTTGCTGTGGCACACTCCCAACAACACCCATTGCACGCCCCTTCCAGGGAACGCGCTGCGTGCTAAGGGGCCGTATTTACAAGGTGGTGTTAAGCCACAAAAAGTGGCTGAACGCCATCTTGTAAATACCACGCAGTGCATAGTGCCACCGGGGCGTCACTAAAAGTGATGCTCCGGTGGCGATAGGGCCTTGTAAGTCTGGCACTTTATTTGCTCAAGGTGTGTGTTCTTGGTGAGGGCAGGAAAGCTATTTTCGCTCTCGTACCTTCCTTCCTTGGCTGGCTTGAATGCTGTAGGCTCAGGCTTCATTGCAAAGGTCAAACAGTGAGCAACTGACTGCCGTAAGCTGGCGCACCTCCTCTTGGTGAGCTGTGACAGATGCCCCAGGAGCGTAGTACCTCACGATGGTGAGGGATAGACACAGTCTCTTTTATCTCAGCTTGCCTGTCAGGTGAGGCAGGAAATGCAAATACTGTGAAAAAGCCCAGCGACTCGAACCAGGGACCTTTCGCATGTGAGGTGCGCATGATAACCACTACACTACACAAACAGACACACTTGCCGGCTTGCTTCATGTGGCTATGCATTGTACTGGAACCACCTCACTATGGAAACAGACACACCTGCTTGCTTTATGTGGCTATGCATTGGACTGGGATGCAAGGATGAGGGCCAATGTTCATGACGCTCAAAGCTGAGCCTTCCGGAACACGATCTCTTCCCTTGGAAGAAAGGAACTGGGATCACTTTCATTCCAAGAGGTGATTTCAGAACTGGACCCGAAATTACCATGGAGAAGCACTGTGCATTTAATGTTCCTACGAGCACTGCTGCTCCAGCACAGAAAAGCAGTTGCAAAGAAATCTCGCATACCTTCATGATGCTGAACCGTCTCGACGCCAGTATAAAGCATGTATTGCATTGCAACATGACATCTTACAAGAGTGAAAAGCAGAAATACTCCTGTTTAAAACACAGACTGAACCTATAAAGGTAGGGGTTTGTCTGGGATTTGAACCGAGGTCCTCTCACACCCGAAGCGAGAATCATACCCCTATACCAACTAGACTGCCGCTGCATAGTCATTTGAAACATCTTCTGAAGCGTCTTTCAGAAAAGCAGGGCCATTTGGAGGCTCTCTCTCTCTAAGCGTGCCATAGCAATTGATGTTTTCTGTCAAGGATTTTTTGTTTGTCTCTAGCAAGGCAAGAGGTAGTCAAAATGCCCTGTGCCAGTGAGCTGAACTAGGGCACTGATGTGAAAAGCAGACCCTTTCTGGTAGTTGTAACCCGCTGCAATTCATGGACCCTTGCACCTTAGACTTCCCAACCAGAATCACTGAAGGGCCTGCTAGCTCTTGAGCCAGAGGAGCATACCTCTTGGATTCAAACACACTTGCTCGATCAGCGCTCGATCAGGCTCGATTTATATTAGTGGCTCATAGGCCTGAAACACTCACCTGGGAGACGCAGGGTGGCTGATTTCCCGGAATGGCCCTTGATGGGGAAATCACCTCCTTTCCCCCGCCTCATTTCAGAATTGTGTGCTAGTCGCAAGACAGTGTTCAGGGGTTCATGGGTACTGCCTACTCCCAGCTGCCTCTCTGTCTTCTTCATGTAAATTGCAAGTCACGAGGAGGCACCATTGCCAATATGCTCCGCCCACCTAACCAAGAAACCTAGTTTGAGCTTGTCTGCCTGTGTTGTTGCAGGGGCAGTGTCTTCTTTGCCCAAAAGGTGGCAGGAGAGCCTCACTTCAAACGATAGAATCAACTGCTTAAGTAGAAAGCAGCATGGTAGTTACTGTCATAAAGTGCAGCTCTAACAGAAGGTGTGCCTGAGACGCCCCTTCCAGTGCTACACAGAATTTTGATTGAGGGCCCAGCCGATGGGTTGGTGGATTTCTACTCACATGCCACAGCAGCTTCCAAAGATAGTGGTGTGAGGAGCTGGCTCTGCAAGCAGAGCAAGATTTAAGGGAAGAAAATACACCTGTCAGAAGTGGGATTTGAACCCACGCCTCCATGAAGAGACCAGAAGGCTCAGCTTCACTGAAGATCAAGCTCTCTTGAGTCTGGCGCCTTAGACCACTCGGCCATCCTGACAGCCAAAGCAGTGTGCAGGTCGGACTCTTCAGTCTGCACTTGTTGATTTTGCCGCTTGCAATGTTCCTATCAAAGTCACAGCTTTAAAGGCCCCACAATATAACATGGCCAAGAAAAAAAAAAATAAACAGAACAAGAAACAATGCACATGCACGACCACCGAGGGATGCAGATAACTTTTTAGCGTCCTGCAATAGTAAAGCACGTTTTACACAGGTCACAAGTTTTTAAAGGTCATTTCTGTCTAAGTGTGCATTGAGAGAGACTGAGGTTTTAGGGAGCAAACACAAAAGCTGCTGCTGCCAAGTGTTTCTGCCCGGTCTCAAACCGGGGACTTTTCGCGTGTGAGGCGAATGTGATAACCACTACACTACAGAAACAAGCTTGCTGATTTGACTGAAGGAGCACAGTTCCCCTCATATGTTTGCACGATTTCCTCTATACTTTATCAGCAGTTGCTCGGAATGCGAGGGGTAAGTGTGAAAATTGCAGCGGTGTCGGACAGCATGCATACACTCAGACGTCCTGAAAAATCCCACAGCTGCGGGCAGAGACAGACAAATATCTGATGCCTAAATGCCAGGAAGGAGAGCCTGTGAAATCATCACACAGGGCGCACTGAGAGCAAGCAGGAAGGAAGCCAAGGTATTGTAATCCATTTTTCGCCTGAGGCAAAAAATATGTTTTGCGCAACAATGCTTCGAGTGGAATGAGAAATGTTGAGGGGTTGTGTATTTTGAGCAGGATTTGATTGTTTTCCGCTAAAATGGGCTCGTCCGGGATTTGAACCCGGGACCTCTCGCACCCTAAGCGAGAATCATACCCCTAGACCAACGAGCCTGGGCACAGAAATGCAACGGCTCCGACCCTGCTCGGAGGGTTGGTGACAGAGAGTGGGAGACTACATCCCAAAGCAAGAAACTGCACATGGTGCTCTCTTCTGCAGTACGACTAGAGTCATTTGCATGGTCTTCATCGAACATGACATAAAAAGCCTCTATTCTTTAGACATTTTGGCCCAGATTTACAAGAAAATGACTAAGCGCGACGCTGTGCCAAATTTGCAAGCCCCACGCGCCGTCATTTTCAAAATGCAGGAAAGCGCCGTATTTAGTAGAATACAGCGCACCCCTGTGCTTCCCCCTTCGCCAGCTCTAAATTAGCTGCTGAGCGCCAACGCAGCCGTTCTTGCACCATGGTACAAGGATGACTGCGTTGAGGGGGAAATTGTTTTTGTGCAGGAAGGGACACCTTCCTGCCCAAAAAAAAAATCTTCAATGGTGATTTGCTCTTACTTCTATGTGTGCTGCAGAATGCATCACACATAGAAAGAGCAAAAACAAGGAGAAATGAAAACATTTCTCCTCAGTGCGCCACTCTAACGACACCCCTGGGATGGCGTTGGATTTTGGCGCTGACGCAGATTTACGCCAACTCCTAAATCTGGAGCAGCATCAAAATGCTATGGTGTTGCTGTGGCACACTCCCAACAACACCCATTGCACGCCCCTTCCAGGGAACGCGCTGCGTGCTAAGGGGCCGTATTTACAAGGTGGTGTTAAGCCACAAAAAGTGGCTGAACGCCATCTTGTAAATACCGCGCAGTGCATAGTGCCACCGGGGCATCACTAAAAGTGATGCTCCGGTGGCGATAGGGCCTTGTAAGTCTGGCACTTTATTTGCTCAAGGTGTGTGTTCTTGGTGAGGGCAGGAAAGCTATTTTCGCTCTTGTACCTTCCTTCCTTGGCTGGCTTGAATGCTGTAGGCTCAGGCTTCATTGCAAAGGTCAAACAGTGAGCAACTGACTGCCGTAAGCTGGCGCACCTCCTCTTGGTGAGCTGTGACAGATGCCCCAGGAGCGTAGTACCTCACGATGGTGAGGGATAGACACAGTCTCTTTTATCTCAGCTTGCCTGTCAGGTGAGGCAGGAAATGCAAATACTGTGAAAAAGCCCAGCGACTCGAACCAGGGACCTTTCGCATGTGAGGTGCGCATGATAACCACTACACTACACAAACAGACACACTTGCCGGCTTGCTTCATGTGGCTATGCATTGTACTGGAACCACCTCACTATGGAAACAGACACACCTGCTTGCTTTATGTGGCTATGCATTGGACTGGGATGCAAGGATGAGGGCCAATGTTCATGACGCTCAAAGCTGAGCCTTCCGGAACACGATCTCTTCCCTTGGAAGAAAGGAACTGGGATCACTTTCATTCCAAGAGGTGATTTCAGAACTGGACCCGAAATTACCATGGAGAAGCACTGTGCATTTAATGTTCCTACGAGCACTGCTGCTCCAGCACAGAAAAGCAGTTGCAAAGAAATCTCGCATACCTTCATGATGCTGAACCGTCTCGACGCCAGTATAAAGCATGTATTGCATTGCAACATGACATCTTACAAGAGTGAAAAGCAGAAATACTCCTGTTTAAAACACAGACTGAACCTATAAAGGTAGGGGTTTGTCTGGGATTTGAACCGAGGTCCTCTCACACCCGAAGCGAGAATCATACCCCTATACCAACTAGACTGCCGCTGCATAGTCATTTGAAACATCTTCTGAAGCGTCTTTCAGAAAAGCAGGGCCATTTGGAGGCTCTCTCTCTCTAAGCGTGCCATAGCAATTGATGTTTTCTGTCAAGGATTTTTTGTTTGTCTCTAGCAAGGCAAGAGGTAGTCAAAATGCCCTGTGCCAGTGAGCTGAACTAGGGCACTGATGTGAAAAGCAGACCCTTTCTGTTAGTTGTAACCCGCTGCAAGTCATGGACCCTTGCACCTTAGACTTCCCAACCAGAAGCACTGAAGGGCCTGCTAGCTCTTGAGCCAGAGGAGCATGCCTCTTGGATTCAAGCACACTTGCTCGATCAGCGCTCGATCAGGCGAGATTTATATTAGTGGCTCATAGGCCTGAAACACTCACCTGGGAGACGCAGGGTGGCTGATTTCCCGGAATGGCACTTGATGGGGAAATCACCTCCTTTCCCCCGCCTCATTTCAGAATTGTGTGCTAGTCGCATGACAGTGTTCAGGGGTTCATGGGTACTGCCTACTCCCAGCTGCCTCTCTGTCTTCTTCATGTAAATTGCAAGTCACGAGGAGGCACCATTGCCAATATGCTCCGCCCACCTAACCAAGAAACCTAGTTTGAGCTTGTCTGCCTGTGTTGTTGCAGGGGCAGTATCTTCTTTGCCCAAAAGGTGGCAGGAGAGCCTCACTTCAAACGATAGAATCAACTGCTTAAGTAGAAAGCAGCATGGTAGTTACTGTCATAAAGTGCAGCTCTAACAGAAGGTGTGCCTGAGACGCCCCTTCCAGTAATACACAGAATTTTGATTGAGGGCCCAGCCGATGGGTTGGTGGATTTCTACTCACATGCCACAGCAACTTCCAAAGATAGTGGTGTGAGGAGCTGGCTCTGCAAGCAGAGCAAGATTTAAGGGAAGAAAATACACATGTCAGAAGTGGGATTTGAACCCACGCCTCCATGAAGAGACCAGAAGGCTCAGCTTCACTGAAGATCAAGCTCTCTTGAGTCTGGCGCCTTAGACCACTCGACCATCCTGACAGCCAAAACAGTGTGCAGGTCGGACTCTTCAGTCTGCACTTGTTGATTTTGCCACTTGCAATGTTCCTATCAAAGTCACAGCTTTAAAGGCCCCACAATATAACATGGCCAAGAAAAAAAAAAAAACAGAACAAGAAACAATGCACATGCACGACCACCGAGGGATACGGATAACTTTTTAGCGTCCTGCAATAGTAAAGCACGTTTTACACAGGTCACAAGTTTTTAAAGGTCATTTCTGTCTAAGTGTGCATTGAGAGAGACTGAGGTTTTAGGGAGCAAACACAAAAGCTGCTGCTGCCAAGTGTTTCTGCCCGGTCTCAAACCAGGGACTTTTCGCGTGTGAGGCGAACGTGATAACCACTACACTACAGAAACAAGCTTGCTGATTTGACTGAAGGAGCACAGTTCCCCTCATATGTTTGCACGATTTCCTCTATACTTTATCAGCAGTTGCTCGGAATGCGAGGGGTAAGTGTGAAAATTGCAGCGGTGTCAGCCAGCATGCATACACTCAGACGTCCTGAAAAATCCCACAGCTGCGGGCAGAGACAGACAAATATCTGATGCCTAAATGCCAGGAAGGAGAGCCTGTGAAATCATCACACAGGGCGCACTGAGAGCAAGCAGGAAGGAAGCCAAGGCATTGTAATCCATTTTTCGCCTGAGGCAAAAAATATGTTTTGCGCAACAATGCTTCGAGTGGAATGAGAAATGTTGAGGGGTTGTGTATTTTGAGCAGGATTTGATTGTTTTACGCTAAAATGGGCTCGTCTGGGATTTGAACCCGGGACCTCTCCCACCCTAAGCGAGAATCATACCCCTAGACCAACGAGCCTGGGCACAGAAATGCAACGGCTCCGACCCTGCTCGGAGGTTTGGTGACAGAGAGTGGGAGACTTCATCCCAAAGCAAGAAACTGCACATGGTGCTCTCTTCTGCAGTACGACTAGAGTCATTTGCATGGTCTTCATCGAACATGACATAAAAAGCCTCTATCCTTTAGACATTTTGGCCCAGATTTACAAGAAAATGACTAAGCGCGACGCTGTTCCAAATTTGCAAGCCCCACGCGCCGCCATTTTCAAAATGCAGGGAAGCGCCATATTTAGTAGAATACAGCGCACCCCTGTGCTTCCCCCTGCGCCAGCTCTAAATTAGCTGCTGAGCGCCAATGCAGCCGTTCTTGCACCATGGTACAAGGATGACTGCGTTGAGGGGGAAAATGTTTTTGTGCAGGAAGGGACACCTTCCTGCCCAAAAACAAAATCTTCAATGGTGATTTGCTCTTACTTCTATGTGTGCTGCAGAATGCATCACACATAGAAAGAGCAAAAACAAGGAGAAATGAAAACATTTCTTCTCAGTGCGCCACTCTAACGACACCCCTGGGATGGCGTTGGATTTTGGCGCTGACGCAGATTTACGCCAACTCCTAAATCTGGAGCAGCATCAAAATGCTATGGTGTTGCTGTGGCACACTCCCAACAACACCCATTGCACGCCCCTTCCAGGGAACGCGCTGCGTGCTAAGGGGCCGTATTTACAAGGTGGTGTTAAGCCACAAAAAGTGGCTGAACGCCATCTTGTAAATACCGCGCAGTGCATAGTGCCACCGGAGCGTCACTAAAAGTGATGCTCCGGTGGCGATAGGGCCTTGTAAGTCTGGCACTTTATTTGCTCAAGGTGTGTGTTCTTGGTGAGGGCAGGAAAGCTATTTTCGCTCTCGTACCTTCCTTCCTTGGCTGGCTTGAATGCTGTAGGCTCAGGCTTCATTGCAAAGGTCAAACAGTGAGCAACTGACTGCCGTAAGCTGGCGCAACTCCTCTTGGTGAGCTGTGACAGATGCCCCAGGAGCGTAGTACCTCACGATGGTGAGGGATAGACACAGTCTCTTTTATCTCAGCTTGCCTGTCAGGTGAGGCAGGAAATGCAAATACTGTGAAAAAGCCCAGCAACTCGAACCAGGGACCTTTCGCATGTGAGGTGCGCATGATAACCACTACACTACACAAACAGACACACTTGCCGGCTTGCTTCATGTGGCTATGCATTGTACTGGAACCACCACACTATGGACACAGACACACCTGCTTGCTTTATGTGGCTATGCATTGGACTGGGATGCAAGGATGAGGGCCAATGTTCATGACGCTCAAAGCTGAGCCTTCCGGAACACGATCTCTTCCCTTGGAAGAAAGGAACTGGGATCACTTTCATTCCAAGAGGTGATTTCAGAACTGGACCCGAAATTACCATGGAGAAGCACTGTGCATTTAATGTTCCTACGAGCACTGCTGCTCCAGCACAGAAAAGCAGTTGCAAAGAAATCTCGCATACCTTCATGATGCTGAACCGTCTCGACGCCAGTATAAAGCATGTATTGCATTGCAACATGACATCTTACAAGAGTGAAAAGCAGAAATACTCCTGTTTAAAACACAGACTGAACCTATAAAGGTAGGGGTTTGTCTGGGATTTGAACCGAGGTCCTCTCACACCCGAAGCGAGAATCATACCCCTATACCAACTAGACTGCCGCTGCATAGTCATTTGAAACATCTTCTGAAGCGTCTTTCAGAAAAGCAGGGCCATTTGGAGGCTCTCTCTCTCTAAGCGTGCCATAGCAATTGATGTTTTCTGTCAAGGATTTTTTGTTTGTCTCTAGCAAGGCAAGAGGTAGTCAAAATGCCCTGTGCCAGTGAGCTGAACTAGGGCACTGATGTGAAAAGCAGACCCTTTCTGGTAGTTGTAACCCGCTGCAAGTCATGGACCCTTGCACCTTAGACTTCCCAACCAGAAGCACTGAAGGGCCTGCTAGCTCTTGAGCCAGAGGAGCATGCCTCTTGGATTCAAGCACACTTGCTCGATCAGGCGAGATTTATATTAGTGGCTCATAGGCCTGAAACACTCACCTGGGAGACGCAGGGTGGCTGATTTCCCGGAATGGCCCTTGATGGGGAAATCACCTCCTTTCCCCCGCCTCATTTCAGAATTGTGTGCTAGTCGCATGACAGTGTTCAGGGGTTCATGGGTACTGCCTACTCCCAGCTGCCTCTCTGTCTTCTTCATGTAAATTGCAAGTCACGAGGAGGCACCATTGCCAATATGCTCCGCCCACCTAACCAAGAAACCTAGTTTGAGCTTGTCTGCCTGTGTTGTTGCAGGGGCAGTATCTTCTTTGCCCAAAAGGTGGCAGGAGAGCCTCACTTCAAACGATAGAATCAACTGCTTAAGTAGAAAGCAGCATGGTAGTTACTGTCATAAAGTGCAGCTCTAACAGAAGGTGTGCCTGAGACGCCCCTTCCAGTAATACACAGAATTTTGATTGAGGGCCCAGCCGATGGGTTGGTGGATTTCTACTCACATGCCACAGCAGCTTCCAAAGATAGTGGTGTGAGGAGCTGGCTCTGCAAGCAGAGCAAGATTTAAGGGAAGAAAATACACATGTCAGAAGTGGGATTTGAACCCACGCCTCCATGAAGAGACCAGAAGGCTCAGCTTCACTGAAGATCAAGCTCTCTTGAGTCTGGCGCCTTAGACCACTCGACCATCCTGACAGCCAAAACAGTGTGCAGGTCGGACTCTTCAGTCTGCACTTGTTGATTTTGCCACTTGCAATGTTCCTATCAAAGTCACAGCTTTAAAGGCCCCACAATATAACATGGCCAAGAAAAAAAAAAAAACAGAACAAGAAACAATGCACAAGCACGACCACCGAGGGATACAGATAACTTTTTAGCGTCCTGCAATAGTAAAGCACGTTTTACACAGGTCACAAGTTTTTAAAGGTCATTTCTGTCTAAGTGTGCATTGAGAGAGACTGAGGTTTTAGGGAGCAAACACAAAAGCTGCTGCTTCCAAGTGTTTCTGCCCAGTCTCGAACCGGGGACCGTTCGCGTGTGAGGCGAACGTGATAACCACTACACTACAGAAACAAGCTTGCTGGTTTGACTGAAGGAGCACAGTTCCCCTCATATGTTTGCACGATTTCCTCTATACTTTATCAGCAGTTGCTCGGAATGCGAGGGGTAAGTGTGAAAATTGCAGCGGTGTCAGCCAGCATGCATACACTCATACGTCCTGAAAAATCCCACAGCTGCGGGCAGAGACAGACAAATATCTGATGCCTAAATGCCAGGAAGGAGAGCCTGTGAAATCATCACACAGGGCGCACTGAGAGCAAGCAGGAAGGAAGCCAAGGCATTGTAATCCATTTTTCGCCTGAGGCAAAAAATATGTTTTGCGCAACAATGCTTCGAGTGGAATGAGAAATGTTGAGGGGTTGTGTATTTTGAGCAGGATTTGATTGTTTTCCGCTAAAATGGGCTCGTCTGGGATTTGAACCCGGGACCTCTCACACCCTAAGCGAGAATCATACCCCTAGACCAACGAGCCTGGGCACAGAAATGCAACGGCTCCGACCCTGCTCGGAGGTTTGGTGACAGAGAGTGGGAGACTTCATCCCAAAGCAAGAAACTGCACATGGTGCTCTCTTCTGCAGTACGACTAGAGTCATTTGCATGGTCTTCATCGAACATGACATAAAAAGCCTCTATCCTTTAGACATTTTGGCCCAGATTTACAAGAAAATGACTAAGCGCGACGCTGTTCCAAATTTGCAAGCCCCACGCGCAGCCATTTTCAAAATGCAGGGAAGCGCCATATTTAGTAGAATACAGCGCACCCCTGTGCTTCCCCCTGCGCCAGCTCTAAATTAGCTGCTGAGCGCCAATGCAGCCGTTCTTGCACCATGGTACAAGGATGACTGCGTTGAGGGGGAAAATGTTTTTGTGCAGGAAGGGACACCTTCCTGCCCAAAAACAAAATCTTCAATGGTGATTTGCTCTTACTTCTATGTGTGCTGCAGAATGCATCACACATAGAAAGAGCAAAAACAAGGAGAAATGAAAACATTTCTTCTCAGTGCGCCACTCTAACGACACCCCTGGGATGGCGTTGGATTTTGGCGCTGACGCAGATTTACGCCAACTCCTAAATCTGGAGCAGCATCAAAATGCTATGGTGTTGCTGTGGCACACTCCCAACAACACCCATTGCACGCCCCTTCCAGGGAACGCGCTGCGTGCTAAGGGGCCGTATTTACAAGGTGGTGTTAAGCCACAAAAAGTGGCTGAACGCCATCTTGTAAATACCGCGCAGTGCATAGTGCCACCGGGGCGTCACTAAAAGTGATGCTCCGGTGGCGATAGGGCCTTGTAAGTCTGGCACTTTATTTGCTCAAGGTGTGTGTTCTTGGTGAGGGCAGGAAAGCTATTTTCGCTCTCGTACCTTCCTTCCTTGGCTGGCTTGAATGCTGTAGGCTCAGGCTTCATTGCAAAGGTCAAACAGTGAGCAACTGACTGCCGTAAGCTGGCGCAACTCCTCTTGGTGAGCTGTGACAGATGCCCCACGAGCGTAGTACCTCACGATGGTGAGGGATAGACACAGTCTCTTTTATCTCAGCTTGCCTGTCAGGTGAGGCAGGAAATGCAAATACTGTGAAAAAGCCCAGCGACTCGAACCAGGGACCTTTCGCATGTGAGGTGCGCATGATAACCACTACACTACACAAACAGACACACTTGCCGGCTTCCTTCATGTGGCTATGCATTGTACTGGAACCACCACACTATGGAAACAGACACACCTGCTTGCTTTATGTGGCTATGCATTGGACTGGGATGCAAGGATGAGGGCCAATGTTCATGACGCTCAAAGCTGAGCCTTCCGGAACACGATCTCTTCCCTTGGAAGAAAGGAACTGGGATCACTTTCATTCCAAGAGGTGATTTCAGAACTGGACCCGAAATTACCATGGAGAAGCACTGTGCATTTAATGTTCCTACGAGCACTGCTGCTCCAGCACAGAAAAGCAGTTGCAAAGAAATCTCGCATACCTTCATGATGCTGAACCGTCTCGACGCCAGTATAAAGCATGTATTGCATTGCAACATGACATCTTACAAGAGTGAAAAGCAGAAATACTCCTGTTTAAAACACAGACTGAACCTATAAAGGTAGGGGTTTGTCTGGGATTTGAACCGAGGTCCTCTCACACCCGAAGCGAGAATCATACCCTTTTACCAACTAGACTGCCGCTGCATAGTCATTTGAAACATCTTCTGAAGCGTCTTTCAGAAAAGCAGGGCCATTTGGAGGCTCTCTCTCTCTAAGCGTGCCATAGCAATTGATGTTTTCTGTCAAGGATTTTTTGTTTGTCTCTAGCAAGGCAAGAGGTAGTCAAAATGCCCTGTGCCAGTGAGCTGAACTAGGGCACTGATGTGAAAAGCAGACCCTTTCTGTTAGTTGTAACCCGCTGCAAGTCATGGACCCTTGCACCTTAGACTTCCCAACCAGAAGCACTGAAGGGCCTGCTAGCTCTTGAGCCAGAGGAGAATGCCTCTTGGATTCAAGCACACTTGCTCGATCAGCGCTCGATCAGGCGAGATTTATATTAGTGGCTCATAGGCCTGAAACACTCACCTGGGAGACACAGGGTGACTGATTTCCCGGAATGGCCCTTGATGGGGAAATCACCTCCTTTCCCCCGCCTCATTTCAGAATTGTGTGCTAGTCGCAAGACAGTGTTCAGGGGTTCATGGGTACTGCCTACTCCCAGCTGCCTCTCTGTCTTCTTCATGTAAATTGCAAGTCACGAGGAGGCACCATTGCCAATATGCTCCGCCCACCTAACCAAGAATCCTAGTTTTAGCTTGTCTGCCTGTGTTGTTGCAGGGGCAGTGTCTTCTTTGCCCAAAAGGTGGCAGGAGAGCCTCACTTCAAACGATAGAATCAACTGCTTAAGTAGAAACCAGCATGGTAGTTACTGTCATAAAGTGCAGCTCTAACAGAAGGTGTGCCTGAGACGCCCCTTCCAGTAATACACAGAATTTTGATTGAGGGCCCAGCCGATGGGTTGGTGGATTTCTCCTCACATGCCACAGCAGCTTCCAAAGATAGTGGTGTGAGGAGCTGGCTCTGCAAGCAGAGCAAGATTTAAGGGAAGAAAATACACCTGTCAGAAGTGGGATTTGAACCCACGCCTCCATGAAGAGACCAGAAGGCTCAGCTTCACTGAAGATCAAGCTCTCTTGAGTCTGGCGCCTTAGACCACTCGGCCATCCTGACAGCCAAAACAGTGTGCAGGTCGGACTCTTCAGTCTGCACTTGTTGATTTTGCCGCTTGCAATGTTCCTATCAAAGTCACAGCTTTAAAGGCCCCACAATATAACATGGCCAAGAAAAAAAAAAAAAAACAGAACAAGAAACAATGCACATGCACGACCACCGAGGGATGCAGATAACTTTTTAGCGTCCTGCAATAGTAAAGCACGTTTTACACAGGTCACAAGTTTTTAAAGGTCATTTCTGTCTAAGTGTGCATTGAGAGAGACTGAGGTTTTAGGGAGCAAACACAAAAGCTGCTGCTTCCAAGTGTTTCTACCCGGTCTCGAACCGGGGACCTTTCGCGTGTGAGGCGAACGTGATAACCACTACACTACATAAACAAGCTTGCTGGTTTGACTGAAGGAGCACAGTTCCCCTCATATGTTTGCACGATTTCCTCTATACTTTATCAGCAGTTGCTCGGAATGCGAGGGGTAAGTGTGAAAATTGCAGCGGTGTCAGCCAGCATGCATACACTCAGACGTCCTGAAAAATCCCACAGCTGCGGGCAGAGACAGACAAATATCTGATGCCTAAATGCCAGGAAGGAGAGCCTGTGAAATCATCACACAGGGCGCACTGAGAGCAAGCAGGAAGGAAGCCAAGGCATTGTAATCCATTTTTCGCCTGAGGCAAAAAATATGTTTTGCGCAACAATGCTTCGAGTGGAATGAGAAATGTTGAGGGGTTGTGTATTTTGAGCAGGATTTGATTGTTTTCCGCTAAAATGGGCTCGTCTGGGATTTGAACCCGGGACCTCTCGCACCCTAAGCGAGAATCATACCCCTAGACCAACGAGCCTGGGCACAGAAATGCAACGGCTCCGACCCTGCTCGGAGGTTTGGTGACAGAGAGTGGGAGACTACATCCCAAAGCAAGAAACTGCACATGGTGCTCTCTTCTGCAGTACGACTAGAGTCATTTGCATGGTCTTCATCGAACATGACATAAAAAGCCTCTATCCTTTAGACATTTTGGCCCAGATTTACAAGAAAATGACTAAGCGCGACGCTGTGCCAAATTTGCAAGCCCCACGCGCCGTCATTTTCAAAATGCAGGAAAGCGCCGTATTTAGTAGAATACAGCGCACCCCTGTGCTTCCCCCTGCGCCAGCTCTAAATTAGCTGCTGAGCGCCAACGCAGCCGTTCTTGCACCATGGTACAAGGATGACTGCGTTGAGGGGGAAATTGTTTTTGTGCAGGAAGGGACACCTTCCTGCCCAAAAAAAAAATCTTCAATGGTGATTTGCTCTTACTTCTATGTGTGCTGCAGAATGCATCACACATAGAAAGAGCAAAAACAAGGAGAAATGAAAACATTTCTCCTCAGTGCGCCACTCTAACGACACCCCTGGGATGGCGTTGGATTTTGGCGCTGACGCAGATTTACGCCAACTCCTAAATCTGGAGCAGCATCAAAATGCTATGGTGTTGCTGTGGCACACTCCCAACAACACCCATTGCACGCCCCTTCCAGGGAACGCGCTGCGTGCTAAGGGGCCGTATTTACAAGGTGGTGTTAAGCCACAAAAAGTGGCTGAACGCCATCTTGTAAATACCGCGCAGTGCATAGTGCCACCGGGGCGTCACTAAAAGTGATGCTCCGGTGGCGATAGGGCCTTGTAAGTCTGGCACTTTATTTGCTCAAGGTGTGTGTTCTTGGTGAGGGCAGGAAAGCTATTTTCGCTCTCGTACCTTCCTTCCTTGGCTGGCTTGAATGCTGTAGGCTCAGGCTTCATTGCAAAGGTCAAACAGTGAGCAACTGACTGCCGTAAGCTGGCGCACCTCCTCTTGGTGAGCTGTGACAGATGCCCCAGGAGCGTAGTACCTCACGATGGTGAGGGATAGACACAGTCTCTTTTATCTCAGCTTGCCTGTCAGGGGAGGCAGGAAATGCAAATACTGTGAAAAAGCCCAGCGACTCGAACCAGGGACCTTTCGCATGTGAGGTGCGCATGATAACCACTACACTACACAAACAGACACACTTGCCGGCTTGCTTCATGTGGCTATGCATTGTACTGGAACCACCTCACTATGGAAACAGACACACCTGCTTGCTTTATGTGGCTATGCATTGGACTGGGATGCAAGGATGAGGGCCAATGTTCATGACGCTCAAAGCTGAGCCTTCCGGAACACGATCTCTTCCCTTGGAAGAAAGGAACTGGGATCACTTTCATTCCAAGAGGTGATTTCAGAACTGGACCCGAAATTACCATGGAGAAGCACTGTGCATTTAATGTTCCTACGAGCACTGCTGCTCCAGCACAGAAAAGCAGTTGCAAAGAAATCTCGCATACCTTCATGATGCTGAACCGTCTCGACGCCAGTATAAAGCATGTATTGCATTGCAACATGACATCTTACAAGAGTGAAAAGCAGAAATACTCCTGTTTAAAACACAGACTGAACCTATAAAGGTAGGGGTTTGTCTGGGATTTGAACCGAGGTCCTCTCACACCCGAAGCGAGAATCATACCCCTATACCAACTAGACTGCCGCCGCATAGTCATTTGAAACATCTTCTGAAGCGTCTTTCAGAAAAGCAGGGCCATTTGGAGGCTCTCTCTCTCTAAGCGTGCCATAGCAATTGATGTTTTCTGTCAAGGATTTTTTGTTTGTCTCTAGCAAGGCAAGAGGTAGTCAAAATGCCCTGTGCCAGTGAGCTGAACTAGGGCACTGATGTGAAAAGCAGACCCTTTCTGTTAGTTGTAACCCGCTGCAAGTCATGGACCCTTGCACCTTAGACTTCCCAACCAGAAGCACTGAAGGGCCTGCTAGCTCTTGAGCCAGAGGAGCATGCCTCTTGGATTCAAGCACACTTGCTCGATCAGCGCTCGATCAGGCGAGATTTATATTAGTGGCTCATAGGCCTGAAACACTCACCTGGGAGACGCAGGGTGGCTGATTTCCCGGAATGGCCCTTGATGGGGAAATCACCTCCTTTCCCCCGCCTCATTTCAGAATTGTGTGCTAGTCGCATGACAGTGTTCAGGGGTTCATGGGTACTGCCTACTCCCAGCTGCCTCTCTGTCTTCTTCATGTAAATTGCAAGTCACGAGGAGGCACCATTGCCAATATGCTCCGCCCACCTAACCAAGAAACCTAGTTTGAGCTTGTCTGCCTGTGTTGTTGCAGGGGCAGTATCTTCTTTGCCCAAAAGGTGGCAGGAGAGCCTCACTTCAAACGATAGAATCAACTGCTTAAGTAGAAAGCAGCATGGTAGTTACTGTCATAAAGTGCAGCTCTAACAGAAGGTGTGCCTGAGACGCCCCTTCCAGTAATACACAGAATTTTGATTGAGGGCCCAGCCGATGGGTTGGTGGATTTCTACTCACATGCCACAGCAGCTTCCAAAGATAGTGGTGTGAGGATCTGGCTCTGCAAGCAGAGCAAGATTTAAGGGAAGAAAATACACCTATCAGAAGTGGGATTTGAACCCACGCCTCCATGAAGAGACCAGAAGGCTCAACTTCACTGAAGATCAAGCTCTCTTGAGTCTGGCGCCTTAGACCACTCGGCCATCCTGACAGCCGAAACAGTGTGCAGGTCGGACTCTTCAGTCTGCACTTGTTGATTTTGCCGCTTGCAATGTTCCTATCAAAGTCACAGCTTTAAAGGCCCCACAATATAACATGGCCAAGAAAAAAAAAAAAAAACAGAACAAGAAACAATGCACATGCACGACCACCGAGGGATGCAGATAACTTTTTAGCGTCCTGCAATAGTAAAGAACGTTTTACACAGGTCACAAGTTTTTAAAGGTCATTTCTGTCTAAGTGCGCATTGAGAGAGACTGAGGTTTTAGGGAGCAAGCACAAAAGCTGCTGCTTCCAAGTGTTTCTGCCCGATCTCGAACCGGGGACCTTTCACGTGTGAGGCAAACGTGATAACCACTACACTACAGAAACAAGCTTGCTGGTTTGACTGAAGGAGCACAGTTCCCCTCATATGTTTGCACGATTTCCTCTATACTTTATCAGCAGTTGCTCGGAATGCGAGGGGTAAGTGTGAAAATTGCAGCGGTGTCAGCCAGCATGCATACACTCAGACGTCCTGAAAAATCCCACAGCTGCGGGCAGAGACAGACAAATATCTGATGCCTAAATGCCAGGAAGGAGAGCCTGTGAAATCATCACACAGGGCGCACTGAGAGCAAGCAGGAAGGAAGCCAAGGCATTGTAATCCATTTTTCGCCTGAGGCAAAAAATATGTTTTGCGCAACAATGCTTCGAGTGGAATGAGAAATGTTGAGGGGTTGTGTATTTTGAGCAGGATTTGATTGTTTTCCGCTAAAATGGGCTCGTCCGGGATTTGAACCTGGACCTCGCGCCCCCTAAGCGAGAATCATACCCCTGGACCAACGAGCCTCGGCACAGAAATGCAACGGCTCCGACCCTGCTCGGAGGTTTGGTGACAGAGAGTGGGAGACTACATCCCAAAGCAAGAAACTGCACATGGTGCTCTCTTCTGCAGTACGACTAGAGTCATTTGCATGGTCTTCATCGAACATGACATAAAAAGCCTCTATCCTTTAGACATTTTGGCCCAGATTTACAAGAAAATGACTAAGCGCGACGCTGTGCCAAATTTGCAAGCCCCACGCGCCGTCATTTTCAAAATGCAGGGAAGCGCCGTATTTAGTAGAATACAGCGCACCCCTGTGCTTCCCCCTGCGCCAGCTCTAAATTAGCTGCTGAGCGCCAATGCAGCCGTTCTTGCACCATGGTACAAGGATGACTGCGTTGAGGGGGAAATTGTTTTTGTGCAGGAAGGGACACCTTCCTGCCCAAAAAAAAAATCTTCGATGGTGATTTGCTCTTACTTCTATGTGAGCTGCAGAATGCATCACACATAGAAAGAGCAAAAACAAGGAGAAATGAAAACATTTGTCCTCAGTGCGCCACTCTAACGACACCCCTGGGATGGCGTTGGATTTTGGCGCTGACGCAGATTTACGCCAACTCCTAAATCTGGAGCAGCATCAAAATGCTATGGTGTTGCTGTGGCACACTCCCAACAACACCCATTGCACGCCCCTTCCAGGGAACGCGCTGCATGCTAAGGGGCCGTATTTACAAGGTGGTGTTAAGCCACGAAAAGTGGCTGAACGCCATCTTGTAAATACCGCGCAGTGCATAGTGCCACCGGGGCGTCACTAAAAGTGATGCTCCGGTGGCGATAGGGCCTTGTAAGTCTGGCACTTTATTTGCTCAAGGTGTGTGTTCTTGGTGAGGGCAGGAAAGCTATTTTCGCTGTCGTACCTTCCTTCCTTGGCTGGCTTGAATGCTGTAGGCTCAGGCTTCATTGCAAAGGTCAAACAGTGAGCAACTGACTGCCGTAAGCTGGCGCAACTCCTCTTGGTGAGCTGTGACAGATGCCCCAGCAGCGTAGTACCTCACGATGGTGAGGGATAGACACAGTCTCTTTTATCTCAGCTTGCCTGTCAGGTGAGGCAGGAAATGCAAATACTGTAAAAAAGCCCAGCGACTCGAACCAGGGACCTTTCGCACGTGAGGTGCGCATGATAACCACTACACTACACAAACATACACACTTGCCGGCTTGCTTTATATGGCTATGCATTGTACTGGAACCACCACACTATGGAAACAGACACACCTGCTTGCTTTATGTGGCTATGCATTGGACTGGGATGCATGGATGAGGGCCAATGTTCATGACGCTCATAGCTGAGTCTTCCGGAACACGATCTCTTCCCTTGGAAGAAAGGAACTGGGATCACTTTCATTCCAAGAGGTGATTTCAGAACTGGACCCGAAATTACCATGGAGAAGCACTGTGCATTTAATGTTCCTACGAGCACTGCTGCTCCAGCACAGAAAAGCAGTTGCAAAGAAATCTCGCATACCTTCATGATGCTGAACCGTCTTGACGCCAGTATAAAGCATGTATTGCATTGCAACATGACATCTTACAAGAGTGAAAAGCAGAAATACTCCTGTTTAAAACACAGACTGAACCTATAAAGGTAGGGGTTTGTCTGGGATTTGAACCGAGGTCCTCTCACACCCGAAGCGAGAATCATACCCCTATACCAACTAGACTGCCGCTGCATAGTCATTTGAAACATCTTCTGAAGCGTCTTTCAGAAAAGCAGGGCCATTTGGAGGCTCTCTCTCTCTAAGCGTGCCATAGCAATTGATGTTTTCTGTCAAGGATTTTTTGTTTGTCTCTAGCAAGGCAAGAGGTAGTCAAAATGCCCTGTGCCAGTGAGCTGAACTAGGGCACTGATGTGAAAAGCAGACCCTTTCTGGTAGTTGTAACCCGCTGCAAGTCATGGACCCTTGCACCTTAGACTTCCCAACCAGAAGCACTGAAGGGCCTGCTAGCTCTTGCGCCAGAGGAGCATGCCTCTTGGATTCAAGCACACTTGCTCGATCAGCGCTCGATCAGGCGAGATTTATATTAGTGGCTCATAGGCCTGAAACACTCACCTGGGAGACGCAGGGTGGCTGATTTCCCGGAATGGCCCTTGATGGGGAAATCACCTCCTTTCCCCCGCCTCATTTCAGAATTGTGTGCTAGTCGCAAGACAGTGTTCAGGGGTTCATGGGTACTGCCTACTCCCAGCTGCCTCTCTGTCTTCTTCATGTAAATTGCAAGTCACGAGGAGGCACCATTGCCAATATGCTCCGCCCACCTTACCAAGAAACCTAGTTTGAGCTTGTCTGCCTGTGTTGTTGCAGGGGCAGTGTCTTCTTTGCACAAAAGGTGGCAGGAGAGCCTCACTTCAAACGATAGAATCAACTGCTTAAGTAGAAACCAGCATGGTAGTTACTGTCATAAAGTGCAGCTCTAACAGAAGGTGTGCCTGAGACGCCGCTTCCAGTAATACACAGAATTTTGATTGAGGGCCCAGCCGATGGGTTGGTGGTTTTCTCCTCACATGCCACAGCAGCTTCCAAAGATAGTGGTGTGAGGAGCTGGCTCTGCAAGCAGAGCAAGATTTAAGGGAAGAAAATACAGCTGTCAGAAGTGGGATATGAACCCACGCCTCCATGAAGAGACCAGAAGGCTCAGCTTCACTGAAGACTCTCTTGAGTCTGGCGCCTTAGACCACTCGGCCATCCTGACAGCCAAAACAGTGTGCAGGTCGGACTCTTCAGTCTGCACTTGTTGATTTTGCCGCTTGCAATGTTCCTATCAAAGTCACAGCTTTAAAGGCCCCACAATATAACATGGCCAAGAAAAAAAAAAAAAAACAGAACAAGAAACAATGCACATGCACGACCACCGAGGGATGCAGATAACTTTTTAGCGTCCTGCAATAGTAAAGCACATTTTACACAGGTCACAAGTTTTTAAAGGTCATTTCTGTCTAAGTGTGCATTGAGAGAGACTGAGGTTTTAGGGAGCAAACACAAAAGCTGCTGCTTCCAAGTGTTTCTGCCCGGTCTCGAACCGGGGACCTTTCGCGTGTGAGGCAAACGTGATAACCACTACACTACAGAAACAAGCTTGCTGGTTTGACTGAAGGAGCACAGTTCCCCTCATATGTTTGCACGATTTCCTCTATACTTTATCAGCAGTTGCTCGGAATGCGAGGGGTAAGTGTGAAAATTGCAGCGGTGTCAGCCAGCATGTATACACTCAGACGTCCTGAAAAATCCCACAGCCGCGGGCAGAGACAGACAAATATCTGATGCCTAAATGCCAGGAAAGAGAGCCTGTGAAATCATCACACAGGGCGCACTGAGAGCAAGCAGGAAGGAACCCAAGGCATTGTAATCCATTTTTCGCCTGAGGCAAAAAATATGTTTTGCGCAACAATGCTTCGAGTGGAATGAGAAATGTTGAGGGGTTGTGTATTTTGAGCAGGATTTGATTGTTTTCCGCTAAAATGGGATCGTCCGGGATTTGAACCCGGGACCTCTCGCACCCTAAGCGAGAATCATACCCCTAGACCAACGAGCCTGGGCACAGAAATGTAACGGCTCCGACCCTGCTCGGAGGTTTGGTGGCAGAGAGTGGGAGACTACATCCCAAAGCAAGAAACTGCACATGGTGCTCTCTTCTGCAGTACGACTAGAGTCATTTGCATGGTCTTCATCGAACATGACATAAAAAGCCTCTATCCTTTAGACATTTTGGCCCAGATTTACAAGAAAATGACTAAGCGCGACGCTGTGCCAAATTTGCAAGCCCAACGCGCCGTCATTTTCAAAATGCAGGGAAGCGCCGTATTTAGTAGAATACAGCGCACCCCTGTGCTTCCCCCTCCGCCAGCTCTAAATTAGCTGCTGAGCGCCAATGCAGCCGTTCTTGCACCATGGTACAAGGATGACTGCGTTGAGGGGGAAATTGTTTTTGTGCAGGAAGGGACACCTTCCTGCCCCAAAAAAAAATCTTCAATGGTGATTTGCTCTTACTTCTATGTGTGCTGCAGAATGCA
This sequence comes from Pleurodeles waltl, assembly GCF_031143425.1. Lineage (NCBI taxonomy): Eukaryota > Metazoa > Chordata > Amphibia > Caudata > Salamandridae > Pleurodeles > Pleurodeles waltl. The sequence continues at coordinate 1,893,427 of NW_027150403.1, read as the reverse complement.
TCACACATAGAAAGAGCGAAAACAAGGAGAAATGAAAACATTTCTCCTCAGTGCGCCACTCTAACGACACCCCTGGGATGGCGTTGGATTTTGGCGCTGACGCAGATTTACGCCAACTCCTAAATCTGGAGCAGCATCAAAATGCTATGGTGTTGCTGTGGCACACTCCCAACAACACCCATTGCACGCCCCTTCCAGGGAACGCGATGCGTGCTAAGGGGCCATATTTACAAGGTGGTGTTAAGCCACAAAAAGTGGCTGAACGCCATCTTGTAAATACCGCGCAGTGCATAGTGCCACCGGGGCGTCACTAAAAGTGATGCTCCGGTGGCGATAGGGCCTTGTAAGTCTGGCACTTTATTTGCTCAAGGTGTGTGTTCTTGGTGAGGGCAGGAAAGCTATTTTCGCTCTCGTACCTTCCTTCCTTGGCTGGCTTGAATGCTGTAGGCTCAGGCTTCATTGCAAAGGTCAAACAGTGAGCAACTGACTGCCGTAAGCTGGCGCAACTCCTCTTGGTGAGCTGTGACAGATGCCCCAGGAGCGTAGTACCTCACGATGGTGAGGGATAGACACAGTCTCTTTTATCTCAGCTTGCCTGTCAGGTGAGGCAGGAAATGCAAATACTGTGAAAAAGCCCAGCGACTCGAACCAGGGACCTTTCGCATGTGAGGTTGCGCATGATAACCACTACACTACACAAACAGACACACTTGCCGGCTTGCTTCATGTGGCTATGCATTGTACTGGAACCACCACACTATGGAAACAGATACACCTGCTTGCTTTATGTGGCTATGCATTAGACTGGGATGCAAGGATGAGGGCCAATGTTCATGACGCTCAAAGCTGAGCCTTCCGGAACACGATCTCTTCCCTTGGAAGAAAGGAACTGGGATCACTTTCATTCCAAGAGGTGATTTCAGAACTGGACCCGAAATTACCATGGAGAAGCACTGTGCATTTAATGTTCCTACGAGCACTGCTGCTCCAGCACAGAAAAGCAGTTGCAAAGAAATCTCGCATACCTTCATGATGCTGAACCGTCTCGACGCCAGTATAAAGCATGTATTGCATTGCAACATGACATCTTACAAGAGTGAAAAGCAGAAATACTCCTGTTTAAAACACAGACTGAACCTATAAAGGTAGGGGTTTGTCTGGGATTTGAACCGAGGTCCTCTCACACCCGAAGCGAGAATCACACCCCTATACCAACTAGACTGCCGCTGCATAGTCATTTGAAACATCTTCTGAAGTGTCTTTCCGAAAAGCAGGGCCATTTGGAGGCTCTCTCTCTCTAAGCGTGCCATAGCAATTGATGTTTTCTGTCAAGGATTTTTTGTTTGTCTCTAGCAAGGCAAGAGGTAGTCAAAACGCCCTGTGCCAGTGAGCTGAACTAGGGCACTGATGTGAAAAGCAGACCCTTTCTGGTAGTTGTAACCCGCTGCAAGTCATGGACCCTTGCACCTTAGACTTCCCAACCAGAAGCACTGAAGGGCCTGCTAGCTCTTGAGCCAGAGGAGCATGCCTCTTGGATTCAAGCACACTTGCTCGATCAGCGCTCGATCAGGCGAGATTTATATTAGTGGCTCATAGGCCTGAAACACTCACCTGGGAGACGCAGGGTGGCTGATTTCCCGGAATGGCCCTTGATGGGGAAATCACCTCCTTTCCCCCGCCTCATTTCAGAATTGTGTGCTAGTCGCAAGACAGTGTTCAGGGGTTCATGGGTACTGCCTACTACCAGCTGCCTCTCTGTCTTCTTCATGTAAATTGCAAGTCACGAGGAGGCACCATTGCCAATATGCTCCGCCCACCTTACCAAGAAACCTAGTTTGAGCTTGTCTGCCTGTGTTGTTGCAGGGGCAGTGTCTTCTTTGCCCAAAAGGTGGCAGGAGAGCCTCACTTCAAACGACAGAATCAACTGCTTAAGTAGAAACCAGCATGGTAGTTACTGTCATAAAGTGCAGCTCTAACAGAAGGTGTCCCTGAGACGCCCCTTCCAGTAATACACAGAATTTTGATTGAGGACCCAGCCGATGGGTTGGTGGATTTCTCCTCACATGCCACAGCAGCTTCCAAAGATAGTGGTGTGAGGAGCTGGCTCTGCAAGCAGAGCAAGATTTAAGGGAAGAAAATACACCTGTCAGAAGTGGGATTTGAACCCACGCCTCCATGAAGAGACCAGAAGGCTCAGCTTCACTGAAGATCAAGCTCTCTTGAGTCTGGCACCTTAGACCACTTGGCCATCCTGACAGCCAAAACAGTGTGCAGGTCGGACTCTTCAGTCTGCACTTGTTGATTTTGCCGCTTGCAATGTTCCTATCAAAGTCACAGCTTTAAAGGCCCCACAATATAACATGGCCAAGAAAAAAAAAAAAAAACAGAACAAGAAACAATGCACATGCACGACCACCGAGGGATGCAGATAACTTTTTAGCGTCCTGCAATAGTAAAGCACATTTTACACAGGTCACAAGTTTTTAAAGGTCATTTCTGTCTAAGTGTGCATTGAGAGAGACTGAGGTTTTAGGGAGCAAACACAAAAGCTGCTGCTTCCAAGTGTTTCTGCCCGGTCTCGAACTGGGGACTTTTCGCGTGTGAGGCAAACGCGATAACCACTACACTATAGAAACAAGCTTGCTGGTTTGACTGAAGGAGCACAGTTCCCCTCATATGTTTGCACGATTTCCTCTATACTTTATCAGCAGTTGCTCGGAATGCGAGGGGTAAGTGTGAAAATTGCAGCGGTGTCAGCCAGCATGCATACACTCAGACGTCCTGAAAAGTCACAGCTGCGGGCAGAGACAGACAAATATCTGATGCCTAAATGGCAGGAACGCAAGCCTGTGAAATCATCACACAGGGCGCACTAAGAGCAAGCAGGAAGGAAGCCAAGGCATTGTAATCCATTTTTCGCCTGAGGCAAAAAATATGTTTTTCGCAACAGTGCTTCGAGTGGAATGAGAAATGTTGAGGGGTTGTGTATTTTGAGGAGGATTTGATTGTTTTCTGCTAAAATGGGCTCGTCTGGGATTTGAACCCGGGACCTCTCGCACCCTAAGCGAGAATCATACCCCTAGACCAACGTGCCTGGGGACAGAAATGCAACGACTCCGACCCTGCTCGGAGGTTTGGTGACAGAGAGTGGGAGACTACATCCCAAAGCAAGAAACTGCACATGGTGCTCTCTTCTGCAGTACGACTAGAGTCATTTGCATGGTCTTCATCGAACATGACATAAAAAGCCTCTATCCTTTAGACATTTTGGCCCAGATTTACAAGAAAATGACTAAGCGCGACGCTGTGCCAAATTTTCAAGCCCCACGCGCCGTCATTTTCAAAATGCAGGGAAGCACCGTATTTAGTAGAATACAGCGCACCCCTGTGCTTCCCCCTCCGCCAGCTCTAAATTAGCTGCTGAGCGCCAATGCAGCCGTTCTTGCACCATGGTACAAGGATGACTGCGTTGAGGGGGAAATTGTTTTTGTGCAGGAAGGGACACCTTCCTGCCCAAAAAAAAAATCTTCAATGGTGATTTGCTCTTACTTCTATGTGTGCTGCAGAATGCATCACACATAGAAAGAGCAAAAACAAGGAGAAATGAAAACATTTCTCCTCAGTGCGCCACTCTAACGACACACCTGGGATGGCGTTGGATTTTGGCGCTGACGCAGACTTACGCCAACTCCTGAATCTGGAGCAGCATCAAAATGCTATGGTGTTGCTGTGGCACACTCCCAACAACACCCATTGCACGCCCCTTCCAGGGAACGCGCTGCGTGCTAAGGGGCCGTATTTACAAGGTGGTGTTAAGCCACAAAAAGTGGCTGAACGCCATCTTGTAAATACCGTGCAGTGCATAGTGCCACCGGGGCATCACTAAAAGTGATGCTCCGGTGGCGATAGGGCCTTGTAAGTCTGGCACTTTATTTGCTCAAGGTGTGTGTTCTTGGTGAGGGCAGGAAAGCTATTTTCGCTCTCGTACCTTCCTTCCTTGGCTGGCTTGAATGCTGAAGGCTCAGGCTTCATTGCAAAGGTCAAACAGTGAGCAACTGACTGCCGTAAGCTGGCGCAACTCCTCTTGGTGAGCTGTGACAGATGCCCCAGGAGCGTAGTACCTCACAATGGTGAGGGATAGACACAGTCTCTTTTATCTCAGCTTGCCTGTCAGGTGAGGCAGGAAATGCAAATACTGTGAAAAAGCCCAGCGACTCGAACCAGGGACCTTTCGCATGTGAGGTGGGCATGATAACCACTACACTACACAAACAGACACACTTGCCGGCTTCCTTCATGTGGCTATGCATTGTACTGGAACCACCACACTATGGAAACAGACACACCTGCTTGCTTTATGTGGCTATGCATTGGACTGGGATGCAAGGATGAGGGCCAATGTTCATGACGCTCAAAGCTGAGCCTTCCGGAACACAATCTCTTCCCTTGGAAGAAAGGAACTGGGATCACTTTCATTCCAAGAGGTGATTTCAGAACTGGACCCGAAATTACCATGGAGAAGCACTGTGCATTTAATGTTCCTACGAGCACTGCTGCTCCAGCACAGAAAAGCAGTTGCAAAGAAATCTCGCATACCTTCATGATGCTGAACCGTCTCGACGCCAGTATAAAGCATGTATTGCATTGCAACATGACATCTTACAAGAGTGAAAAGCAGAAATACTCCTGTTTAAAACACAGACTGAACCTATAAAGGTAGGGGTTTGTCTGGGATTTGAACCGAGGTCCTCTCACACCCGAAGCGAGAATCATACCCCTATACCAACTAGACTGCCGCTGCATAGTCATTTGAAACATCTTCTGAAGCGTCTTTCCGAAAAGCAGGGCCATTTGGAGGCTCTCTCTCTCTAAGCGTGCCATAGCAATTGATGTTTTCTGTCAAGGATTTTTTGTTTGTCTCTAGCAAGGCAAGAGGTAGTCAAAATGCCCTGTGCCAGTGAGCTGAACTAGGGCACTGATGTGAAAAGCAGACCCTTTCTGGTAGTTGTAACCCGCTGCAAGTCATGGACCCTTGCACCTTAGACTTCCCAACCAGAAGAACTGAAGGGCCTGCTAGCTCTTGAGCCAGAGGAGCATGCCTCTTGGATTCAACACACTTGCTCGATCAGCGCTCGATCAGGCGAGATTTATATTAGTGGCTCATAGGCCTGAAACACTCACCTGGGAGACGCAGGGTGGCTGATTTCCCGGAATGGCCCTTGATGGGGAAATCACCTCCTTTACCCCGCCTCATTTCAGAATTGTGTGCTAGTCGCAAGACAGTGTTCAGGGGTTCATGGGTACTGCCTACTCCCAGCTGCCTCTCTGTCTTCTTCATGTAAATTGCAAGTCACGAGGAGGCACCATTGCCAATATGCTCCACCCACCTAACCAAGAAACCTAGTTTGAGCTTGTCTGCCTGTGTTGTTGCAGGGGCAGTGTCTTCTTTGCCCAAAAGGTGGCAGGAGAGCCTCACTTCAAACGATAGAATCAACTGCTTAAGTAGAAACCAGCATGGTAGTTACTGTCATAAAGTGCAGCTCTAACAGAAGGTGTGCCTGAGACGCCCCTTCCAGTAATACACAGAATTTTGATTGAGGGCCCAGCCGATGGGTTGGTGGATTTCTCCTCACATGCCACATCAGCTTCCAAAGATAGTGGTGTGAGGAGCTGGCTCTGCAAGCAGAGCAAGATTTAAGGGAAGAAAATACACCTGTCAGAAGTGGGATTTGAACCCACGCCTCCATGAAGAGACCAGAAGGCTCAGCTTCACTGAAGATCAAGCTCTCTTGAGTCTGGCGCCTTAGACCACTCGGCCATCCTGACAGCCAAAACAGTGTGCAGGTCGGACTCTTCAGTCTGCACTTGTTGATTTTGCCGCTTGCAATGTTCCTATCAAAGTCACAGCTTTAAAGGCCCCACAATATAACATGGCCAAGAAAAAAAAAAAAAAACAGAACAAGAAACAATGCACATGCACGACCACCGAGGGATGCAGATAACTTTTTAGCGTCCTGCAATAGTAAAGCACGTTTTACACAGGTCACAAGTTTTTAAAGGTCATTTCGGTCTAAGTGTGCATTGAGAGAGACTGAGGTTTTAGGGAGCAAACACAAAAGCTGCTGCTTCCAAGTGTTTCTGCCCGGTTTCGAACCGGGGACCTTTCGCGTGTGAGGCGAACGTGATAACCACTACACTACAGAAACAAGCTTGCTGGTTTGACTGAAGGAGCACAGTTCCCCTCATATGTTTGCACGATTTCCTCTATACTTTATCAGCAGTTGCTCGGAATGCGAGGGGTAAGTGTGAAAATTGCAGCGGTGTCAGCCAGCATGCATACACTCAGACGTCCTGAAAAATCCCACAGCTGTGGGCAGAGACAGACAAATATCTGATGCCTAAATGTCAGGAAGGAGAGCCTGTGAAATCATCACACAGGGCGCACTGAGAGCAAGCAGGAAGGAAGCCAAGGCATTGTAATCCATTTTTCACCTGAGGCAAAAAATATGTTTTGCGCAACAATGCTTCGAGTGGAATGAGAAATGTTGAGGGGTTGCGTATTTTGAGCAGGATTTGATTGTTTTCCACTAAAGTGGGCTCGTCCGGGATTTGAACCCGGGACCTCTCGCACCCTAAGCGAGAATCATACCCCTAGACCAACGAGCCTGGGCACAGACCTGCAACGGCTCCGACCCTGCTCGGAGGTTTGGTGACAGAGAGTGGGAGACTACATCCCAAAGCAAGAAACTGCACATGGTGCTCTCTTCTGCAGTACGACTAGAGTCATTTGCATGGTCTTCATCGAACATGACATAAAAAGCCTCTATCCTTTAGACATTTTGGCCCAGATTTACAAGAAAATGACTAAGCGCGACGCTGTGCCAAATTTTCAAGCCCCACGCGCCGTCATTTTCAAAATGCAGGGAAGCGCCGTATTTAGTAGAATACAGCGCACCCCTGTGCTTCCCCCTGCGCCAGCTCTAAATTAGCTGCTGAGTGCCAATGCAGCCGTTCTTGCACCATGGTACAAGGATGACTGCGTTGAGGGGGAAATTGTTTTTGTGCAGGAAGGGACACCTTCCTGCCCCAAAAAAAAATCTTCAATGGTGATTTGCTCTTACTTCTATGTGTGCTGCAGAATGCATCAAACATAGAAAGAGCAAAAACAAGGAGAAATGAAAACATTTCTCCTCAGTGCGCCACTCTAACGACACCCCTGGGATGGCGTTGGATTTTGGCGCTGACGCAGATTTACGCCAACTCCTAAATCTGGAGCAGCATCAAAATGCTATGGTGTTGCTGTGGCACACTCCCAACAACACCCATTGCACGCCCCTTCCAGGGAACGCGCTCCGTGCTAAGGGGACGTATTTACAAGGTGGTGTTAAGCCACAAAAAGTGGCTGAACGCCATCTTGTAAATACCGCGCAGTGCATAGTGCCACCGGGGCGTCACTAAAAGTGATGCTCCGGTGGCGATAGGGCCTTGTAAGTCTGGCACTTTATTTGCTCAAGGTGTGTGTTCTTGGTGAGGGCAGGAAAGCTATTTTCGCTCTCGTACCTTCCTTCCTTGGCTGGCTTGAATGCTGTAGGCTCAGGCTTCATTGCAAAGGTCAAACAGTGAGCAACTGACTGCCGTAAGCTGGCGCAACTCCTCTTGGTGAGCTGTGACAGATGCCCCAGGAGCGTAGTACCTCACGATGGTGAGGGATAGACACAGTCTCTTTTATCTCAGCTTGCCTGTCAGGTGAGGCAGGAAATGCAAGTACTGTGAAAAAGCCCAGCGACTCGAACCAGGGACCTTTCGCATGTGAGGTGCGCATGATAACCACTACACTACAAAAACAGACACACTTGCCGGCTTGCTTCATGTGGCTATGCATTGTACTGGAACCACCACACTATGGAAACAGACACACCTGCTTGCTTTATGTGGCTATGCATTGGACTGGGATGCAAGGATGAGGGCCAATGTTCATGACGCTCAAAGCTGAGCCTTCCGGAACACGATCTCTTCCCTTGGAAGAAAGGAACTGGGATCACTTTCATTCCAAGAGGTGATTTCAGAACTGGACCCGAAATTACCATGGAGAAGCACTGTGCATTTAATGTTCCTACGAGCACTGCTGCTCCAGCACAGAAAAGCAGTTGCAAAGAAATCTCGCATACCTTCATGATGCTAAACCGTCTCGACGCCAGTATAAAGCATGTATTGCAATGCAACATGACATCTTACAAGAGTGAAAAGCAGAAATACTCCTGTTTAAAACACAGACTGAACCTATAAAGGTAGGGGTTTGTCTGGGATTTGAACCGAGGTCCTCTCACACCCGAAGCGAGAATCATACCCCTATACCAACTAGACTGCCGCTGCATAGTCATTTGAAACATCTTCTGAAGCGTCTTTCCGAAAAGCAGGCCATTTGGAGGCTCTCTCTCTCTAAGCATGCCATAGCAATTGATGTTTTCTGTCAAGGATTTTTTGTTTGTCTCTAGCAAGGCAAGAGGTAGTCAAAATGCCCTGTGCCAGTGAGCTGAACTAGGGCACTGATGTGAAAAGCAGACCCTTTCTGGTAGTTGTAACCCGCTGCAAGTCATGGACCCTTGCACCTTAGACTTCCCAACCAGAAGCACTGAAGGGCCTGCTAGCTCTTGAGCCAGAGGAGCATGCCTCTTGGATTCAAGCACACTTGCTCGATCAGCGCTCGATCAGGCTTGATCAGGCGACATTTATATTAGTGGCTCATAGGCCTGAAACACTCACCTGGGAGACGCAGGGTGGCTGATTTCCCGGAATGGCCCTTGATGGGGAAATCACCTCCTTTCCCCCGCCTCATTTCAGAATTGTGTGCTAGTCGCAAGACAGTGTTCAGGGGTTCATGGGTACTGCCTACTCCCAGCTGCCTCTCTGTCTTCTTCATGTAAATTGCAAGTCACGAAGAGGCACCATTGCCAATATGCTCCACCCACCTTACCAAGAAACCTAGTTTGAGCTTGTCTGCCTGTGTTGTTGCAGGGGCAGTGTCTTCTTTGCCCAAAAGGTGGCAGGAGAGCCTCACTTCAAACGATAGAATCAACTGCTTAAGTAGAAACCAGCATGGTAGTTACTGTCATAAAGTGCAGCTCTAACAGAAGGTGTGCCTGAGACGCCCCTTCCAGTAATACACAGAATTTTGATTGAGGGCCCAGCCGATGGGTTGGTGGATTTCTCCTCACATGCCACAGCAGCTTCCAAAGATAGTGGTGTGAGGAGCTGGCTCTGCAAGCAGAGCAAGATTTAAGGGAAGAAAATACACCTGTCAGAAGTGGGATTTGAACCCACGCCTCCATGAAGAGACCAGAAGGCTCAGCTTCACTGAAGATCAAGCTCTCTTGAGTCTGGCGCCTTAGACCACTCGGCCATCCTGACAGCCAAAACAGTGTGCAGGTCGGACTCTTCAGTCTGCACTTGTTGATTTTGCCGCTTGCAATGTTCCTATCAAAGTCACAGCTTTAAAGGCCCCACAATATAACATGGCCAAGAAAAAAAAAAAAACAGAACAAGAAACAATGCACATGCACGACCACCGAGGGATGCAGATAACTTTTTAGCGTCCTGCAATAGTAAAGCACGTTTTACACAGGTCACAAGTTTTTCAAGGTAATTTCTGTCTAAGTGTGCATTGAGAGAGACTGAGGTTTTAGGGAGCAAACACAAAAGCTGCTGCTTCCAAGTGTTTCTGCCCGGTCTCGAACCAGGGACCTTTCACGTGTGAGGCAAACGTGATAACCACTACACTACAGAAACAAGCTTGCTGGTTTGACTGAAGGAGCACAGTTCCCCTCATATGTTTGCACGATTTCCTCTATACTTTATCAGCAGTTGCTCGGAATGCGAGGGGTAAGTGTGAAAATTGCAGCGGTGTCAGCCAGCATGCATACACTCAGACGTCCTGAAAAATCCCACAGCTGCGGGCAGAGACAGACAAATATCTGATGCCTAAATGCCAGGAAAGAGAGCCTGTGAAATCATCACACAGGGCGCACTGAGAGCAAGCAGGAAGGAAGCCAAGGCATTGTAATCCATTTTTCGCCTGAGGCAAAAAATATGTTTTGCGCAACAATGCTTCGAGTGGAATGAGAAATGTTGAGGGGTTGTGTATTTTGAGCAGGATTTGATTGTTTTCCACTAAAATGGGTTCGTCTGGGATTTGAACCCGGGACCTCTCGCACCCTAAGAGAGAATCATACCCCTAGACCAACGAGCCTGGGCACAGAAGTGCAACGGCTCCGACCCTGCTCGGAGGTTTGGTGACAGAGAGTGGGAGACTACATCCCAAAGCAAGAAACTGCACATGGTGCTCTCTTCTGCAGTACGACTAGAGTCATTTGCATGGTCTTCATCGAACATGACATAAAAAGCCTCTATCCTTTAGACATTTTGGCCCAGATTTACAAGAAAATGACTAAGCGCGACGCTGTGCCAAATTTTCAAGCCCCACGCGCCGTCATTTTCAAAATGCAGGGAAGCGCCGTATTTAGTAGAATACAGCGCACCCCTGTGCTTCCCCCTGCGCCAGCTCTAAATTAGCTGCTGAGCGCCAATGCAGCCGTTCTTGCACCATGGTACAAGGATGACTGCGTTGAGGGGGAAATTGTTTTTGTGCAGGAAGGGACACCTTCCTGCCCAAAAAAAAAATCTTCAATGGTGATTTGCTCTTACTTCTATGTGTGCTGCAGAATGCATCAAACATAGAAAGAGCAAAAACAAGGAGAAATGAAAACATTTCTCCTCAGTGCGCCACTCTAACGACACCCCTGGGATGGCGTTGGATTTTGGCACTGACGCAGATTTACGCCAACTCCTAAATCTGGAGCAGCATCAAAATTCTATGGTGTTGCTGTGGCACACTCCCAACAACACCCATTGCACGCCCCTTCCAGGGAACGCGCTGCGTGCTAAGGGGCCGTATTTACAAGGTGGTGTTAAGCCACAAAAAGTGGCTGAACGCCATCTTGTAAATACCGCGCAGTGCATAGTGCCACCGGGGCGTCACTAAAAGTGATGCTCCGGTGGCGATAGGGCCTTGTAAGTCTGGCACTTTATTTGCTCAAGGTGTGTGTTCTTGGTGAGGGCAGGAAAGCTATTTTCGCTCTCGTACCTTCCTTCCTTGGCTGGCTTGAATGCTGTAGGCTCAGGCTTCATTGCAAAGGTCAAACAGTGAGCAACTGACTGCCGTAAGCTGGCGCAACTCCTCTTGGTGAGCTGTGACAGATGCCCCAGGAGCGTAGTACCTCACGATGGTGAGGGATAGACACAGTCTCTTTTATCTCAGCTTGCCTGTCAGGTGAGGCAGGAAATGCAAATACTGTGAAAAAGCCCAGCGACTCGAACCAGGGACCTTTCGCATGTGAGGTGTGCATGATAACCACTACACTACACAAACAGACACACTTGCCTGCTTGCTTCATGTGGCTATACATTGTACTGGAACCACCACACTATGGAAACAGACACACCTGCTTGCTTTATGTGGCTATGCATTGGACTGGGATGCAAGGATGAGGGCCAATGTTCATGACGCTCAAAGCTGAGCCTTCCGGAACACGATCTCTTCCCTTGGAAGAAAGGAACTGGGATCACTTTCATTCCAAGAGGTGATTTCAGAACTGGACCCGAAATTACCATGGAGAAGCACTGTGCATTTAATGTTCCTACGAGCACTGCTGCTCCAGCACAGAAAAGCAGTTGCAAAGAAATCTTGCATACCTTCATGATGCTGAACCGTCTCGACGCCAGTATAAAGCATGTATTGCATTGCAACATGACATCTTACAAGAGTGAATAGCAGAAATACTCCTGTTTAAAACACAGACTGAACCTATAAAGGTAGGGGTTTGTCTGGGATTTGAACCAAGGTCCTCTCACACCCGAAGCGAGAATCATACCCCTATACCAACTAGACTGCCGCTGCATAGTCATTTGAAACATCTTCTGAAGCGTCTTTCAGAAAAGCAGGGCCATTTGGAGGCTCTCTCTCTCTAAGCGTGCCATAGCAATTGATGTTTTCTGTCAAGGATTTTTTGTTTGTCTCTAGCAAGGCAAGAGGTAGTCAAAATGCCCTGTGCCAGTGAGCTGAACTAGGGCACTGATGTGAAAACCAGACCATTTCTGGTAGTTGTAACCCGCTGCAAGTCATGGACCCTTGCACCTTAGATTTCCGAACCAAAAGCACTGAAGGGCCTGCTAGCTCTTGAGCCAGAGGAGCATGCCTCTTGGATTCAAACACACTTGCTCGATCAGCGCTCGATCAGGCTTGATCAGGCGAGATTTATATTAGTGGCTCATAGGCCTGAAACACTCACCTGGGAGACGCAGGGTGGCTGATTTCCCGGAATGGCCCTTGATGGGGAAATCACCTCCTTTCCCCCGCCTCATTTCAGAATTGTGTGCTAGTCGCAAGACAGTGTTCAGGGGTTCATGGGTACTGCCTACTCCCAGCTGCCTCTCTGTCTTCTTCATGTAAATTGCAAGTCACGAGGAGGCACCATTGCCAATATGCTCCGCCCACCTAACCAAGAAACCTAGTTTGAGCTTGTCTGCCTGTGTTGTTGCAGGGGCAGTGTCTTCTTTGCCCAAAAGGTGGCAGGAGAGCCTCACTTCAAACGATAGAATCAACTGCTTAAGTAGAAACCAGCATGGTAGTTACTGTCATAAAGTGCAGCTCTAACAGAAGGTGTGCCTGAGACGCCCCTTCCAGTAATACACAGAATTTTGATTGAGGGCCCAGCCGATGGGTTGGTGGATTTCTCCTCACATGCCACAGCAGCTTCCAAAGATAGTGGTGTGAGGAGCTGGCTCTGCAAGCAGAGCAAGATTTAAGGGAAGAAAATACACCTGTCAGAAGTGGGATTTGAACCCACGCCTCCATGAAGAGACCAGAAGGCTCAGCTTCACTTAAGATCAAGCTTTCTTGAGTCTGGTGCCTTAGACCACTCGGCCATCCTGACAGCCAAAACAGTGTGCAGGTCGGACTCTTCAGTCTGCACTTGTTGATTTTGCCGCTTGCAATGTTCCTATCAAAGTCACAGCTTTAAAGGCCCCACAATATAACATGGCCAAGAAAAAAAAAAAAAAACAGAACAAGAAACAATGCACATGCACGACCACCGAGGGATGCAGATAACTTTTTAGCGTCCTGCAATAGTAAAGCACGTTTTACACAGGTCACAAGTTTTTAAAGGTCATTTCTGTCTAAGTGTGCATTGAGAGAGACTGAGGTTTTAGGGAGCAAACACAAAAGCTGCTGCTTCCAAGTGTTTCTGCCCCGTCTCGAACCGGGGACCTTTCGCGTGTGAGGCGAACGTGATAACCACTAAACTACAGAAACAAGCTTGCTGGTTTGACTGAAGGAGCACAGTTCCCCTCATATGTTTGCACGATTTCCTCTATACTTTATCAGCAGTTGCTCGGAATGCGAGGGGTAAGTGTGAAAATTGCAGCGGTGTCAGCCAGCATGCATACACTCAGACGTCCTGAAAAATCCCACAGCTGCGGGCAGAGACAGACAAATATCTGATGCCTAAATGCCAGGAAGGAGAGCCTGTGAAATCATCACACAGGGTGCACTGAGAGCAAGCAGGAAGGAAGCCAAGGCATTGTAATCCATTTTTCGCCTGAGGCAAAAAATATGTTTTGCGCAACAAAGCTTCGAGTGGAATGAGAAATGTTGAGGGGTTGTGTATTTTGAGCAGGATTTGATTGTTTTCTGCTAAAATGGGTTCGTCCGGGATTTGAACCCGGGACCTCTCGCACCCTAAGCGAGAATCATACCCCTAGACCAACGAGCCTGGGCACAGAAATGCAACGGCTCCGACCCTGCTCGGAGGTTTGGTGACAGAGAGTGGGAGACTACATCCCAAAGCAAGAAACTGCACATGGTGCTCTCTTCTGCAGTACGACTAGAGTCATTTGCATGGTCTTGATCGAACATGACATAAAAAGCCTCTATCCTTTAGACATTTTGGCCCAGATTTACAAGAAAATGACTAAGCGCGACGCTGTGCCAAATTTGCAAGCCCCACGCGCCGTCATTTTCAAAATGCAGGGAAGCGCCGTATTTAGTAGAATACAGCGCACCCCTGTGCTTCCCCCTGCGCCAGCTCTAAATTAGCTGCTGAGCGCCAATGCAGCCGTTCTTGCACCATGGTACAAGGATGACTGCGTTGAGGGGGAAATTGTTTTTGTGCAGGAAGGGACACCTTCCTGCCCAAAAAAAAAATCTTCAATGGTGATTTGCTCTTACTTCTATGTGTGCTGCAGAATGCATCACACATAGAAAGAGCAAAAACAAGGAGAAATGAAAACATTTCTCCTCAGTGCGCCACTCTAACGACACCCCTGGGATGGCGTTGGATTTTGGCGCTGACGCAGATTTACGCCAACTCCTAAATCTGGAGCAGCATCAAAATGCTATGGTGTTGCTGTGGCACACTCCCAACAACACCCATTGCACGCCCCTTCCAGGGAACGCGCTCCGTGCTAAGGGGACGTATTTACAAGGTGGTGTTAAGCCACAAAAAGTGGCTGAACACCATCTTGTAAATACCGCGCAGTGCATAGTGCCACCGGGGCGTCACTAAAAGTGATGCTCCGGTGGCGATAGGGCCTTGTAAGTCTGGCACTTTATTTGCTCAAGGTGTGTGTTCTTGGTGAGGGCAGGAAAGCTATTTTCGCTCTCGTACCTTCCTTCCTTGGCTGGCTTGAATGCTGTAGGCTCAGGCTTCATTGCAAAGGTCAAACAGTGAGCAACTGACTGCCGTAAGCTGGCGCAACTCCTCTTGGTGAGCTGTGACAGATGCCCCAGGAGCGTAGTACCTCACGATGGTGAGGGATAGACACAGTCTCTTTTATCTCAGCTTGCCTGTCAGGTGAGGCAGGAAATGCAAGTACTGTGAAAAAGCCGAGCGACTCGAACCAGGGACCTTTCGCATGTGAGGTGCGCATGATAACCACTACACTACAAAAACAGACACACTTGCCGGCTTGCTTCATGTGGCTATGCATTGTACTGGAACCACCACACTATGGAAACAGACACACCTGCTTGCTTTATGTGGCTATGCATTGGACTGGGATGCAAGGATGAGGGCCAATGTTCATGACGCTCAAAGCTGAGCCTTCCGGAACATGATCTCTTCCCTTGGAAGAAAGGAACTGGGATCACTTTCATTCCAAGAGGTGATTTCAGAACTGGACCCGAAATTACCATGGAGAAGCACTGTGCATTTAATGTTCCTACGAGCACTGCTGCTCCAGCACAGAAAAGCAGTTGCAAAGAAATCTCGCATACCTTCATGATGCTAAACCGTCTCGACGCCAGTATAAAGCATGTATTGCATTGCAACATGACATCTTACAAGAGTGAAAAGCAGAAATACTCCTGTTTAAAACACAGACTGAACCTATAAAGGTAGGGGTTTGTCTGGGATTTGAACCGAGGTCCTCTCACACCCGAAGCGAGAATCATACCCCTATACCAACTAGACTGCCGCTGCATAGTCATTTGAAACATCTTCTGAAGCGTCTTTCAGAAAAGCAGGGCCATTTGGAGGCTCTCTCTCTCTAAGCGTGCCATAGCAATTGATGTTTTCTGTCAAGGATTTTTTGTTTGTCTCTAGCAAGGCAAGAGGTAGTCAAAATGCCCTGTGCCAGTGAGCTGAACTAGGGCACTGATGTGAAAAGCAGACCCTTTCTGGTAGTTGTAACCCGCTGCAAGTCATGGACCCTTGCACCTTAGACTTCCCAACCAGAAGCACTGAAGGGCCTGCTAGCTCTTGAGCCAGAGGAGCATGCCTCTTGGATTCAAGCACACTTGCTCGATCAGCGCTCGATCAGGCTTGATCAGGCGACATTTATATTAGTGGCTCATAGGCCTGAAACACTCACCAGGGAGACGCAGGGTGGCTGATTTCCCGGAATGGCCCTTGATGGGGAAATCACCTCCTTTCCCCCGCCTCATTTCAGAATTGTGTGCTAGTCGCAAGACAGTGTTCAGGGGTTCATGGGTACTGCCTATTCCCAGCTGCCTCTCTGTCTTCTTCATGTAAATTGCAAGTCACGAAGAGGCACCATTGCCAATATGCTCCACCCACCTTACCAAGAAACCTAGTTTGAGCTTGTCTGCCTGTGTTGTTGCAGGGGCAGTGTCTTCTTTGCCCGAAAGGTGGCAGGAGAGCCTCACTTCAAACGATAGAATCAACTGCTTAAGTAGAAACCAGCATGGTAGTTACTGTCATAAAGTGCAGCTCTAACAGAAGGTGTGCCTGAGACGCCCCTTCCAGTAATACACAGAATTTTGATTGAGGGCCCAGCCGATGGGTTGGTGGATTTCTCCTCACATGCCACAGCAGCTTCCAAAGATAGTGGTGTGAGGAGCTGGCTCTGCAAGCAGAGCAAGATTTAAGGGAAGAAAATACACCTGTCAGAAGGGGGATTTGAACCCACGCCTCCATGAAGAGACCAGAAGGCTCAGCTTCACTGAAGATGAAGCTCTCTTGAGTCTGGCGCCTTAGACCACTCGGCCACCCTGACAGCCAAAGCAGTGTGCAGGTCGGACTCTTCAGTCTGCACTTGTTGATTTTGCCGCTTGCAATGTTCCTATCAAAGTCACAGCTTTAAAGGCCCCACAATATAACATGGCCAAGAAAAAAAAAAAAAAACAGAACAAGAAACAATGCACATGCACGACCACCGAGGGATGCAGATAACTTTTTAGCGTCCTGCAATAGTAAAGCACGTTTTACACAGGTCACAAGTTTTTCAAGGTAATTTCTGTCTAAGTGTGCATTGAGAGAGACTGAGGTTTTAGGGAGCAAACACAAAAGCTGCTGCTTCCAAGTGTTTCTGCCCTGTCTCGAACCGGGGACCTTTCGCGTGTGAGGCGAACGTGATAACCACTACACTACAGAAACAAGCTTCCTGGTTTGACTGAAGGAGCACAGTTCCCCTCATATGTTTGCACGATTTCCTCTATACTTTATCAGCAGTTGCTCGGAATGCGAGGGGTAAGTGTGAAAATTGCAGCGGTGTCAGCCAGCATGCATACACTCAGACGTCCTGAAAAATCCCACAGCTGCGGGCAGAGACAGACAAATATCTGATGCCTAAATGCCAGGAAGGAGAGCCTGTGAAATCATCACACAGGGCGCACTGAGAGCAAGCAGGAAGGAAGCCAAGGCATTGTAATCCATTTTTCGCCTGAGGCAAAAAATATGTTTTGCGCAACAATGCTTCGAGTGGAATGAGAAATGTTGAGGGGTTGTGTATTTTGAGCAGGATTTGATTGTTTTCCGCAAAAATGGGCTCGTCCGGGATTTGAACCCGGGACCTCTCGCACCCTAAGCGAGAATCATACCCCTAGACCAACGAGCCTGGGCACACAAATGCAACAGCTCCGACCCTGCTCGGAGGTTTGGTGACAGAGAGTGGGAGACTACATCCCAAAGCAAGAAACTGCACATGGTGCTCTCTTCTGCAGTACGACTAGAGTCATTTGCATGGTCTTCATCGAACATGACATAAAAAGCCTCTATCCTTTAGACATTTTGGCCCAGATTTACAAGAAAATGACTAAGCGCGACGCTGTGCCAAATTTGCAAGCCCCACGCGCCGTCATTTTCAAAATGCAGGGAAGCGCCGTATTTAGTAGAATACAGCGCACCCCTGTGCTTCCCCCTGCGCCAGCTCTAAATTAGCTGCTGAGCGCCAATGCAGCCGTTCTTGCACCATGGTACAAGGATGACTGCGTTGAGGGGGAAATTGTTTTTGTGCAGGAAGGGACACCTTCCTGCCCAAAAAAAAAATCTTCAATGGTGATTTGCTCTTACTTCTATGTGTGCTGCAGAATGCATCACACATAGAAAGAGCAAAAACAAGGAGAAATGAAAACATTTCTCCTCAGTGCGCCACTCTAACGACACCCCTGGGATGGCGTTGGATTTTGGCGCTGACGCAGATTTACGCCAACTCCTAAATCTGGAGCAGCATCAAAATGCTATGGTGTTGCTGTGGCACACTCCCAACAACACCCATTGCACGCCCCTTCCAGGGAACGCGCTGCGTGCTAAGGGGCCGTATTTACAAGGTGGTGTTAAGCCACAAAAAGTGGCTGAACGCCATCTTGTAAATACCGCGCAGTGCATAGTGCCACCGGGGCGTCACTAAAAGTGATGCTCCGGTGGCGATAGGGCCTTGTAAGTCTGGCACTTTATTTGCTCAAGGTGTGTGTTCTAGGTGAGGGCAGGAAAGTTATTTTCGCTCTTGTACCTTCCTTCCTTTGCTGGCTTGAATGCTGTAGGCTCAGGCTTCATTGCAACGGTCAAACAGTGAGCAACTGACTGCCGTAAGCTGGCGCAACTCCTCTTGGTGAGCTGTGACAGATGCACCAGGAGCGTAGTACCTCACGATGGTGAGGGATAGACACAGTCTCTTTTATCTCAGCTTGCCTGTCAGGTGAGGCAGGAAATGCAAGTACTGTGAAAAAGCCCAGCGACTCGAACCAGGGACCTTTCGCATGTGAGGTGCGCATGATAACCACTACACTACACAAACAGACACACTTGCCGGCTTGCTTCATGTGGCTATGCATTGTACTGGAACCACCACACTATGGAAACAGACACACCTGCTTGCTTTATGTGGCTATGCATTGGACTGGGATGCAAGGATGAGGGCCAATGTTCATGACGCTCAAAGCTGAGCCTTCGGGAACACGATCTCTTCCCTTGGAAGAAAGGAACTGGGATCACTTTCATTCCAAGAGGTGATTTCAGAACTGGACCCGAAATTACCATGGAGAAGCACTGTGCATTTAATGTTCCTACGAGCACTGCTGCTCCAGCACAGAAAAGCAGTTGCAAAGAAATCTTGCATACCTTCATGATGCTAAACCGTCTCAACGCCAGTATAAAGTATGTATTGCATTGCAACATGACATCTTACAAGAGTGAAAAGCAGAAATACTCCTGTTTAAAACACAGACTGAACCTATAAAGGTAGGGGTTTGTCTGGGATTTGAACCGAGGTCCTCTCACACCCGAAGCGAGAATCATACCCCTATACCAACTAGACTGCCGCTGCATAGTCATTTGAAACATCTTCTGAAGCGTCTTTCCGAAAAGCAGGGCCATTTGGAGGCTCTCTCTCTCTAAGCGTGCCATAGCAATTGATGTTTTCTGTCAAGGATTTTTTGTTTGTCTCTAGCAAGGCAAGAGGTAGTCAAAATGCCCTGTGCCAGTGAGCTGAGCTAGGGCACTGATGTGAAAAGCAGACCCTTTCTGGTAGTTGTAACCCGCTGCAAGTCATGGACCCTTGCACCTTAGACTTCCCAACCAGAAGCACTGAAGGGCCTGCTAGCTCTTGAGCCAGAGGAGCATGCCTCTTGGATTCAAGCACACTTGCTCGATCAGCACTCGATCAGGCTTGATCAGGCGAGATTTATATTAGTGGCTCATAGGCCTGAAACACTCACCTGGGAGACGCAGGGTGGCTGATTTCCCGGAATGGCCCTTGATGGGGAAATCACCTCCTTTCCCCCGCCTCATTTCAGAATTGTGTGCTAGTCGCAAGACAGTGTTCAGGGGTTCATGGGTACTGCCTACTCCCAGCTGCCTCTCTGTCTTCTTCATGTAAATTGCAAGTCACGAAGAGGCACCATTGCCAATATGCTCCGCCCACCTTACCAAGAAACCTAGTTTGAGCTTGTCTGCCTGTGTTGTTGCAGGGGCAGTGTCTTCTTTGCCCAAAAGGTGGCAGGAGAGCCTCACTTCAAACGATAGAATCAACTGCTTAAGTAGAAACCAGCATGGTATTTACTGTCATAAAGTGCAGCTCTAACAGAAGGTGTGCCTGAGACGCCCCTTCCAGTAATACACAGAATTTTGATTGAGGGCCCAGCCGATGGGTTGGTGGATTTCTCCTCACATGCCACAGCAGCTTCCAAAGATAGTGGTGTGAGGAGCTGGCTCTGCAAGCAGAGCAAGATTTAAGGGAAGAAAATACACCTGTCAGAAGTGGGATTTGAACCCACGCCTCCATGAAGAGACAAGAAGGCTCAGCTTCACTGAAGATCAAGCTCTCTTGAGTTTGGCGCCTTAGACCACTCGGCCATCCTGACAGCCAAAACAGTGTGCAGGTCGGACTCTTCAGTCTGCACTTGTTGATTTTGCCGCTTGCAATGTTCCTATCAAAGTCACAGCTTTAAAGGCCCCTCAATATAACATGGCCAAGAAAAAAAAAAAAAAACAGAACAAGAAACAATGCACATGCACGACCACCGAGGGATGCAGATAACTTTTTAGCGTCCTGCAATAGTAAAGCACGTTTTACACAGGTCACAAGTTTTTAAAGGTCATTTCTGTCTAAGTGTGCATTGAGAGAGACTGAGGTTTTAGGGAGCAAACACAAAAGCTGCTGCTTCCAAGTGTTTCTGCCCTGTCTTGAAACGGGGACCTTTCGCGTGTGAGGCGAACGTGATAACCACTACACTACACAAACAAGCTTGCTGGTTTGACTGAAGGAGCACAGTTCCCCTCATATGTTTGCACGATTTCCTCTATACTTTATCAGCAGTTGCTCGGAATGCGAGGGGTAAGTGTGAAAATTGCAGCGGTGTCAGCCAGCATGCATACACTCAGACGTCCTGAAAAATCCCACAGCTGCGGGCAGAGACAGACAAATATCTGATGCCTAAATGCAAGGAAGGAGAGCCTGTGAAATCATCACACAGGGCGCACTGAGAGCAAGCAGGAAGGAAGCCAAGGCATTGTAATCCATTTTTCGCCTGAGGCAAAAAATATGTTTTGCGCAACAATGCTTCGAGTGGAATGAGAAATGTTGAGGGGTTGTGTATTTTGAGCAGGATTTGATTGTTTTCCGCTAAAATGGGCTCGTCCGGGATTTGAACCCGGGACCTCTCGCACCCTAAGCAAGAATCATACCCCTAGACCAACGAGCCTGGGCACAGAAATGCAACGGCTCCGACCCTGCTCGGAGGTTTGGTGACAGAGAGTGGGAGACTACATCCCAAAGCAAGAAACTGCACATGGTGCTCTCTTCTGCAGTACGACTAGAGTCATTTGCATGGTCTTCATCGAACATGACATAAAAAGCCTCTATCCTTTAGACATTTTGGCCCAGATTTACAAGAAAATGACTAAGCGCGACGCTGTGCCAAATTTGCAAGCCCCTCGCGCCGTCATTTTCAAAATGCAGGGAAGCGCCGTATTTAGTAGAATACAGCACACCCCTGTGCTTCCCCCTGCGCCAGCTCTAAATTAGCTGCTGAGCGCCAATGCAGCCGTTCTTGCACCATGGTACAAGGATGACTGCGTTGAGGGGGAAATTGTTTTTGTGCAGGAAGGGACACCTTCCTGCCCAAAAAAAAAATCTTCAATGGTGATTTGCTCTTACTTCTATGTGTGCTGCAGAATGCATCACACATAGAAAGAGCAAAAACAAGGAGAAATGAAAACATTTCTCCTCAGTGCGCCACTCTAATGACACCCCTGGGATGGCGTTGGATTTTGGCGCTGACGCAGATTTACGCCAACTCCTAAATCTGGAGCAGCATCAAAATGCTATGGTGTTGCTGTGGCACACTCCCAACAACACCCATTGCACGCCCCTTCCAGGGAACGCGCTGCGTACTAAGGGGCCGTATTTACAAGGTGGTGTTAATCCACAAAAAGTGGCTGAACGCCATCTTGTAAATACCGCGCAGTGCATAGTGCCACCGGGGCGTCACTAAAAGTGATGCTCCGGTGGCGATAGGGCCTTGTAAGTCTGGCACTTTATTTGCTCAAGGTGTGTGTTCTTGGTGAGGGCAGGAAAGCTATTTTCGCTCTCGTACCTTCCTTCCTTGGCTGGCTTGAATGCTGTAGGCTCAGGCTTCATTGCAAAGGTCAAACAGTGAGCAACTGACTGCCGTAAGCTGGCGCAACTCCTCTTGGTGAGCTGTGACAGATGCCCCAGGAGCGTAGTACCTCACGATGGTGAGGGATAGACACAGTCTCTTTTACCTCAGCTTGCCTGTCAGGTAAGGCAGGAAATGCAAATACTGTGAAAAAGCCCAGCGACTCGAACCAGGGACCTTTCGCATGTGAGGTGTGCATGATAACCACTACACTACACAAACAGACACACTTGCCGGCTTGCTTCATGTGGCTATACATTGTACTGGAACCACCACACTATGGAAACAGACACACCTGCTTGCTCTATGTGGCTATGCATTGGACTGGGATGCAAGGATGAGGGCCAATGTTCATGACGCTCAAAGCTGAGCCTTCCGGAACACGATCTCTTCCCTTGGAAGAAAGGAACTGGGATCACTTTCATTCCAAGAGGTGATTTCAGAACTGGACCCGAAATTACCATGGAGAAGCACTGTGCATTTAATGTTCCTACGAGCACTGCTGCTCCAGCACAGAAAAGCAGTTGCAAAGAAATCTCGCATACCTTCATGATGCTGAACCGTCTCGACGCCAGTATAAAGCATGTATTGCATTGCAACATGACATCTTACAAGAGTGAAAAGCAGAAATACTCCTGTTTAAAACACAGACTGAACCTATAAAGGTAGGGGTTTGTCTGGGATTTGAACCGAGGTCCTCTCACACCCGAAGCGAGAATCATACCCCTATACCAACTAGACTGCCGCTGCATAGTCATTTGAAACATCTTCTGAAGCGTCTTTCAGAAAAGCAGGGCCATTTGGAGGCTCTCTCTCTCTAAGCGTGCCATAGCAATTGATGTTTTCTGTCAAGGATTTTTTGTTTGTCTGTAGCAAGGCAAGAGGTAGTCAAAATGCCCTGTGCCAGTGAGCTGAACTAGGGCACTGGTGTGAAAAGCAGACCCTTTCTGGTAGTTGTAACCCGCTGCAAGTCATGGACCCTTGCACCTTAGACTTCCCAACCAGAAGCACTGAAGGGCCTGCTAGCTCTTGAGCCAGAGGAGCATGCCTCTTGGATTCAAGCACACTTGCTCGATCAGCGCTCGATCAACCTCAATCAGGCGAGATTTATATTAGTGGCTCATAGGCCTGAAACACTCACCTGGGAGACGCAGGGTGGCTGATTTCCCGGAATGGCCCTTGATGGGGAAATCACCTCCTTTCCCCCGCCTCATTTCAGAATTGTGTGCTAGTCGCAAGACAGTGTTCAGGGGTTCATGGGTACTGCCTACTCCCAGCTGCCTCTCTGTCTTCTTCATGTAAATTGCAAGTCACGAGGAGGCACCATTGCCAATATGCTCCGCCCACCTAACCAAGAAACCTAGTTTGAGCTTGTCTGCCTGTGTTGTTGCAGGGGCAGTCTCTTCTTTGCCCAAAAGGTGGCAGGAGAGCCTCACTTCAAACGATAGAATCAACTGCTTAAGTAGAAACCAGCATGGTAGTTACTGTCATAAAGTGCAGCTCTAACAGAAGGTGTGCCTGAGACGCCCCTTCCAGTAATACACAGAATTTTGATTGAGGGCCCAGCCGATGGGTTGGTGGATTTCTCCTCACATGCCACAGCAGCTTCCAAAGATAGTGGTGTGAGGAGCTGGCTCTGCAAGCAGAGCAAGATTTAAGGGAAGAAAATACACCTGTCAGAAGTGGGATTTGAACCCACGCCTCCATGAAGAGACCAGAAGACTCAGCTTCACTGAAGATCAAGCTCTCTTGAGTCTGGCCCCTTAGACCACTCGGCCATCCTGACAGCCAAAACAGTGTGCAGGTCGGACTCTTCAGTCTGCACCTGTTGATTTTGCCGCTTGCAATGTTCCTATCAAAGTCACAGCTTTAAAGGCCCCACAATATAACATGGCCAAGAAAAAAAAAAAAAACAGAACAAGAAACAATGCACATGCACGACCACCGAGGGATGCAGATAACTTTTTAGCGTCCTGCAATAGTAAAGCACATTTTACACAGGTCACAAGTTTTTAAAGGTCATTTCCGTCTAACTGTGCATTGAGAGAGACTGAGGTTTTAGGGAGCAAAAACAAAAGCTGCTGCTTTCAAGTGTTTCTGCCCGGTCTCGAACCGGAGACCTTTCGCGTGTGAGGCGAACGTGATAACCACAACACTACAGAAACAAGCTTGCTGGTTTGACTGAAGGACCACAGTTCCCCTCATATGTTTGCACGATTTCCTCTATACTTTATCAGCAGTTGCTCGGAATGCGAGGGGTAAGTGTGAAAATTGCAGCGGTGTCAGCCAGCATGCATACACTCAGACGTCCTGAAAAATCCCACAGCTGCGGGCAGAGACAGACAAATATCTGATGCCTAAATGCCAGGAAAGAGAGCCTGTGAAATCATCACACAGGGCGCACTGAGAGCAAGCAGGAAGGAAGCCAAGGCATTGTAATCCATTTTTCGCCTGAGGCAAAAAATATGTATTGCGCAACAATGCTTCGAGTGGAATGAGAAATGTTGAGGGGTTGTGTACTTTGAGCAGGATTTGATTGTTTTCCGCTAAAATGGGCTCGTCCGGGATTTGAACCCGGGACCTCTCGCACCCTAAGCGAGAATCATACCCCTAGACCAACGAGCCTGGGCACAGAAGTGCAACGGCTCCGACCCTGCTCGGAGGTTTGGTGACAGAGAGTGGGAGACTACATCCCAAAGCAAGAAACTGCACATGGTGCTCTCTTCTGCAGTACGACTAGAGTCATTTGCATGGTCTTCATCGAACATGACATAAAAAGCCTCTATCCTTTAGACATTTTGGCCCAGATTTACAAGAAAATGACTAAGCGCGACGCTGTGCCAAATTTTCAAGCCCCACGCGCCGTCATTTTCAAAATGTAGGGAAGCGCCGTATTTAGTAGAATACAGCGCACCCCTGTGCTTCCCCCTGCACCAGCTCTAAATTAGCTGCTGAGCGCCAATGCAGCCGTTCTTGCACCATGGTACAAGGATGACTGCGTTGAGGGGGAAATTGTTTTTGTGCAGGAAGGGACACCTTCCTGCCCAAAAAAAAAATCTTCAATGGTGATTTGCTCTTACTTCTATGTGTGCTGCAGAATGCATCACACATAGAAAGAGCAAAAACAAGGAGAAATGAAAACATTTCTCCTCAGTGTGCCACTCTAACGACACCCCTGGGATGGCGTTGGATTTTGGCGCTGACGCAGATTTACGCCAACTCCTAAATCTGGAGCAGCATCAAAATGCTATGGTGTTGCTGTGGCATACTCCCAACAACACCCATTGCACGCCCCTTCCAGGGAACGCGCTGCGTGCTAAGGGGCCGTATTTACAAGGTGGTGTTAAGCCACAAAAAGTGGCTGAACGCCATCTTGTAAATACCGCGCAGTGCATAGTGCCACCGGGGCGTCACTAAAAGTGATGCTCCCGTGGCGATAGGGCGTTGTAAGTCTGGCACTTTATTTGCTCAAGGTGTGTGTTCTTGGTGAGGGCAGGAAAGCTATTTTCGCTCTCGTACCTTCCTTCCTTGGCTGGCTTGAATGCTGTAGGCTCAGGCTTCATTGCAAAGGTCAAACAGTGAGCAACTGACTGCCGTAAGCTGGCGCAACTCCTCTTGGTGAGCTGTGACAGATGCCCCAGGAGCGTAGTACCTCACGATGGTGAGGGATAGACACAGTCTCTTTTATCTCAGCTTGCCTGTCAGGTGAGGCAGGAAATGCAAATACTGTGAAAAAGCCCAGCGACTCGAACCAGGGACCTTTCGCATGTGAGGTGTGCATGATAACCACTACACTACACAAACAGACACACTTGCCGGCTTGCTTCATGTGGCTATACATTGTACTGGAACCACCACACTATGGAAACAGACACACCTGCTTGCTCTATGTGGCTATGCATTGGACTGGGATGCAAGGATGAGGGCCAATGTTCATGACGCTCAAAGCTGAGCCTTCCGGAACACGATCTCTTCCCTTGGAAGAAAGGAACTGGGATCACTTTCATTCCAAGAGGTGATTTCAGAACTGGACCCGAAATTACCATGGAGAAGCACTGTGCATTTAATGTTCCTACGAGCACTGCTGCTCCAGCACAGAAAAGCAGTTGCAAAGAAATCTTGCATACCTTCATGATGCTGAACCGTCTCGACGCCAGTATAAAGCATGTATTGCATTGCAACATGACATCTTACAAGAGTGAAAAGCAGAAATACTCCTGTTTAAAACACAGACTGAACCTATAAAGGTAGGGGTTTGTCTGGGATTTGAACCAAGGTCCTCTCACACCCGAAGCGAGAATCATACCCCTATACCAACTAGACTGCCGCTGCATAGTCATTTGAAACATCTTCTGAAGCGTCTTTCAGAAAAGCAGGGCCATTTGGAGGCTCTCTCTCTCTAAGCGTGCCATAGCAATTGATGTTTTCTGTCAAGGATTTTTTGTTTGTCTCTAGCAAGGCAAGAGGTAGTCAAAATGCCCTGTGCCAGTGAGCTGAACTAGGGCACTGATGTGAAAAGCAGACCCTTTCTGGTAGTTGTAACCCGCTGCAAGTCATGGACCCTTGCACCTTAGACTTCCCAACCAGAAGCACTGAAGGGCCTGCTAGCTCTTGAGCCAGAGGAGCATGCCTCTTGGATTCAAGCACACTTGCTCGATCAGCGCTCGATCAGCGCTCGATCAGGCGAGATTTATATTAGTGGCTCATAGGCCTGAAACACTCACCTGGGTACGCAGGGTGGCTGATTTCCCGGAATGGCCCTTGATGGGGAAATCACCTCCTTTCCCCCGCCTCATTTCAGAATTGTGTGCTAGTCGCAAGACAGTGTTCAGGGGTTCATGGGTACTGCCTACTCCCAGCTGCCTCTCTGTCTTCTTCATGTAAATTGCAAGTCACGAGGAGGCACCATTGCCAATATGCTCCGCCCACCTTACCAAGAAACCTAGTTTGAGCTTGTCTGCCTGTGTTGTTGCAGGGGCAGTGTCTTCTTTGCCCAAAAGGTGGCAGGAGAGCCTCACTTCAAACAATAGAATCAACTGCTTAAGTAGAAACCAGCATGGTAGTTACTGTCATAAAGTGCAGCTCTAACAGAAGGTGTGCCTGAGACGCCCCTTCCAGTAATACACAGAATTTTGATTGAGGGCCCAGCCGATGGGTTGGTGGATTTCTCCTCACATGCCACAGCAGCTTCCAAAGATAGTGGTGTGAGGAGCTGGCTCTGCAAGCAGAGCAAGATTTAAGGGAAGAAAATAAACCTGTCAGAAGTGGGATTTGAACCCACGCCTCCATGAAGAGACCAGAAGGCTCAGCTTCACTGAAGATCAAGCTCTCTTGAGTCTGGCGCCTTAGACCACTCGGCAATCCTGACAGCCAAAACAGTGTGCAGGTCGGACTCGTCAGTCTGCACTTGTTGATTTTGCCGCTTGCAATGTTCCTATCAAAGTCACAGCTTTAAAGGCCCCACAATATAACATGGCCAACAAAAAAAAAAAAAAACAGAACAAGAAACAATGCACATGCACGACCACCGAGGGATGCAGATAACTTTTTAGCGTCCTGCAATAGTAAAGCACGTTTTACACAGGTCACAAGTTTTTAAAGGTCAATTCTGTCTAAGTGTGCATTGAGAGAGACTGAGGTTTTAGGGAGCAAACACAAAAGCTGCTGCTTCCAAGTGTTTCTGCCCGGTCTCGAACCGGGGACCTTTCGCGTGTGAGGCGAACGTGATAACCACTACCCTACAGAAACAAGCTTGCTGGTTTGACTGAAGGAGCACAGTTCCCCTCATATGTTTGCACGATTTCCTCTATACTTTATCAGCAGTTGCTCGGAATGCGAGGGGTAAGTGTGAAAATTGCAGCGGTGTCAGCCAGCATGCATACACTCAGACGTCCTGAAAAATCCCACAGCTGCGGGCAGAGTCAGACAAATATCTGATGCCTAAATTCCAGGAAGGAGAGCCTGTGATATCATCACACATGGCGAACTGAGAGCAAGCAGGAAGGAAGCCAAGGCATTGTAATCCATTTTTCGCCTGGGGCAAAAAATATGTTTTGCGCAACAATGCTTCGAGTGGAATGAGAAATGTTGAGGGGTTGTGTATTTTGAGCAGGATTTGATTGTTTTCCGCTAAAATGGGCTCGTCCGGGATTTGAACCCGGGACCTCTCGCACCCTAAGGGAGAATCATACCCCTAGACCAACGAGCCTGGGCACAGAAATGCAACGGCTCCCACCCTGCTCGGAGGTTTGGTGACAGAGAGTGGGAGACTACATCCCAAAGCAAGAAACTGCACATGGTGCTCTCTTCTGCAGTACGACTAGAGTCATTTGCCTGGTCTTGATCGAACATGACATAAAAAGCCTCTATCCTTTAGACATTTTGGCCCAGATTTACAAGAAAATGACTAAGCGCGACGCTGTGCCAAATTTGCAAGCCCCACGCGCCGTCATTTTCAAAATGCAGGGAAGCGCCGTATTTAGTAGAATACAGCGCACCCCTGTGCTTCCCCCTGCGCCAGCTCTAAATTAGCTGCTGAGCGCCAATGCAGCCGTTCTTGCACCATGGTACAAGGATGACTGCGTTGAGGGGGAAATTGTTTTTGTGCAGGAAGGGACACCTTCCTGCCCAAAAAAGAAATCTTCAATGGTGATTTGCTCTTACTTCTATGTGTGCTGCAGAATGCATCACACATAGAAAGAGCAAAAACAAGGAGAAATGAAAACATTTCTCCTCAGTGCGCCACTCTAACGACACCCCTGGGATGGCGTTGGATTTTGGCGCTGACGCAGATTTACGCCAACTCCTAAATCTGGAGCAGCATCAAAATGCTATGGTGTTGCTGTGGCACACTCCCAACAACACCCATTGCACGCCCCTTCCAGGGAACGCGCTGCGTGCTAAGGGGCCGTATTTACAAGGTGGTGTTAAGCCACAAAAAGTGGCTGAACGCCATCTTGTAAATACCGCGCAGTGCATAGTGCCACCGGGGCGTCACTAAAAGTGATGCTCCGGTGGCGATAGGGCCTTGTAAGTCTGGCACTTTATTTGCTCAAGGTGTGTGTTCTTGGTGAGGGCAGGAAAGCTATTTTCGCTCTCGTACCTTCCTTCCTTGGCTGGCTTAAATGCTGTAGGCTCAGGCTTCATTGCAAAGGTCAAACAGTGAGCAACTGACTGCCGTAAGCTGGCGCAACTCCTCTTGGTGAGCTGTGACAGATGCCCCAGGAGCGTAGTACCTCACGATGGTGAGGGATAGACACAGTCTCTTTTATCTCAGCTTGCCTGTCAGGTGAGGCAGGAAATGCAAGTACTGTGAAAAAGCCCAGCGACTCGAACCAGGGACCTTTCGCATGTGAGGTGCGCATGATAACCACTACACTACACAAACAGACACACTTGCCGGCTTGCTTCATGTGGCTATGCATTGTACTGGAACCACCACACTATGGAAACAGACACACCTGCTTGCTTTATGTGGCTATGCATTGGACTGGGATGCAAGGATGAGGGCCAATGTTCATGACGCTCAAAGCTGAGCCTTCCGGAACACGATCTCTTCCCTTGGAAGAAAGGAACTGGGATCACTTTCATTCCAAGAGGTGATTTCAGAACTGGACCCGAAATTACCATGGAGAAGCACTGTGCATTTAATGTTCCTACGAGCACTGCTGCTCCAGCACAGAAAAGCACTTGCAAAGAAATCTCGCATACCTTCATGATGCTAAACCGTCTCGACGCCAGTATAAAGCATGTATCGCATTGCAACATGACATCTTACAAGAGTGAAAAGCAGAAATACTCCTGTTTAAAACACAGACTGAACCTATAAAGGTAGGGGTTTGTCTGGGATTTGAACCGAGGTTCTCTCACACCCGAAGCGAGAATCATACCCCTATACCAACTAGACTGCCGCTGCATAGTCATTTGAAACATCTTCTGAAGCGTCTTTCAGAAAAGCAGGGCCATTTGGAGGCTCTCTCTCTCTAAGCGTGCCATAGCAATTGATGTTTTCTGTCAAGGATTTTTTGTTTGTCTCTAGCAAGGCAAGAGGTAGTCAAAATGCCCTGTGCCAGTGAGCTGAACTAGGGCACTGATGTGAAAAGCAGACCCTTTCTGGTAGCTGTAACCCGCTGCAAGTCATGGACCCTTGCACCTTAGACTTCCCAACCAGAAGCACTGAAGGGCCTGCTAGCTCTTGAGCCAGAGGAGCATGCCTCTTGGATTCAAGCACACTTGCTCGATCAGCGCTCGATCAGGCGAGATTTATATTAGTGGCTCATAGGCCTGAAACTCTCACCTGGGAGACGCAGGGTGGCTGATTTCCCGGAATGGCCCTTGATGGGGAAATCACCTCCTTTTCACCGCCTCATTTCAGAATTGTGTGCTAGTCGCAAGACAGTGTTCAGGGGTTCATGGGTACTGCCTACTCCCAGCTGCCTCTCTGTCTTCTTCATGTAAATTGCAAGTCACGAGGAGGCACCATTGCCAATATGCTCCGCCCACCTTACCAAGAAACCTAGTTTGAGCTTGTCTGCCTGTGTTGTTGCAGGGGCAGTGTCTTCTTTGCCCAAAAGGTGGCAGGAGAGCCTCACTTCAAACGATAGAATCAACTGCTTAAGTAGAAACCAGCATGGTAGTTACTGTCATAAAGTGCAGCTCTAACAGAAGGTGTGCCTGAGACACCCCTTCCAGTAATACACAGAATTTTGATTGAGGGCCCAGCCGATGGGTTGGTGGATTTCTCCTCACATGCCACAGCAGCTTCCAAAGATAGTGGTGTGAGGAGCTGGCTCTGCAAGCAGAGCAAGATTTAAGGGAAGAAAATACACCTGTCAGAAGTGGGATTTGAACCCACGCCTCCATGAAGAGACCAGAAGGCTCAGCTTCACTGAAGATCAAGCTCTCTTGAGTCTGGCGCCTTAGACCACTCGGCCATCCTGACAGCCAAAACAGTGTGCAGGTCGGACTCTTCAGTCTGCACTTGTTGATTTTGCCGCTTGCAATGTTCCTATCAAAGTCACAGCTTTAAAGGCCCCACAATATAACATGGCCAAGAAAAAAAAAAAAAAAAAGAACAAGAAACAATGCACATGCACGACCACCGAGGGATGCAGATAACTTTTTAGCATCCTGCAATAGTAAAGCACGTTTTACACAGGTCACAAGTTTTTAAAGGTCATTTCTGTCTAAGTGTGCATTGAGAGAGACTGAGGTTTTAGGGAGCAAACACAAAAGCTGCTGCTTCCAAGTGTTTCTGCCCGGTCTCGAACCGGGGACCTTTCGCATGTGAGGCGAACGTGATAACCACTACACTACAGAAACAAGCTTGCTGGTTTGACTGAAGGAGCACAGTTCCCCTCATATGTTTGCACGATTTCCTCTATACTTTATCAGCAGTTGCTCGGAATTCGAGGGGTAAGTGTGAAAATTGCAGCGGTGTCAGCCAGCATGCATACACTCAGACGTCCTGAAAAATCCCACAGCTGCGGGCAGAGACAGACAAATATCTGATGCCTAAATGCCAGGAAGGAGAGCCTGTGAAATCATCACACAGGGCGCACTGAGAGCAAGCAGGAAGGAAGCCAAGGCATTGTAATCCATTTTTCGCCTGAGGCAAAAAATATGTTTTGCGCAACAATGCTT
This sequence comes from Pleurodeles waltl, assembly GCF_031143425.1. NCBI lineage: Eukaryota > Metazoa > Chordata > Amphibia > Caudata > Salamandridae > Pleurodeles > Pleurodeles waltl. The sequence goes on along the minus strand of NW_027150403.1, from coordinate 1,861,833 downwards.
CGAGTGGAATGAGAAATGTTGAGCGGTTGTGTATTTTGAGCAGGATTTGATTGTTTTCCGCTAAAATGGGCTCGTCCGGGATTTGAACCCGGGACCTGTCGCACCCTAAGCGAGAATCATACCCCTAGACCAACGAGCCTGGGCACAGAAATGCAACGGCTCCGACCCTGCTCGGAGGTTTGGTGACAGAGAGTGGGAGACTACATCCCAAAGCAAGAAACTGCACATGGTGCTCTCTTCTGCAGTACGACTAGAGTCATTTTCATGGTCTTCATCGAACATGACATAAAAAGCCTCTATCCTTTAGACATTTTGGCCCAGATTTACAAGAAAATGACTAAGCGCGACGCTGTGCCAAATTTGCAAGCCCCACGCGCCGTCATTTTCAAAATGCAGGGAAGCGCCGTATTTAGTAGAATACAGCGCACCCCTGTGCTTCCCCCTGCGCCAGCTCTAAATTAGCTGCTGAGCGCCAATGCAGCCGTTCTTGCACCATGGTACAAGGATGACTGCGTTGAGGGGGAAATTGTTTTTGTGCAGGAAGAGACACCTTCCTGCCCAAAAAAAAAATCTTCAATGGTGATTTGCTCTTACTTCTATGTGTGCTGCAGAATGCATCACACATAGAAAGAGCAAAAACAAGGAGAAATGAAAACATTTCTCCTCAGTGCGCCACTCTAACGACACCCCTGGGATGGCGTTGGATTTTGGCGCTGACGCAGATTTACGCCAACTCCTAAATCTGGAGCAGCATCAAAATGCTATGGTGTTGCTGTGGCACACTCCCAACAACACCCATTGCACGCCCCATCCAGGGAACGCGCTGCGTGCTAAGGGGCCGTATTTACAAGGTGGTGTTAAGCCACAAAAAGTGGCTGAACGCCATCTTGTAAATACCGCGCAGTGCATAGTGCCACCGGGGCGTCACTAAAAGTGATGCTCCGGTGGCGATAGGGCCTTGTAAGTCTGGCACTTTATTTGCTCAAGGTGTGTGTTCTTGGTGAGGGCAGGAAAGCTATTTTCGCTTTCGTACCTTGCTTCCTTGGCTGGCTTGAATGCTGTAGGCTCAGGCTTCATTGCAAAGGTCAAACAGTGAGCAACTGACTGCCGTAAGCTGGCGCAACTCCTCTTGGTGAGCTGTGATAGATGCCCCAGGAGCGTAGTACCTCACGATGGTGAGGGATAGACACAGTCTCTTTTATCTCAGCTTGCCTGTCAGGTGAGGCAGGAAATGCAAATACTGTGAAAAAGCCCAGCGACTCGAACCAGGGACCTGTCGCATGTGAGGTGCGCATGATAACCACTACACTACACAAACAGACACACTTGCCGGCTTGCTTCATGTAGCTATGCATTGTACTGGAACCACCACACTATGGAAACAGACACACCTGCTTGCTTTATGTGGCTATGCATTGGACTGGGATGCAAGGATGAGGGCCAATGTTCATGACGCTCAAAGCTGAGCCTTCCGGAACACGATCTCTTCCCTTGGAAGAAAGGAACTGGGATCACTTTCATTCCAAGAGGTGATTTCAGAACTGGACCCGAAATTACCATGGAGAAGCACTGTGCATTTAATGTTCCTACGAGCACTGCTGCTCCAGCACAGAAAAGCAGTTGCAAAGAAATCTCGCATACCTTCATGATGCTGAACCGTCTCGACGCCAGTATAAAGCATGTATTGCATTGCAACATGACATCTTACAAGAGTGAAAAGCAGAAATACTCCTGTTTAAAACACAGACTGAACCTATAAAGGTAGGGGTTTGTCTGGGATTTGAACCGAGGTCCTCTCACACCCGAAGCGAGAATCATACCCCTATACCAACTAGACTGCCGCTGCACAGTCATTTGAAACATCTTCTGAAGCGTCTTTCAGAAAAGCAGGGCCATTTGGAGGCTCTCTCTCTCTAAGCGTGCCATAGCAATTTATGTTTTCTGTCAAGGATTTTTTGTTTGTCTCTAGCAAGGCAAGAGGTAGTCAAAATGCCCTGTGCCACTGAGCTGAACTAGGACACTGTTGTGAAAAGCAGACCCTTTCTGGTAGTTGTAACCCGCTGCAAGTCATGGACCCTTGCACCTTAGACTTCCCAACCAGAAGCACTGAAGGGCCTGCTAGCTCTTGCGCCAGAGGAGCATGCCTCTTGGATTCAAGCACACTTGCTCAATCAGCGCTCAATCAGCGCTCGATCAGGCAAGATTTATATTAGTGGCTCATAGGCCTGAAACACTCACCTGGGAGACGCAGGGTGGCTGATTTCCCAGAATGGCCCTTGATGGGGAAATCACCTCCTTTCCCCCGCCTCATTTCAGAATTGTGTGCTAGTCGCAAGACAGTGTTCAGGGGTTCATGGGTACTGCCTACTCCCAGCTGCCTCTCTGTCTTCTTCATGTAAATTGCAAGTCACAAGGAGGCACCATTGCCAATATGCTCCGCCCACCTTACCAAGAAACCTAGTTTGAGCTTGTCTGCCTGTGTTGTTGCAGGGGCAGTGTCTTCTTTGCCCAAAAGGTGGCAGGAGAGCCTCACTTCAAACGATAGAATCAACTGCTTAAGTAGAAACCAGCATGGTAGTTACTGTCATAAAGTGCAGCTCTAACAGAAGGTGTGCCTGAGACGCCCCTTCCAGTAATACACAGAATTTTGATTGAGGGCCCAGCCAATGGGTTGGTGGATTTCTCCTCACATGCCACAGCAGCTTCCAAAGATAGTGGTGTGAGGAGCTGGCTCTGCAAGCAGAGCAAGATTTAAGGGAAGAAAATACAACTGTCAGAAGTGGGATTTGAACCCACGCCTCCATGAAGAGACCAGAAGGCTCAGCTTCACTGAAGATCAAGCTTTCTTGAGTCTGGCGCCTTAGACCACTCGGCCATCTTGACAGCCAAAACAGTGTGCAGGTCGGACTCTTCAGTCTGCACTTGTTGATTTTGCCGCTTGCAATGTTCCTATCAAAGTCACAGCTTTAAAGGCCCCACAATATAACATGGCCAAGAAAAAAAAAAAAAAAAAGAACAAGAAACAATGCACATGCACGACCACCGAGGGATGCAGATAACTTTTTAGCGTCCTGCAATAGTAAAGCACGTTTTACACAGGTCACAAGTTTTTAAAGGTCATTTCTGTCTAAGTGTGCATTGAGAGAGACTGAGGTTTTAGGGAGCACACACAAAAGCTGCTGCTTCCAAGTGTTTCTGCCCGGTCTCGAACCGGGGACCTTTCGCGTGTGAGGCGAACGTGATAACCACTACACTACAGAAACAAGCTTGCTGGTTTGACTGAAGGAGCACAGTTCCCCTCATATGTTTGCACGATTTCCTCTATACTTTATCAGCAGTTGCTCGGAATGCGAGGGGTAAGTGTGAAAATTGCAGCGGTGTCAGCCAGCATGCATACACTCAGACGTCCTGAAAAATCCCACAGCTGCGGGCAGAGACAGACAAATATCTGATGCCTAAATGCCAGGAAGGAGAGCCTGTGAAATCATCACACAGGGCGCACTGAGAGCAAGCAGGAAGGAAGCCAAGGCATTGTAATCCATTTTTCGCCTGAGGCAAAAAATATGTTTTGCGCAACAATGCTTCGAGTGGAATGAGAAATGTTGAGGGGTTGTGTATTTTGAGCAGGATTTGATTGTTTTCCGCTAAAATGGGCTCGTCCAGGATTTGAACCCGGGACCTGTCGCACCCTAAGCAAGAATCATACCCCTAGACCAACGAGCCTGGGCACAGAAATGCAACGGCTCCGACCCTGCTCGGAGGTTTGGTGACAGAGAGTGGGAGACTACATCCCAAAGCAAGAAACTGCACATGGTGCTCTCTTCTGCAGTACGACTAGAGTCATTTGCCTGGTCTTGATCGAACATGACATAAAAAGCCTCTATCCTTTAGACATTTTGGCCCAGATTTACAAGAAAATGACTAAGCGCGACGCTGTGCCAAATTTGCAAGCCCCACGCGCCGTCATTTTAAAAATGCAGTGAAGCGCCTTATTTAGTAGAATACAGCGCACCCCTGTGCTTCCCCCTGCGCCAGCTCTAAATTAGCTGCTGAGCGCCAATGCAGCCGTTCTTGCACCATGGTACAAGGATGACTGCGTTGAGGGGGAAATTGTTTTTGTGCAGGAAGGGACACCTTCCTGCCCAAAAAAAAAATCTTCACTGGTGATTTGCTCTTACTTCTATGTGTGCTGCAGAATGCATCACACATAGAAAGAGCAAAAACAAGGAGAAATGAAAACATTTCTCCTCAGTGCGCCACTCTAACGACACCCCTGGGATGGCGTTGGATTTTGGCGCTGACGCAGATTTACGCCAACTCCTAAATCTGGAGCAGCATCAAAATGCTATGGTGTTGCTGTGGCACACTCCCAACAACACCCATTGCACGCCCCTTCCAGGGAACGCGCTGCGTGCTAAGGGCCCGTATTTACAAGGTGGTGTTAAGCCACAAAAAGTGGCTGAACGCCATCTTGTAAATACCGCGCAGTGCATAGTGCCACCGGGGCGTCACTAAAAGTGATGCTCCGGTGGCGATAGGGCCTTGTAAGTCTGGCACTTTATTTGCTCAAGGTGTGTGTTCTTGGTGAGGGCAGGAAAGCTATTTTCGCTCTCGTACCTTGCTTCCTTGGCTGGCTTGAATGCTGTAGGCTCAAGCTTCATTGCAAAGGTCAAACAGTGAGCAACTGACTGCCGTAAGCTGGCGCAACTCCTCTTGGTGAGCTGTGATAGATGCCCCAGGAGCGTAGTACCTCACGATGGTGAGGGATAGACACAGTCTCTTTTATCTCAGCTTGCCTGTCAGGTGAGGCAGGAAATGCAAATACTGTGAAAAAGCCCAGCGACTCGAACCAGGGACCTTTCGCATGTGTGGTGCGCATGATAACCACTACACCACACAAACAGACACACTTGCCGGCTTGCTTCATGTGGCTATGCATTGTACTGGAACCACCACACTATGGAAACAGACACACCTGCTTGCTTTATGTGGCTATGCATTGGACTGGGATGCAAGGATGAGGGCCAATGTTCATGACGCTCAAAGCTGAGCCTTCCGGAACACGATCTCTTCCCTTGGAAGAAAGGAACTGGGATCACTTTCATTCCAAGAGGTGATTTCAGAACTGGACCCGAAATTACCATGGAGAAGCACTGTGCATTTAATGTTCCTACGAGCACTGCTGCTCCAGCACAGAAAAGCAGTTGCAAAGAAATCTCGCATACCTTCATGATGCTGAACCGTCTCGACGCCAGTATAAAGCATGTATTGCATTGCAACATGACATCTTACAAGAGTGAAAAGCAGAAATACTCCTGTTTAAAACACAGACTGAACCTATAAAGGTAGGGGTTTGTCTGGGATTTGAACCGAGGTCCTCTCACATCCGAAGCGAGAATCATACCACTATACCAACTAGACTGCCGCTGCACAGTCATTTGAAACATCTTCTGAAGCGTCTTTCAGAAAAGCAGGGCCATTTGGAGGCTCTCTCTCTCTAAGCGTGCCATAGCAATTGATGTTTTCTGTCAAGGATTTTTTGTTTGTCTCTAGCAAGGCAAGAGGTAGTCAAAATGCCCTGTGCCAGTGAGCTGAACTAGGACACTGATGTGAAAAGCAGACCCTTGCTGGTAGTTGTAACCCGCTGCAAGTCATGGACCCTTGCACCTTAGACTTCCCAACCAGAAGCACTGAAGGGCCTGCTAGCTCTTGCGCCAGAGGAGCATGCCTCTTGGATTCAAGCACACTTGCTCAATCAGCGCTCAATCAGCGCTCGATCAGGCAAGATTTATATTAGTGGCTCATAGGCCTGAAACACTCACCTGGGAGACGCAGGGTGGCTGATTTCCCGGAATGGCCCTTGATGGGGAAATCACCTCCTTTCCCCCGCCTCATTTCAGAATTGTGTGCTAGTCGCAAGACAGTGTTCAGGGGTTCATGGGTACTGCCTACTCCCAGCTGCCTCTCTGTCTTCTTCATGTAAATTGCAAGTCACGAGGAGGCACCATTGCCAATATGCTCCGCCCACCTTACCAAGAAACCTAGTTTGAGCTTGTCTGCCTGTGTTGTTGCAGGGGCAGTGTCTTCTTTGCCCAAAAGGTGGCAGGAGAGCCTCACTTCAAACGATAGAATCAACTGCTTAAGTAGAAACCAGCATGGTAGTTACTGTCATAAAGTGCAGCTCTAACAGAAGGTGTGCCTGAGACGCCCCTTCCAGTAATACACAGAATTTTGATTGAGGGCCCAGCCGATGGGTTGGTGGATTTCTCCTCACATGCCACAGCAGCTTCCAAAGATAGTGGTGTGAGGAGCTGGCTCTGCAAGCAGAGCAAGATTTAAGGGAAGAAAATACACCTGTCAGAAGTGGGATTTGAACCCACGCCTCCATGAAGAGACCAGAAGGCTCAGCTTCACTGAAGATCAAGCTCTCTTGAGTCTGGCACCTTATACCACTCGGCCATCCTGACAGCCAAAACAGTGTGCAGGTCGGACTCTTCAGTCTGCACTTGTTGATTTTGCCGCTTGCAATGTTCCTATCAAAGTCACAGCTTTAAAGGCCCCACAATATAACATGGCCAAGAAAAAAAGAAAAAAACAGAACAAGAAACAATGCACATGCACGAACACCGAGGGATGCAGATAACTTTTTAGCGTCCTGCAATAGTAAAGCACGTTTTACACAGGTCACAAGTTTTTAAAGGTCATTTCTGTCTAAGTGTGCATTGAGAGAGACTGAGGTTTTAGGGAGCAAACACAAAAGCTGCTGCTTCCAAGTGTTTCTGCCCGGTCTCGAACCGGGGACCTTTCGCGTGTGAGGCGAACGTGATAACCACTACACTACAGAAACAAGCTTGCTTGTTTGACTGAAGGAGCACAGTTCCCCTCATATGTTTGCACGATTTCCTCTATACTTTATCAGCAGTTGCTCGGAATGCGAGGGGTAAGTGTGAAAATTGCAGCGGTGTCAGCCAGCATGCATACACTCAGACGTCCTGAAAAATCCCACAGCTGCGGGCAGAGACAGACAAATATCTGATGCCTAAATGCCAGGAAAGAGAGCCTGTGAAATCATCACACAGGGCGCACTGAGAGCAAGCAGGAAGGAAGCCAAGGCATTGAAATCCATTTTTCGCCTGAGGCAAAAAATATGTTTTGCGCAACAATGCTTCGAGTGGAATGAGAAATGTTGAGGGGTTGTGTATTTTGAGCAGGATTTGATTGTTTTCCGCTAAAATGGGCTCGTCTGGGATTTGAACCTGGGACCTCTTGCACCCTAAGCGAGAATCATACCCCTAGACCAACGAGCCTGGGCACAGAAATGCAACGGCTCCGACCCTGCTCGGAGGTTTGGTGACAGAGAGTGGGAGACTACATCCCAAAGCAAGAAACTGCACATGGTGCTCTCTTCTGCAGTACGACTAGAGTCATTTGCATGGTCTTCATCGAACATGACATAAAAAGCCTCTATCCTTTAGACATTTTGGCCCAGATTTACAAGAAAATGACTAAGCGCGACGCTGTGCCAAATTTGCAAGCCCCACGCGCCGTCATTTTCAAAATGCAGGGAAGTGCCGTATTTAGTAGAATACAGCACACCCCTGTGCTTCCCTCTGCGCCAGCTCTAAATTAGCTGCTGAGCACCAATGCAGCCGTTCTTGCACCATGGTACCAGGATGACTGCGTTGAGGGGGAAATTGTTTTTGTGCAGGAAGGGACACCTTCCTGCCCAAAAAAAAATCTTCAATGGTGATTTGTTCTTACTTCTATGTGTGCTGCAGAATGCATCACACATAGAAAGAGCAAAAACAAGGAGAAATGAAGACATTTCTCCTCAGTGCGCCACTCTAACGACACCCCTGGGATGGCGTTGGATTTTGGCGCTGATGCAGATTTACGCCAACTCCTAAATCTGGAGCAGCATCAAAATGCTATGGTGTTGCTGTGGCACACTCCCAACAACACCCATTGCACGCCCCTTCCAGGGAACGCGCTGCGTGCTAAGGGGCCGTATTTACAAGGTGGTGTTAAGCCACAAAAAGTGGCTGAACGCCATCTTGTAAATACCGCGCAGTGCATAGTGCCACCGGGGCGTCACTAAAAGTGATGCTCCGGTGGCGATAGGGCCTTGTAAGTCTGGCACTTTATTTGCTCAAGGTGTGTGTTCTTGGTGAGGGCAGGAAAGCTATTTTCGCTCTCGTACCTTCCTTCCTTGGCTGGCTTGAATGCTGTAGCCTCAGGCTTCATTGCAAAGGTCAAACAGTGAGCAACTGACTGCCGTAAGCTGGCGCAACTCCTCTTGGTGAGCTGTGACAGATGCCCCAGGAGCGTAGTACCTCACGATGGTGAGGGATAGACACAGTCTCTTTTATCTCAGCTTGCCTGTCAGGTGAGGCAGGAAATGCAAATACTGTGAAAAAGCCCAGCGACTCGAACCAGGGACCTTTCGCATGTGAGGTGCGCATGATAACCACTACACTACACAAACAGACACACTTGCCGGCTTGCTTCATGTGGCTATGCATTGTACTGGAACCACCACACTATGGAAACAGACACACCTGCTTGCTTTATGTGGCTATGCATTGGACTGGGATGCAAGGATGAGGGCCAATGTTGATGACGCACAAAGCTGAGCATCCGGAACACGATCTCTTCCCTTGGAAGAAAGGAACTGGGATCACTTTCATTCCAAGAGGTGAATTCAGAACTGGACCCGAAATTACCATGGAGAAGCACTGTGCATTTAATGTTCCTACGAGCACTGCTGCTCCAGCACAGAAAAGCAGTTGCAAAGAAATCTTGCATACCTTCATGATGCTGAACCGTCTCGACGCCAGTATAAAGCATGTATTGCATTGCAACATGACATCTTACAAGAGTGAAAAGCAGAAATACTCCTGTTTAAAACACAGACTGAACCTATAAAGGTAGGGGTTTGTCTGGGATTTGAACCGAGGTCCTCTCACACCCGAAGCGAGAATCATACCCCTATACCAACTAGACTGCCGCTGCATTGTCATTTGAAACATCTTCTGAAGCGTCTTTCCGAAAAGCAGGGCCATTTGGAGGCTCTCTCTCTCTAAGCGTGCCATAGCAATTGATGTTTTCTGTCAAGGATTTTTTGTTTGTCTCTAGCAAGGCATGAGGTAGTCAAAATGCCCTGTGCCAGTGAGCTGAACTAGAGCACTGATGTGAAAAGCAGACCCTTTCTGGTAGTTGTAACCCGCTGCAAGTCATGGACCCTTGCACCTTAGACTTCCCAACCAGAAGCACTGAAGGGCCTGCTAGCTCTTGAGCCAGAGGAGCATGCCTCTTGGATTCAAGCACACTTGCTCGATCAGCGCTCGATCAGGTGAGATTTATATTAGTGGCTCATAGGCCTGAAACACTCACCTGGGAGACGCAGGGTGGCTGATTTCCCGGAATGGCCCTTGATGGGGAAATCACCTCCTTTCCCCCGCCTCATTTCAGAATTGTGTGCTAGTCGCAAGACAGTGTTCAGGGGTTCATGGTTACTGCCTACTCCCAGCTGCCTCTCTGTCTTCTTCATGTAAATTGCAAGTCACGAGGAGGCACCATTGCCAATATGCTCCGCCCACCTTACCAAGAAACCTAGTTTGAGCTTGTCTGCCTGTGTTGTTGCAGGGGCAGTGTCTTCTTTGCCCAAAAGGTGGCAGGAGAGCCTCGCTTCAAACGATAGAATCAACTGCTTAAGTAGAAACCAGCATGGTAGTTACTGTCATAAAGTGCAGCTCTAACAGAAGGTGTGCCTGAGACGCCCCTTCCAGTGATACACAGAATTTTGATTGAGGGCCCAGCCGATGGGTTGGTGGATTTCTCCTCACATGCCACAGCAGCTTCCAAAGATAGTGGTGTGAGGAGCTGGCTCTGCAAGCACAGCAAGATTTAAGGGAAGAAAATACACCTGTCAGAAGTGGGATTTGAACCCACGCCTCCATGAAGAGACCAGAAGGCTCAGATTCACTGAAGATCAAGCTCTCTTGAGTCTGGCGCCTTAGACCACTCGGCCATCTTGACAGCCAAAACAGTGTGCAGGTCGGACTCTTCAGTCGGCACTTGTTGATTTTGCCGCTTGCAATGTTCCTATCAAAGTCACAGCTTTAAAGGCCCCACAATATAACATGGCCAAGAAAAAAAAAAAAAACAGAACAAGAAACAATGCACGTGCACGACCACCGAGGGATGCAGATAACTTTTTAGCGTCCTGCAATAGTAAAGCACGTTTTACACAGGTCACAAGTTTTTAAAGGTCATTTCTGTCTAAGTGTGCATTGAGAGAGACTGAGGTTTTAGGGAGCAAACACAAAAGCTGCTGCTTCCAAGTGTTTCTGCCCGGTCTCGAACCGGGGACCTTTCGCGTGTGAGGCGAACGTGATAACCACTACACTACAGAAACAAGCTTGCTGGCTTAATTGAAGGAGCACAGTTCCCCTCATATGTTTGCACGATTTCCTCTATACTTTATCAGCAGTTGCTCGGAATGCGAGGGGTAAGTGTGAAAATTGCAGCGGTGTCAGCCAGCATGCATACACTCAGACGTCCTGAAAAATCCCACAGCTGCAGCAGAGACAGACAAATATCTGATGCCTAAATGCCAGGAAAGAGAGCCTGTGAAATCATCACACAGGGCGCACTGAGAGCAAGCAGGAAGGAAGCCAAGGCATTGTAATCCATTTTTCGCCTGAGGCAACAAATATGTTTTGCGCAACAATGCTTCGAGTGGAATGAGAAATGTTGAGGGGTTGTGTATTTTGAGCAGGATTTGATTGTTTTCCGCTAAAATGGGCTCGTCGGGGATTTGAACCCGGGACATCTCGCACACTAAGCGAGAATCATACCCCTAGACCAACGAGCCTGGGAACAGAAATGCAACGGCTCCGACCCTGCTCGGAGGTTTGGTGACAGAGAGTGGGAGACTACATCCCAAAGCAAGAAACTGCACATGGTGCTCTCTTATGCAGTACGACTAGAGTCATTTGCATGGTCTTCATCGAACATGACATAAAAAGCCTCTATCCTTTAGACATTTTGGCCCAGATTTACAAGAAAATGAGTAAGCGCGACGCTGTGCCAAATTTGCAAGCCCCACGCGCCGTCATTTTCAAAATGCAGGGAAGCGCCGTATTTAGTAGAATACAGCGCACCCCTGTGCTTCCCCCTGCGCCAGCTCTAAATTAGCTGCTGAGCGCCAATACAGCCGTTCTTGCACCATGGTACAAGGATGACTGCGTTGAGGGGGAAATTGTTTTTGTGCAGGAAGGGACACCTTCCTGCCCCAAAAAAAAATCTTCAATGGTGATTTGCTCTTACTTCTATGTGTGCTGCAGAATGCATCACACATAGAAAGAGCAAAAACAAGGAGAAATGAAAACATTTCTCCTCAGTGCGCCACTCTAACGACACCCCTGGGATGGCGTTGGATTTTGGCGCTGACTCAGATTTACCCCAACTCCTAAATCTGGAGCAGCATCAAAATGCTATGGTGTTGCTGTGGCAAACTCCCAACAACACCCATTGCACGCCCCTTCCAGGGAACGCGCTGCGTGCTAAGGGGCCGTATTTATAAGGTGGTGTTAAGCCACAAAAAGGGGCTGAACGCCATCTTGTAAATACCGCGCAGTGCATAGTGCCACCGGGGCGTCACTAAAAGTGATGCTCCGGTGGCGATAGGGCCTTGTAAGTCTGGCACTTTATTTGCTCAAGGTGTGTGTTCTTGGTGAGGGCAGGAAAGCTATTTTCGCTCTCGTACCTTCCTTCCTTGGCTGGCTTGAATGCTGTAGGCTCAGGCTTCATTGCAAAGGTCAAACAGTGAGCAACTGACTGCCGTAAGCTGGCGCAACTCCTCTTGGTGAGCTGTGACAGATGCCCCAGGAGCGTAGTACCTCACGATGGTGAGGGATAGACAGTGTCTCTTTTATCTCAGCTTGCCTGTCAGGTGAGGCAGGAAATGCAAATACTGTGAAAAAGCCCAGCGACTCGAACCAGGGACCTTTCGCATGTGAGGTGCGCATGATAACCACTACACTACACTACACAAACAGACACACTTGCCGGCTTGCTTCATGTGGCTATGCATTGAACTGGAACCACCACACTATGGAAACAGACACACCTGCTTGCTTTATGTGGCTATGCATTGGACTGGGATGCAAGGATGAGGGCCAATGTTCATGACGCTCAAAGCTGAGCCTTCCGGAACACGATCTCTTCCCTTGGAAGAAAGGAACTGGGATCACTTTCATTCCAAGAGGTGATTTCAGAACTGGACCCGAAATTACCATGGAGAAGCACTGTGCATTTAATGTTCCTACGAGCACTGCTGCTCCAGCACAGAAAAGCAGTTGCAAAGAAATCTTGCATACCTTCATGATGCTGAACCGTCTCGACGCCAGTATAAAGCATGTATTGCATTGCAAAATGACATCTTACAAGAGTGAAAAGCAGAAATACTCCTGTTTAAAACACAGACTGAACCTATAAAGGTAGGGGTTTGTCTGGGATTTGAACCGAGGTCCTCTCACACCCGAAGCGAGAATCATACCCCTATACCAACTAGACTGCCGCTGCATAGTCATTTGAAACATCTTCTGAAGCGTCTTTCAGAAAAGCATGGCCATTTGGAGGCTCTCTCTCTCTAAGCGTGCCATAGCAATTGATGTTTTCTGTCAAGGATTTTTTGTTTGTCTCTAGCAAGGCAAGAGGTAGTCAAAATGCCCTGTGTCAGTGAGCTGAACTAGGGCACTGATGTGAAAAGCAGACCCTTTCTGGTAGTTGTAACCCGCTGCAAGTCATGGACCCTTGCACCTTAGACTTCCCAACCAGAAGCACTGAAGGGCCTGCTAGCTCTTGAGCCAGAGGAGCATGCCTCTCGGATTCAAGCACACTTGCTCCATCAGCGCTCTATCAGGCGAGATTTATATTAGTGGCTCATAGGCCTGAAACACTCACCTGGGAGACGCAGGGTGGCTGATTTCCCGGAATGGCCCTTGATGGGGAAATCACCTCCTTTCCCCCGCCTCATTTCAGAATTGTGTGCTAGTCGCAAGACAGTGTTCAGGGGTTCATGGGTACTGCCTACTCCCAGCTGCCTCTCTGTCTTCTTCATGTAAATTGCAAGTCACGAGGAGGCACCATTGCCAATATGCTCCGCCCACCTTACCAAGAAACCTAGTTTGAGCTTGTCTGCCTGTGTTGTTGCAGGGGCAGTGTCTTCTTTGCCCAAAAGGTGGCAGGAGAGCCTCACTTCAAACGATAGAATCAACTGCTTAAGTAGAAACCAGCATGGTAGTTACTGTCATAAAGTGCAGCTCTAACAGAAGGTGTGCCTGAGACGCCCCTTCCAGTAATACACAGAATTTTGATTGAGGGCCCAGCCGATGGGTTGGTGGATTTCTCCTCACATGCCACAGCAGCTTCCAAAGATAGTGGTGTGAGGAGCTGGCTCTGCAAGCAGAGCAAGATTTAAGGGAAGAAAATACACCTGTCAGAAGTGGGATTTGAACCCACACCTCCATGAAGAGACCAGAAGGCTCAACTTCACTGAAGATCAAGCTCTCTTGAGTCTGGCGCCTTAGACCACTCGGCCATCCTGACAGCCAAAACAGTGTGCAGGTCGGACTCTTCAGTCTGCACTTGTTGATTTTGCCGCTTGCAATGTTCCTATCAAAGTCACAGCTTTAAAGGCCCCACAATATAACATGGCCAAGAAAAAAAAAAAAAAACAGAACAAGAAACAATGCACATGCACGACCACCGAGGGATGCAGATATCTTTTTAGCGTCCTTCAATAGTAAAGCACGTTTTACACAGGTCACAAGTTTTTAAAGGTCATTTCTGTCTAAGTGTGCATTGAGAGAGACTGAGGTTTTAGGGAGCAAACACAAAAGCTGCTGCTTCCAAGTGTTTCTGCCCGGTCTCGAACCGGGGACCTTGCGCGTGTGAGGCGAACGTGATAGCCACTACAATACAGAAACAAGCTTGCTGGTTTGAATGAAGGAGCACAGTTCCCCTCATATGTTTGCACGATTTCCTCTATACTTTATCAGCAGTTGCTCGGAATGCGAGGGGTAAGTGTGAAAATTGCAGCGGTGTCAGCAAGCATGCATACACTCAGACGTCCTGAAAAATCCCACAGCTGCGGGCAGAGACAGACAAATATCTGATGCCTAAATGCCAGGAAAGAGAGCTTGTGAAATCATCACACAGGGCGCACTGAGAGCAAGCAGGAAGGAAGCCAAGGCATTGTAATCCATTTTTCGCCTGAGGCAAAAAATATGTTTTGCGCAACAATGCTTCGAGTGGAATGAGAAATGTTGAGGGGTTGTGTATTTTGAGCAGGATTTGATTGTTTTCCACTAAAATGGGCTCGTCGGGGATTTGAACCCAGGACATCTCGCACACTAAGCGAGAATCATACCCCTAGACCAACGAGCCTGGGAACAGAAATGCAACGGCTCCGACCCTGCTCGGAGGTTTGGTGACAGAGAGTGGGAGACTACATCCCAAAGCAAGAAACTGCACATGGTGCTCTCTTCTCAGTACGACTAGAGTCATTTGCATGGTCTTCATCGAACATGACATAAAAAGCCTCTATCCTTTAGACATTTTGGCCCAGATTTACAAGAAAATGACTAAGCGCGACGCTGTGCCAAATTTGCAAGCCCCACGCGCCGTCATTTTCAAAATGCAGGGAAGCGCCGTATTTAGTAGAATACAGCGCACCCCTGTGCTTCCCCCTGCGCCAGCTCTAAATTAGCTGCTGAGCACCAATGCAGCCGTTCTTGCACCATGGTACCAGGATGACTGCGTTGAGGGGGAAATTGTTTTTGTGCAGGAAGGGACACCTTCCTGCCCAAAAAAAAATCTTCAATGGTGATTTGTTCTTACTTCTATGTGTGCTGCAGAATGCATCACACATAGAAAGAGCAAAAACAAGGAGAAATGAAGACATTTCTCCTCAGTGCGCCACTCTAACGACACCCCTGGGATGGCGTTGGATTTTGGCGCTGACGCAGATTTACGCCAACTCCTAAATCTGGAGCAGCATCAAAATGCTATGGTGTTGCTGTGGCACACTCCCAACAACACCCATTGCACGCCCCTTCCAGGGAACGCGCTGCGTGCTAAGGGGCCGTATTTACAAGGTGGTGTTAAGCCACAAAAAGTGGCTGAACGCCATCTTGTAAATACCGCGCAGTGCATAGTGCCACCGGGGCGTCACTAAAAGTGATGCTCCGGTGGCGATAGGGCCTTGTAAGTCTGGCACTTTATTTGCTCAAGGTGTGTGTTCTTGGTGAGGGCAGGAAAGCTATTTTCGCTCTCGTACCTTCCTTCCTTGGCTGGCTTGAATGCTGTAGCCTCAGGCTTCATTGCAAAGGTCAAACAGTGAGCAACTGACTGCCGTAAGCTGGCGCAACTCCTCTTGGTGAGCTGTGACAGATGCCCCAGGAGCGTAGTACCTCACGATGGTGAGGGATAGACACAGTCTCTTTTATCTCAGCTTGCCTGTCAGGTGAGGCAGGAAATGCAAATACTGTGAAAAAGCCCAGCGACTCGAACCAGGGACCTTTCGCATGTGAGGTGCGCATGATAACCACTACACTACACAAACAGACACACTTGCCGGCTTGCTTCATGTGGCTATGCATTGTACTGGAAACACCACACTATGGAAACAGACACACCTGCTTGCTTTATGTGGCTATGCATTGGACTGGGATGCAAGGATGAGGGCCAATGTTCATGACGCTCAAAGCTGAGCCTTCCGGAACACAATCTCTTCCCTTGGAAGAAAGGAACTGGGATCACTTTCATTCCAAGAGGTGATTTCAGAACTGGACCCGAAATTACCATGGAGAAGCACTGTGCATTTAATGTTCCTACGAGCACTGCTGCTCCAGCACAGAAAAGCAGTTGCAAAGAAATCTTGCATACCTTCATGATGCTGAACCGTCTCGACGCCAGTATAAAGCATGTATTGCATTGCAACATGACATCTTACAAGAGTGAAAAGCAGAAATACTCATGTTTAAAACACAGACTGAACCTATAAAGGTAGGGGTTTGTCTGGGATTTGAACCGAGGTCCTCTCACACCCGAAGCGAGAATCATACCCCTATACCAACTAGACTGCCGCTGCATAGTCATTTGAAACATCTTCTGAAGCGTCTTTCTGAAAAGCATGGCCATTTGGAGGCTCTCTCTCTCTAAGCGTGCCATAGCAATTGATGTTTTCTGTCAAGGATTTTTTGTTTGTCTCTAGCAAGGCAAGAGGTAGTCAAAATGCCCTTTGCCAGTAAGCTGAACTAGGGCACTGATGTGAAAAGCAGACCCTTTCTGGTAGTTGTAACCCGCTGCAAGTCATGGACCCTTGCACCTTAGACTTCCCAACCAGAAGCACTGAAGGGCCTGCTAGCTCTTGAGCCAGAGGAGCATGCCTCTTGGATTCAAGCACACTTGCTCGATCAGCGCTCGATCAGGCGAGATTTATATTAGTGGCTCATAGGCCTGAAACACTCACCTGGGAGACGCAGGGTGGCTGATTTCCCGGAATGGCCCTTGATGGGGAAATCACCTCCTTTCCCCCGCCTCATTTCAGAATTGTGTGCTAGTCGCAAGACAGTGTTCAGGGGTTCATGGGTACTGCCTACTCCCAGCTGCCTCTCTGTCTTCTTCATGTAAATTGCAAGTCACAAGGAGGCACCATTGCCAATATGCTCCGCCCACCTTACCAAGAAACCTAGTTTGAGCTTGTCTGCCTGTGTTGTTGCAGGGGCAGTGTCTTCTTTGCCCAAAAGGTGGCAGGAGAGCCTCACTTCAAACGATAGAATCAACTGCTTAAGTAGAAACCAGCATGGTAGTTACTGTCATAAAGTGCAGCTCTAACAGAAGGTGTGCCTGAGACGCCCCTTCCAGTAATACACAGAATTTTGATTGAGGGCCCAGCCGATGGGTTGGTGGATTTCTCCTCACATGCCACAGCAGCTTCCAAAGATAGTGGTGTGAGGAGCTGGCTCTGCAAGCAGAGCAAGATTTAAGGGAAGAAAATACACCTGTCAGAAGTGGGATTTGAACCCACGCCTCCATGAAGAGACCAGAAGGCTCAGCTTCACTGAAGATCAAGCTCTCTTGAGTCTGGCGCCTTAGACCACTCGGCCATCCTGACAGCCAAAACAGTGTGCAGGTCGGACTCTTCAGTCTGCACTTGTTGATTTTGCCGCTTGCAATGTTCCTATCAAAGTCACAGCTTTAAAGGCCCCACAATATAACATGGCCAAGAAAAAAAAAAAAAAACAGAACAAGAAACAATGCACATGCACGACCACCGAGGGATGCAGATAACTTTTTAGCGTCCTTCAATAGTAAAGCACGTTTTACACAGGTCACAAGTTTTTAAAGGTCATTTCTGTCTAAGTGTGCATTGAGAGAGACTGAGGTTTTAGGGAGCAAACACAAAAGCTGCTGCTTCCAAGTGTTTCTGCCCGGTCTCGAACCGGGGACCTTTCGCGTTTGAGGCGAACGTGATAGCCACTACACTACAGAAACAAGCTTGCTGGTTTGACTGAAGGAGCACAGTTCCCCTCATATGTTTGCACGATTTCCTCTATACTTTATCAGCAGTTGCTCGGAATGCGAGGGGTAAGTGGGAAAATTGCAGCGGTGTCAGCCAGCATGCATACACTCAGACGTCCTGAAAAATCCCACAGCTGCGGGCAGAGACAGACAAATATCTGATGCCTAAATGCCAGGAAAGAGAGCCTGTGAAATCATCACACAGGGCGCACTGAGAGCAAGCAGGAAGGAAGCCAAGGCATTGTAATCCATTTTTCGCCTGAGGCAAAAAATATGTTTTGCGCAACAATGCTTCGAGTGGAATGAGAAATGTTGAGGGGTTGTGTATTTTGAGCAGGATTTGATTGTTTTCCACTAAAATGGGCTCATCGGGGATTTGAACCCGGGACCTCTCGCACCCTAAGTGAGAATCATACCCCTAGACCAACGAGCCTTGGCACAGAAATGCAACGGCTCCGACCCTGCTCGGAGGTTTGGTGACAGAGAGTGGGAGACTACATCCCAAAGCAAGAAACTGCACATGGTGCTCTCTTCTGCAGTACGACTAGAGTCATTTGCATGGTCTTCATCGAACATGACATAAAAAGCCTCTATCCTTTAGACATTTTGGCCCAGATTTACAAGAAAATGACTAAGTGCGACGCTGTGCCAAATTTGCAAGCCCCACGCGCCGTCATTTTCAAAATGCAGGGAAGCGCCGTATTTAGTAGAATACAGCGCACCCCTGTGCTTCCCCCTGCGCCAGCTCTAAATTAGCTGCTGAGCGCCAATGCAGCCGTTCTTGCACCATGGTACAAGGATGACTGCGTTGAGGGGGAAATTGTTTTTGTGCAGGAAGGGACACCTTCCTGCCCAAAAAAAAAATCTTCAATGGTGATTTGCTCTTACTTCTATGTGTGCTGCAGAATGCATCACACATAGAAAGAGCAAAAACAAGGAGAAATGAAAACATTTCTCCTGAGTGCGCCACTCTAACGACACCCCTGGGATGGCGTTGGATTTTGGCGCTAACGCAGATTTACGCCAACTCCTAAATCTGGAGCAGCATCAAAATGCTATGGTGTTGCTGTGGCACACTCCCAACAACACCCATTGCACGCCCCTTCCAGGGAACGCGCTGCGTGCTAAGGGGCCGTATTTACAAGGTGGTGTTAAGCCACAAAAAGTGGCTGAACGCCATCTTGTAAATACCGCGCAGTGCATAGTGCCACCGGGGCGTCACTAAAAGTGATGCTCCGGTGGCGATAGGGCCTTGTAAGTCTGGCACTTTATTTGCTCAAGGTGTGTGTTCTTGGTGAGGGCAGGAAAGCTATTTTCGCTCTCGTACCTTCCTTCCTTGGCTGGCTTGAATGCTGTAGGCTCAGGCTTCATTGCAAAGGTCAAACAGTGAGCAACTGACTGCCGTAAGCTGGCGCAACTCCTCTTGGTGAGCTGTGACAGATGCCCCAGGAGCGTAGTACCTCACGATGGTGAGGGATAGACACAGTCTCTTTTATCTCAGCTTGCCTGTCAGGTGAGGCAGGAAATGCAAATACTGTGAAAAAGCCCAGCGACTCGAACCAGGGACCTTTCGCATGTGAGGTGCGCATGATAACCACTACACTACACAAACAGACACACTTGCCGGCTTGCTTCATGTGGCTATGCATTGTACTGGAACCACCACACTATGGAAACAGACACACCTGCTTGCTTTATGTGGCTATGCATTGGACTGGGATGCAAGGATGAGGGCCAATGTTCATGACGCTCAAAGCTGAGCCTTCCGGAACACGATCTCTTCCCTTGGAAGAAAGGAACTGGGATCACTTTCATTCCAAGAGGTGATTTCAGAACTGGACCCGAAATTACCATGGAGAAGCACTGTGCATTTAATGTTCCTACGAGCACTGCTGCTCCAGCACAGAAAAGCAGTTGCAAAGAAATCTCGCATACCTTCATGATGCTGAACCGTCTCGACGCCAGTATAAAGCATGTACTGCATTGCAACATGACATCTTACAAGAGTGAAAAGCAGAAATACTCCTGTTTAAAACACAGACTGAACCTATAAAGGTAGGGGTTTGTCTGGGATTTGAACCGAGGTCCTCTCACACCCGAAGCGAGAATCATACCCCTATACCAACTAGACTGCCACTGCATAGTCATTTGAAACATCTTCTGAAGCGTCTTTCCGAAAAGCAGGGCCATTTGGAGGCTCTCTCTCTCTAAGCGTGCCATAGCAATTGATGTTTTCTGTCAAGGATTTTTTGTTTGACTCTAGCAAGGCAAGAGGTAGTCAAAATGCCCTGTGCCAGAGAGCTGAACTAGGACACTGATGTGAAAAGCAGACCCTTTCTGGTAGTTGTAACCCGCTGCAAGTCATGGACCCTTGCACCTTAGACTTCCAAACCAGAAGCACTGAAGGGCCTGCTAGCTCTTGAGCCAGAGGAGCACGCCTCTTGGATTCAAGCACACTTGCTCGATCAGCGCTCGATCAGGCGAGATTTATATTAGTGGCTCATAGGCCTGAAACACTCACCTGGGAGACGCAGGGTGGCTGATTTCCCGGAATGGCCCTTGATGGGGAAATCACCTCCTTTCCCCCGCCTCATTTCAGAATTGTGTGCTAGTCGCAAGACAGTGTTCAGGGGTTCATGGGTACTGCCTACTCCCAGCTGCCTCTCTGTCTTCTTCATGTAAATTGCAAGTCACGAGGAGGGACCATTGCCTATATGCTCCGCCCACCTAACCAAGAAACCTAGTTTGAGCTTGTCTGCCTGTGTTGTTGCAGGGGCAGTGTCTTCTTTGCCCAAAAGGTGGCAGGAGAGCCTCACTTCAAACAATAGAATCAACTGCTTAAGTAGAAACCAGCATGGTAGTTACTGTCATAAAGTGCAGCTCTAACAGAAGGTGTGCCTGAGACGCCCCTTCCAGTAATACACAGAATTTTGATAGAGGGCCCAGCCGATGGGTTGGTGGAATTCTCCTCACATGCCACAGCAGCTTCCAAAGATAGTGGTGTGAGGAGCTGGCTCTGCAAGCAGAGCAAGATTTAAGGGAAGAAAATACACCTGTCAGAAGTGGGATTTGAACCCACGCCTCCATGAAGAGACCAGAAGGCTCAGCTTCACTGAAGATCAAGCTCTCTTGAGTCTGGCGCCTTAGACCACTCAGCCATCCTGACAGCCAAAACAGTGTGCAGGTCGGACTCTTCAGTCTGCACTTGTTGATTTTGCCGCTTGCAATTTTCCTATCAAAGTCACAGCTTTAAAGGCCCCACAATATAACATGGGCAAGAAAAAAAAAAAAAAAACGAACAAGAAACAATGCACATGCACGACCACCGAGGGATGCAGATAACTTTTTAGCGTCCTGCAATAGTAAAGCACGTTTTACACAGGTCACAAGTTTTTAAAGGTCATTTCTGTCTAAGTGTGCATTGAGAGAGACTGAGGTTTTAGGGAGCAAACACAAAAGCTGCTGCTTCCAAGTGTTTCTGCCCGGTCTCAAACCGAGGACCTTTTGCGTGTGAGGCAAACGTGATAACCACTACACTACAGAAACAAGCTTGCTGGTTTGACTGAAGGAGCACAGTTCCCCTCATATGTTTGCACGATTTCCTCTATACTTTATCAGCAGTTGATCGGAATGCGAGGGGTAAGTGTGAAAATTGCAGCGGTGTCAGCCAGCATGCATACACTCAGACGTCCTGAAAAATCCCACAGCTGCGGGCAGAGACAGACAAATATCTGATGCCTAAATGCCAGGAAGGAGAGCCTGTGAAATCATCACACAGGGCGCACTGAGAGCAAGCAGGAAGGAAGCCAAGGCATTGTAATCCATTTTTCACCTGAGGCAAAAAATATGTTTTGCGCAACAATGCTTCGAGTGGAATGAGAAATGTTGACGGGTTGTGTATTTTGAGCAGGATTTGATTGTTTTCCGCTAAAATGGGCTCGTCCGGGATTTGAACCCGGGACCTCTCGCACTCTGAGCGAGAATCATACCCCTAGACCAACGAGCCTGGGCACTGAAATGCAACGGCTCCGACCCTGCTCGGAGGTTTGGTGACAGAGAGTGGGAGACTACATCCCAAAGCAAGAAACTGCACATGGTGCTCTCTTCTGCAGTACGACTAGAGTCATTTGCATGGTCTTCATCGAACATGACATAAAAAGCCTCTATCCTTTAGACATTTTGGCCCAGATTTACAAGAAAATGACTAAGCGCGACGCTGTGCCAAATTTGCAAGCCCCACGCGCCGTCATTTTCAAAATGCAGGGAAGCGCCGTATTTAGTAGAATACAGCGCACCCCTGTGCTTCCCCCTGCGCCAGCTCTAAATTAGCTGCTGAGCGCCAATGCAGCCGTTCTTGCACCATGGTACAAGGATGACTACGTTGAGGGGGAAATTGTTTTTGTGCAGGAAGGGACACCTTCCTGCCCAAAAAAAAAATCTTCAATGGTGATTTGCTCTTACTTCTATGTGTGCTGCAGAATGCATCACACATAGAAAGAGCAAAAACAAGGAGAAATGAAAACATTTCTCAGTGCGCCACTCTAACGACACCCCTGGGATGGTGTTGGATTTTGGCGCTGACGCAGATTTACGCCAACTCCTAAATCTGGAGCAGCATCAAAATGCTATGGTGTTGCTGTGGCACACTCCCAACAACACCCATTGCACGCCCCTTCCAGGGAACGCGCTGCGTGCTAAGGGGGCGTATTTACAAGGTGGTGTTAAGCCACAAAAAGTGGCTGAACGCCATCTTGTAAATACCGCGCAGTGCATAGTGCCACCGGGGCGTCACTTAAAGTGATGCTCCGGTGGCGATAGGGCCTTGTAAGTCTGGCACTTTATTTGCTCAAGGTGTGTGTTCTTGGTGAGGGCAGGAAAGCTATTTTCGCTCTCGTACCTTCCTTCCTTGGCTGGCTTGAATGCTGTAGGCTCAGGCTTCATTGCAAAGGTCAAACAGTGAGCAACTGACTGCCGTAAGCTGGCGCAACTCCTCTTGGTGAGCTGTGACAGATGCCCCAGGAGCGTAGTACCTCACGATGGTGAGGGATAGACACAGTCTCTTTTATCTCAGCTTGCCTGTCAGGTGAGGCAGGAAATGCAGATACTGTGAAAAAGCCCAGCGACTCGAACCAGGGACCTTTCGCATGTGAGGTGCGCATGATAACCACTACACTACACAAACAGACACACTTGCCGGCTTGCTTCATGTGGCTATGCATTGTACTGGAACCACCACACTATGGAAACAGACACACCTGCTTGCTTTATGTGGCTATGCATTGGACTGGGATGCAAGGATGAGGGCCAATGTTCATGACGCTCAAAGCTGAGCCTTCCGGAACACGATCTCTTCCCTTGGAAGAAAGGAACTGGGATCACTTTCATTCCAAGAGGTGATTTCAGAACTGGACCCGAAATTACCATGGAGAAACACTGTGCATTTAATGTTCCTACGAGCACTGCTGCTCCAGCACAGAAAAGCAGTTGCAAAGAAATCTTGCATACCTTCATGATGCTGAACCGTCTCGACGCCAGTATAAAGCATGTATTGCATTGCAAAATGACATCTTACAAGAGTGAAAAGCAGAAATACTCCTGTTTAAAACACAGACTGAACCTATAAAGGTAGGGGTTTGTCTGAGATTTGAACCGAGGTCCTCTCACACCCGAAGCGAGAATCATACCCCTATACCAACTAGACTGCCGCTGCATAGTCATTTGAAACATCTTCTGAAGCGTCTTTCCGAAAAGCAGGGCCATTTGGAGGCTCTCTCTCTCTAAGCGTGCCATAGCAATTGATGTTTTATGTCAAGGATTTTTTGTTTGTCTCTAGCAAGGCAAGAGGTAGTCAAAATGCCCTGTGCCAGTGAGCTGAACTAGGGCACTGATGTGAAAAGCAGACCCTTTCTGGTAGTTGTAACCCGCTGCAAGTCATGGACCCTTGCACCTTAGACTTCCCAACCAGAAGCACTGAAGGGCCTTCTAGCTCTTGAGCCAGAGGAGCATGCCTCTTGGATTCAAGCACACTTGCTCGATCAGCGCTCGATCAGGCTTGATCAGGCGAGATTTATATTAGTGGCTCATAGGCCTGAAACACTCACCTTGGAGACGCAGGGTGGCTGATTTCCCGGAATGGCCCTTGATGGGGAAATCACCACCTTTCCCCCGCCTCATTTCAGAATTGTGTGCTAGTCGCAAGACAGTGTTCAGGGGTTCATGGGTACTGCCTACTCCCAGCTGCCTCTCTGTCTTCTTCATGTAAATTGCAAGTCACGAGGAGGCACCATTGCCAATATGCTCCGCCCACCTTACCAAGAAACCTAGTTTGAGCTTGTCTGCCTGTGTTGTTGCAGGGGCAGTGTCTTCTTTGCCCAAAAGGTGGCAGGAGAGCCTCACTTCAAACGATAGAATCAACTGCTTAAGTAGAAACCAGCATGGTAGTTACTGTCATAAAGTGCAGCTCTAACAGAAGGTGTGCCTGAGACGCCCCTTCCAGTAATACACAGAATTTTGATTGAGGGCCCAGCCGATGGGTTGGTGGATTTCTCCTCACATGCCACAGCAGCTTCCAAAGATAGTGGTGTGAGGAGCTGGCTCTGCAAGCAGAGCAAGATTTAAGGGAAGAAAATACACCTGTCAGAAGTGGGATTTGAACCCACGCCTCCATGAAGAGACCAGAAGGCTCAGCTTCACTGAAGATCAAGCTCTCTTGAGTCTGGCGCCTTAGACCACTCGGCCATCCTGACAGCCAAAACAATGTGCAGGTCGGACTCTTCAGTCTGCACTTGTTGATGCTGCCGCTTGCAATGTTCCTATCAAAGTCACAGCTTTAAAGGCCCCACAATATAACATGGCCAAGAAAAAAAAAAAAAAAAGAACAAGAAACAAGGCACATGCACGACCACCGAGGGATGCAGATAACTTTTTATCGTCCTGCAATAGTAAAGCACATTTTACACAGGTCACAAGTTTTTAAAGGTCATTTCTGTCTAAGTGTGCATTGAGAGAGACTGAGGTTTTAGTGAGCAAACACAAAAGCTTCTGCTGCCCAGTGTCGAACCGGGGACCTTTTGCGTGTGAGGCAAATGTGATAACCACTACTCTACAGAAACAAGCTTGCTGGCTTGACTGAAGGAGCACAGTTCCACTCATATGTTTGCCCGATTTCCTCTATACTTGATCAGCAGTTGCTCAGAATGCGAGGGGTAAGTGTGAAAATTGCAGCGGTGTCAGCCAGCATGCATACACTCAGACGTCCTGAAAAGTCACAGCTGCGGGCAGAGACAGACAAATATCTGATGCCTAAATGCCAGGAACGCAAGCCTGTGAAATCATCACACAGGGCGCACTGAGAGCAAGCAGGAAGGAAGCCAAGGCATTGTAATCCATTTTTCGCCTGAGGCAAAAAATATGTTTTGCGCAACAATGCTTCGAGTGGAATGAGAAATGTTGAGGGGTTGTGTATTTTGAGCAGGATTTGATTGTTTTCCGCTAAAATGGGCTCGTCTGGGATTTGAACCCGGGACCTCTCGCACCCGAAGCGAGAATCATACCCCTAGACCAACGAGCCTGGGCACAGAAGCGCTACGGCTCCCACCCTGCTCCGAGGGTTGGTGGCAGAGAGTGGGAGACTACATCCCAAAGCAAGAAACGCCACATGGTGCTCTCTTCTGCAGTATGACTAGAGTCATTTGCATGGTCATTATCGAACATGACATAAAAAGCCTCTATCCTTTAGACATTTTGTCCCACATTTACAAGAAAATGACTGAGCGCGACGCTGTGCCAAATTTGCAAGCCCCACGCTCCGTCATTTTCAAAATGCAGGGAAGCGCCGTATTTAGTAGAATACAGCGCACCCCTGTGCTTCCCCCTGCGCCAGCTCTAAATTAGCTGCTGAGCGCCAACGCAGCCGTTCTTGCACCATGGTACAAGGATGACTGCGTTGAGGGGGAAATTGTTTTTGTGCAGGAAGGGACACCTTCCTGGCCAAAAGAAAAATCTTCAATGGTGATTTGCTCTTACTTCTATGTGTGCTGCAGAATGCAGCACACATAGAAAGACAAAAAACGAGGAGAAATGAAAACATTTCTCCTCAGTGCGCCACTCTAACGATACCCCTGGGATGGCGTTGGATTTTGGCGCTGACGCAGATTTACGACAACTCCTAAATCTGGAGCAGCATGAAAATGCTATGGTGTTGCTGTGGCACACTCACAGCAACACCCATTGCACGCCCCGTCCGGGGAAGCGCTGAATCCTACGGTGCCGTATTTACAAGGTGGTGTTAAGCCACAAAAAGTGGCTGAACGCCATCTTGTAAATACCGCGCAGTGCATAGTGCCACCGGGGCGTCACTAAAAGTGATGCTCCGTTGGCGATTGGGCCTTGTAAGTCTGGCACCTTATTTGCTCAAGGTGTGTGTTCTTGGTGAGGGCAGGAAAGCTATTTTCGCTCTCATACCTTCCTTCCTTGGCTGGCTTGAATGCGGTAGGCTCAGGCTTCAATGCAAAGGTCAAACAGTGAGCAACTGACTGACGTGAGCTGGCGCAACTCCTCTTGGTGAGCTGTGACAGATGCCCCAGGAGCGTAGTACCTCACGATGGTGAGGGATAGACACAGTCTCTTTTATCTCAGCTTGCCTGTCAGCTGAGTCAGGAAATGCAAATACTGGGAAAAAGCCCAGCGACTTGCTGTTTTTGCTTGGCTTCGAACCAGGGACCTTTTGCATGTGAGGTGCGCATGATAACCACTACACTACACAAACAGACACACTTGCCGGTTTGCTTCATGTGGCTATGCATTGTACTGGAACCACCACACTATGGAAACAGACACACCTGCTTGCTTTATGTGGCTCTGCATTGGACTGGGATGCAAGGACTGAGGGCCAATGTTCATGACGCTCAAAGCTGAGCCTTCCGGAACACGATCTCTTGCCTTGGAAGAAAGGAACTGGCATCACTTTCATTCCAAGAGGTGATTTCAGAACTGGACCCGAAATTACCATGGAGAAGCACTGTGCATTTAATGTTCCTATGAGCACTGCTACTCCAGCACAGAAAAGCAGTTGCCAATAAATCTCGCATACCTTCATGATGCTGAACCGTCTCAACGCAGGTATAAAGCATGTATTGCATTGCAACATGACATCTTACAAGAGTGAAAAGCAGAAATACTCCTGCTTAAAACACAGACTGAACCTATAAAGGTAAGGGTTTGTCTGGGATTTGAACCAAGGTCCTCTCACACCCGAAGCGAGAATCATACCCCTATACCAACTAGACTGCTGCTCCAGAGGCATTTGAAACATCTTCTGAAGCGTCTTTCAGAAAAGCAGGGCCATTCGGAAGCTCTCTCTCTAAGCGTGCCATAGCAATTGATGTTTTCTGTCAAGGATTTTTTGTTTGTCTCTAGCAAGGAAAGAGGTAGTCAAGATGCCCTGTGCCAGTGAGCTGAACTAGGGCACTGATGTGAAAAGCAGACCCTTTCTGGTAGTTGTAACCCTCTGCAAGTCCTGGACCCTTGCACCTTAGACTTCCAGACCAGAAGCACTGAAGGGCCTGCTAGCTCTTGAACCAGAGAAGCATGCCTCTTGGATTCAAGCACACTTGCTCACTCAGCGCTTGATCAGGCTCGATCAGGTGAGATTGATAGTAGTGTCTCATAGGCCTGAAACACTCACCTGGGAGACGCGGGGTGGCTGATTTCCCGGAATGGCCCTTGATGGGGAAATCACCTCCTTTCCCCCGCCTCATTTCAGAATTGTGTGCAAGTCGCAAGACAGTGTTCAGGGGTTCATGGGTACTGCCTACTCCCAGCTGCCTCTCTGTCTTCTTCATGTAAATTGCAAGTCACGAGGAGGCACCATTGCCAATATGCTCCGCCCACCTAACCAAGAAACCCAGTTTGAGCTTGTCTGCCTGTGTTGTTGCAGGGGCAGTGTCTTCTTTGCCCAAAAGGTGGCAGGAGAGACTCACTTCAAACGATAGAATCAACTGCTTAAGTAGAAACCAGCATGGTAGTTACTGTCATAAAGTGCAGCTCTAACAGAAGGTGTGCCTGAGATGCCCCTTCCAGTAATACACAGAATTTTGATTGAGGGCCCAGCCGATGGGTTGGTGGATTTCTCCTCACATGCCACAGCAGCTTCCAAAGATAGTGGTGTGAGGAGCTGGCTGTGCAAGCAGAGCAAGATTTAAGGTAAGAAAACACACCTGTTAGGAGTGGGATTTGAACCCACACCTCCATGAAGAGACCAGAAGGCTCAGCTCCACTGAAGATCAAGCTCTCTTGAGTCTGGCACCTTAGACCACTCGGCCACCCTGACAGCCAAAACATTGTGCAGGTCTGACTCTTCAGTCTGCACTTGTTGATGCTGCCGCTTGCAATGTTCCTATCAAAGTCACAGCTTTAAAGGCCCCACAATATAACATGGCCAAGAAAAAAAAAAAAAACAGAACAAGAAACAAGGCACATGCACGACCACCGAGGGATGCAGCTAACTTTTTATCGTCCTGCAATAGTAAAGCACATTTTACACAGGTCACAAGTTTTTAAAGGTCATTTCTGTCTAAGTGTGCATTGAGAGAGACTGAGGTTTTAGTGAGCAAACACAAAAGCTACTGCTGCCCAGTGTCGAACCGGGGACCTTTTGCGTGTGAGGCAAATGTGACAACCACTACACTACAGAAACAAGCTTGCTGGCTTGACTGAAGGAGCACAGTTCCCCTCATATGTTTGCCCGATTTCCTCTATACTTGATCAGCAGTTGCTCAGAATGCGAGGGGTAAGTGTGAAAATTGCAGCGGTGTCAGCCAGCATGCATACACTCAGACGTCCTGAAAAGTCACAGCTGCGGGCAGAGACAGACAAATATCTGATGCCTAAATGCCAGGAATGCAAGCCTGTGAAATCATCACACAGGGCGCACTGAGAGCAAGCAGGAAGGAAGCCAAGGCATTGTAATCCATTTTTCGCCTGAGGCAAAAAATATGTTTTGCGCAACAATGCTTCGAGTGGAATGAGAAATGTTGAGGGGTTGTGTATTTTGAGCAGGATTTGATTGTTTTCCGCTAAAATGGGCTCGTCTGGGATTTGAACCCGGGACCTCTCGCACCCAAAGCGAGAATCATAGCCCTAGACCAACGAGCCTGGGCACAGAAGTGCTACGGCTCCCACCCTGCTCCGAGGGTTGGTGGCAGAGAGTGGGAGACTACATCCCAAAGCAAGAAACGCCACATGGTGCTCTCTTCTGCAGTATGACTAGAGTCATTTGCATGGTCGTCATCGAACATGACATAAAAAGCCTCTATCCTTTAGACATTTTGTCCCAGATTTACAAGAAAATGACTGAGCGCGACGCTGTGCCAAATTTGCAAGCCCCACGCTCCGTCATTTTCAAAATGCAGGGAAGCGCCGTATTTAGTACAATACAGCGCACTCCTGTGCTTCCCCCTGCGCCAGCTCTAAATTAGCTGCTGAGCGCCAACGCAGCCGTTCTTGCACCATGGTACAAGGATGACTGCGTTGAGGGGGAAATTGTTTTTGTGCAGGAAGGGACACCTTCCTGGCCCAAAGAAAAATCTTCAATGGTGATTTGCTCTTACTTCTATGTGTGCTGCAGAATGCAGCACACATAGAAAGAGAAAAAACGAGGAGAAATGAAAACATTTCTCCTCAGTGCGCCACTCTAACGATACCCCTGGGATGGCGTTGGATTTTGGCGCTGACGCAGATTTACGACAACTCCTAAATCTGGCACAGCATCAAAATGCTATGGTGTTGCTGTGGCACACTCACAGCAACACCCATTGCACGCCCATTCCAGGGAAAGCGCTGAATGCTAAGGTGCCGTATTTACAAGGTGGTGTTAAGCCACAAAAAGTGGCTGAACGCCATCTTGTAAATACCGCGCAGTGCATAGTGCCACCGGGGCGTCACTAAAAGTGATGCTCCGTTGGCGATTGGGCCTTGTAAGTCTGGCACCTTATTTGCTCAAGGTGTGTGTTCTTGGTGAGGGCAGGAAAGCTATTTTCGCTCTCATACCTTCCTTCCTTGGCTGGCTTGAATGCGGTAGGCTCAGGCTTCAATGCAAAGGTCAAACAGTAAGCAACTGACTGACGTAAGCTGGCGCAACTCCTCTTGGTGAGCTGTGACAGATGCCCCAGGAGCGTAGTACCTCACGATGGTGAGGGATAGACACAGTCTCTTTTATCTCAGCTTGCCTGTCAGCTGAGTCAGGAAATGCAAATACTGGGAAAAAGCCCAGCGACTTGCTGTTTTTGCTTGGCTTCGAACCAGGGACCTTTTGCATGTGAGGTGCGCATGATAACCACTACACTACACAAACAGACACACTTGCCGGTTTGCTTCATGTGGCTATGCATTGTACTGGAACCACCACACTATGGAAACAGACACACCTGCTTGCTTTATGTGGCTCTGCATTGGACTGGGATGCAAGGACTGAGGGCCAATGTTCATGACGCTCAAAGCTGAGCCTTCCGGAACACGATCTCTTGCCTTGGAAGAAAGGAACTGGCATCACTTTCATTCCAAGAGGTGATTTCAGAACTGGACCCGAAATTACCATGGAGAAGCACTGTGCATTTAATGTTCCTATGAGCACTGCTGCTCCAGCACAGAAAAGCAGTTGCAAAGAAATCTTGCATACCTTCATGATGCTGAACCGTCTCAACGCAGGTATAAAGCATGTATTGCATTGCAACATGACATCTTACAAGAGTGAAAAGCAGAAATACTCCTGTTTAAAACACAGACTGAACCTATAAAGGTAAGGGATTGTCTGGGATTTGAACCGAGGTCCTCTCACACCCGAAGCGAGAATCATACCCCTACACCAACTAGACTGCTGCTGCAGAGGCATTTGAAACATCTTCTGAAGCGTCTTTCAGGAAAGCAGGGCCATTTGGAGGCTCTCTCTCTAAGCGTGCCATAGCAATTGATGTTTTCTGTCAAGGATTTTTTGTTTTGTCTCTAGCAAGGAAAGAGGTAGTCAAGATGCCCTGTGCCAGTGAGCTGAACTAGGGCATTGATGTGAAAAGCAGACCCTTTCTGGTAGTTGTAACCCTCTGCAAGTCCTGGACCCTTGCACCTTAGACTTCCAGACCAGAAGCACTGAAGGGCCTGCTAGCTCTTGAGCCAGAGAAGCATGCCTCTTGGATTCAAGCACACTTGCTCGCTCAGCGCTCGATCAGGAGAGATCAGGCGAGATTTATAGTAGTGGCTCATAGGCCTGAAACACTCACCTGGGAGACGCGGGGTGGCTGATTTCCCGGAATGGCCCTTGATGGGGAAATCACCTCCTTTCCCCCGCCTCATTTCAGAATTGTGTGCAAGTCGCAAGACAGTGTTCAGGGGTTCATGGGTACTGCCTACTCCCAGCTGCCTCTCTGTCTTCTTCATGTAAATTGCAAGTCACGAGGAGGCACCATTGCCAATATGCTCCGCCCACCTAACCAAGAAACCCAGTTTGAGCTTGTCTGCCTGTGTTGTTGCAGGGGCAGTGTCTTCTTTGCCCAAAAGGTGGCAGGAGAGACTCACTTCAAACGATAGAATCAACTGCTTAAGTAGAAACCAGCATGGTAGTTACTGTCATAAAGTGCCGCTCTAACAGAAGGTGTGCCTGAGATGCCCCTTCCAGTAATACACAGAATTTTGATTGAGGGCCCAGCCGATGGGTTGGTGGATTTCTCCTCACATGCCACAGCAGCTTCCAAAGATAGTGGTGTGAGGAGCTGGCTGTGCAAGCAGAGCAAGATTTAAGGTAAGAAAACACACCTGTTAGGAGTGGGATTTGAACCCACGCCTCCATGAAGAGACCAGAAGGCTCAGCTTCACTGAAGATCAAGCTCTCTTGAGTCTGGCTCCTTAGACCACTCGGCCATCCTGACAGCCAAAACATTGTGCAGGTCTGACTCTTCAGTCTGCACTTGTTGATGCTGCCGCTTGCAATGTTCCTATCAAAGTCACAGCTTTAAAGGCCCCACAATATAACATGGCCAAGAAAAAAAAAAAAAACAGAACAAGAAACAAGGCACATGCACGACCACCGAGGGATGCAGATAACTTTTTATCGTCCTGCAATAGTAAAGCACATTTTACACAGGTCACAAGTTTTTAAAGGTCATTTCTGTCTAAGTGTGCATTGAGAGAGACTGAGGTTTTAGTGAGCAAACACAAAAGCTACTGCTGCCCAGTGTCGAACCGGGGAGCTTTTGCGTGTGAGGCAAATGTGATAACCACTACACTACAGAAGCAAGCTTGCTGGCTTGACTGAAGGAGCACAGTTCCACTCATATGTTTGCCCGATTTCCTCTATACTTGATCAGCAGTTGCTCAGAATGCGAGGGGTAAGTGTGAAAATTGCAGCGGTGTCAGCCAGCATGCATACACTCAGACGTCCTGAAAAGTCACAGCTGCGGGCAGAGACAGACAAATATCTGATGCCTAAATGCCAGGAACGCAAGCCTGTGAAATCATCACACAGGGCGCACTGAGAGCAAGCAGGAAGGAAGCCAAGGCATTGTAATCCATTTTTCGCCTGAGGCAAAAAATATGTTTTGCGCAACAATGCTTCGAGTGGAATGAGAAATGTTGAGGGGTTGTGTATTTTGAGCAGGATTTGATTGTTTTCCGCTAAAATGGGCTCGTCCGGGATTTGAACCCGGGACCTCTTGCACCCGAAGCGAGAATCATACCCCTAGACCAACGAGCCTGGGCACAGAAGTGCTACGGCTCCCACCCTGCTCCGAGGGTTGGTGGCAGAGAGTGGGAGACTACATCCCAAAGCAAGAAACGCTCATGGTGCTCTCTTCTGCAGTATGACTAGAGTCATTTGCATGGTCGACATCGAACATGACATAAAAAGCCTTTATCCTTTAGACATTTTGTCCCAGATTTACAAGAAAATGACTGAGCGCGACGCTGTGCCAAATTTGCAAGCCCCACGCTCCGTCATTTTCAAAATGCAGGGAAGCGCCGTATTTAGTAGAACACAGCGCACCCCTGTGCTTCCCCCTGCGCCAGCTCTAAATTAGCTGCTGAGCGCCAACGCAGCCGTTCTTGCACCATGGTACAAGGATGACTGCGTTGAGGGGGAAATTGTTTTTGTGCAGGAAGGGACACCTTCCTGGCCAAAAGAAAAATCTTCAATGGTGATTTGCTCTTACTTCTATGTGTGCTGCAGAATGCAGCACACATAGAAAGAGAAAAAACAAGGAGAAATGAAAACATTTATCCTCAGTGCGCCACTCTAACGATACCCCTGGGATGGCGTTGGATTTTGGCGCTGATGCAGATTTATGACAACTCCTAAATCTGGAGCAGCATTAAAATGCTATGGTGTTGCTGTGGCACACTCACAGCAACACCCATTGCACGCCCCTTCCAGGGAAAGCGCTGAATGCTAAGGTGCCGTATTTACAAGGTGGTGTTAAGCCACAAAAAGTGGCTGAACACCATCTTGTATATACCGCGCAGTGCATAGTGCCACCGGGGCGTCACTAAAAGTGATGCTCCGTTGGCGATTGGGCCTTGTAAGTCTGGCACTTTATTTGCTCAAGGTGTGTGTTCTTGGTGAGGGCAGGAAAGCTATTTTCGCTCTCATACCTTCCTTCCTTGGCTGGCTTGAATGCAGTAGGCTCAGGCTTCAATGCAAAGGTCAAACAGTGAGCAACTGACTGACGTAAGCTGGCGCAACTCCTCTTGGTGAGTTGTGACAGATGCCCCAGGAGCATAGTACCTCACGATGGTGAGGGATAGACACAGTCTCTTTTATCTCAGCTTGCCTGTCAGCTGAGTCAGGAAATGCAAATACTGGGAAAAAGCCAAGCGACTTGCTGTATTTGCTTGGCTTCGAACCAGGGACCTTTTGCATGTGAGGTGCGCATGATAACCACTAAACGACACAAACAGACACACTTGCCGCTTTGCTTCATGTGGCTATGCATTGTACTGGAACCACCACACTATGGAAACAGACACACCTGCTTGCTTTATGTGGCTCTGCATTGGACTGGGATGCAAGGACTGAGGGCCAATGTTCATGACGCTCAAAGCTGAGCCTTCCGGAACACGATCTCTTGCCTTGGAAGAAAGGAACTGGCATCACTTTCATTCCAAGAGGTGATTTCAGAACTGGACCCGAAATTACCATGGAGAAGCACTGTGCATTTAATGTTCCTATGAGCACTGCTGCTCCAGCACAGAAAAGCAGTTGCAAAGAAATCTCGCATACCTTCATGATGCTGAACCGTCTCAACGCAGGTATAAAGCATGTATTGCATTGCAACATGACATCTTACAAGAGTGAAAAGCAGAAATACTCCTGTTTAAAACAAAGACTGAACCTATAGAGGTAAGGGTTTGTCTGGGATTGAACCAAGGTCCTCTCACACCCGAAGCGAGAATCATACCTCTACACCAACTAGACTGCTGCTGCAGAGGCATTTGAAACATCTTCTGAAGCGTCTTACAGGAAAGCAGGGCCATTTGGAGGCTCTCTCTCTAAGCGTGCCATAGCAATTGATGTTTTCTGTCAAGGATTTTTTGTTTGTCTCTAGCAAGGAAAGAGGTAGTCAAGACGCCCTGTGCCAGTGAGCTGAACTAGGGCACTGATGTGAAAAGCAGACCCTTTCTGGTAGTTGTAACCCTCTGCAAGTCCTGGACCCTTGCACCTTAGACTTCCAGACCAGAAGCACTGAAGGGCCTGCTAGCTCTTGAGCCAGAGAAGCATGCCTCTTGGATTCAAGCACACTTGCTCACTCAGCGCTTGATCAGGCGAGATTTATAGTAGTGGCTCATAGGCCTGAAACACTCACCTGGGAGACGCGGGGTGGCTGATTTCCCGGAATGGCCCTTGATGGGGAAATCACCTCCTTTCCCCCGCCTCATTTCAGAACTGTGCAAGTCGCAAGACAGTGTTCAGGGGTTCATGGGTACTGCCTACTCCCAGCTGCCTCTCTGTCTTCTTCATGTAAATTGCAAGTCACGAGGAGGCACCATTGCCAATATGCTCCGCCCACCTAACCAAGAAACCCAGTTTGAGTTTGTCTGCCTGTGTTGTTGCAGGGGCAGTGTCTTTTTGCCCAAAAGGTGGCAGGAGAGACTCACTTCAAACGATAGAATCAACTGCTTAAGTAGAAACCAGCATGGTAGTTACTGTCATAAAGTGCAGCTCTAACAGAAGGTGTGCCTGAGATGCCCCTTCCAGTAATACACAGAATTTTGATTGAGGGCCCAGCCGATGGGTTGGTGGATTTCTCCTAACATGCCACAGCAGCTTCCAAAGATAGTGGTGTGAGGAGCTGGCTGTGCAAGCAGAGCAAGATTTAAGGTAAGAAAACACACCTGTTAGGAGTGGGATTTGAACCCACGCCTCCATGAAGAGACCAGAAGGCTCAGCTTCACTGAAGATCAAGCTCTCTTGAGTCTGGCACCTTAGACCACTCGGCCATCCTGACAGCCAAAACATTGTGCAGGTCTGACTCTTCAGTCTGCACTTGTTGATGCTGCCGCTTGCAATGTTCCTATCAAAGTCACAGCTTTAAAGGCCCCACAATATAACATGGCCAAGAAAAAAAAAAAAAACAGAACAAGAAACAAGGCACATGCACGACCACCGAGGGATGCAGATAACTTTTTATCGTCCTGCAATAGTAAAGCACATTTTACACAGGTCACAAGTTTTTAAAGGTCATTTCTGTCTAAGTGTGCATTGAGAGAGACTGAGGTTTTAGTGAGCAAACACAAAAGCTACTGCTGCCCAGTGTCGAACCGGGGACCTTTTGCATGTGAGGCAAATGTGATAACCACTACACTACAGAAACAAGCTTGCTGGATTGACTGAAGGAGCACAGTTCCCCTCATATGTTTGCCCGATTTCCTCTATACTTGATCAGCAGTTGCTCAGAATGCGAGGGGTAAGTGTGAAAATTGCAGCGGTGTCAGCCAGCATGCATACACTCAGACGTCCTGAAAAGTCACAGCTGCGGGCAGAGACAGACAAATATCTGATGCATAAATGCCAGGAACGCAAGTCTGTGAAATCATCACACAGGGCGCACTGAGAGCAAGCAGGAAGGAAGCCAAGGCATTGTAATCCATTTTTCGCCTGAGGCAAAAAATATGTTT
This sequence comes from Pleurodeles waltl, assembly GCF_031143425.1. Taxonomy (NCBI): domain Eukaryota; kingdom Metazoa; phylum Chordata; class Amphibia; order Caudata; family Salamandridae; genus Pleurodeles; species Pleurodeles waltl. The sequence continues at coordinate 1,826,085 of NW_027150403.1, read as the reverse complement.
TGCGCAACAATGCTTCGAGTGGAATGAGAAATGTTGAGGGGTTGTGTATTTTGAGCAGGATTTGATTGTTTTCCGCTAAAATGGGCTTGTCTGGGATTTGAACCTGGGACCTCTTGCACACGAAGCGAGAATCATACCACTAGACCAACGAGCCTGGGCACAGAAGCGCTACGGCTCCCACCCTGCTCCGAGGGTTGGTGGCAGAGAGTGGGAGACTACATCCCAAAGCAAGAAACACCACATGGTGCTCTCTTCTGCAGTATGACTAGAGTCATTTGCATGGTCGTCATCGAACATGACATAAAAAGCCTCTATCCTTTAGACATTTTGTCCCAGATTTACAAGAAAATGACTGAGCGCGACGCTGTGCCAAATTTGCAAGCACCACGCTCCGTCATTTTCAAAATGCAGGGAAGCGCCGTATTTAGTAGAATACAGCGCACCCCTGTGCTTCCCCCTGCGCCAGCTCTAAATTAGCTGCTGAGCGCCAACGCAGCCGTTCTTGCACCATGGTACAAGGATGACTGCGTTGAGGGGGAAATTGTTTTTGTGCAGGAAGGGACACCTTCCTGGCCAAAAGAAAAATCTTCAATGGTGATTTGCTCTTACTTCTATGTGTGCTGCAGAATGCAGCACACATAGAAAGAGAAAAAACAAGGAGAAATGAAAACATTTCTCCTCAGTGCGCCACTCTAACGATACCTCTGGGATGGCGTTGGATTTTGGCGCTGACGCAGATTTACGACAACTCCTAAATCTGGAGCAGCATCAAAATGCTATGGTGTTGCTGTGGCACACTCACAGCAACACCCATTGCACGCCCCTTCCAGGGAAAGCGCTGAATGCTAAGGTGCCGTATTTACAAGGTGGTGTTAAGCCACAAAAAGTGGCTGAACGCCATCTTGTAAATACCGCGCAGTGCATAGTGCCACCGGGGCGTCACTAAAAGTGATGCTCCGTTGGCGATTGGGCCTTGTAAGTCTGGCACCTTATTTGCTCAAGGTGTGTGTTCTTGGTGAGGGCAGGAAAGCTATTTTCGCTCTCATACCTTCCTTCCTTGGCTGGCTTGAATGCGGTAGGCTCAGGCTTCAATGCAAAGGTCAAACAGTGAGCAACTGACTGACGTAACCTGGCGCAACTCCTCTTGGTGAGCTGTGACAGATGCCCCAGGAGCGTAGTACCTCACGATGGTGAGGGATAGACACAGTCTCTTTTATCTCAGCTTGCCTGTCAGCTGAGTCAGGAAATGCAAATACTGGGAAAAAGCCCAGCGACTTGCTGTTTTTGCTTGGCTTCGAACCAGGGACCTTTTGCATGTGAGGTGCGCATGATAAACACTACACAAACAGACACACTTGCCGGTTTGCTTCATGTGGCTATGCATTGTACTGGAACTACCACACTATGGAAACAGACACACCTGCTTGCTTTATGTGGCTCTGCATTGGACTGGGATGCAAGGACTGAGGGCCAATGTTCATGACACTCAAAGCTGAGCCTTCCGGAACACGATCTCTTGCCTTGGAAGAAAGGAACTGGCATCACTTTCATTCCAAGAGGTGATTTCAGAACTGGACCCGAAATTACCATGGAGAAGCACTGTGCATTTAATGTTCCTATGAGCACTGTTGCTCCAGCACAGAAAAGCAGTTGCAAAGAAATCTCGCATACCTTCATGATGCTGAACCGTCTCAACGCAGGTATAAAGCATGTATTGCATTGCAACATGACATCTTACAAGAGTGAAAAGCAGAAATACTCCTGTTTAAAACACAGACTGAACCTATAAAGGTAAGGGTTTGTCCGGGATTTGAACCAAGGTCCTCTCACACCCGAAGCGAGAATCATACCCCTACACCAACTAGACTGCTGCTGCAGAGGCATTTGAAACATCTTCTGAAGCGTCTTTCAGGAAAGCAGGGCCATTTGGAGGCTCTCTCTCTAAGCGTGCCATAGCAATTGATGTTTTCTGTCAAGGATTTTTTGTTTGTCTCTAGCAAGAAAAGAGGTAGTCAAGATGCCCTGTGCCAGTGAGCTGAACTAGGACACTGATGTGAAAAGCAGACCCTTTCTGGTAGTTGTAACCCTCTGCAAGTCCTGGACCCTTGCACCTTAGACTTCCAGACCAGAAGCACTGAAGGGCCTGCTAGCTCTTGAGCCAGAGAAGCATGCCTCTTGGATTCAAGCACACTTGCTCGCTCAGCGCTCGATCAGGTTCTATCAGCCGAGATTTATAGTAGTGGCTCATAGGCCTGAAACACTCACCTGGGAGACGCGGGGTGGCTGATTTCCCGGAATGGCCCTTGATGGGGAAATCACCTCCTTTCCCCCGCCTCATTTCAGAATTGTGTGCAAGTCGCAAGACAGTGTTCAGGGGTTCATGGGTACTGCCTACTCCCAGCTGCCTCTCTGTCTTCTTCATGTAAATTGCAAGTCACGAGGAGGCACCATTGCCAATATGCTCCGCCCACCTAACCAAGAAACCCAGTTTGAGCTTGTCTGCCTGTGTTGTTGCAGGGGCAGTGTCTTCTTTGCCCAAAAAGGTGGCAGGAGAGACTCACTTCAAACGATAGAATCAACTGCTTAAGTAGAAACCAGCATGGTAGTTACTGTCATAAAGTGCAGCTCTAACAGAAGGTGTGCCTGAGATGCCCCCTCCAGTAATACACAGAATTTTGATTGAGGGCCCAGCCGATGGGTTGGTGGATTTCTCCTCACATGCCACAGCACCTTCCAAAGATAGTGGTGTGAGGAGCTGGCTGTGCAAGCAGAGCAAGATTTAAGGTAAGAAAACACACCTGTTAGGAGTGGGATTTGAACCCACGCCTCCATGAAGAGACCCGAAGGCTCAGCTTCACTGAAGATCAAGCTCTCTTGAGTCTGACACCTTAGACCACTCGGCCATCCTGACAGCCAAAACATTGTGCAGGTCTGACTCTTCAGTCTGCACTTGTTGATGCTGCCGCTTGCAATGTTCCTATCAAAGTCACAGCTTTAAAGGCCCCACAATATAACATGGCCAAGAAAAAGAAAAAAAAACAGAACAAGAAACAAGGCACATGCACGACCACCGAGGGATGCAGATAACTTTTTATCGTCCTGCAATAGTAAAGCACATTTTACACAGGTCACAAGTTTTTAAAGGTCATTTCTGTCTAAGTTTGCATTGAGAGAGACTGAGGTTTTAGTGAGCAAACACAAAAGCTACTGCTGCCCAGTGTTGAACCGGGGACCTTTTGCGTGTGAGGCAAATGTGATAACCACTACACTACAGAAACAAGCTTGCTGGCTTGACTGAAGGAGCACAGTTCCCCTCATATGTTTGCCCGATTTCATCTATACTTGATCAGCAGTTGCTCAGAATGCGAGGGGTAAGTGTGAAAATTGCAGCGGTGTCAGCCAGCATGCATACACTCAGACGTCCTGAAAAGTCACAGCTGCGGGCAGAGACAGACAAATATCTGATGCCTAAATGCCAGGAACGCAAGCCTGTGAAATCATCACACAGGGCGCACTGAGAGCAAGCAGGAAGGAAGCCAAGGCATTGTAATCCATTTTTCGCCTGAGGCAAAAAATATGTTTTGCGCAACAATGCTTCGAGTGGAATGAGAAATGTTGAGGGGTTGTGTATTTTGAGCAGGATTTGATTGTTTTCCCCTAAAATGGGCTCGTCCGGGATTTGAACCCGGGACCTCTCGCACCCGAAGCGAGAATCATACCCCTAGACCAACGAGCCTGGGCACAGAAGCGCTACAGCTCCCACACTGCTCCGAGGGTTGGTGGCAGAGAGTGGGAGACTACATCCCAAAGCAAGAAACGCCACATGGTGCTCTCTTCTGCAGTATGACTAGAGTCATTTGCATGGTCGTCATCGAACATGACATAAAAAGCCTTTATCCTTTAGACATTTTGTCCCAGATTTACAAGAAAATGACTGAGCGTGACGCTGTGCCAAATTTGCAAGCCCCACGCTCCATCATTTTCAAAATGCAGGGAAGCGCCGTATTTAGTAGAATACAGCGCACCCCTGTGCTTCCCCCTGCGCCAGCTCTAAATTAGCTGCTGAGCGCCAACGCAGCCGTTCTTGCACCATGGTACAAGGATGACTGCGTTGAGGGGGAAATTGTTTTTGTGCAGGAAGGGAAACCTTCCTGGCCAAAAGAAAAATCTTCAATGGTGATTTGCTCTTACTTCTATGTGTGCTGCAGAATGCAGCACACATAGAAAGAGAAAAAACGAGGAGAAATGAAAACATTTCTCCTCAGTGCGCCACTCTAACGATACCCCTGGGATGGCGTTGGATTTTGGCGCTGACGCAGGTTTACGACAACTCCTAAATCTGGAGCAGCATTAAAATGCTATGGTGTTGCTGTGGCACACTCACAGCAACACCCATTGCACGCCCCTTCCAGAGAAAGCGCTGAATGCTAAGGTGCCGTATTTACAAGGTGGTGTTAAGCCACAAAAAGTGGCTGAACGCCATCTTGTAAATACCGCGCAGTGCATAGTGCCACCGGGGCGTCACTAAAAGTGATGCTCCGTTGGCGATTGGGCCTTGTAAGTCTGGCACCTTATTTGCTCAAGGTGTGTGTTCTTGGTGAGGGCAGGAAAGCTATTTTCGCTCTCATACCTTCCTTCCTTGGCTGGCTTGAATGCGGTAGGCTCAGGCTTCAATGCAAAGGTCAAACAGTGAGCAACTGACTGACGTAAGCTGGCGCAACTCCTCTTGGTGAGTTGTGACAGATGCCCGAGGAGCATAGTACCTCACGATGGTGAGGGATAGACACAGTCTCTTTTATCTCAGCTTGCCTGTCAGCTGAGTCAGGAAATGCAAATACTGGGAAAAAGCCCAGCGACTTGCTTGGCTTCGAACCAGGGACCTTTTGCATGTGAGGTGCGCATGATAACCACTACACTACACAAACAGACACACTTGCCGGTTTGCTTCATGTGGCTATGCATTGTACTGGAACCACCACACTATGGAAACAGACACACCTGCTTGCTTTATGTGGCTCTGCATTGGACTGGGATGCAAGGACTGAGGGCCAATGTTCATGACGCTCAAAGCTGAGCCTTCCGGAACACGATCTCTTGCCTTGGAAGAAAGGAACTGGCATCACTTTCATTCCAAGAGGTGATTTCAGAACTGGACCCGAAATTACCATGGAGAAGCACTGTGCATTTAATGTTCCTATGAGCACTGCTGCTCCAGCACAGAAAAGCAGTTGCAAAGAAATCTCGCATACCTTCATGATGCTGAACCGTCTCAACGCAGGTATAAAGCATGTATTGCATTGTAACATGACATCTTACAAGAGTGAAAAGCAGAAATACTCCTGTTTAAAACACAGACTGAACCTATAAAGGTAAGGGTTTGTCTGGGATTGAACCAAGGTCCTCTCACACCCGAAGCGAAAATCATACACTTACACCAACTAGACTGCTGCTGCAGAGGCATTTGAAACATCTTCTGAAGCGTCTTTCAGGAAAGCAGGGCCATTTGGAGGCTCTCTCTATAAGCGTGCCATAGCAATTGATGTTTTCTGTCAAGGATTTTTTGTTTGTCTCTAGCAAGGAAAGAGGTAGTCAAGATGCCCTGTGCCAGTGAGCTGAACTAGAGCACTGATGTGAAAAGCAGACCCTTTCTGGTAGTTGTAACCCTCTGCAAGTCCTGGACCCTTGCACCTTAGACTTCCAGACCAGAAGCACTGAAGGGCCTGCTAGCTCTTGAGCCAGAGAAGCATGCCTCTTGGATTCAAGCACACTTGCTCACTCAGCGCTCGATCAGGCGAGATTTATAGTAGTGGCTCATAGGCCTGAAACACTCACCTGGGAGACGCGGGGTGGCTGATTTCCCGGAAAGGCCCTTGATGGGGAAATCACCTCCTTTCCCCCGCCTCATTTCAGAATTGTGTGCAAGTCGCAAGACAGTGTTCAGGGGTTCATGGGTACTGCCTAATCCCAGCTGCCTCTCTGTCTTCTTCATGTAAATTGCAAGTCACGAGGAGGCACCATTGCCAATATGCTCCGCCCACCTAACCAAGAAACCCAGTTTGAGCTTGTCTGCCTATGTTGTTGCAAGGGCAGTGTCTTCTTTGCCCAAAAGGTGGCAGGAGAGTCTCACTTCAAACGATAGAATCAACTGCTTAAGTAGAAACCAGCATGGTAGTTACTGTCATAAAGTGCAGCTCTAACAGAAGGTGTGCCTGAGATGCCCCTTCCAGTAATACACAGAATTTTGATTGAGGGCCCAACGGATGGGTTGGTGGATTTCTCCTCACATGCCACAGCAGCTTCCAAAGATAGTGGTGTGAGGAGCTGGCTGTGCAAGCAGAGCAAGATTTAAGGTAAGAAAACACGCCTGTTAGGAGTGGGATTTGAACCCACGCCTCCATGAAGAGACCAGAAGGCTCAGCTTCACTGAAGATCAAGCTCTCTTGAGTCTGGCACCTTAGACCACTCGGCCATCCTGACAGCCAAAACATTGTGCAGGTCTGACTCTTCAGTCTGCACTTGTTGATGCTGCCGCTTGCAATGTTCCTATCAAAGTCACAGCTTTAAAGGCCCCACAATATAACATGGCCAAGAAAAAAAAAAAAAACAGAACAAGAAACAAGGCACATGCACGACCACCGAGGGATGCAGATAACTTTTTATCGTCCTGCAATAGTAAAGCACATTTTACACAGGTCACAAGTTTTTAAAGGTCATTTCTGTCTAAGTGTGCATTGAGAGAGACTGAGGTTTTAGTGAGCAAACACAAAAGCTACTGCTGCCCAGTGTCGAACCGGGAACCTTTTGCGTGTGAGGCAAATGTGATAACCACTACACTATAGAAACAAGCTTGCTGGCTTGACTGAAGGAGCACAGTTCCCCTCATATGTTTGCCCGATTTCCTCTATACTTGATCAGCAGTTGCTCAGAATGCGAGGGGTAAGTGTGAAAATTGCAGCGGTGTCAGCCAGCATGCATACACTCAGACGTCCTGAAAAGTCACAGCTGCGGGCAGAGACAGACAAATATCTGATGCCTAAATGCCAGGAACGCAAGCCTGTGAAATCATCACACAGGGCGCACTGAGAGCAAGCAGGAAGGAAGCCAAGGCATTGTAATCCATTTTTCGCCTGAGGCAAAAAATATGTTTTGCGCAACAATGCTTCTAGTGGAATGAGAAATGTTGAGGGGTTGTGTATTTTGAGCAGGATTTGATTGTTTTCCGCTAAAATGGGCTTGTCCGGGATTTGAACCCGGGACCTCTCGCACCCGAAGCGAGAATCATACCCCTAGACCAACGAGCCTGGGCACAGAAGAGCTACGGCTCCCACCCTGCTCCGAGGGTTGGTGGCAGAGAGTGGGAGACTACATCCCAAAGTAAGAAACGCCACATGGTGCTCTCTTCTGCAGTATGACTAGAGTCATTTGCATGGTCGTCATCGAACATGACATAAAAAGCCTCTATCCTTTAGACATGTTGTCCCAGATTTACAAGAAAATCACTGAGCGCGACGCTGTGCCAAATTTGCAAGCCCCACGCTCCGTCATTTTCAAAATGCAGGGAAGCGCCGTATTTAGTAGAATACAGCGCACCCCTGTGCTTCCCCCGCACCAGCTCTAAATTAGCTGCTGAGCGCCAACGCAGCCGTTCTTGCACCATGGTACAAGGATGACTTCGTTGAGGGGGAAATTGTTTTTGTGCAGGAAGGGACACCTTCCTGGCCAAATGAAAAATCTTCAATGGTGATTTGCTCTTACTTCTATGTGTGCTGCAGAATGCAGCACACATACAAAGAGAAAAAACGAGGAGAAATGAAAACATTTCTCCTCAGTGCGCCACTCTAACGATACCCCTGGGATGGCGTTGGATTTTGGCGCTGACGCAGATTTACGACAACTCCTAAATCTGGAGCAGCATCAAAATGCTATGGTGTTGCTGTGGCACACTCACAGCAACACCCATTGCACGCCCCTTCCAGGGAAAGTGCTGAATGCTAAGGTGCCGTATTTACAAGGTGGTGTTAAGCCACAAAAAGTGGCTGAACGCCATCTTGTAAATACCACGCAGTGCATAGTGCCACCGGGGCGTCACTAAAAGTGATGCTCCGTTGGCGATTGGGCCTTGTAAGTCTGGCACCTTATTTGCTCAAGGTGTGTGTTCTTGGTGAGGGCAGGAAAGCTATTTTCGCTCTCATACCTTCCCTCCTTGGCTGGCTTGAATGCGGTAGGCTCAGGCTTCAATGCAAAGGTCAAACAGTGAGCAACTGACTGACGTAAGCTGGCCCAACTCCTCTTGGTGAGATGTGACAGATGCCCCAGGAGCGTAGTACCTCACGATGGTGAGGGATAGACACAGTCTCTTTTATCTCAGCTTGCCTGTCAGCTGAGTCAGGAAATGCAAATACTGGGAAAAAGCCCAGCGACTTGCTGTTTTTGCTTGGCTTCGAACCAGGGACCTTTTGCATGTGAGGTGCGCATGATAACCACTACACTACACAAACAGACACACTTGCCGGTTTGCTTCATGTTGCTATGCATTGTACTGGAACCACCACACTATGGAAACAGACACACCTGCTTGCTTTATGTGGCTCTGCATTGGACTGGGATGCAAGGACTGAGGGCCAATGTTCATGACGCTCAAAGGTGAGCCTTCCGGAACACGATCTCTTGCTTGGAAGAAAGGAACTGGCATCACTTTCATTCCAAGAGGTGATTTCAGAACTGGACCCGAAATTACCATGGAGAAGCACTGTGCGTTTAATGTTCCTATGAGCACTGCTGCTCCAGCACAGAAAAGCAGTTGCAAAGAAATCTTGCATACCTTCATGATGCTGAACCGTCTCAACGCAGGTATAAAGCATGTATTGCATTGCAACATGACATCTTACAAGAGTGAAAAGCAGAAATACTCCTGTTTAAAACACAGACTGAACCTATAAAGGTAAGGGTTTGTCTGGGATTTGAACCAAGGTCCTCTCACACCCGAAGCGAGAATCATACCCCTACACCAACTAGACTGCTGCTGCAGAGGCATTTGAAACATCTTCTGAAGCGTCTTTCAGGAAATCAGGGCCATTTGGAGGCTCTCTCTCTAAGCGTGCCATAGCAATTGATGTTTTCTGTCAAGGATTTTTTGTTTGTCTCTAGCAAGGAAAGAGGTAGTCAAGATGCCCTGTGCCAGTGAGCTGAACTAGGGCACTGATGTGAAAAGCAGACCCTTTCTGGTAGTTGTAACCCTCTGCAAGTCCTGGACCCTTGCACCTTAGACTTCCAGACCAGAAGCACTGAAGGGCCTGCTAGCTCTTGAGCCAGAGAAGCATGCCTCTTGGATTCAAGCACACTTGCTCACTCAGCGCTCGATCAGGCTCGATCAGGTGAGATTGATAGTAGTGGCTCATAGGCCTGAAACACTCACCTGGGAGACGCGGGGTGGCTGATTTCCCGGAATGGCCCTTGATGGGGAAATCACCTCCTTTCCCCCGCCTCATTTCAGAATTGTGTGCAAGTCGCAAGACAGTGTTCAGGGGTTCATGGGTACTGCCTACTCCCAGCTGCCTCTCTGTCTTCTTCATGTAAATTGCAAGTCACGAGGAGGCACCATTGCCAATATGCTAAGCCCACCTAACCAAGAAACCCAGTTTGAGCTTGTCTGCCTGTGTTGTTGCAGGGGCAGTGTCTTCTTTGCCCAAAAGGTGGCAGGAGAGACTCACTTCAAACGATAGAATCAACTGCTTAAGTAGAAACCAGCATGGTAGTTACTGTCATAAAGTGCAGCTCTAACAGAAGGTGTGCCTGAGATGCCCCTTCCAGTAATACACAGAATTTTGATTGAGGGCCCAGCCGATGGGTTGGTGGATTTCTCCTCACATGCCACAGCAGCTTCCAAAGATAGTGGTGTGAGGAGCTGGCTGTGCAAGCAGAGCAAGATTTAAGGTAAGAAAACACACCTGTTAGGAGTGGGATTTGAACCCACGCCTCCATGAAGATACCAGAAGGCTCAGCTTCACTGAAGATCAAGCTCTCTTGAGTCTGGCACCTTAGACCACTCGGCCATCCTGACAGCCAAAACATTGTGCAGGTCTGACTCTTCAGTCTGCACTTGTTGATGCTGCCGCTTGCAATGTTCCTATCAAAGTCACAGCTTTAAAGGCCCCACAATATAACATGGCCAAGAAAAAAAAAAAAAACAGAACAAGAAACAAGGCACATGCACGACCACCGAGGGATGCAGATAACTTTTTATCGTCCTGCAATAGTAAAGCACATTTTACACAGGTCACAAGTTTTTAAAGGTCATTTCTGTCTCACTGTGCATTGAGAGAGACTGAGGTTTTAGTGAGCAAACACAAAAGCTACTGCTGCCCAGTGTCGAATCGGGGACCTTTTGCGTGTGAGGCAAATGTGATAACCACTACACTACAGAAACAAGCTTGCTGGCTTGACTGAAGGAGCACAGTTCCCCTCATATGTTTGCCCGATTTCCTCTATACTTGATCAGCAGTTGCTCAGAATGCGAGGGGTAAGTGTGAAAATTGCAGCGGTGTCAGCCAGCATGCATACACTCAGACGTCCTGAAAAGTCACAGCTGCGGGCAGAGACAGACAAATATCTGATGCCTAAATGCCAGGAACGCAAGCCTGTGAAATCATCACACAGGGCGCACTGAGAGCAAGCAGGAAGGAAGCCAAGGCATTGTAATCCATTTTTCGCCTGAGGCAAAAAATATGTTTTGCGCAACAATGCTTCGAGTGGAATGAGAAATGTTGAGGGGTTGTGTATTTTGAGCAGGATTTGATTGTCTTCCGCTAAAATGGGCTCGTCCGGGATTTGAACCCGGGACCTCTCGCACCCGAAGCGAGAATCATACCCCTAGACCAACGAGCCTGGGCACAGAAGCACTACGGCTCCCACCCTGCTCCGAGGGTTGGTGGCAGAGAGTGGGAGACTACATCCCAAAGCAAGAAACGCCACATGGTGCTCTCTTCTGCAGTATGACTAGAGTCATTTGCATGGTCGTCATCGAACATGACATAAAAAGCCTCTATCCTTTAGACATTTTGTCCCAGATTTACAAGAAAATGACTGAGCGCGGCGCTGTGCCAAATTTGCAAGCCCCACGCTCCGTCATTTTTAAAATGCAGGGAAGCGCCGTATTTAGTAGAATACAGCGCACCCCTGTGCTTCCCCCTCCGCCAGCTCTAAATTAGCTGCTGAGCGCCAACGCAGCCGTTCTTGCACCATGGTACAAGGATGACTGCGTTGAGGGGGAAATTGTTTTTGTGCAGGAAGGGACACCTTCCTGGCCAAAAGAAAAATCTTCAATGGGAATTTGCTCTTACTTCTATGTGTGCTGCAGAATGCAGCACACATTGAAAGAGAAAAAATGAGGAGAAATGAAAACATTTCTCCTCAGTGCGCCACTCTAACGATACCTCTGGGATGGCGTTGGATTTTGGCGCTGACGCAGATTTACGACAACTCCTAAATCTGGAGCAGCATTAAAATGCTATGGTGTTGGGGGCGTGGCCGGGCCACGAAACAAGATGGCCGCTTAGAGCGAGAGCTCCGCGCCGAGGCGGTCCCGGAGGGGCGACGGGGGCGAGAAGACAGCCGGACAACACACCGGGTTCGGTGCCCCTCCACCCCTACAACAGCGGCGACACGGAACCATGTCCGGGGACCCCGTAGGAGCGGGACGCAAGGCAGGAAACTCGCGACTCGCCCCAGGCCGATAAGGCCTGGAGAAAGGGGCGGAGTCGCGTCTTCGGAAGACCGCGGACGGCGTGCCCGTAGCGGCAAGGAGCAAGCTGAACAGGCCGCAGGGACTGCGGGAGCCGTGACGACCCGCATCCATCTCCCTACAACGCCAACAAACACCCGTGGACCTTCCCCCCCCCCACAGGGAGACGGGAAGACGCAGCAAAGGGGTGCGGCCCCTTCGACAGCCGGGAGAGAAACCCAAAGAGAGGTAGGATCGAATCTCTTCAAAATAAGAACGGCATCGCCGGAGGCAGAGGCACGACCTCTCCCCTCTTTTCCATCACAGAGGGACAATAAAAACCCTCCCGCTGAGATAATAAACTTTCTCCCCCCCCCCTCCAGACAACTAATACTGAGGAGGGCAGAGGGGCACGACGGGAGGCACGTGGAGGCGAGGGGACGAGAGGGGTGAGCGACTGGGGGGGCACCGGAGATGAGGAGAGCCAGAGGGAGCCAAGAGAACAGAGATAGAGGAGAAGGGAGTGGACTGACACCAGTGTAAGCCACCGAACATCTATATCCTTATCGGAATCTACGGAGGGAATCTCGGGTCCCACGTGGTCAGACTCTGTAGACAATTGAGGCGATGCCCGGCAACAAACCGAACCATAAACCTGTCAGCAAGCCTGCACGACAACTATTATTCTCAGAAGCGCTACAACACAAACGCCTAACCCCCACGAAGATAAACCCTCAAACATCGCCACCTTTAAACGAGTCCACCACGATTCCTGATAAAGATCAATCCACGACTATGGACAGGATACTACAAGAGATCACCACCGTCAGCCGCCGCATAGAGGGGATGGACGCCTCTATAACTTCATTGACACTAGAAACCAAATCCATGCGATCTGACATTGCCGGCTTTCAATCTAGAGTGACAGGGCTAGAACAACGCATGGGATCACTAGAGACGCAGATCAACACGTCTCAGGTGCGAGAACAAGACTTCATCTACCTTAGGAGCAAACTAACGGACATGGAGGACAGGAGCCGGAGAGACAATATCCGCATACTTGGGCTCCCGGAAAACGAAGAAGGCTCGAATATGCAGACTTTTCTGACCTCCACTCTTCCTAAAATGATTTCATTGGACTTTGACCCGCCGGTAGAATTCCAACGGGCACACAGGATGGGCCCAAAACGCTCTGACAACTCCTCAAGGCCCCGCCCAATCATCGCATGCTTGCTGCGGCATAATCAAACCCGACAAATACTCCAAGTAGCACGCAACCACGCCCTTTCCGAATAGACCAGCACGAGATCCGAATAACCGCCGATTACTCCAATGAAACCAACGAACGTAGAAAGGCTTTCCTAGCCCTACGACCCCGGCTTCGCAAACTAGAGATGAAATACGGTCTCTTTGACCCTGCAAGAATGTGGGTTACAAAAAATGGAGTATCTAAGGACTTTTATAACCCCGACGAATTGAGACTCTTCCTTGACTCTTTCCAATCCCAGCCTATGGACTCTTACAACACAGACAGTGAGCATGACATTGTAGGAGGCAGTGATAGGGCCGAAACCCCCCACTCGGGAATAGAAAAGGTGAAGACGGCTCTACACGACACAGGAGCCAGTCATAGAGGTAGAGACATGGAGAGACTATCTAGATCATATGATGACAGGGGTCAGATTTTACACGCAGTAGTAACCCACACCCAATTATCGGAAAGAGACAAATCCCGCTCTCCTTTAAAGCCTACAACTGGGTCTTCTTGAGAAGGTAACGCGACAAGACGACTTATGGGACTATCGCCAGAGAGTCGAAAATAACAACTATAGACTCCGCGGAAGGATGAGTACCTTTCCAGATCATATGTGTATTACTATTGTAATTGTCTAAGACTGCTAGTATCAATGTTAAAACCAGATACATGAAAAATCTATGCTCTTTATGACTAGAGCCGAGACCCTATAATGGAAACTACCAGTAAATCGTTATTTGCCCTCAGTACACAACAGATGATGATTACTAGAACAGGGATCAGACCCCACCAACTCACTGTATGTTGAATAAGGGCCCGGTCCCGACCCTATAACCCTATAACAAGGTAACAAGGTAACAGGGGCATTAAACAGATAACAAAAAATAAACACTAATTAACTATCATGGAACTTACCTTACATTCCACACACTACAAAGTATCTCATGGTAGTAAACAACAAAGTATGTGAAACTTTCTTAATACACACCACACTCGACCAGCGCCGACATTAGAACCGTTTAGCCCCCATTATCACCCCAAGGGATGGGACTAGACCACGCAAAGATAAATTAATTCCAATACAGGGACACACAATACGATATAACCTGAAACATATCAAAGCTCCCACTACTTGACTTTACCTTATTCTACAATAAGAAACTGGGGAAAAAAAAAAAAAAATAGAACACGAGGACATAATACAACATAATAACGCATAACAAAGCGAAATATTATGACATTCTACACTGCCACTCCACACCACATTATAACATCACAATGTAAATTATAAACTATTAGCTATTCTTTTCCCCAGATGTTCGTACCTACCCCCATCCTAATCATTATTACTATCTTAAATTATCATCAACAACAGAACAACTATGATGTTGGCACATACCAAGTAAGACCTTAGTAGGTCAGTATTATGATGTAATAATACACGGCAAGGAGCTAGTAATAGGATGAGAAACGCACTATCCTCGCGTAACCCGGGGCTCAGCTACACTCATTACCTATCCTACGATTAATAGAGAGACGTTTGGCATAATGGCTCCTAACATGATAATGTGATAAGATGCCAGGATATGTTATGTCGATCAACCTAATATGTCATTGAACAGTTGTAAGGCGAGACGAGACGAGGCAGTGTTATAGTTGAAAAGAAATGCTCAGGAAGTATTATATTATACTGTATATTGGTATCTTTATGAACCCATGCATACGCGAGAACTATAATACTCTGTTTGAGCTCTCTCCCCCCCCTCCTCTGCCCTGCCCCCCCCTCCCCTCGCCAGCCGGTCTCGGTCTTTCTGTCTGCCCAGTCCCTACTTTAATTTACGACCCTATCTTATGAACTCCTAAACACCCTACGATATCATACAACATCAAGTACTAGGCACAACATCCTAAACACCATACCCCATCAACACCCGACACCCCCCTTCCTCCTCTCCAGCGCCGCTCAGGTACTATAGTTATTAACCGATCATTACTTCTGCCAATATACACTTTAGTTATATAACTAATACACTAGCCACTAACCACCGATGAACAGACCCACTTCCCGATACATAAACATAAGCACTGCTGTGTGCCCCCCCCCACCCCTCCTTATCACCGACATATCGATGACTGGCTGTCTGCTGTTTCCCCCCTTCGCCCCCCCCGATCGAGACCGCCCGACGGCAGGAGAGCTCCGAGAGAAATCGGTCCCGCCGTTTACAGACCTAACGAACGAAGGAGGTTGGACTCCTAACCTCCCTCATCCCTACCCTTCTCCACTTCTTCCCCCAAATTGCACGCTCTCTTGCTATACTCTCAATCTCAACTTCAGCACACGCATCCATCCCTTCCCCCCCTTCTCCATCTTTTCTTCTCCCTCTCATTTCTCCTTGCCTTCTTTTTCCCTCATATTTCCCCTCCATCTGGCTCTCGTCCTACTTACATTACCTCTCTTCCTTCACCCTCTCCTCTCTCTTCTCTTTCTTCTCCAGAGGATTCCCTTGGCCTCCACCAGCTACTAACCCCCGTATAAAACAAAATAAAATAAAACACCGTATCATATCGAAACACAACTCCCACTCTAACTACTAAGTCAATATCTCCCACCCTCCCTCCCCCCCCCACCAACACCAACCCTGGATCGAGGGTGCTTACTTACTTACTCACAATTAGCCAATATGTCGAAGCCCCACCCTCAAGCGACGCGACCATTACGCATACTCTCTTGGAATGTACACGGCATGACGAGCTATGTTAAGCGGAAAAAGATACTGTCCTATCTTCAATCCAAAAAAACAGATATAGCTCTGATTCAAGAGACTCACCTTGACACTCTGGAATCCAGTAAACTTAAACGGGATTGGTTAGGGAGGGTTGCCTTCAGCTGCCGTCCAACGAGTCAGGAATCTGGAAGTAACGGACCCCGCAAATGTGGAGTGGCGATACTAGTGCGTAAATCCCTCCCGGTCACTATCATTAAAACCTGGAATGATACGGAAGGAAGGTATATATTTGCTAAATTAAAACTAGGGGACACTGTTTTATGCGTGGGATCCGTTTACGCACCAACCGGCCCAAAACGCCCATTCCTTCTACAGCTAAATCGCCTCCTGACAGAAATCGGAACTACTCGATACATAATTGGGGGAGACTGGAATCTCGTCCAAGACGCCATAATGGATAGGACAGGCCCTGTCGATGTATGTAACAATCACGACAGAGCGCTTCTGACAGACCTGACCACTGACGTCGGTCTGGTGGACTGCTGGAGAATACAACACCCGAAAGATAAAGAATATACTTTCTTATCCACCGTCCATGGCACCCAATCGCGTCTGGATTATTTCTTAGTATCACACACTGTAATCCCTCATATACAAGACACCTGTATCCTAGACAGCGGGCTCTCAGATCACTCCCCAATACTAATCCGGATCCAGGTGGGACTCTCCTTCTCTGGTCGTAAACCATGGCGACTGGCTGTACACAGATATCGCTCTCCACAAGGGAAGGAACAATTAAAAGCTCATGTAACCACATACATGGCCGAGAATTCAGGCACTGTATCCTCAAAAAGGATCCTAAGGGCGGCAGCAAAAGCAACCCTAAGAGGGAATATGATGCGAGATGCAGCACTGGCCAACAAAGACAGAATAGCCCGCCAAACCACCTTAGAGACCACGATACAGGACCTCACTAAACAATATACCGCCCAACCATCCCCTAGGCTGCGACACGCCTTAGAACAGGCCCGCATGGCACACAATGAACTCTATACATCTCAGGCGGAATACGCACTGCAAAAATTGCGAGGCAGCCATTACGAACAAGGGGAAAAAGCAGGTCGCCTCCTAGCGGCGCAGCTCCGACAAAGAGAGGCAGCCTCTGCCATTGCGGCCATAACATCTTCTTCAGGAGCAGTGCTAACTCGCCCACAAGACATTGTAAACGAGTTCGCCAAGTACTACCGACATTTGTACACTCCTGAAACAACAACAAATCAAACACAAATGGAGACATTTCTTGCCGCGGCCAATCTACCCCGTCTGTCTGAGGCAGGCAGGGCCCTCTTGGACGGTAACATAAGCAAAGAAGAGATAACCCAAGTTATAACAAGCCTCCCCTACCATAAATCACCAGGAGAGGACGGATTCCCTGCGGAATTGTATAAATGGACTGGGGAGGAGGCAATAACCGCAGTACATGAAGCACTGACGGAAGCATGTCAAGAAGGCTCCCTGGGCGCTCTATCCAATAAAGCCACGATTGTCATCTTGCCTAAGCCAGGGAGAGACCCCCTTCTTTGCGGCAGTTACCGTCCTATCTCCCTTTTGAATGGGGATGTCAAACTCCTAGCCAGTGTTCTAGCAGCGCGGCTCCGCAAGGTGATACCATCATTGATTCACAATACCCAAGTTGGATTTGTACCAGGCCGTACCTCCAGAAATCATATGCGAACTCTTTGCCATACACTGTTAGAATCCATACAATTACCTGACGAAGCCCTAGCCCTGTCCCTAGACGCGGAGAAAGCATTCGACCGCATTGAGTGGCCCTACCTATTCACAACCATGAAGCATTTTGGCCTGGGGGAACAATTTATCTCTAAAGTACGTTTATTATATGACCACCCCACAGCACAGGTTAACTGTGGGGGCATCATGTCAGACCCATTCCCTATCGGAAGGGGCACACGCCATGGATGCCCTTTGTCACCACTTCTATTTTTATTGGCCATGGAACCCCTAGCTGCCACCATACGAAATTCTCACCAAATAAAAGGGATCCATATCACCGGGGGCATAACCAAAATATATCTCTACGCAGACGACATTCTGTTAACAATGTCCGATCTAGAAACCTTGCTCCCAGCATTACTTTCCACTATAGAAGACTTTGCATCCCTATCCGGATATCGGGTAAACTGGGATAAAAGTGAGGCACTCCCATTATCCCGCATAACGACGAGGGCAGCGATACATGGCCTTCAATTCAAATGGACCCCGACCCGCCTTAAATATTTAGGAACGTTTATTAACAGAGGTCTAGAATATATGGTCAGGGACAACATAGACCCCCTTATATCTAAAATGAAACAAGACTTTGCCAAATGGTCCCTACTAGGCCTGTCCATGTGGGGCAGGACACAGGCGGTCAGAATGGTCACCTTACCACGCTTCACATACGTGTTAGGCATGCTTCCCCTACAGATACCTCTTTCCTCACTCCGATTAATAGACGCATCCATAAGGGCCTTCGTCTGGGGCTCCTCACGCCCAAGACTGAAACCTGCAATAATACTGGCACGACGGCTCTACGGAGGATTAGGACTACCCTCGGTAGAACAATACTCTCTGGCCCTACAACTCTCACAGCTAATATATACGCTTCCGGATATAGCCGATCCACCGCAATGGGTGATCACAGAGAAACTCCTATATGGACAGTATACGGAGATGGGAGGAACATACGCCGACCACGTTCCCTTAACTAACCCCATCCTCAAGGCTACAAACACAGCGTGGTGCAGAGCCCATCGACTACTAGGAGTACACCCCTCCCTGCATACTCAGGCTCCCATAGCAGGGAATAAAAGCATTAAAATAGGAGGGACTATTCTCAGATGGCCCCAATGGTCCGAGGCAGGTATCCACAATATATCTCACATAATAGATGGAGATAGCTTCCGCACATTCGCCTCCCTCCAGGAAGAATTCAGTATCCAAAGTAACCAGGAGTGGCGATATCTACAGCTCAAACACTGTATGCGGAGAACATTAGGAACCCCCCCGTGGCTGCTCAAAACCTCACCCATCGTCACCTATCTTCAGAAATGGGGCCGACAAAAAGGCGTCTTGGCTGGCCTCTATGCCGAATTAACTAACCACCTTTACTCTCAGCCTTTACTTGAACGACTACGCTTAAAGTGGCAGGACATACTAGAGATAACCTACACGGACGAAGAATGGCCAGACATACTAGAAGCCCTTGACAGGGGCGTACGTGAAGCACGCCTGAAATTTTGCCTATTTAAAATCCTTCAGGGATGGTACTGGACCCCCGTTAAACTCTTCAGGGCAGGGCTGATACCTCACGCGAACTGTTGGAGATGCACAGAGCCATATTGCGATCAACTTCATATTTTATGCCACTGCCCCATGGTACAGTCACTATGGGACGTGGTACGCCTCGCCTTATCGGACTTCATACAGATACCAAAACCGACCCCACCTGCATTTATCATCCTACATGACATTCGCCCGTATCCCTCCCTATCGCGGGCACATAAACGATTAATCCACACGGCGCTAGCCACGGCCAAAATATGCATACTCCGGCACTGGAGATCTAGCATTGCCCCCACACCCATGGAATGGATGACGGCCATGTATCAAACGGCTACCCATGAACGAGTGATTTATAACCTACAGCACCAAGCAGAACAATTTGAGGAGGTCTGGCGCCCATTCTTGAAGAGACCATGAAGCGGCTGGTGGATGACCAACGGATGATCAATGTTCAATGATCAATGATTAGGGAATATTAATTACCAATCACCCTCTGAGAATCCTAGACTCCGGAAACACATTTAATCTTCTACTGCCCCCTCTCTCTCTCCCCAGCTACGCTATCCTCTCTTCTCTCTCTCTTTTTTCTCTCTCTCTATCAATCCACAGGCCTCTAATTTTGTCACATGCCCGAGACCCTGAACTACCCAACATAGAAATACAAGTCGCTTCCTAACACAAACAAGGACTGAGAAATCAACTCATATAAGACGTAGACACTCTCTAACCGACCTTACCATATCTATCATACATATCATCTACCCCTAGATAATAACTTGCTACAGACGGAGAAGTACAGAACGATCTACTCTTAGGCCTGAACAAGCTAGTCTCAGGATACAAAGACCCCCTGCCTACCTCGAGTCTCTTCATTCTACACTCCCCCGTGATTACCCTTCCTCTTTCTCCCTCTTTCTTTCCCTTATCTCCCCCTCCCCATTTCATATGACTATTTTGTCTCTCCCCTATACCAAGACCAACCCCTCCTACACAACCCTATCCTCTCTCCCCCTCCCCTTACCACCCCCCCCTCCTGCTTTCCACTCTTCTTCAAAATAAGGGTACACAACTCAACTATGCAACTGGGAATTTTTACTTACCTGACAGTACATGTATATATGCTTACAATGGAAATAATTGTGGTAAACGAACAAAAACAATGTTTTGAAAGCTAAACAGTTTGTTTATATGCTGTATGTACCGCCTTATATATTCTTAATAAAACTTTTGAAACTTAAAAAAAAAAAAGAAAAAAAAGCAATTACTTCAATCCTAAAAAAAAAAAAAAAAAAAAAAAGAAAATGCTATGGTGTTGCTGTGGCACACTCACAGCAACACCCATTGCACGCCCCTTCCAGGGAAAGCGCTGAATGCTAAGGTGCCGTATTTACAAGGTGGTGTTAAGCCACAAAAAGTGGCTGAACGCCATCTTGTAAATACCGCGCAGTGCATAGTGCCACCGGGGCGTCACTAAAAGTGATGCTCCGTTGGCGATTGGGCCTTGTAAGTCTGGCACCTTATTTGCTCAAGATGTGTGTTCTTGGTGAGGGCAGGAAAGCTATTTTCGCTCTCATACCTTCCTTCCTTGGCTGGCTTGAATGCGGTAGGCTCAGGCTTCAATGCAAAGGTCAAACAGTGAGCAACTGACTGACGTAAGCTGGCGCAACTCCTCTTGGTGAGCTGTGACAGATGCTCCAGGAGCATAGTACTTCACAATGGTGAGGGATAGACACAGTCTCTTTTATCTCAGCTTGCCTGTCAGCTGAGTCAGGAAATGCAAATACTGGGAGAAAGCCCAGCGACTTGCTGTATTTGCTTGGCTTGGAACCAGGGACCTTTTGCATGTGAGGTGCGCATGATAACCACTACACTACACAAACAGACACACTTGCCGGCTTGCTTCATGTGGCTATGCATTGTACTGGAACCACCACACTATGGAAACAGACACACCTGCTTGCTTTATGTGGCTCTGCATTGGACTGGGATGCAAGGACTGAGGGCTAATGTTCATGACGCTCAAAGCTGAGCCTTCCGGAACACGATCTCTTGCCTTGGAAGAAAGGAACTGGCATCACTTTCATTCCAAGAGGTGATTTCAGAACTGGACCTGAAATTACCATGGAGAAGCACTGTGCATTTAATGTTCCTATGAGCACTGCTGCTCCAGCACAGAAAAGCAGTTGCAAAGAAATCTCGCATACCTTCATGATGCTGAACCGTCTCAACGCAGGTATAAAGCATGTATTGCATTGCAACATGACATCTTACAAGAGTGAAAAGCAGAAATACTCCTGTTTAAAACACAGACTAAACCTATAAAGGTAAGGGTTTGTCTGGGATTTGAACCAAGGTCCTCTCACACCCGAAGCGAGAATCATACCCCTATACCAACTAGACTGCTGCTGCAGAGGCATTTGAAACATCTTCTGAAGCGTCTTTCAGAAAAGCAGGGCCATTCGGAGGCTCTCTCTCTAAGCGTGCCATAGCAATTGATGTTTTCTGTCAAGGATTTTTTGTTTGTCTCTAGCAAGGAAAGAGGTAGTCAAGATGCCCTGTGCCAGTGAGCTGAACTAGGGCACTGATGTGAAAAGCAGACCCTTTCTGGTAGTTGTAACCCTCTGCAAGTCCTGGACCCTTGCAACTTAGACTTTCAGACCAGAAGCACTGAAGGGCCTGCTAGCTCTTGAGCCAGAGGAGCATGCCTCTTGGATTCAAGCACACTTGCTCGCTCAGCGCTCGATCAGGCGAGATTTATAGTAGTGGCTCATAGGCCTGAAACACTCACTTGGGAGACGCGGGGTGGCTGATTTCCCGGAATGGCCTTGATGGGGAAATCACATCCTTTCCCCCGCCTCATTTCAGAATTGTGTGCAAGTCGCAAGACAGTGTTCAGGGGTTCATGGGTACTGCCTACTCCCAGCTGCCTCTCTGTCTTCTTCATGTAAATTGCAAGTCACGAGGAGGCACCATTGCCAATATGCTCCGCCCACCTAACCAAGAAACCCAGTTTGAGCTTGTCTGCTTGTGTTGTTGCAGGGGCAGTGTCTTCTTTGCCCAAAAGGTGGCAGGAGAGACTCACTTCAAACGATAGAATCAACTGCTTAAGTAGAAACCAGCATGGTAGTTACTGTCATAAAGTGCAGCTCTAACAGAAGGTGTGCCTGAGATGCCCCTTCCAGTAATACACAAAATTTTGATTGAGGGCCCAGCCGATGGGTTGGTGGATTTCTCCTCACATGCCACAGCAGCTTCCAAAGATAGTGGTGTGAGGAGCTGGCTGTGCAAGCAGAGCAAGATTTAAGGGAAGAAAACACACCTGTTAGGAGTGGGATTTGAACCCACACCTCCATGAAGAGACCAGAAGGCTCAGCTTCACTGAAGATCAAGCTCTCCTCAGTCTGGCACCTTAGACCACTCGGCCATCCTGACAGCCAAAACATTGTACAGGTCTGACTCTTCAGTCTGCACTTGTTGATGCTGCCGCTTGCAATGTTCCTATCAAAGTCACAGCTTTAAAGGCCCCACAATATAACATGGGCAAGAAAAAAAAAAAAAACAGAACAAGAAACAAGGCACATGCACGACCACCGAGGGATGCAGATAACTTTTTATCGTCCTGCAATAGTAAAGCACATTTTACACAGGTCACAAGTTTTTAAAGGTCATTTCTGTCTAAGTGTGCATTGAGAGAGACTGAGGTTTTAGTGAGCAAACACAAAAGCTACTGCTGCCCAGTGTCGAACCGGGGACCTTTTGCGTGTGAGGCAAATGTGATAACCACTACACTACAGAAACAAGCTTGCTGGCTTGACTGAAGGAGCACAGTTCCTCTCATATGTTTGCCCGATTTCCTCTATACTTGATCAGCAGTTGCTCAGAATGCGAGGGGTAAGTGTGAAAATTGCAGCGGTGTCAGCCAGCATGCATACACTCAGACGTCCTGAAAAGTCACAGCTGCGGGCAGAGATAGACAAATATCTGATGCCTAAATGCCAGGAACGCAAGCCTGTGAAATCATCACACAGGGCGCACTGAGAGCAAGCAGGGAGGAAGCCAAGGCATTGTAATCCATTTTTCGCCTGAGGCAAAAAATATGTTTTGCGCAACAATGCTTGGAGTGGAATGAGAAATGTTGAGGGGTTGTGTATTTTGAGCAGGATTTGATTGTTTTCCGCTAAAATGGGCTCGTCTGGGATTTGAACCCAGGACCTCTCGCACCCGAAGCGAGAATCATACCCCTAGACCAACGAGCCTGGGGACAGAAACGCTACAGCTCCCACCCTGCTCCGAGGGTTGGTGGCCGAGAGTGTGAGACTACATCCCAAAGCAAGAAACGCCACATGGTGCTCTCTTCTGCAGTATGACTAGAGTCATTTGCATGGTCGTCATCGAACATGACAT
Source organism: Pleurodeles waltl (assembly GCF_031143425.1). Classification (NCBI taxonomy): domain Eukaryota; kingdom Metazoa; phylum Chordata; class Amphibia; order Caudata; family Salamandridae; genus Pleurodeles; species Pleurodeles waltl. The sequence goes on along the minus strand of NW_027150403.1, from coordinate 1,802,636 downwards.
AAAAAGCCTCTATCCTTTAGACATTTTGTCCCAGATTTACAAGAAAATGACTGAGCGCAATGCTGTGCCAAATTTGCAAGCCCCACGCTCCGTCATTTTAAAAATGCAGGGAAGCGCCGTATTTAGTAGAATACAGCGCACCCCTGTGCTTCCCCCTGCGCAAGCTTTAAATTAGCTGCTGAGCGCCAACGCAGCCGTTCTTGCACCATGGTACAAGGATGACTGCGTTGAGGGGGAAATTGTTTTTGTGCAGGAAGGGACACCTTCCTGGCCAAAAGAAAAATCTTCAATGGTGATTTGCTCTTACTTCTATGTGTGCTGCATTCTGCAGCACACATAGAAAGAGAAAAAACGAGGAGAAATGAAAACATTTCTCCTCAGTGCGCCACTCTAACGATACCCCTGGGATGGCGTTGGATTTTGGCGCTGACGCAGATTTACGACAACTCCTTAATCTGGAGCAGCATTAAAATGCTATGGTGTTGCTGTGGCACACTCACAGCAACACCCATTGCACTCCCCTTCCAGGGAAAGCGCTGAATGCTAAGGTGCCGTATTTACAAGGTGGTGTTAAGCCACAAAAAGTGGCTGAACGCCATCTTGTAAATACCGCGCAGTGCATAGTGCCACCGGGGCGTCACTAAAAGTGATGCTCCGTTGGCAATTGGGCCTTGTAAGTCTGGCACCTTATTTGCTCAAGGTGTGTGTTCTTGGTGAGGGCAGGAAAGCTATTTTCGCTCTCATACCTTCCTTCCTTGGCTGGCTTGAATGCGGTAGGCTCAGGCTTCAATGCAAAGGTCAAACAGTGAGCAACTGACTGACGTAAGCTGGCGCAACTCCTCTTGGTGAGCTGTGACAGATGCCCCAGGAGCGTAGTACCTCACGATGGTGAGGGATAGGCACAGTCTCTTTTATCTCAGCTCGCCTGTCAGCTGAGTCAGGAAATGCAAATACTGGGAAAAAGCCCAGCGACTTGCTGTATTTGCTTGGCTTCGAACCAGGGACCTTTTGCATGTGAGGTGCGCATGATAACCTCTACACTACACAAACAGACACACTTGCTGGCTTGCTTCATGTGGCTATGCATTGTACTGGAACCACCACACTATGGAAACAGACACACCTGCTTGCTTTATGTGGCTCTGCATTGGACTGGGATGCAAGGACTGAGGGCTAATGTTCATGACGCTCAAAGCTGAGCCTTCCGGAACACGATCTCTTGCCTTGGAAGAAAGGAACTGGCATCACTTTCATTCCAAGAGGTGATTTCAGAACTGGACCCGAAATTACCATGGAGAAGCACTGTGCATTTAATGTTCCTATGAGCACTGCTGCTCCAGCACAGAAAAGCAGTTGCAAAGAAATCTCGCATACCTTCATGATGCTGAACCGTCTCAACGCAGGTATAAAGCATGTATTGCATTGCAACATGACAACTTACAAGAGTGAAAAGCAGAAATACTCCTGTTTAAAACACAGACTGAACCTATAAAGGTAAGGGTTTGTCTGGGATTTGAACCAAGGTCCTCTCACACCCGAAGCGAGAATCATACCCTATACCAACTAGAGTGCTGATGCAGAGGCATTTGAAACATCTTCTGAAGCGTCTTTAAGGAAAGCAGGGCCATTTGGAGGCTCTCTCTCTAAGCGTGCCATAGCAATTGATGTTTTCTGTCAAGGATTTTTTGTTTGTCTCTAGCAAGGAAAGAGGTAGTCAAGATGCCCTGTGCCAGTGAGCTGAACTAGGGCACTGATGTGAAAAGCAGACCCTTTCTGGTAGTTGTAACCCTCTGCAAGTCCTGGACCCTTGCACCTTAGACTTCCAGACCAGAAGCACTGAAGGGCCTGCTAGCTCTTGAGCCAGAGAAGCATGCCTCTTGGATTCAAGCACAATTGCTCGCTCAGCGCTCGATGAGGTTCGATCAGGCGAGATTTATAGTAGTGGCTCATAGGCCTGAAACACTCACCTGGGAGACGCGGGTGGCTGATTTCCCGGAATGGCCCTTGATGGGGAAATCACCTCCTTTCCCCAGCCTCATTTCAGAATTGTGTGCAAGTCGCAAGACAGTGTTCAGGGGTTCATGGGTACTGCCTACTCCCAGCTGCCTCTCTGTCTTCTTCATGTAAATTGCAAGTCACGAGGAGGCAACATTGCTAATATGCTCATCCCACCTAACCAAGAAACCCAGTTTGAGCTTGTCTGCCTGTGTTGTTGCAGGGGCAGTGTCTTCTTTGCCCAAAAGGTGGCAGGAGAGACTCACTTCAAACGATAGAATCAACTGCTTAAGTAGAAACCAGCATGGTAGTTACTGTCATAAAGTGCAGCTCTAACAGAAGGTGTGCCTGAGATGCCCCTTCCAGTAATACACAGAATTTTGATTGAGGGCCCAGCCGATGGGTTGGTGGATTTCTCCTCACATGCCACAGCAGCTTCCAAAGATAGTGGTGTGAGGAGCTGGCTGTGCAAGCAGAGCAAGATTTAATGGAAGAAAACACACCTGTTAGGAGTGGGATTTGAACCCACGCCTCCATGAAGAGACCAGAAGGCTCAGTTTCACTGAAGATCAAGCTCTCTTGAGTCTGGCACCTTAGACCACTCGGCCATCCTGACAGCCAAAACATTGTGCAGGTCTGACTCTTCAGTCTGCACTTGTTGATGCTGCCGCTTGCAATGTTCCTATCAAAGTCACAGCTTTAAAGGCCCCACAATATAACATGGCCAAGAAAAAAAAAAAAAACAGAACAAGAAACAAGGCACATGCACGACCACCGAGGGATGCAGATAACTTTTTATCGTCCTGCAATAGTAAAGCACATTTTACACAGGTCACAAGTTTTTAAAGGTCATTTCTGTCTAAGTGTGCATTGAGAGAGACTGAGGTTTTAGTGAGCAAACACAAAAGCTACTGCTGCCCAGTGTCGAACCGGGGACCTTTTGCGTGTGAGGCAAAAGTGATAACCACTACACTACAGAAACAAGCTTGTTGGCTTGACTGAAGGAGCACAGTTCCCCTCATATGTTTGCCCGATTTCCTCTATACTTGATCAGCAGTTGCTCAGAATGCGAGGGGTAAGTGTGAAAATTGCAGCGGTGTCAGCCAGCATGCATACACTCAGACGTCCTGAAAAGTCACAGCTGCGGGCAGAGACAGACAAATATCTGATGCCTAAATGCCAGGAACGCAAGCCTGTGAAATCATCACACAGGGCGCACTGAGAGCAAGCAGGAAAGAAGCCAAGGCATTGTAATCCATTTTTCGCCTGAGGCAAAAAATATGTTTTGCGCAACAATGCTTCGAGTGGAATGAGAAATGTTGAGGGGTTGTGTATTTTGAGCAGGATTTGATTGTTTTCCACTAAAATGGGCTCATCCGGGATTTGAACCCAGGACGTCTCGCACCCGAAGCGAGAATCATACCCCTAGACCAACGAGCCTGGGCACAGAAGCGCTACGGCTCCCACCCTGCTGCGAGGGTTGGTGGCAGAGAGTGGGAGGCTACATCCCAAAGCAAGAAACGCCACATGGTGCTCTCTTCTGCAGTATGACTAGAGTCATTTGCATGGTCGTCATCGAACATGACATAAAAAGCCTCTATCCTTTAGACATTTTGTCCCAGATTTACAAGAAAATGACTGAGCGCAACGCTGTGCCAAATTTGCAAGCCCCACGCTCCGTCATTTTCAAAATGCAGGGAAGCGCCGTATTTAGTAGAATACAGCGCACCCCTGTGCTTCCCCCTGCGCCAGCTCTAAATTAGCTGCTGAGCGCCAACGCAGCCGTTCTTGCACCATGGTACAAGGATGACTGCGTTGAGGGGGAAATTGTTTTTGTGCAGGAAAGGACACCTTCCTGGCCAAAAGAAAAATCTTCAATGGTGATTTGCTCTTACTTCTACGTGTGCTGCAGAATGCAGCACACATAGAAAGAGAAAAAACGAGGAGAAATGAAAACATTTCTCCTCAGTGCGCCACTCTAACAATACCCCTGGGATGGAGTTGGATTTTGGCGATGACGCAGATTTACGACAACTCCTAAATCTGGAGCAGCATCAAAATGCTATGGGGTTGCTGTGGCACACTCACAGCAACACCCATTGCACGCCCCTTCCAGGGAAAGCGCTGAATGCTAAGGTGCCGTATTTACAAGGTAGTGTTAAGCCACAAAAAGTGGCTGAACGCCATCTTGTAAATACCGCGCAGTGCATAGTGCCACCGGGGCGTCACTAAAAGTGATGCTCCGTTGGCAATTGGGCCTTGTAAGTCTGGCACCTTATTTGCTCAAGGTGTGTGTTCTTGGTGAGGGCAGGAAAGCTATTTTCGCTCTCATACCTTCCTTCCTTGGCTGGCTTGAATGTGGTAGGCTCAGGCTTCAATGCAAAGGTCAAACAGTGAGCAACTGACTGACGTAAGCTGGCGCAACTCCTCTTGGTGAGCTGTGACAGATGCCCCAGAAGCGTAGTACCTCACGATGGTGAGGGATAGACACAGTCTCTTTTATCTCAGCTTGCCTGTCAGCTGAGTCAGGAAATGCAAATACTGGGAAAAAGCCCAGCGACTTGCTGTATTTGCTTGGCTTCGAACCAGGGACCTTTTGCATGTGAGGTGCACATGATAACCACTACACTACACAAACAGACACACTTGCCGGCTTGCTTCATGTGGCTATGCATTGTACTGGAACCACCACACTATGGAAACAGACACACCTGCTTGCTTTATGTGGCTCTGCATTGGACTGGGATGCAAGGACTGAGGGCCAATGTTCATGACGCTCAAAGCTGAGCCTTCCGGAACACGATCTCTTGCCTTGGAAGAAAGGAACTGGCATCACTTTCATTCCAAGAGGTGATTTCAGAACTGGACCCGAAATTACCATGGAGAAGCACTGTGCATTTAATGTTCCTATGAGCACTGCTGCTCCAGCACAGAAAAGCAGTTGCAAAGAAATCTCGCATACCTTCATGATGCTGAACCGTCTCAACGCAGGTATAAAGCATGTATTGCATTGCAACATGACATCTTACAAGAGTGAAAAGCAGAAATACTCCTGTTTAAAACACAGACTGAACCTATAAAGGTAAGGGTTTGTCTGGGATTTGAACCAAGGTCCTCTCACACCCGAAGCGAGAATCATACCCCTATACCAACTAGACTGCTGCTGCAGAGGCATCTTAAACATCTTCTGAAGCGTCTTTCAGAAAAGCAGGGCCATTCAGAGGCTCTCTCTCTAAGCGTGCCATAGCAATTGATGTTTTCTGTCAAGGATTTTTTATTTGTCTCTAGCAAGGAAAGAGGTAGTCAAGATGCCCTGTGCTAGTGAGCTGAACTAGGGCACTGATGTGAAAAGCAGACCTTTTCTGGTAGTTGTAACCCTCTGCAAGTCCTGGACCCTTGCACCTTAGACTTCCAGACCAGAAGCACTGAAGGGCCTGCTAGCTCTTGAGCCAGAGAAGCATGCCTCTTGGATTCAAGCACACTTGCTCGCTCAGCGCTCGATCAGGCGAGATTTATAGTAGTGGCTCATAGGCCTGAAACACTCACATGGGAGACGCGTGGTGGCTGATTTCCCGGAATGGCCCTTGATGGGGAAATCACCTCCTTTCCCCCGCCTCATTTCAGAATTGTGTGCAAGTCGCAAGACAGTGTTCAGGGGTTCATGGGCACTGCCTACTCCCAGCTGCCTCTATGTCTTCTTCATGTAAATTGCAAGTCACGAGGAGGCACCATTGCCAATATGCTCCGCCCACCTAACCAAGAAACCCAGTTTGAGCTTGTCTGCCTGTGTTGTTGCAGGGGCTGTGTCTTCTTTGCCCAAAAGGTGGCAGGAGAGACTCACTTCAAACGATAGAATCAACTGCTTAAGTAGAAACCAGCATGGTAGTTACTGTCATAAAGTGCAGCTCTAACAGAAGGTGTGCCTGAGATGCCCCTTCCAGTAATACACAGAATTTTGATTGAGGGCCCAGCCGATGGGTTGGTGGATTTCTCCTCACATGCCACAGCAGCTTCCAAAGATAGTGGTGTGAGGAGCTGGCTGTGCAAGCAGAGCAAGATTTAAGGTAAGAAAACACACCTGTTAGGAGTGGGATTTGAACCCACGCCTCCATGAAGAGACCAGAAGGCTCAGCTTCACTGAAGATCAAGCTCTCTTGAGTCCGGCACCTTAGACCACTCGGCCATCCTGACAGCCAAAACATTGTGCATGTCTGACTCTTCAGTCTGCACTTGTTGATGCTGCCGCTTGCAATGTTCCTATCAAAGTCACAGCTTTAAAGGCCCCACAATATAACATGGCCAAGAAAAAAAAAAAAAAAAACAGAACAAGAAACAAGGCACATGCACGACCACCGAGGGATGCAGATAACTTTTTATCATCCTGCAATAGTAAAGCACATTTTACACAGGTCACAAGTTTTTAAAGGTCATTTCTGTCTAAGTGTGCATTGAGAGAGACTGAGGTTTTAGTGAGCAAACACAAAAGCTACTGCTGCCCAGTGTCGAACCGGGGACCTTTTGCGTGTGAGGCAAATGTGATAACCACTACACTACAGAAACAAGCTTGCGGGCTTGACTGAAGGAGCACAGTTCCCCTCATATGTTTGCCCGATTTCCTCTATACTTGATCAGCAGTTGATCAGAATGCGAGGGGTAAGTGTGAAAATTGCAGCGGTGTCAGCCAGCATGCATACACTCAGACGTCCTGAAAAGTCACAGCTGCGGGCAGAGACAGACAAATATCTGATGCCTAAATGCCAGGAACGCAAGACTGTGAAATCATCACACAGGGCGCACTGAGAGAAAGCAGGAAGGAAGGCAAGGCATTGTAATCCATTTTTCGCCTGAGGCAAAAAATATGTTTTGCGCAACAATGCTTCGAGTGGAATGAGAAATGTTGAGGGGTTGTGTATTTTGAGCAGGATTTGATTGTTTTCCGCTAAAATGGGCTCATCCTGGATTTGATTCCGGGACCTCTCGCACCCGAAGCGAGAATCATACCCCTAGACCAACGAGCCTGGGCACAGAAGCGCTACGGCTCCCACCCTGCTCCGAGGGTTGGTGGCAGAGAGTGGGAGACTACATCCCAAAGCAAGAAACGCCACATGGTGCTCTCTTCTGCAGTATGACTAGAGTCATTTGCATGGTCTTCATCGAACATGACATAAAAAGCCTCTATCCTTTAGACATTTTGTCCCAGATTTACAAGAAAATGACTGAGCGCGACGCTGTGCCAAATTTGCAAGCCCCACGCTCCGTCATTTTCAAAATGCAGGGAAGCGCCGTATTTAGTAGAATACAGCGCACCCCTGTGCTTCCCCCTGCGCCAGCTCTAAATTAGCTGCTGAGCGCCAACGCAGCCGTTCTGGCACCATGGTACAAGGATGACTGCGTTGAGGGGGAAATTGTTTTTGTGCAGGAAGGGACTCCTTCCTGGCCAAAAGAAAAATCTTCAATGGTGATTTGCTCTTACTTCTATGTGTGCTGCAGAATGCAGCACACATAGAAAGAGAAAAAACGAGGAGAAATGAAAACATTTCTCCTCAGTGCGCCACTCTAACGATACCCCTGGGATGGAGTTGGATTTTGGCGCTGACGCAGATTTACGACAACTCCTAAATCTGGAGCAGCATCAAAATGCTATGGTGTTGCTGTGGCACACTCACAGCAACACCCATTGCACGCCCCTTCCAGGGAAAGCGCTGCGTGCTAAGGTGCCGTATTTACAAGGTGGTGTTAAGCCACAAAAAGTGGCTGAACGCCATCTTGTAAATACCGCGCAGTGTATAGTGCCACCGGGGCGTCACTAAAAGTGATGCTCCGTTGGCGATTGGGCCTTGTAAGTCTGGCACCTTATTTGCTCAAGGTGTGTGTTCTTGGTGAGGGCAGGAAAGCTATTTTCGCTCTCATACCTTCCTTCCTTGGCTGGCTTGAATGCGGTAGGCTCAGGCTTCAATGCAAAGGTCAAACAGTGAGCAACTGACTGACGTAAGCTGGCGCAACTCCTCTTGGTGAGCTGTGACAGATGCCCCAGGAGCGTAGTACCTCACGATGGTGAGGGATAGACACAGTCTCTTTTATCTCAGCTTGCCTGTCAGCTGAGTCAGGAAATGCAAATACTGGGAAAAAGCCCAGCGACTTGCTGTATTTGCTTGGCTTCGAACCAGGGACCTTTTGCATGTGAGGTGCGCATGATAACCACTACACTACACAAACAGACACACTTGCCGGTTTGCTTCATGTGGCTATGTATTGTACTGGAACCACCACACTATGGAAACAGACACACCTGCTTGCTTTATGTGGCTCTGCATTGGACTGGGATGCAAGGACTGAGGGCTAATGTTCATGACGCTCAAAGCTGAGCCTTCCGGAACACGATCTCTTGCCTTGGAAGAAAGGAACTGGCATCACTTTCATTCCAAGAGGTGATTTCAGAACTGGACCCGAAATTACCATGGAGAAGCACTGTGCATTTAATGGTCCTATGAGCACTGCTGCTCCAGCACAGAAAAGCAGTTGCAAAGAAATCTCGCTTACCTTCATGATGCTGAACCGTCTCAACGCAGGTATAAAGCATGTATTGCATTGCAACATGACATCTTACAAGAGTGAAAAGCAGAAATACTCCTGTTTAAAACACAGACTGAACCTATAAAGGTAAGGGTTTGTCTGGGATTTGAACCAAGGTCCTCTCACACCCGAAGCGAGAATCATACCCCTATACCAACTAGACTGCTGCTGCAGAGGCATTTGAAACATCTTCTGAAGCGTCTTTCAGAAAAGCGGGGCCATTCGGAGGCTCTCTCTCTAAGCGTGCCATAGCAATTGATGTTTTCTGTCAAGGATTTTTTGTTTGTCTCTAGCAAGGAAAGAGGTAGTCAAGATGCCCTGTGCCAGTGAGCTGAACTAGGGCACTGATGTGAAAAGCAGACCCTTTCTGGTAGTTGTAACCCTCTGCAAGTCCTGGACCCTTGCACCTTAGACTTCCAGACCAGAAGCACTGAAGGGCCTACTAGCTCTTGAGCCAGAGAAGCATGCCTCTTGGATTCAAGCACACTTGCTCGCTCAGCGCTCGATCAGGCGAGATTTATAGTAGTGGCTCATAGGCCTGAAACACTCACATGGGAGACGCAGGGTGGCTGATTTCCCGGAATGGCCCTTGATGGGGAAATCACCTCCTTTCACCCGCCTCATTTCAGAATTGTGTGCAAGTCGCAAGACAGTGTTCAGGGGTTCATGGGTACTGCCTACTCCCAGCTGCCTCTCTGTCTTCTTCATGTAAATTGCAAGTCACGAGGAGGCACCATTGCCAATATGCTCCGCCCACCTAACCAAGAAACCCAGTTTGAGCTTGTCTGCCTGTATTGTTGCAGGGGCAGTGTCTTCTTTGCCCAAAAGGTGGCAGGAGAGACTCACTTCAAACGATAGAATCAACTGCTTAAGTAGAAACCAGCATGGTAGTTACTGTCATAAAGTGCAGCTCTAACAGAAGGTGTGCCTGAGATGCCCCTTCCAGTAATACACAGAATTTTGATTGAGGGCCCAGCCGATGGGTTGGTGGATTTCTCCTCACATGCCACAGCAGCTTCCAAAGATAGTGGTGTGAGGAGCTGGCTGTGCAAGCAGAGGAAGATTTAAGGTAAGAAAACACACCTGTTAGGAGTGGGATTTGAACCCACGCCTCCATGAAGAGACCAGAAGGCTCAGCTTCACTGAAGATCAAGCTCTCTTGAGTCTGGCACCTAAGACCACTCGGCCATCCTGACAGCCAAAACATTGTGCAGGTCTGACTCTTCAGTCTGCACTTGTTGATGCTGCCGCTTGCAATGTTCCTATCAAAGTCACAGCTTTAAAGGCCCCACAATATAACATGGCCAAGAAAAAAAAAAAAAACAGAACAAGAAACAAGGCTCATGCACGACCAACGAGTGATGCAGATAACTTTTTATCGTCCTGCAATAGTAAAGCACATTTTACACAGGTCACAAGTTTTTAAAGGTCATTTCTGTCTAAGTGTGCATTGAGAGAAACTGAGGTTTTAGTGAGCAAACACAAAAGCTACTGCTGCCCAGTGTCGAACCGGGGACCTTTTGCGTGTGAAGCAAATGTGATAACCACTACACTACAGAAACAAGCTTGCTGGCTTGACTGAAGGAGCCCAGTTCCACTCATATGTTTTCCCGATTTCCTCTATACTTGATCAGCAGTGGCTCAGAATGCGAGGGGTAAGTGTGAAAATTGCAGCGGTGTCAGCCAGCATGCATACACTCAGACGTCCTGAAAAGTCACAGCTGCGGGCAGAGACTGACAAATATCTGATGCCTAAATGCCAGGAACGCAAGCCTGTGAAATCATCACACAGGGCGCACTGAGAGCAAGCAGGAAGGAAGCCATGGCATTGTAATCCATTTTTCGGCTGAGGCAAAAAATATGTTTTGCGCAACAATGCTTTGAGTGGAATGAGAAATGTTGAGGGGTTGTGTATTTTGAGCAGGATTTGATTGTTTTCTGCTAAAATGGGCTCGTCCGGGATTTGAACCCGGGACCTCTCGCACCCGAAGCGAGAATCATACCCCTAGACCAACGAGCCTGGGCACAGAAGCGCTACGGCTCCCACCCTGCTCCGAGGGTTGGTGGCAGAGAGTGGGAGACTACATCCCAAAGCAAGAAACGCCACATGGTGCTCTCTTCTGCAGTATGACTAGAGTCATTTGCATGGTCGTCATCGAACATGACATAAAAAGCATCTATCCTTTAGACATTTTGTCCCAGATTTACAAGAAAATGACTGAGCGCGACGCTGTGCCAAATTTGCAAGCCCCACGCTCCGTCATTTTCAAAATGCAGGGAAGCGCCGTATTTAGTAGAATACAGCGCACCCCTGTGCTTCCCCCTGCGCCAGCTCTAAATTAGCTGCTGAGCGCCAACGCAGCCGTTCTTGCACCATGGTACAAGGATGACTGCGTTGAGGGGGAAATTGTTTTTGTGCAGGAAGGGACACCTTCCTGGCCAAAAGAAAAATCTTCAATGGTGATTTGCTCTTACTTCTATGTGTGCTGCAGAATGCAGCACACATAGAAAGAGAAAAAACGAGGAGAAATGAAAACATTTCTCCTCAGTGCGCCACTCTAACGATACCCCTGGGATGGCGTTGGATTTTGGCGCTGACGCAGATTTACGACAACTCCTAAATCTGGAGCAGCATCAAAATGCTATGGTGTTGCTGTGGCACACTCACAGCAACACCCATTGCACGCCCCTTCCAGGGAAAGCCCTGCGTGCTAACGTGCCGTATTTACAAGGTGGTGTTAAGCCACAAAAAGTGGCTGAACGCCATCTTGTAAATACCGCGCAGTGCATAGTGCCACCGGGGCGTCACTAAAAGTGATGCTCCGTTGGCGATTGGGCCTTGTAAGTCTGGCACCTTATTTGCTCAAGGTGTGTGTTCTTGGTGAGGGCAGGAAAGCTTTTTTCGCTCTCATACCTTCCTTCCTTGGCTGGCTTGAATGCGGTAGGCTCAGGCTTCAATGCAAAGGTCAAACAGTGAGCAAATGACTGACGTAAGCTGGCGCAACTCCTCTTGGTGAGGTGTGACAGATGCCCCAGGAGCGGAGTACCTCACGATGGTGAGGGATAGACACAGTCTCTTTTATCTCAGCTTGCCTGTCAGCTGAGTCAGGAAATGCAAATACTGGGAAAAAGCCCAGTGACTTGCTGTTTTTGCTTGGCTTCGAACCAGGGACCTTTCGCATGTGAGGTGCGCATGATAACCACTACACTACACAAACAGACACACTTGCCAGCTTGCTTCATGTGGCTATGCATTGTACTGGAACCACCACACTATGGAAGCAGACACACCTGCTTGCTTTATGTGGCTCTGCATTGGACTGGGATGCAAGGACTGAGGGCCAATGTTCATGACGCTCAAAGCTGAGCCTTCCGGAACACGATCTCTTGCCTTGGAAGAAAGGAACTGGCATCACTTTCATTCCAAGAGGTGATTTCAGAACTGGACCCGAAATTACCATGGAGAAGCACTGTGCATTTAATGTTCCTATGAGCACTGCTGCTCCAGCACAGAAAAGCAGTTGCAAAGAAATCTCGCATACCTTCATGATGCTGAACCGTCTCAACGCAGGTATAAAGCATGTATTGCATTGCAACATGACAACTTACAAGAGTGAAAAGCAGAAATACTCCTGTTTAAAACACAGACTGAACATATGAAGGTAAGGGTTTGTCTGGGATTTGAACCAAGGTCCTCTCACACCTGAAGCGAGAATCATACCCCTATACCAACTAGACTGCTGCTGCAGAGGCATTTGAAACATCTTCTGAAGCGTCTTTCAGAAAAGCAGGGCCATTCGGAGGCTCTCTCTCTAAGCGTGCCATAGCAATTGATGTTTTCTGTCAAGGATTTTTTGTTTGTCTCTAGCAAAGGAAAGAGGTAGTCAAGATGCCCTGTGCCAGTGAGCTGAACTAGGGCACTGATGTGAAAAGCAGACCCTTTTTGGTAGTTGTAACCCTCTGCAAGTCCTGGACCCTTGCACCTTAGACTTCCAGACCAGAAGCACTGAAGGGCCTGCTAGCTATTGAGCCAGAGAAGCATGCCTCTTGGATTCAAGCACACTTGCTCACTCAGCGCTCGATCAGGCTCAATTTATAGTAGTGGCTCATAGGCCTGAAACACTCACCTGGGAGACGCGGGGTGGCTGATTTCCCGGAATGGCCCTTGATGGGGAAATCACCTCCTTTCCCCCGCCTCATTTCAGAATTGTGTGCAAGTCGCAAGACAGTGTTCAGGGGTTCATGGGTACTGCCTACTCCCAGCTGCCTCTCTGTCTTCTTCATGTAAATTGCAAGTCACGAGGAGGCACCATTGCCAATATGCTTAGCCCACCTAACCAAGAAACCCAGTTTGAGCTTGTCTGCCTGTGTTGTTGCAGGGGCAGTGTCTTCTTTGCCCAAAAGGTGGCAGGAGAGACTCACTTCAAACGATAGAATCAACTGCTTAAGTAGAAACCAGCATGGTAGTTACTGTCATAAAGTGCAGCTCTAACAGAAGGTTTGCCTGAGATGCCCCTTCCAGTAATACACAGAATTTTGATTGAGGGCCCAGCCGATGGGTTGGTGGATTTCTCCTCACATGCCACAGCAGCTTCCAAAGATAGTGGTGTGAGGAGCTGGCTCTGCAAGCAGAGCAAGATTTAAGGGAAGAAAACACACCTGTTAGGAGTGGGATTTGAACCCACGCCTCCATGAAGAGACCAGAAGGCTCAGGTTCACTGAAGATCAAGCTCTCTTGAGTCTGGCACCTTAGACCACTCGGCCATCCAGACAGCCAAAACATTATGCAGGTCTGACTCTTCAGTCTGCACTTGTTGATGCTGCCGCTTGCAATGTTCCTATCAAAGTCACAGCTTTAAAGGCCCCACAATATAACATGGGCAAGAAAAAAAAAAAAAACAGAACAAGAAACAAGGCACATGCACGACCACCGAGGGATGCAGATAACTTTTTATCGTCCTGCAATAGTAAAGCACATTTTACACAGGTCACAAGTTTTTAAAGGTCATTTCTGTCTAAGTGTGCATTGAGAGAGACTGAGGTTTTAGTGAGCAAACACAAAAGCCACTGCTGCCCAGTGTCGAACCGGGGACCTTTTGCGTGTGAGGCAAATGTGATAACCACTACACTACAGAAACAAGCTTGCTGGCTTGACTGAAGGAGCACTGTTCCCCTCATATGTTTGCCCGATTTCCTCTATACTTGATCAGCGGTTGCTCAGAATGCGAGGGGTAAGTGTGAAAATTGCAGCGGTGTCAGCCAGCATGCATACACTCAGACGTCCTGAAAAGTCACAGCTGCGGGCAGAGACAGACAAATATCTGATGCCTAAATGCCAGGAACGCAAGCCTGTGAAATCATCACACAGGGCGCACTGAGAGCAAGCAGGAAGGAAGCCAAGGCATTGTAATCCATTTTTCGCCTGAGGCAAAAAATATGTTTTGCGCAACAATGCTTCGAGTGGAATGAGAAATGTTGAGGGGTTGTGTATTTTGAGCAGGATTTGATTGTTTTCCGCTAAAATGGGCTCGTCGGGGATTTGAACCCGGGACCTCTCGCACCCGAAGCGAGAATCATACCCCTAGACCAACAAGCCTGGGCACACAAGCGCTATGGCTCCCACCCTGCTCCGAGGGTTGGTGGCAGAGAGTGGGAGACTACATCCCAAAGCAAGAAACGCCACATGGTGCTCTCTTCTTCAGTATGACTAGAGTCATTTGCATGGTCGTCATCGAACATGACATAAAAAGCCTCTATCCTTTAGACATTTTGTCCCAGATTTACAAGAAAATGACTGAGCGCGACGCTGTGCCAAATTTGCAAGCCCCACGCTCCGTCATTTTCAAAATGCAGGGAAGCACCGTATTTAGTAGAATACAGCGCACCCCTGTGCTTCCCCCTGCGCCAGCTCTAAATTAGCTGCTGAGCGCCAACGCAGCCGTTCTTGCACCATGGTACAAGGATGACTGCGTTGAGGGGGAAATTGTTTTTGTGCAGGAAGGGACACCTTCCTGGCCAAAAGAAAAATCTTCAATGGTGATTTGCTCTTACTTCTATGTGTGCTGCAGAATGCAGCACACGTAGAAAGAGAAAAAACGAGGAGAAATGAAAACATTTCTCCTCAGTGCGCCACTCTAACGATACCCCTGGGATGGCGTTGGATTTTGGCGCTGACGCAGATTTACGACAACTCCTAAATCTGGAGCAGCATCAAAATGCTATGGTGTTGCTGTGGCACACTCACAGCAACACGCATTGCACGCCCCTTCCAGGGAAAGCGCTGCGTGCTAAGGTGCCGTATTTACAAGGTGGTGTTAAGCCACAAAAAGTGGCTAAACGCCATCTTGTAAATACCGCGCAGTGCATAGTGCCACCGGGCCGTCACTAAAAGTGATGCTCCGTTGGCGATTGGGCCTTGTAAGTCTGGCACCTTATTTGCTCAAGGTGTGTGTTCTTGGTGAGGGCAGGAAAGCTTTTTTCGCTCTCATACCTTCCTTCCTTGGCTGGCTTGAATGCGGTAGGCTCAGGCTTCAATGCAAAGGTCAAACAGTGAGCAACTGACTGACATAAACTGGCGCAACTCCTCTTGGTGAGCTGTGACAGATGCCCCAGGAGCGTAGTACCTCACGATGGTGAGGGATAGACACAGTCTCTTTTATCTCAGCTTGCCTGTCAGCTGAGTCAGGAAATGCAAATACTGGGAAAAAGCCCAGCGACTTGCTGTTTTTGCTTGGCTTTGAACCAGGGACCTTTCGCATGTGAGGTGCGCATGATAACCACTACACTACACAAACAGACACACTTGCCGGCTTGCTTCATGTGGCTATGCATTGTACTGGAACCACCACACTATGGAAACAGACACACCTGCTTGCTTTATGTGGCTCTGCATTGGACTGGGATGCAAGGACTAAGGGCCAATGTTCATGACGCTCAAAGCTGAGCCTTCCGGAACACGATCTCTTGCCTTGGAAGAAAGGAACTGGCATCACTTTCATTCCAAGAGGTGATTTCAGAACTGGACCCTAAATTACCATGGAGAAGCACTGTGCATTTAATGTTCCTATGAGCACTGCTGCTCCAGCACAGAAAAGCAGTTGCAAAGAAATCTCGCATACCTTCATGATGCTGAACCGTCTCAACGCAGGTATAAAGCATGTATTGCATTGCAACATGACAACTTACAAGAGTGAAAAGCAGAAATACTCCTGTTTAAAACACAGACTGAACCTATAAAGGTAAGGGTTTGTCTGGGATTTGAACCAAGGTCCTCTCACACCCGAAGCGAGAATCATACCCCTATACCAACTAGACTGCTGCTGCAGAGGCATTTGAAACATCTTCTGAAGCGTCTTTCAGAAAAGCAGGGCCATTCGGAGGCTCTCTCTCTAAGCGTGCCATAGCAATTGATGTTTTCTGTCAAGGATTTTTTGTTTGTCTCTAGCAAGGAAAGAGGTAGTCAAAATGCCCTGTGCCAGTGAGCTGAACTAGGGCACTGATGTGAAAAGCAGACCCTTTCTGGTAGTTGTAACCCTCTGCAAGTCCTGGACCCTTGCACCTTATACTTCCAGACCAGAAGCACTGAAGGGCCTGCTAGCTCTTGAGCCAAAGAAGCATGCCTCTTGGATTCAAGCACACTTGCTCGCTCAGCGCTCGATCAGGCTCGATCAGGCAAGATTTATAGTAGTGGCTCATAGGCCTGAAACACTCACCTGGGAGACGCGGGTGGCTGATTTCCCGGAATGGCCCTTGATGGGGAAATCACCTCCTTTCCCCCGCCTCATTTCAGAATTGTGTGCAAGTCGCAAGACAGTGTTCAGGGGTTCATGGGTACTGCCTACTCCCAGCTGCCTCTCTGTCTTCTTCATGTAAATTGCAAGTCACGAGGAGGCACCATTGCCAATATGCTCCGCCCACCTAACCAAGAAACCCAGTTTGAGCTTGTCTGCCTGTGTTGTTGCAGGGGCAGTGTCTTCTTTGCCCAAAAGGTGGCAGGAGAGACTCACTTCAAACGATAGAATCAACTGCTTAAGTAGAAACCAGCATGGTAGTTACTGTCATAAAGTGCAGCTCTAACAGAAGGTGTGCCTGAGATGCCCCTTCCAGTAATACACAGAATTTTGATTGAGGGCCCAGCCGATGGGTTAGTGGATTTCTCCTCACATGCCACAGCAGCTTCCAAAGATAGTGGTGTGAGGAGCTGGCTGTGCAAGCAGAGCAAGATTTAAGGTAAGAAAACACACCTGTTAGGAGTGGGATTTGAACCCACGCCTCCATGAAGAGACCAGAAGGCTCAGCTTCACTGAAGATCAAGCTCTCTTGAGTCTGGCACCTTAGACCACTCGGCCATCCTGACAGCCGAAACATTGTGCAGGTCTGACTCTTCAGTCTGTACTTGTTGATGCTGCCGCTTGCAATGTTCCTATCAAAGTCACAGCTTTAAAGGCACCACAATATAACATGGCCAAGAAAAAAAAAAAAAAACAGAACAAGAAACAAGGCACATGCACGACCACCGAGGGATGCAGATAACTTTTTATCGTCCTGCAATAGTAAAGCACATTTTACACAGGTCACAAGTTTTTAAAGGTCATTTCTGTCTAAGTGTGCATTGAGAGAGACTGAGGTTTTAGTGAGCAAACACAAAAGCTACTGCTGCCCAGTGTCGAACCGAGGACCTTTTGCGTGTGAGGCAAATGTGATAACCACTACACTACAGAAACAAGCTTGCTGGCTTGACTGAAGGAGCACAGTTCCCCTCATATGTTTGCCCGATTTCCTCTATACTTGATCAGCAGTTGATCAGAATGCGAGGGGTAAGTGTGAAAATTGCAGCGGTGTCAGCCAGCATGCATACACTCAGACGTCCTGAAAAGTCACAGCTGCGGGCAGAGACAGACAAATATCTGATGCCTAAATGCCAGGAACGCAAGCCTGTGAAATCATCACACAGGGCGCACTGAGAGCAAGCAGGAAGGAAGCCAAGGCATTGTAATCCATTTTTCGCCTGAGGCAAAAAATATGTTTTGCGCAACAATGCTTCGAGTGGAATGAGAAATGTTGAGGGGTTGTGTATTTTGAGCAGGATTTGATTGTTTTCCGCTAAAATGGGCTCGTCCGGGATTTGAACCCGGGACCTCTCGCACCCGAAGCGAGAATCATACCCCTAGACCAACGAGCCTGGGCACAGAAGTGCTACGGCTCCCACCCTGCTCCGAGGGTTGGTGGCAGAGAGTGGGAGACTACATCCCAAAGCAAGAAACGCCACATGGTGCTCTCTTCTGCAGTATGACTAGAGTCATTTGCATGGTCGTCATCGAACATGACATAAAAAGCCTCTATCCTTTAGACATTTTGTCCCAGATTTACAAGAAAATGACTGAGCGCGACGCTGTGCCAAATTTGCAAGCCCCACGCTCCGTCATTTTCAAAATGCAGGGAAGCGCCGTATTTAGTAGAATACAGCGCACCCCTGTGCTTCCCCTTGCGCCAGCTCTAAATTAGCTGCTGAGCGCCAACGCAGCTGTTCTTGCACCATGGTACAAGGATGACTGCGTTGAGGGGGAAATTGTTTTTGTGCAGGAAGGGACACCTTCCTGGCCAAAAGAAAAATCTTCAATGGTGATTTGCTCTTACTTCTATGTGTGCTGCAGAATTTACGACAACTCCTAAATCTGGAGCAGCATCAAAATGCTATGGTGTTGCTGTGGCACACTCAGAGCAACACCCATTGCACGCCCCTTCCAGGGAAAGCGCTGCGTGCTAAGGTGCCGTATTTACAAGGTGGTGTTAAGCCACAAAAAGTGGCTGAACGCCATCTTGTAAATACCGCGGAGTGCATAGTGCCACCGGGGCGTCACTAAAAGTGATGCTCCGTTGGCGATTGGGCCTTGTAATTCTGGCACCTTATTTGCTCAAGGTGTGTGTTCTTGGTGAGGTCAGGAAAGCTATTTTCGCTCTCATACCTTCCTTCCTTGGCTGGCTTGAATGCGGTAGGCTCAGGCTTCAATGCAAAGGTCAAACAGTGAGCAACTGACTGACGTAAGCTGGCGCAACTCCTCTTGGTTAGCTGTGACAGATGCCCCAGGAGCGTAGTACCTCACGATGGTGAGGGATAGACACAGTCTCTTTTATCTCAGCTGAGTCAGGAAATGCAAATACTGGGAAAAAGCCCAGCGACTTGCTGTTTTTGCTTGGCTTCGAACCAGGGACCTTTTGTATGTGAGGTGCGCATGATAACCACTACACTACACAAACAGACACACTTGCCGGTTTGCTTCATGTGGCTATGCATTGTACTGGAACCACCACACTATGGAAACAGACACACCTGCTTGCTTTATGTGGCTCTGCATTGGACTGGGATGCAAGGACTGAGGGCCAATGTTCATGACGCTCAAAGCTGAGCCTTCCGGAACACGATCTTTTGCCTTGGAAGAAAGGAACTGGCATCACTTTCATTCCAAGAGGTGATTTCAGAACTGGAACCGAAATTACCATGGAGAAGCACTGTGCATTTAATGTTCCTATGAGCACTGCTGCTCCAGCACAGAAAAGCAGTTGCAAAGAAATCTCGCATACCTTCATGATGCTGAACCGTCTCAACGCAGGTATAAAGCATGTATTGCATTGCAACATGATATCTTACAAGAGTGAAAAGCAGAAATACTCCTGTTTAAAACACAGACTGAACCTATAAAGGTAAGGGTTTGTCTGGGATTTGAACCAAGGTCCTCTCTCACCCGAAGCGAGAAACATACCCCTATACCAACTAGACTGCTGCTGCAGAGGCATTTGAAACATCTTCTGAAGCGTCTTTCAGAAAAGCAGGGCCATTTGGAGGCTCTCTCTCTAAGCGTGCCATAGCAATTGATGTTTTCTGTCAAGGATTTTTTGTTTGTCTCTAAAAGGAAAGAGGTAGTCAAGATGCCCTGTGCCAGTGAGGTGAACTAGGGCACTGATGTGAAAAGCAGACCCTTTCTGGTAGTTGTAACCCTCTGCAAGTCCTGGACCCTTGCACCTTAGACTTCCAGACCAGAAGCACTGAAGGGCCTGCTAGCTCTTGAGCCAGAGAAGCATGCCTCTTGGATTCAAGCACACTTGCTCGATCAGGCTCGATCATGCGATATTTATAGTAGTGGCTCATAGGCCTGAAACACTCACCTGGGAGACGCGGGGTGGCTGATTTCCCGGAATGGCCCTTGATGGGGAAATCACCTCCTTTCCCCCGCCTCATTTCAGAATTGTGTGCAAGTCGCAAGACAGTGTTCAGGGGTTCATGGGTACTGCCTACTCCCAGCTGCCTCTCTGTCTTCTTCATGTAAATTGCAAGTCACGAGGAGGCACCATTGCCAATATGCTCCGCCCACCTAACCAAGAAACCCAGTTTGAGCTTGTCTGCCTGTGTTGTTGCAGGGGCAGTGTCTTCTTTGCCCAAAAGGTGGCAGGAGAGACTCACTTCAAACGATAGAATCAACTGCTTAAGTAGAAACCAGCATGGTAGTTACTGTCATAAAGTGCAGCTCTAACAGAAGGTGTGCCTGAGATGCCCCTTCCAGTAATACACAGAATTTTGATTGAGGGCCCAGCCGATGGGTTGGTGGATTTCTCCTCACATGCCACAGCAGCTTCCAAAGATAGTGGTGTGAGGAGCTGGCTGTGCAAACAGAGCAAGATTTAAGGGAAGAAAACAAACCTGTTAGGAGTGGGATTTGAAGCCACGCCTCCATGAAGAGACCAGAAGGCTCAACTTCACTGAAGATCAAGCTCTCTTGAGTCTGGCACCTTAGACCACTCGGCCATCCTGACAGCCAAAACATTGTGCAGGTCTGACTCTTCAGTCTGCACTTGTTGATGCTGCCGCTTGCAATGTTCCTATCAAAGTCACAGCTTTAAAGGCCCCACAATATAACATGGCCAAGAAAAAAAAAAAAACAGAACAAGAAACAAGGCACATGCACGACCACCGAGGGATGCAGATAACTTTTTATCGTCCTGCAATAGTAAAGCACATTTTACACAGGTCACAAGTTTTTAAAGGTCATTTCTGTCTAAGTGTGCATTGAGAGAGACTGAGGTTTTAGTGAGCAAACACAAAAGCTACTGCTGCCCAGTGTCGAACCGGGGACCTTTTGCGTGTGAGGCAAATGTGATTACCACTACACTACAGAAACAAGCTTGCTAGCTTGACTAAAGGAGCACAGTTCCCCTCATATGTTTGCCCGATTTCCTCTATACTTGATCAGCAGTTGCTCAGAATGCGAGGGGTAAGTGTGAAAATTGCAGCGGTGTCAGCCAGCATGCATACACTCAGACGTCCTGAAAAGTCACAGCTGCGGGCAGAGACAGACAAATATCTGATGCCTAAATGCCAGGAATGCAAGCCTGTGAAATCATCACACAGGGCGCACTGAGAGCAAGCAGGAAGGAAGCCAAGGCATTGTAATCCATTTTTCGCCTGAGGCAAAAATTATGTTTTGCGCAACAATGCTTCGAGTGGAATGAGAAATGTTGAGGGGTTGTGTATTTTGAGCAGGATTTGATTGTTTTCCGCTAAAATGGGCTTGTCCGGGATCTGAACCCGGGACCTCTCGCACCCGAAGCGAGAATCATACCCCTAGACCAACGAACCTGGGCACAGAAGCGCTATGGTTCCCACCCTGCTCCGAGGGTTGGTGGCAGAGAGTGGGAGACTACATCCCAAAGCAAGAAACGCCACATGGTGCTCTCTTCTGCAGTATGACTAGAGTCATTTGCATGGTCATCATCGAACATGACATAAAAAGCCTCTATCCTTTAGACATTTTGTCCCAGATTTACAAGAAAATGACTGAGCGCGACGCTGTGCCAAATTTGCAAGCCCCACGCTCAGTCATTTTCAAAGTGCAGGGAAACGCCGTATTTAGTAGAATACAGCGCACCCCTGTGCTTCCCCCTGCGCCAGCTCTAAATTAGCTGCTGAGCGCCAACGCAGCCGTTCTTGCACCATGGTACAAGGATGACTGCGTTGAGGGGGAAATTGTTTTTGTGCAGGAAGGGACACCTTCCTGGCCAAAAGAAAAATCTTCAATGGTGATTTGCTCTTACTTCTATGTGTGCTGCAGAATGCAGCACACAAAGAAAGAGAAAAAACGTGGAGAAATGAAAACATTTCTCCTCAGTGCGCCACTCTAACGATAACCCTGGGATGGCGTTGGATTTTGGCGCTGACGCAGATTTACGACAACTCCTAAATCTGGAGCAGCATCAAAATGCTATGGTGTTGCTGTGGCACACTCACAGCAACACCCATTGCACGCCCCTTCCAGGGAAAGCTCTGAATGCTAAGGTGCCGTATTTACAAGGTGATGTTAAGCCACAAAAAGTGGCTGAACGCAATCTTGTAAATACCGCGCAGTGCATAGTGCCACCGGGGCGTCACTAAAAGTGATGCTCCGTTGGCGATTGGGCCTTGTAAGTATGGCACCTTATTTGCTCAAGGTGTGTGTTCTTGGTGAGGGCAGGAAAGCTATTTTCGCTCTCATACCTTCCTTCCTTGGCTGGCTTGAATGCGGTAGGCTCAGGCTTCAATGCAAAGGTCAACAGTGAGCAACTGACTGACGTAAGCTGGCGCAACTCCTCTTGGTGAGCTGTGACAGATGCCTCAGGAGTGTAGTACCTCACGATGGTGAGGGATAGACACAGTCTCTTTTATCTCAGCTTGCCTGTCAGCTGAGTCAGGAAATGCAAATACTGGGAAAAAGCCCAGCGACTTGCTGTATTTGCTTGGCTTCAAACCAGGGACCTTTTGCATGTGAGGTGCGCATGAAAACCACTACACTACACAAACAGACACACTTGCCGGCTTGCTTCATGTGGCTATGCATTGTACTGGAACCACCACACTATGGAAACAGACACACCTGCTTGCTTTATGTGGCTCTGCATTGGACTGGGATGCAAGGACTGAGGGCCAATGTTCATGACGCTCAAAGCTGAGCCTTCCGGAACACGATCTCTTGCCTTGGAAGAAAGGAACTGGCATCACTTTCATTCCAAGAGGTGATTTCAGAACTGGACCCGAAATTACCATGGAGAAGCACTGTGCATTTAACGTTCCTATGAGCACTGCTGCTCCAGCACAGAAAAGCAGTTGCAAAGAAATCTCGCATACCTTCATGATGCTGAACCGTCTCAACGCAGGTATAAAGCATTTATTGCATTGCAACATGACATCTTACAAGAGTGAAAAGCAGAAATACTCCTGTTTAAAACACAGACTGAACCTATAAAGGTAAGGGTTTGTCTGGGATTTGAACCAAGGTCCTCTCACACCGAAGCGAGAATCATACCCCTATACCAACTAGACTGCTGATGCAGAGGCATTTGAAACATCTTCTGAAGCGTCTTTCAGAAAAGCAGGGCCATTTGGAGGCTCTCTCTCTAAGCGTGCCATAGCAATTGATGTTTTCTGTCAAGGATTTTTTGTTTGTCTCTAGCAAGGAAAGAGGCAGTCAAGATGCCCTGTGCCAGTGAGCTGAACTAGGGCACTGATGTGAAAAGCAGACCCTTTCTGGTAGTTGTAACCCTCTGCAAGTCCTGGACCCTTGCATCTTAGACTTCCAGACCAGAAGCACTGAAGGGCCTGCTAGCTCTTGAGCCAGAGAAGCATGCCTCTTGGATTCAAGCACACTTGCTTGCTCAGGGCTCGATCAGGCGAGATTTATAGTAGTGGCTCATAGGCCTGAAACACTCACCTGGGAGACGCGGGGTGGCTGATTTCCCGGAATGGCCCTTGATGGGGAAATCACCTCCTTTCCCCGCCTCATTTCAGAATTGTGTGCAAGTCGCAAGACAGTGTTCAGGGGTTCATGGGTACTGCCTAATCCCAGCTGCCTCTCTGTCTTCTTCATGTAAATTGCAAGTCACGAGGAGGCACCATTGCCAATATGCTCCGCCCACCTAACCAAGAAACCCAGTTTGAGCTTGTCTGCCTATGTTGTTGCAAGGGCAGTGTCTTCTTTGCCCAAAAGGTGGCAGGAGAGACTCACTTCAAACGATAGAATCAACTGCTTAAGTAGAAACCAGCATGGTAGTTACTGTCATAAAGTGCAGCTCTAACAGAAGGTGTGCCTGAGATGCCCCTTCCAGTAATACACAGAATTTTGATTGAGGGCCCAGCCGATGGGTTGGTGGATTTCTCCTCACATGCCAGAGCAGCTTCCAAAGATAGTGGTGTGAGGAGCTGGCTGTGCAAGCAGAGCAAGATTTAAGGGAAGAAAACACACCTGTTAGGAGTGGGATTTGAACCCACGGCTCCATGAAGAGACCAGAAGGCTCAGCTTCACTGAAGATCAAGCTCTCTTGAGTCTGGCACCTTAGACCACTCGGCCATCCTGACAGCCAAAACATTGTGCAGGTCTGACTCTTCAGTCTGCACTTGTTGATGCTGCCGCTTGCAATGTTCCTATCAAAGTCACAGCTTTAAAGGCCCCACAATATAACATGGCCAAGAAAACAAAAAAAAAAGTGAACAAGAAACAAGGCACATGCACGACCACCGAGGGATGCAGATAACTTTTTATCGTCCTGCAATAGTAAAGCACATTTTACACAGGTCACAAGTTTTTAAAGGTCATTTCTGTCTAAGTGTGCATTGAGAGAGACTGAGGTTTTAGTGAGCAAACACAAAGGTACTGCTGCCCAGTGTCGAACCGGGGACCTTTTGCGTGTGAGGCAAATGTGATAACCACTACACTACAGAAACAAGCTTGCTAGCTT
Source organism: Pleurodeles waltl (assembly GCF_031143425.1). Classification (NCBI taxonomy): domain Eukaryota; kingdom Metazoa; phylum Chordata; class Amphibia; order Caudata; family Salamandridae; genus Pleurodeles; species Pleurodeles waltl. Next base: position 1,778,309 of record NW_027150403.1, on the reverse strand, counting down.
GACTGAAGGAGCACAGTTCCCCTCATATGTTTGACCGATTTCCTCTGTACTTGATCAGCAGTTGCTCAGAATGCGAGGGGTAAGTGTGAAAATTGCAGCGGTGTCAGCCAGCATGCATACACTCAGACGTCCTGAAAAGTCACAGCTGCGGGCAGAGACAGACAAATATCTGATGCCTAAATGCCAGGAACGCAAGCCTGTTAAATCATCACACATGGCGCACTGAGAGCAAGCAGGAAGGAAGCCAAGGCATTGTAATTCATTTTTTGCCTGAGGCAAAAAATATGTTTTGCGCAACAATGCTTCGAGTGGAATGAGAAATGTTGAGGGGTTGTGTATTTTGAGCAGGATTTGATTGTTTTCCGCTAAAATGGGCTCGTCCGGGATTTGAACCCGGGACATCTCGCTCCCGAAGCGAGAATCATACCCCTAGACCAACGAGCCTGGGCACAGAAGTACTACGGCTCCCACCCTGCTCCGAGCGTTGGTGGCAGAGAGTGGGAGACTACATCCCAAAGCAAGAAACACCACATGGTGCTCTCTTCTGCAGTATGACTAGAGTCATTTGCATGGTCGTCATCGAACATGACATAAAAAGCCTCTATCCTTTATACATTTTGTCCCAGATTTACAAGAAAATGACTGAGCGCGACGCTGTGCCAAATTTGCAAGCCCCACGCTCCGTCATTTTCAAAATGCAGGGAAGCGCCGTATTTAGTAGAATACAGCGCACCCCTGTGCTTCCCCCTGCGCCAGCTCTAAATTAGCAGCTGAGCGCCAACGCAGCCGTTCTTGCACCATGGTACAAGGATGACTGCGTTGAGGGGGAAATTGTTTTTGTGCAGGAAGGGACACCTTCCTGGCCAAAAGAAAAATCTTCAATGGTGATTTGCTCTTACTTCTATGTGTGCTGCAGAATGCAGCACACATAGAAAGAGAAAAAACGAGAAGAAATGAAAACATTTCTCCTCAGTGCGCCACTCTAACGATACCCCTGGGATGGCGTTGGATTTTGGCGCTGACACAGATTTACGACAACTCCTAAATCTGGAGCAGCATCAAAATGCTATGGTGTTGCTGTGGCACACTCACAGCAACACCCATTGCACGCCCCTTCCAGGGAAAGCGCTGAATGCTAAGGTGCCGTATTTACAAGGTGGTGTTAAGCCACAAAAAGTGGCTGAACGCCATCTTGTAAATACCGCGCAGTGCATAGTGCCACCGGGGCGTCACTAAAAGTGATGCTCCGTTGGCGATTGGGCCTTGTAAGTCTGGCACCTTATTTGCTCAAGGTGTGTGTTCTTGGTGAGGGCAGGAAAGCTATATTAGCTCTCATACCTTCCTTCCTTGGCTGGCTTGAATGCGGTAGGCTCAGGCTTCAATGCAAAGGTCAAACAGTGAGCAACTGACTGACGTAAGCTGGCGCAACTCCTCTTGGTGAGCTGTGACAGATGCACCAGGAGCGTAGTACCTCACGATGGTGAGGGATAGACACAGTCTCTTTTATCTCAGCTTGCCTGTCAGCTGAGTCAGGAAATGCAAATACTGGGAAAAAGCCCAGCGACTTGCTGTATTTGCTTGGCTTCGAACCAGGGACCTTTTGCATGTGAGGTGCGCATGATAACCACTACACTACACAAACAGACACACTTGCCGGCTTGCTTCATGTGGCTATGCATTGTACTGGAACCACCACACTATGGAAACAGACAAACCTGCTTGCTTTATGTGGCTCTGCATTGGACTGGGATGCAAGGACTGAGGGCCAATGTTCATGACGCTCAAAGCTGAGCCTTCCGGAACACGATCTCTTACCTTGGAAGAAAGGAACTGGCATCACTTTCATTCCAAGAGGTGATTTCAGAACTGGACCCGAAATTACCATGGAGAAGCACTGTGCATTTAACGTTCCTATGAGCACTGCTGCTCCAGCACAGAAAAGCAGTTGCAAAGAAATCTCGCATACCTTCATGATGCTGAACCGTCTCAACGCAGGTATAAAGCATTTATTGCATTGCAACATGACATATTACAAGAGTGAAAAGCAGAAATACTCCTGTTTAAAACACAGACTGAACCTATAAAGGTAAGGGTTTGTCTGGGATTTGAACCAAGGTCCTCTCACACCCGAAGCGAGAATCATACCCCTATACCAACTAGACTGCTGCTGCAGAGGCATTTGAAACATCTTCTGAAGCGTCTTTCAGAAAAGCAGGGCCATTTGGAGGCTCTCTCTCTAAGCGTGCCATAGCAATTGATGTTTTCTGTCAAGGATTTTTTGTTTGTCTCTAGCAAGGAAAGAGGCAGTCAAGATGCCCTGTGCCAGTGAGCTGAACTAGGGCACTGATGTGAAAAGCAGACCCTTTCTGGTAGTTGTAACCCTCTGCAAGTCCTGGACCCTTGCATCTTAGACTTCCAGACCAGAAGCACTGAAGGGCCTGCTAGCTCTTGAGCCAGAGAAGCATGCCTCTTGGATTCAAGCACACTTGCTTGCTCAGGGCTCGATCAGGCTCGATCAGGCGAGATTTATAGTAGTGGCTCATAGGCCTGAAACACTCACCTGGGAGACGCGGGGTGGCTGATTTCCCGGAATGGCCCTTGATGGGGAATTCACCTCCTTTCCCCGCCTCATTTCAGAATTGTGTGCAAGTCGCAAGACAGTGTTCAGGGGTTCATGGGTACTGCCTACTCCCAGCTGCCTCTCTGTCTTCTTCATGTAAATTGCAAGTCACGAGGAGGCACCATTGCCAATATGCTCCGCCCACCTAACCAAGAAACCCAGTTTGAGCTTGTCTGCCTATGTTGTTGCAAGGGCAGTGTCTTCTTTGCCCAAAAGGTGGCAGGAGAGACTCACTTCAAACGATAGAATCAACTGCTTAAGTACAAACCAGCATGGTAGTTACTGTCATAAAGTGCAGCTCTAACAGAAGGTGTGCCTGAGATGCCCCTTCCAGTAATACACAGAATTTTGATTGAGGGCCCAGCCGATGGGTTGGTGGATTTCTCCTCACATGCAACAGCAGCTTCCAAAGATAGTGGTGTGAGGAGCTGGCTGTGCAAGCAGAGCAAGATTTAAGGGAAGAAAACACACCTGTTAGGAGTGGGATTTGAACCCACGGCTCCATGAAGAGACCAGAAGGCTCAGCTTCACTGAAGATCAAGCTCTCTTGAGTCTGGCACCTTAGACCACTCGGCCATCCTGACAGACAAAACATTGTGCAGGTCTGACTCTTCAGTCTGCACTTGTTGATGCTGCCGCTTGCAATGTTCCTATCAAAGTCACAGCTTTAAAGGCCCCACAATATAACATGGCCAAGAAAAAAAAAAAAAAGTGAACAAGAAACAAGGCACATGCACGACCACCGAGGGATGCAGATAACTTTTTATCGTCCTGCAATAGTAAAGCACATTTTACACAGGTCACAAGTTTTTAAAGGTCATTTCTGTCTAAGTGTGCATTGAGAGAGACTGAGGTTTTAGTGAGCAAACACAAAGATACTGCTGCCCAGTGTCGAACTGGGGACCTTTTGCGTGTGAGGCAAATGTGATAACCACTACACTACAGAAACAAGCTTGCTAGCTTGACTGAAGGAGCACAGTTCCCCTCATATGTTTGCCCGATTTCCTCTGTACTTGATCAGCAGTTGCTCAGAATGCGAGGGGTAAGTGTGAAAATTGCAGCGGTGTCAGCCAGCATGCATACACTCAGACGTCCTGAAAAGTCACAGCTGCGGGCAGAGACAGACAAATATCTGATGCCAGGAACGCAAGCCTGTGAAATCATCACACATGGCGCACTGAGAGCAAGCAGGAAGGAAGCCAAGGCATTGTAATTCATTTTTCGCCTGAGGCAAAAAATATGTTTTGCGCAACAATGCTTCGAGTGGAATGAGAAATGTTGAGGGGTTGTGTATTTTGAGCAGGATTTGATTGTTTTCCGCTAAAATGGGCTCGTCCAGGATTTGAACCCGGGACATCTCGCTCCCGAAGCGAGAATCATACCCCTAGACCAACGAGCCTGGGCACAGAAGTACTACGGCTCCCACCCTGCTCCGAGCGTTGGTGGCAGAGAGTGGGAGACTACATCCCAAAGCAAGAAACACCACATGGTGCTCTCTTCTGCAGTATGACTAGAGTCATTTGCATGGTCGTCATCGAACATGACATAAAAAGCCTCTATCCTTTATACATTTTGTCCCAGATTTACAAGAAAATGACTGAGCGCGACGCTGTGCCAAATTTGCAAGCCCCACGCTCCGTCATTTTCAAAATGCAGGGAAGCGCCGTATTTAGTAGAATACAGCGCACCCCTGTGCTTCCCCCTGCGCCACCTCTAAATTAGCAGCTGAGCGCCAACGCAGCCGTTCTTGCACCATGGTACAAGGATGACTGCGTTGAGGGGGAAATTGTTTTTGTGCAGGAAGGGACACCTTCCTGGCCAAAAGAAAAATCTTCAATGGTGATTTGCTCTTACTTCTATGTGTGCTGCAGAATGCAGCACACATAGAAAGAGAAAAAACGAGAAGAAATGAAAACATTTCTCCTCAGTGCGCCACTCTAACGATACCCCTGGGATGGCGTTGGATTTTGGCGCTGACACAGATTTACGACAACTCCTAAATCTGGAGCAGAATCAAAATGCTATGGTGTTGCTGTGGCACACTTACAGCAACACCCATTGCACGCCCCTTCCAGGGAAAGCGCTGAATGCTAAGGTGCCGTATTTACAAGGTGGTGTTAAGCCACAAAAAGTGGCTGAACGCCATCTTGTAAATACCGCGCAGTGCATAGTGCCACCGGGGCGTCACTAAAAGTGATGCTCCGTTGGCGATTGGGCCTTGTAAGTCTGGCACCTTATTTGCTCAAGGTGTGTGTTCTTGGTGAGGGCAGGAAAGCTATTTTCGCTCTCATACCTTCCTTCCTTGGCTGGCTTGAATGCGGTAGGCTCAGGCTTCAATGCAAAGGTCAAACAGTGAGCAACTGACTGACGTAAGCTGGCGCAACTCCTCTTGGTGAGCTGTGACAGATGCCCCAGGAGCGTAGTACCTCACGATGGTGAGGGATAGACACAGTCTCTTTTATCTCAGCTTGCCTGTCAGCTGAGTCAGGAAATGCAAATACTGGGAAAAAGCCCAGCGACTTGCTGTATTTGCTTGGCTTCGAACCAGGGACCTTTTGCATGTGAGGTGCGCATGATAACCACTACACTACACAAACAGACACACTTGCCGGCTTGCTTCATGTGGCTATGCATTGTACTGGAACCACCACACTATGGAAACAGACACACCTGCTTGCTTTATGTGGCTCTGCATTGGACTGGGATGCAAGGACTGAGGGCCAATGTTCATGACGCTCAAAGCTGAGCCTTCCGGAACACGATCTCTTGCCTTGGAAGAAAGGAACTGGCATCACTTTCATTCCAAGAGGTGATTTCAGAACTGGACCCGAAATTACCATGGAGAAGCACTGTGCATTTAATGTTCCTATGAGCACTGCTGCTCCAGCACAGAAAAGCAGTTGCAAAGAAATCTCGCATACCTTCATGATGCTGAACCGTCTCAACGCAGGTATAAAGCATGTATTGCATTGCAACATGACATCTTACAAGAGTGAAAAGCAGAAATACTCCTGTTTAAAACACAGACTGAACCTATAAAGGTAAGGGTTTGTCAGGGATTTGAACCAAGGTCCTCTCACACCCGAAACGAGAATCATACCCCTATACCAACTAGACTGCTGCTGCAGAAGCATTTGAAACATCTTCTGAAGCGTCTTTCAGAAAATCAGGGCCATTTGGAGGCTCTCTCTCTAAGCGTGCCATAGCAATTGATGTTTTCTGTCAAGGATTTTTTGTTTGTCTCTAGCAAGGAAAGAGGCAGTCAAGATGCCCTGTGCCAGTGAGCTGAACTAGGGCACTGATGTGAAAAGCAGACCCTTTCTGGTAGTTGTAACCCTCTGCAAGTCCTGGACCCTTGCATCTTAGACTTCCAGACCAGAAGCACTGAAGGGCCTGCTAGCTCTTGAGCCAGAGAAGCATGCCTCTTGGATTCAAGCACACTTGCTTGCTCAGGGCTCGATCAGGTGAGATTTATAGTAGTGGCTCATAGGCCTGAAACACTCACCTGGGAGACGCGGGGTGGCTGATTTCCCGGAATGGCCCTTGATGGGGAAATCACCTCCTTTCCCCGCCTCATTTCAGAATTGTGTGCAAGTCGCAAGACAGTGTTCAGGGGTTCATGGGTACTGCCTAATCCCAGCTGCCTCTCTGTCTTCTTCATGTAAATTGCAAGTGACGAGGAGGCACCATTGCCAATATGCTCCGCCCACCTAACCAAGAAACCCAGTTTGAGCTTGTCTGCCTGTGTTGTTGCAGGGGCAGTGTCTTCTTTGCCCAAAAGGTGGCAGGAGAGACTCACTTCAAACGATAGAATCAACTGCTTAAGTAGAAACCAGCATGGTAGTTACTGTCATAAAGTGCAGCTCTAACAGAAGGTGTGCCTGAGATGCCCCTTCCAGTAATACACAGAATTTTGATTGAGGGCCCAGCCGATGGGTTGGTGGATTTCTCCTCACATGCCACAGCAGCTTCCAAAGATAGTGGTGTGAGGAGCTGGCTGTGCAAGCAGAGCAAGATTTAAGGGAAGAAAACACACCTGTTAGGAGTGGGATTTGAACCCACGGCTCCATGAAGAGACCAGAAGGCTCAGCTTCACTGAAGATCAAGCTCTCTTGAGTCTGGCACCTTAGACCACTCGGCCATCCTGACAGACAAAACATTGTGCAGGTCTGACTCTTCAGTCTGCACTTGTTGATGCTGCCGCTTGCAATGTTCCTATCAAAGTCACAGCTTTAAAGGCCCCACAATATAACATGGCCAAGAAAAAAAAAAAAAACAGAACAAGAAACAAGGCACATGCACGACCACCGAGGGATGCAGATAACTTTTTATCGTCCTGCAATAGTAAAGCACATTTTACACAGGTCACAAGTTTTTAAAGGTCATTTCTGTCTAAGTGTGCATTGAGAGAGACTGAGGTTTTAGTGAGCAAACACAAAAGCTACTGCTGCCCAGTGTCAAACCGGGAACCTATTGCGTGTGAGGCAAATGTGATAACCACTACACTACAGAAACAAGCTTGCTGGCTTGACTGAAGGAGCACAGTTCCCCTCATATGTTTGCCCGATTTCCTCTATACTTGATCAGCAGTTGCTCAGAATGCGAGGGGTAAGTGTGAAAATTGCAGCGGTGTCAGCCAGCATGCATACACTCAGACGTCCTGAAAAGTCACAGCTGCGGGCAGAGACAGACAAATATCTGATGCCTAAATGCCAGGAACGCAAGCCTGTGAAATCATCACACAGGGCGCACTGAGAGCAAGCAGGAAGGAAGCCAAGGCATTGTAATCCATTTTTCGCCTGAGGCGAAAAATATGTTTTGCGCAACAATGCTTCGAGTGGAATGAGAAATGTTGAGGGGTTGTGTATTTTGAGCAGGATTTGATTGTTTTCCGCTAAAATGGGCTCGTCCGGGATTTGAACCCGGGACCTCTCGCACCCGAAGCGAGAATCATACCCCTAGACCAACGAGCCTGGGCACAGAAGCGCTACGGCTCCCACCCTGCTCCGAGGGTTGGTGGCAGAGAGTGGGAGACTACATCCCAAAGCAAGAAACGCCACATGGTGCTCTCTTCTGCAGTATGACTAGAGTCATTTGCATGGTCGTCATCGAACATGACATAAAAAGCCTCTATCCTTTAGACATTTTGTCCCAGATTTACAAGAAAATGACTGAGCGCGACGCTGTGCCAAATTTGCAAGCCCCAAGCTCCGTCATTTTCAAAATGCAGGGAAGCGCCGTATTTAGTAGAATACAGCGCACCCCTGTGCTTCCCCCTGCGCCAGCTCTAAATTAGCTGCTGAGCGCCAACGCAGCTGTTCTTGCACCATGGTACAAGGATGACTGCGTTGAGGGGGAAATTGTTTTTGTGCAGGAAGGGACACCTTCCTGGCCAAAAGAAAAATCTTCAGTGGTGATTTGTTCTTACTTCTATGTGTGCTGCAGAATGCAGCACACATAGAAAGAGAAAAAACGAGGAGAAATGAAAACATTTCTCCTCAGTGCGCCACTCTAACAATACCCCTGGGATGGCGTTGGATTTTGGCGCTGACGCAGATTTACGACAACTCCTAAATCTGGAGCAGCATCAAAATGCTATGGTGTTGCTGTGGCACACTCACAGCAACACCCATTGCACGCCCCTTCCAGGGAAAGCGCTGAATGCTAAGGTGCTGTATTTACAAGGTGGTGTTAAGCCACAAAAAGTGGCTGAACGCCATCTTGTAAATACCGCGCAGTGCATAGTGCCACCGGGGCGTCACTAAAAGTGATGCTCCATTGGCGATTGGGCCTTGTAAGTCTGGCACCTTATTTGCTCAAGGTGTTTGTTCTTGGTGAGGGCAGGAAAGCTATTTTCGCTCTCATACCTTCCTTCCTTGGCTGGCTTGAATGCGGTAGGCTCAGGCTTCAATGCAAAGGTCAAACAGTGAGCAACTGACTGACGTAAGCTGGCGCAACTCCTCTTGGTGAGCTGTGACAGATGCCCCAGGAGCGTAGTACCTCACAATGGTGAGGGATAGACACAGTCTCTTTTATCTCAGCTTGCCTGTCAGCTGAGTCAGGAAATGCAAATACTGGGAAAAAGCCCAGCGACTTGCTGTATTTGCTTGGCTTCGAACCAGGGACCTTTTGCATGTGAGGTGCGCATGATAACCACTACACTACACAAACAGACAGACTTGGCGGCTTGCTTCATGTGGCTATGCATTTTGCTGGAACCACCACACTATGGAAACAGACACACCTGCTTGCTTTATGTGGCTCTGCATTGGACTGGGATGCAAGGACTGAGGGCCAATGTTCATGACGCTCAAAGCTGAGCCTTCCGGAACACGATCTCTTGCCTTGGAAGAAAGGAACTGGCATCACTTTCATTCCAAGAGGTGATTTCAGAACTGGACCCGAAATTACCATGGAGAAGCACTGTGCATTTAATGTTCCTATGAGCACTGCTGCTCCAGCACAGAAAAGCAGTTGCAAAGAAATCTTGCATACCTTCATGATGCTGAACCGTCTCAACGCAGGTATAAAGCATGTATTGCATTGCAACATGACATCTTACAAGAGGGAAAAGCAAAATACTCCTGTTTAAAACACAGACTGAACCTATAAAGGTAAGGGTTTGTCTGGGATTTGAACCAAGGTCCTCTCACACCCGAAGCGAGAATCATACCCCTATACCAACTAGACTGCTGCTGCAGAGGCATTTGAAACATCTTCTGAAGCGTCTTTCAGAAAAGCAGGGCCATTTGGAGGCTCTCTCTCTAAGCGTGCCATAGCAATTGATGTTTTCTGTCAAGGATTTTTTGTTTGTCTCTAGCAAGGAAAGAGGCAGTCAAGATGCCCTGTGCCAGTGAGCTGAACTAGGGCACTGATGTGAAAAGCAGACCCTTTCTGGTAGTTGTAACCCTCTGCAAGTCCTGGACCTTGCATCTTAGACTTCCAGACCAGAAGCATTGAAGGGCTTGCTAGCTCTTGAGCCAGAGAAACATGCCTCTTGGATTCAAGCACACTTGCTCGCTCAGCGCTCGATCAGGCTCGATCAGGCGAGATTTATAGTAGTGGCTCATAGGCCTGAAACACTCACCTGGGAGACGCGGGTGGCTGATTTCCCGGAATGGCCCTTGATGGGGAAATCACCTCCTTTCCCCCGCCTCATTTCAGAATTGTGTGCAAGTCGCAAGACAGTGTTCAGGGGTTCATGGGTACTCCCTAATCCCAGCTGCCTCTCTGTCTTCTTCATGTAAATTGCAAGTCACGAGGAGGCACCATTGCCAATATGCTCCGCCCACCTAACCAAGAAACCCATTTTGAGCTTGTCTGCCTGTGTTGTTGCAGGGGCAGCGTCTTCTTTGCCCAAAAGGTGGAAGGAGAGACTCACTTCAAACGATAGAATCAACTGCTTAAGTAGAAACCAGCATGGTAGTTACTGTCATAAAGTGCAGCTCTAACAGAAGGTGTGCCTGAGATGCCCCTTCCAGTAATACACAGAATTTTGTTTGAGGGCCCAGCCGATGGGTTGGTGGATTTCTCCTCACATGCCACAGCAGCTTCCAAAGATAGTGGTGTGAGGAGCTGGCTGTGCAAGCAGAGCAAGATTTAAGGGAAGAAAACACACCTGTTAGGAGTGGGATTTGAACCCACGCCTCCATGAAGAGACCAGAAGGCTCAGCTTCACTGAAGATCAAGCTCTCTTGAGTCTGGCACCTTCGACCACTCGGCCATAATGACAGCCAAAACATTATGCAGGTCTGACTCTTCAGTCTGCACTTGTTGATGCTGCCGCTTGCAATGTTCCTATCAAAGTCACAGCTTTAAAGGCCCCACAATATAACATGGCCAAGAAAAAAAAAAACAGAACAGAACAAGAAACAATGCACATGCACGACCACCGAGGGATGCAGATAACTTTTTAGCGTCCTGCAATAGTAAAGCACGTTTTACACAGGTCACAAGTTTTTAAAGGTCATTTCTGTCTAAGTGTGCATTGAGAGAGACTGAGGTTTTAGTGAGCAAACACAAAAGCTACTGCTGTCCAGTGTCGAACCAGGGACCTTTTGCGTGTGAGGCAAATGTGATAACCACTACACTACAGAAACAAGCTTGCTGGCTTGACTGAAGGAGCACAGTTCCCCTCATATGTTTGCCTGATTTCCTCTATACTTGATCAGCAGTTGCTCAGAATGCGAGGGGTAAGTGTGAAAATTGCAGCCGTGTCAGCCAGCATGCATACACTCAGACGTCCTGAAAAGTCACAGCTGCGGGCAGAGACAGACAAATATCTGATGCCTAAATGCCAGGAACGCAAGCCTGTGAAATCATCACACAGGCGCACTGAGAGCAAGCAGGAAGGAAGCCAAGGCATTGTAATCCATTTTTCGCCTGAGGCAAAAAATATGTTTTGCGCAACAATGCTTCGAGTGGAATGAGAAATGTTGAGGGGTTGTGTATTTTGAGCAGGATTTGATTGTTTTCCGCTAAAATGGGCTCGTCCGGGATTTGAACCCGGGACCTCTTGCACCCAAAGCGAGAATCATACCCCTAGACCAACGAGCCTGGGCACAGAAGCGCTACGGCTCCCACCCTGCTCCGAGGGTTGGTGGCAGAGAGTGGGAGACTACATCCCAAAGCAAGAAACGCCACATGGTGCTCTCTTCTGCAGTATGACTAGAGTCATTTGCATGGTCGTCATCGAACATGACATAAAAAGCCTCTATCCTTTAGACATTTTGTCCCAGATTTACAAGAAAATGACTGAGCGCGACGCTGTGCCAAATTTGCAAGCCCCATGCTCCGTCATTTTCAAAATGCAGGGAAGCGCCGTATTTAGAAGAATACAGCGCACCCCTGTGCTTCCCCCTGCGCCAGCTCTAAATTAGCTGCTGTGTGCCAACGCAGCCGTTCTTGCACCATGGTACAAGGATGACTGCGTTGAGGGGGAAATTGTTTTTGTGCAGGAAGGGACACCTTCCTGGCCAAAAGAAAAATCTTCAATGGTGATTTGCTCTTACTTCTATGTGTGCTGCAGAATGCAGCACACATAGAAAGAGAAAAAACGAGGAGAAATGAAAACATTTCTCCTCAGTGCGCCACTCTAACGATACCCCTGGGATGGCGTTGGATTTTGGCGCTGACGCAGATTTACGACAACTCCTAAATCTGGAGCAGCATCAAAATGCTATGGTGTTGCTGTGGCACACTCACAGCAACACCCATTGCACGCCCCTTCCAGGGAAAGCGCTGAATGCTAAGGTGCCGTATTTACAAGGTGGTGTTAAGCCACAAAAAGTGGCTGAACGCCATCTTGTAAATACCGCGCAGTGCATAGTGCCACCGGGGCGTCACTAAAAGTGATGCTCCGTTGGCGATTGGGCCTTGTAAGTCTGGCACCTTATTTGCTCAAGGTGTGTGTTCTTGGTGAGGGCAGGAAAGCTATTTTCGCTCTCATACCTTCCTTCCTTGGCTGGCTTGAATGCGGTAGGCTCAGGCTTCAATGCAAAGGTCAAACAGTGAGCAACTGACTGACGCAACTCCTCTTGGTGAGCTGTGACAGATGCCCCAGGAGCGTAGTACCTCACGATGGTGAGGGATAGATACAGTCTCTTTTATCTCAGCTTGCCTGTCAGCTGAGTCAGGAAATGCAAATACTGGGAAAAAGCCCAGCGACTTGCTGTATTTGCTTGGCTTCGAACCAGGGACCTTTTGCATGTGAGGTGCGCATGATAACCACTACACTACACAAACAGACACACTTGCTGGCTTGCTTCATGTGGCTATGCATTGTACTGGAACCACCACACTATGGAAACAGACACACCTGCTTGCTTTATGTGGCTCTGCATTGGACTGGGATGCAAGGACTGAGGGCCAATGTTCATGACGCTCAAAGCTGAGCCTTCCGGAACACGATCTCTTGCCTTGGAAGAAAGGAACTGGCATCACTTTCATTCCAAGAGGTGATTTCAGAACTGGACCCGAAATTACCATGGAGAAGCACTGTGCATTTAATGTTCCTATGAGCACTGCTGCTCCAGCACAGAAAAGCAGTTGCAAAGAAATCTCGCATACCTTCATGATGCTGAACCGTCTCACCGCAGGTATAAAGCATGTATTGCATTGCAACTTGACATCTTCCAAGAGTGAAAAGCAGAAATACTCCTGTTTAAAACACAGACTGAACCTATAAAGGTAAGGGTTTGTCTGGGATTTGAACCAAGGTCCTCTCACACCCGAAGCGAGAATCATACCCCTATACCAACTAGACTGCTGCTGCAGAGGCATTTGAAACATCTTCTGAAGCGTCTTTCAGAAAAGCAGGGCCATTTGGAGGCTCTCTCTCTAAGCGTGCCATAGCAATTGATGTTTTCTGTCAAGGATTTTTTGTTTGTCTCTAGCAAGGAAAGAGGTAGTCAAGATTCCGTGTGTCAGTGAGCTGAACTAGGGCACTGATGGGAAAAACAGACCCTTTCTGGTAGTTGTAACCCTCTGCAAGTCCTGGACCCTTGAACCTTAGACTTCCAGAACAGAAGCACTGAAGGGCCTGCTAGCTCTTGAGCCAGAGAAGCATGCCTCTTGGATTCAAGCACACTTGCTCGCTCAGCGCTCGATCAGGCTCGATCAGGCGAGATTTATAGTAGTGGCTCATAGGCCTGAAACACTCACCTGGGAGACGCGGGTGGCTGATTTCCCGGAATGGCCCTTGATGGGGAAATCACCTCCTTTCCCCCGCCTCATTTCAGAATTGTGTGCAAGTCGCAAGACAGTGTTCAGGGGTTCATGGGTACTGCCTAATCCCAGCTGCCTCTCTGTCTTCTTCATGTAAATTGCAAGTCACGAGGAGGCACCATTGCCAATATGCTCCGCCCACCTAACCAAGAAACCCAGTTTGAGCTTGTCTGCCTGTGTTGTTGCAGGGGCAGTGTCTTCTTTGCCCAAAAGGTGGCAGGAGAGACTCACTTCAAATGATAGAATCAACTGCTTAAGTAGAAACCAGCATGGTAGTTACTGTCATAAAGTGCAGCTCTAACAGAAGGTGTGCCTGAGATGCCCCTTCCAGTAATACACAGAATTTTGATTGAGGGCCCAGCCGATGGGTTGGTGGATTTCTCCTCACATGCCACAGCAGCTTCCAAAGATAGTGGTGTGAGGAGCTGGCTGTGCAAGCAGAGCAAGATTTAAGGGAAGAAAACACACCTGTTAGGAGTGGGATTTGAACCCACGCCTCCATGAAGAGACCAGAAGGCTCAGCTTCACTGAAGATCAAGCTCTCTTGAGTCTGGCACCTTCGACCACTCGGCCATCCTGACAGCCAAAACATTATGAAGGTCTGACTCTTCAGTCTGCACTTGTTGATGCTGCCGCTTGCAATGTTCCTATCAAAGTCACAGCTTTAAAGGCCCCACAATATAACATGGCCAAGAAAAAAAAAAAAACAGAACAAGAAACAAGGCACATGCACGACCACCGAGGGATGCAGATAACTTTTTATCGTCCTGCAATAGTAAAGCACATTTTACACAGGTCACAAGTTTTTAAAGGTCATTTCTGTCTAAGTGTGCATTGAGAGAGACTGAGGTTTTAGTGAGCAAACACAAAAGCTACTGCTGCCCAGTGTCAAACCAGGGACCTTTTGCGTGTGAGGCAAATGTGATAACCACTACACTACAGAAACAAGCTTGCTGGCTTGACTGAAGGAGCACAGTTCCCCTCATATGTTTGCCTGATTTCCTCTATACTTGATCAGCAGTTGCTCAGAATGCGAGGGGTAAGTGTGAAAATTGCAGCGGTGTCAGCCAGCATGCATACACTCAGACGTCCTGAAAAGTCACAGCTGCGGGCAGAGACAGACAAATATCTGATGCCTAAATGCCAGGAACGCAAGCCTGTGAAATCATCACACAGGGCGCACTGAGAGCAAGCAGGAAGGAAGCCAAGGCATTGTAATCCATTTTTCGCCTGAGACAAAAAATATGTTTTGCGCAACAATGCTTCGAGTGGAATGAGAAATGTTGAGGGGTTGTGTATTTTGAGCAGGATTTGATTGTTTTCCACTAAAATGGGCTCGTCCGGGATTTGAACCCGGGACCTCTCGCACCCAAAGCGAGAATCATACCCCAAGACCAACGAGCCTGGGCACAGAAGCGCTACGGCTCCCACCCTGCTCCGAGGGTTGGTGGCAGAGAGTGGGAGACTACATCCCAAAGCAAGAAACGCCACATGGTGCTCTCTTCTGCAGTATGACTAGAGTCATTTGCATGGTCGTCATCGAACATGACATAAAAAGCCTCTATCCTTTAGACATTTTGTCCCAGATTTACAAGAAAATGACTGAGCGCGACGCTGTGCCAAATTTGCAAGCCCCACGCTCCGTCATTTTCAAAATGCAGGGAAGCGCAGTATTTAGTAGAATACAGTGCACCCCTGTGCTTCCCCCTGCGCCAGCTCTAAATTAGCTGCTGAGCGCCAACGCAGCCGTTCTTGCACCATGGTACAAGGATGACTGCGTTGAGGGGGAAATTGTTTTTGTGCAGGAAGGGACACCCTCCTGCCCAAAAAAAAATCTTCAATGGTGATTTGTTCTTACTTCTATGTGTGCTGCAGAATGCATCACACATAGAAAGAGCAAAAACAAGGAGAAATGAAGACATTTCTCCTCAGTGCGCCACTCTAACGACACCCCTGGGATGGCGTTGGATTTTGGCGCTGACGCAGATTTACGCCAACTCCTAAATCTGGAGCAGCATCAAAATGCTATGGTGTTGCTGTGGCACACTCCCAACAACACCCATTGCACGCCCCTTCCAGGGAAAGCGCTGAATGCTAAGGTGCCGTATTTACAAGGTGGTGTTAAGCCACAAAAAGTGGCTGAACGCCATCTTGTAAATACCGCGCAGTGCATAGTGCCACCGGGGCGTCACTAAAAGTGATGCTCCGTTGGCGATTGGGTCTTGTAAGTCTGGCACCTTTTTTGCTCAAGGTGTGTGTTCTTGGTGAGGGCAGGAAAGCTATTTTCGCTCTCATACCTTCCTTCCTTGGCTGGCTTGAATGCGGTAGGCTCAGGCTTCAATGCAAAGGTCAAACAGTGAGCAACTGACTGACGTAAGCGGGCGCAACCCCTCTTGGTGAGCTGTGACAGATGCCCCAGGAGCGTAGTACCTCACGATGGTGAGGGATAGACACAGTCTCTTTTATCTCAGCTTGCCTGTCAGCTGAGTCAGGAAATGCAAATACTGGGAAAAAGCCCAGCGACTTGCTGTATTTGCTTGGCTTCGAACCAGGGACCTTTTGCATGTGAGGTGCGCATGATAGCCACTACAATACACAAACAGACACACTTGCCGGCTTGCTTCATGTGGCTATGCATTGTACTGGAACCACCACACTATGGAAACAGACACACCTGCTTGCTTTATGTGGCTCTGCATTGGACTGGGATGCAAGGACTGAGGGCCAATGTTCATGACGCTCAAAGCTGAGCCTTCCGGAACACGATCTCTTGCCTTGGAAGAAAGGAACTGGCATCACTTTCATTCCAAGAGGTGATTTCAGAACTGGACCCGAAATTACCATGGAGAAGCACTGTGCATTTAATGTTCCTATGAGCACTGCTGCTCCAGCACAGAAAAGCAGTTGCAAAGAAATCTCGCATACCTTCATGATGCTGAACCGTCTCAACGCAGGTATAAAGCATGTATTGCATTGCAACATGACATCTTACAAGAGTGAAAAGCAGAAATACTCCTGTTTAAAACACAGACTGAACCTATAAAGGTAAGGGTTTGTCTGGGATTTGAACCAAGGTCCTCTCACACCCGAAGCGAGAATCATACCCCTATACCAACTAGACTGCTGCTGCAGAGGCATTTGAAACATCTTCTGAAGCGTCTTTCAGAAAAGCAGGGCCATTTGGAGGCTCTCTCTCTAAGCGTGCCATAGCAATTGATGTTTTCTGTCAAGGATTTTTTGTTTGTATCTAGCAAGGAAAGAGGTAGTCAAGATTCCGTGTGCCAGTGAGCTGAACTAGGGCACTGATGTGAAAAGCAGACCCTTTCTGGTAGTTGTGACCCTCTGCAAGTCCTGGACCCTTACACCTTAGACTTCCAGACCAGAAGCACTGAAGGGCCTGCTAGCTCTTGAGCCAGAGAAGCATGCCTCTTGGATTCAAGCACACTTGCTCGCTCAGCGCTCGATCAGGCTTGATCAGGCAAGATTTATAGTAGTGGCTCATAGGCCTGAAACACTCACCTGGGAGACGCGGGGTGGCTGATTTCCCGGAATGGCCCTTGATGGGGAAATCACCTCCTTTCCCCCGCCTCATTTCAGAATTGTGTGCAAGTCGCAAGACAGTGTTCAGGGGTTCATGGGTACTGCCTAATCCCAGCTGCCTCTCTGTCTTCTTCATGTAAATTGCAAGTCACGAGGAGGCACCATTGCCAATATGCTCCGCCCACCTAACCAAGAAACCCAGTTTGAGCTTGTCTGCCTGTGTTGTTGCAGGGGCAGTGTCTTCTTTGCCCAAAAGGTGGCAGGAGAGACTCACTTCAAACGATAGAATCAACTGCTTAAGTAGAAACCAGCATGGTAGTTACTGTCATAAAGTGCAGCTCTAACAGAAGGTGTGCCTGAGATGCCCCTTCCAGTAATACACAGAATTTTGATTGAGGGCCCAGCCGATGGGTTGGTGGATTTCTCCTCACATGCCACAGCAGCTTCCAAAGATAGTGTTGTGAGGAGCTGGCTCTGCAGCAGAGCAAGATTTAAGGGAAGAAAACACACCTGTTAGGAGTGGGATTTGAACCCACGCCTCCATGAAGAGACCAGAAGGCTCAGCTTCCCTGAAGATCAAGCTCTCTTGAGTCTGGCACCTTAGACCACTCGGCCATCCTGACAGCCAAAACATTATGCAGGTCTGACCTCTTCAGTCTGCACTTGATTGCTGCCGCTTGCAATGTTCCTATCAAAGTCACAGCTTTAAAGGCCCCACAATATAACATGGCCAAGAAAAAAAAAAAAACAGAACAAGAAACAAGGCACATGCACAACCACCGAGGGATGCAGATAACTTTTTAATCGCCTGCAATAGTAAAGCACATTTTACACAGGTAACAAGTTTTTAAAGGTCATTTCTGTCTAAGTGTGCATTGAGAGAGACTGAGGTTTTAGTGAGCAAACACAAAAGCTACTGCTGCCCAGTGTCGAACCGGGGACCTTTTGCGTGTGAGGCAAATGTGATAACCACTACACTACAGAAACAAGCTTGCTGGCTTGACTGAAGGAGCACAGTCCCCCCTCATATGTTTGCCCGATTTCCTCTATACTTGATCAGCAGTTGCTCAGAATGCGAGGGGTAAGTGTGAAAATTGCAGCGGTGTCAGCCAGCATGCATACACTCAGACGTCCTGAAAAGTCACAGCTGCGGGCAGAGACAGACAAATATCTGATGCCTAAATGTCAGGAACGCAAGCCTGTGAAATCATCACACAAGGCGCACTGAGAGCAAGCAGGAAGGAAGCCAAGGCATTGTAATCCATTTTTCGCCTGAGGCAAAAAATATGTTTTTGCGCAACAATGCTTCGAGTGGAATTAGAAATGTTGAGGGGTTGTGTATTTTGAGCAGGATTTGATTGTTTTCCGCTAAAATGGGCTCGTCCGGGATTTGAACCCGGGACCTCTCGCCCCGAGCGAGAATCATACCCTAGACCAAGCGCCTGGGAACAGAAGTGCTACGGCTCCCACCCTGCTCCGAGGGTTGGTGGCAGAGAGTGGGAGACTACATCCCAAAGCAAGAAACGCCACACGGTGCTCTCCTCTGCAGTATGACTAGAGTCATTTGCATGGTCGTCATCGAACATGACATAAAAAGCCTCTATCCTTTAGACATTTTGTCCCAGATTTACAAGAAAATGACTGAGCGCGACGCTGTGCCAATTTGCAAGCCACACGCTCCGTCATTTTCAAAATGCAGGGAAGCGCCGTATTTAGTAGAATACAGCGCACCCCTGTGCTTCCCCCTGCGCCAGCTCTAAATTAGCTACTGAGTGCCAACGCAGCCGTTCTTGCACCATGGTACAAGGATGACTGCGTTGAGGGGGAAATTGTTTTTGTGCAGGAAGGGACACCTTCCTGGCCAAAAGAAAAATCTTCAATGGTGATTTGCTCTTACTTCTATGTGTGCTGCAGAATGCAGCACACATAGAAAGAGAAAAAACGAGGAGAAATGAAAACATTTCTCCTCAGTGCGCCACTCTAACGATACCCCTGGGATGGCGTTGGATTTTGGTGCTGACGCAGATTTACGACAACTCCTAAATCTGGAGCAGCATCAAAATGCTATGGTGTTGCTGTGGCACACTCACAGCAACACCCATTGCACGCCCTTCCAGGGGAAAGCGCTGAATGCTAAGGTGCCGTATTTACAAGGTGGTGTTAAGCCACAAAAAGTGGCTGAACGCCATCTTGTAAATACCGCGCAGTGCATAGTGCCACCGGGGCGTCACTAAAAGTGATGCTCCGTTGGCGATTGGGCCTTGTAAGTCTGGCACCTTATTTGCTCAAGGTGTGTGTTCTTGGTGAGGGCAGGAAAGCTATTTCGCTCTCATACCTTCCTTCCTTGGCTGGCTTGAATGCGGTAGGCTCAGGCTTCAATGCAAAGGTCAAACAGTGAGCAACTGACCGACGTAAGCTGGCGCAACTCTTCTTGGTGAGCTGTGACAGATGCCCCAGGAGCGTAGTACCTCACGATGGTGAGGGATAGACACAGTCTCTTTTATTTCAGCTTGCCTGTCAGCTGAGTCAGGAAATGCAAATACTGGGAAAAAGCCCAGCGGCTTGCTGTTTTTGCTTGGCTTCGAACCAGGGACCTTTTGCATGTGAGGTGCGCATGATAACCACTACACTACACAAACAGACACACTTGCCGGTTTGCTTCATGTGGCTATGCATTGTACTGGAACCACCACACTATGGAAACAGACACACCTGCTTGCTTTATGTGGCTCTGCATTGGACTGGGATGCAAGGACTGAGGGCCAATGTTCATGACGCTCAAAGCTGAGCCTTCCGGAACACGATCTCTTGCCTTGGAAGAAAGGAACTGGCATCACTTTCATTCCAAGAGGTGATTTCAGAACTGGACCCGAAATTACCATGGAGAAGCACTGTGCATTTAATGTTCCTATGAGCACTGCTGCTCCAGCACAGAAAAGCAGTTGCAAAGAAATCTCGCATACCTTCATGATGCTGAACCGTCTCAACGCAGGTATAAAGCATGTATTGCATTGCAACATGACATCTTACAAGAGTGAAAAGCAGAAAAACTCCTGTTTAATACACAGACTGAACCTATAAAGGTAAGGGTTTGTCTGGGATTTTAACCAAGGTCCTCTCACACCCGAAGCGAGAATCATACCCCTATACCAACTAGACTGCTGCTGCAGAGGCATTTGAAACATCTTCTGAAGCGTCTTTCAGAAAAGCAGGGCCATTTGGAGGCTCTCTCTCTAAGCGTGCCATAGCAATTGATGTTTTCTGTCAAGGATTTTTTGTTTGTCTCTAGCAAGGAAAGAGGTAGTCAAGATTATGTGTGCCAGTGAGCTGAACTAGGGCACTGATGTGAAAAGCAGACCCTTTCTGGTAGTTGTAACCCTCTGCAAGTCCTGGACCCTTGCACCTTAGACTTCCAGACCAGAAGCACTGAAGGGCCTGCTAGCTCTTGAGCCAAAGAAGCATGCCTATTGGATTCAAGCACACTTGCTCACTCAGCACTCGATCAGGCGAGATTTATAGTAGTGGCTCATAGGCCTGAAACACTCACCTGGGAGACGCGGGGTGGCTGATTTCCCGGAATGGCCCTTGATGGGGAAATCACCTCCTTTCCCCCGCCTCATTTCAGAATTGTGTGCAAGTCGCAAGACAGTGTTCAGGGGTTCATGGGTACTGCCTACTCCCAGCTGCCTCTCTGTCTTCTTCATGTAAATTGCAAGTCACGAGGAGGCACCATTGCCAATATGCTGCGCCCACCTAACCAAGAAACCCAGTTTGAGCTTGTCTGCCTGTGTTGTTGCAGGGGCAGTGTCTTCTTTGCCCAAAAGGTGGCAGGAGAGACTCACTTCAAACGATAGAATCAACTGCTTAAGTAGAAACCAGCATGGTAGTTACTGTCATAAAGTGCAGCTCTAACAGAAGGTGTGCCTGAGATGCCCCTTCCAGTAATACACAGAATTTTGATTGAGGGCCCAGCCGATGGGTTGGTGGATTTCTCCTCACATGCCACAGCAGCTTCCAAAGATAGTGGTGTGAGGAGCTGGCTGTGCAAGCAGAGCAAGATTTAAGGTAATAAAACACACCTGTTAGGAGTGGGATTTGAACCCACGCCTCCATGAAGAGACCAGAAGGCTCAGCTTCACTGAAGATCAAGCTCTCTTGAGTCTGGCACCTTAGACCACTCGGCCATCCTGACAGCCAAAACATTGTGCAGGTCTGACTCTTCAGTCTGCACTTGTTGATGCTGCCGCTTGCAATGTTCCTATCAAAGTCACAGCTTTAAAGGCCCCACAATATAACATGGCCAAGAAAAGAAAAAAAAAACAGAACAAGAAACAAGGCACATGCACGACCACCGAGGGATGCAGATAACTTTTTATCGTCCTGCAATAGTAAAGCACATTTTACACAGGTCACAAGTTTTTAAAGGTCATTTCTGTCTAAGTGTGCATTGAGAGAGACTGAGGTTTTAGTGAGCAAACACGAAAGCTACTGCTGCCCAGTGTCGAACCGGGGACCTTTTGCGCGTGAGGCAGTGTGATTACCACTACACTACAGAAACAAGCTTGCTGGCTTGACTGAAGGAGCACAGTTCCCCTCATATGTTTGCCCGATTTCCTCTATACTTGATCAGCAGTTGCTCAGAATGCGAGGGGTAAGTGTGAAAATTGCAGCGGAGTCAGCCAGCATGCATACACTCAGACGTCTTGAAAAGTCACAGCTGCGGGCAGAGACAGACAAATATCTGATGCCTAAATGCCAGGAACGCAAGCCTGTGAAATCATCACACAGGGCGCACTGAGAGCAAGCAGGAAGGAAGCCAAGGCATTGTAATCCATTTTTCGCCTGAGGCAAAAAATATGTTTTGCGCAACAATGCTTCGAGTGGAATGAGAAATGTTGAGGGGTTGTGTATTTTGAGCAGGATTTGATTGTTTTCCGCTAAAATGGGCTCGTCTGGGATTTGAACCCGGGACCTCTCGCACCCGAAGCGAGAATCACACCCCTAGACCAACGAGCCTGGGCACAGAAGCGCTACGGCTCCCACCCTGCTCCGAGGGTTGGTGGCAGAGAGTGGGAGACTACATCCCAAAGCAAGAAACGCCACATGGTGCTCTCTTCTGCAGTATGACTAGAGTCATTTGCATGGTCGTCATCGAACATGACATAAAAAGCCTCTATCCTTTAGACATTTTGTCCCAGATTTACAAGAAAATGACTGAGCGCGACGCTGTGCCAAATTTGCAAGCCCCACGCTCCGTCATTTTCAAAATGCAGGGAAGCGCCGTATTTAGTAGAATACAGCGCACCCCTGTGCTTCCCCCTGCGCCAGCTCTAAATTAGCTGCTGAGCGCCAACGCAGCCGTTCTTGCACCATGGTACAAGGATGACTGCGTTGAGGGGGAAATTGTTTTTGTGCAGGAAGGGATACCTTCCTGGCCCAAAGAAAAATCTTCAATGGTGATTTGCTCTTACTTCTATGTGTGCTGCAGAATGCAGCACACATAGAAAGAGAAAAAACGAGGAGAAATGAAAACATTTCTCCTCAGTGCGCCACTCTAACGATACCCCTGGGATGGCGTTGGATTTTGGCGCTGACGCAGATTTACGACAACTCCTAAATCTGGAGCAGCATCAAAATGCTATGGTGTTGCTGTGGCACACTCACAGCAACACCCATTGCACGCCCCTTCCAGGGAAAGTGCTGAATGCTAAGGTGCCGTATTTACAAGGTGGTGTTAAGCCACAAAAAGTGGCTGAACGCCATCTTGTAAATACCGCGCAGTGCATAGTGCCACCGGGGCGTCACTAAAAGTGATGCTCCGTTGGCGATTGGGCCTTGTAAGTCTGGCACCTTATTTGCTCAAGGTGTGTGTTCTTGGTGAGGGCAGGAAAGCTATTTTCGCTCTCATACCTTCCTTCCTTGGCTGGCTTGAATGCGGTAGGCTCAAGCTTCAATGCAAAGGTCAAACAGTGAGCAACTGACTGACGTAAGCTGGGGCAACTCCTCTTGGTGAGCTGTAACAGATGCCCCAGGAGCGTAGTACCTCACGATGGTGAGGGATAGACACAGTCTCTTTTATCTCAGCTTGCCTGTCAGCTGAGTCAGGAAATGCAAATACTGGGAAAAAGCCCAGCGACTTGCTGTATTTGCTTGCCTTCAAACCAGGGACCTTTTGCATGTGAGGTGCGCATGATAACCACTACACTACACAAACAGACACACTTACCGGCATGCTTCATGTGGCTATGCATTGTACTGGAACCACCACACTATGGAAACAGACACACCTGCTTGCTTTACGTGGCTCTGCATTGGACTGGGATGCAAGGACTGAGGGCCAATGTTCATGACGCTCAAAGCTGAGCCTTCCGGAACACGATCTCTTGCCTTGGAAGAAAGGAACTGGCATCACTTTCATTCCAAGAGGTGATTTCAGAGCTGGACCCGAAATTACCATGGAGAAGCACTGTGCATTTAATGTTCCTATGAGCACTGCTGCTCCAGCACAGAAAAGCAGTTGCAAAGAAATCTTGCATACCTTCATGATGCTGAACCGTCTCAACGCAGGTATAAAGCATGTATTGCATTGCAACATGACATCTTACAAGAGTGAAAAGCAGAAATACTCCTGTTTAAAACACAGACTGAACCTATAAAGGTAAGGGTTTGTCTGGGATTTGAACCAAGGTCCTCTCACACCCGAAGCGAGAATCATACCCCTATACCAACTAGACTGCTGCTGCAGAGGCATTTGAAACATCTTCTGAAGCGTCTTTCAGAAAAGCAGGGCCATTTGGAGGCTCTCTCTCTAAGCGTGCCATAGCAATTGATGTTTTCTGTCAAGGATTTTTTGTTTGTCTCTAGCAAGGAAAGAGGTAGTCAAGATTATGTGTGCCAGTGAGCTGAACTAGGGCACTGATGTGAAAAGCAGACCCTTTCTGGTAGTTGTAACCCTCTGCAAGTCCTGGACCCTTGCACCTTAGACTTCCAGACCAGAAGCACTGAAGGGCCTGCTAGCTCTTGAGCCAGAGAAGCATGCCTATTGGATTCAAGCACACTTGCTCACTCAGCGCTCGATCAGGCGAGATTTATAGTAGTGGCTCATAGGCCTGAAACACTCACCTGGGAGACGCGGGGTGGCTGATTTCCCGGAATGGCCCTTGATGGGGAAATCACCTCCTTTCCCCCGCCTCATTTCAGAATTGTGTGCAAGTCGCAAGACAGTGTTCAGGGGTTCATGGGTACTGCCTACTCCCAGCTGCCTCTCTGTCTTCTTCATGTAAATTGCAAGTCACGAGGAGGCACCATTGCCAATATGCTCCGCACACCTGACCAAGAAACCCAGTTTGAGCTTGTCTGCCTGTGTTGTTGCAGGGGCAGTGTCTTCTTTGCCCAAAAGGTGGCAAGAGAGACTCACTTCAAACGATAGAATCAACTGCTTAAGTAGAAACCAGCATGGTAGTTACTGTCATAAAGTGCAGCTCTAACAGAAGGTGTGCCTGAGATGCCCCTTCCAGTAATACACAGAATTTTGATTGAGGGCCCAGCCGATGGGTTGGTGGATTTCTCCTCACATGCCACAGCAGCTTCCAAAGATAGTGGTGTGAGGAGCTGGCTGTGCAAGCAGAGCAAGATTTAAGGTAAGAAAACACACCTGTTAGGAGTGGGATTTGAACCCACGCCTCCATGAAGAGACCAGAAGGCTCAGCTTCACTGAAGATCAAGCTCTCTTGAGTCTGGCACCTTAGACCACTCGGCCATCCTGACAGCCAAAACATTGTGCAGGTCTGACTTTTCAGTCTGCAATTGTTGATGCTGCCGCTTGCAATGTTCCTATCAAAGTCACAGCTTTAAAGGCCCCACAATATAACATGGCCAAGAAAAAAAAAAAAAACAGAACAAGAAACAAGGCACATGCACGACCACCGAGGGATGCAGTTAACTTTTTATCGTCCTGCAATAGTAAAGCACATTTTACACAGGTCACAAGTTTTTAAAGGTCATTTCTGTCTAAGTGTGCATTGAGAGAGACTGAGGTTTTAGTGAGCAAACACAAAAGCTACTGCTGCCCAATGTCGAACCGGGGACCTTTTGCGTGTGAGGCAAATGTGATAACCACCACACTACAGAAACAAGCTTGCTGGCTTGACTGAAGGAGCACAGTTCCCCTCATATGTTTGCCCGATTTCCTCTATACTTGATCAGCAGTTGCTCAGAATGCGAGGGGTAAGTGTGAAAATTGCAGCGGTGTCAGCCAGCATGCATACACTCAGACGTCCTGAAAAGTCACAGCTGCGGGCAGAGAAAGACAAATATCTGATGCCTAAATGCCAGGAACGCAAGCCTGTGAAATCATCACACAGGGCGCACTGAGAGCAAGCAGTGTGATCTCTGGAGGCGGGGCAGGAGCCCTTTAAAACTTGTTCGAGCTCCCGCCGTCGCGGGAAGCGCTGTGTGATCTCTGGAGGCGGGGCAGGAGCCCTTTAAAACTTGTTCGCGCTCCCGCCGTCGCAGGAAGCGCTGTGTGATCTCTGGAGGCGGGGCAGGAGCCCTTTAAAACTTGTTCGCGCTCCCGCCGCGCGGGACGCGCGCGGGCGAAGCCCGGGCCAAGGGTGGGCCCGTCCTGCGCCCGTCAGCGGCTGACAGAGGCTGGGCTGGGCCACCCCCCTAACATCTATCTCCCAAGAAGGCCATATTGTACTCAGTCCCTTTTGCTAGTTCCTACTCTGTCTCCCCAGTCAGCTGCTCCATTTAATCTGACACCTTATCATTTAACCCTGCACCTACACTAACACCAGATGGGCAAAAGGAAAGCAATAGAGGCAGGGGCCGGGGCAGTACTAAAAGCCAAGCGAAAAAGGCATAAGCATGCTGCTAGCAATTGCGTTATGGATAGAATCGACTCTCTCCTGGGCGAATGCAACGGAATACTAACTAGCCCCCAGGGAAACATTTCTATTGCAACTGGGGAGGGGCCCACTTCAACTAGCAGGAAGGAAGGTTCCATGAAAATCGCTGAGATTTTCATGAAACGTGGGCAACAAGTTACTGACACTACAGGGGCGGGTGAAAGTAGGAACGTTATCACCCATGCGGCCCCCTCCCTAGCAGAAGACCTACCACTTGCCATCAACGATTCCATCCAGCTCAGTAACCGCTTCAATCCCCTAACCAACCTCCCTGAATCACGCGACGACATCAACCCAGACACCCTGGCAGATGGGCCAGCAGCAACCAACACGCACTCTCCTCATGTAACCCCACAGCATATCGAATACATACAAGCTCTAAGGAAGGAAGTCACAGAACTCAAGCATATGGTTAACTCATTACTTGCAATAGTAAAACAGCTAACCCACGCAAATAACACGACCACCAGTAACCTTGCCCTAAATCCAATCCTATCAGGCATCACAACAAACTCGCCCAACTCCTCTGCTTCTAGCCACGCTGGCCCTCACCCTACCAAAGAAAAGACCATGAACTCCCACCAGTCTCCCCTCTTCCACAATTTAGGCATAGGAAATTCACTAGACATCTATCATAATACCCTCAAACCCATGAGCAACACCGCCTCAAAATACTCTACGCAACCTGCCACTGACCAGTCCCATTTAGGTAATATAGTTCTAATGGTTAACGTTCCCAAGTTAACCACATTGGCGCGCAAGGAAGGGGTAGACTCTATCAAAAACAAGGCAATCCACTGGATTCGCCATGTTAGAGGCTGCCGATCCATAATACGTGAGGACCTAATTACCGTAGTACGACGGCCAGACCCGGGAACTCACTTTGATATCCTAAAACTGACACTCAAGAACAGGACCATGGCGAACAATCTGGTGGCCCTAGACGCAAGAACAAGCCCACCTGCACACTCACGCATCCAGTTTAAACAGCCCAGGTCACCCACGCTCCACGAGGAACGCCCGAGTTACCACCCGGCAGAAAACCTATCCCCTCTTGGTAAACATGATTGACTCACAGCCCCACCTAAAATCTATGCAGGCAAACCTTGCAACCTTCCAACATCCATCACCCCCAGATCCTCCTTTTACCCCACCACTGTCTGTCCATGTATTCACCCCCCTACCCATGATACCGCGACCATTTCCGGCTCACCGAGCAATCATGACAACGATGCTCCACCCATCTTGCAGGCACATTGCCCACCAAACCTAGAGCTGCTGTCTAGGCCCGCAAGCATCTCCTTGATCAGGACCAGGCCTGTTCCAACAGAGGAACATCACCAACCACCACAAACCTCACGGGCAAACATTGGCATCAACCCATCCCTGCTCCCCCAGCCACATCTGCCAAACCAACCCCTGACAGCCAACCTCAAAAACCCCGGGCATTTAGGTAGGACAACTCAGTCACAATCTGGGGTACGACTTGTCTCATGGAACGTGGCAGGTCTGAAATCTATTCTTCCCCTTCCATCCTTCTCCTCATTTATTGACGAACATGACATATGTCTCCTACAGGAAACATGGTCACTCGACCCACTCTTCCGAACAGGCTACTCAAATTTCCACATCCCCGCTGTGGCCAGCACGAGAGGCAGGCCCTCAGGGGGTCTGACCATCTGGATCAAAACATCACTTAGCTGCCATATATCACAGCTACCTACCGCCTCTCCCGACCTGTTAGGCCTTCGTCTATCCTTTGGGCCTGACTCTGTGGTGAACATCTTTAATATCTACGCTCGAGGGGTCAGGGGGGGTCAAGTCTCCAAAACCCTCTGTGCCCTCGTAGCCCTCTTACAAAATTATCCCCGCCATCATAAAACCATTGTGGCTGGGGACTTCAACGTCACATTCGAACCCCTTGACTGGGACGATCTCAGGTCCACCCGCGAGGAAGATCAAGTCTGGTCTATCCCCGCCCTGTCCATTGCACCCATCAAAAGGTGGACGTCGGTTGCGATTCAGGTAAAATCATTGACCATGGAGTTTGGACTCAGGGCGCTAAATGGCAGAACTAATTCAGACACCAACGGTAGTCACACATACAACAAAACGAACCACACCAGCAGAATCGATTATTGCCTATTCGATATAAGATTATGGCCTCTAGTCATCGATATGACAATCATCGAAAGGACCGAAAGTGATCACAACCCTCTTTCTGTCCAAACATTAGCCCTAGGTAACCTCCCAGCCACGTCTAACCCCGCCACAGTAGCACCCGAGGGTATTAACCTGGCCAACAACAAAAGACACCTAAAATGGGTCAATATTGTGGCCCGGCCCGCACTCATCAATGCTGCCAACAACACCCTAAAATCCACACTAAGGGACCTAGAGGCAGGTTCTGCAACACCCCACCAGGAAATTAGCTCAATCCACACCTCCTGCTTTAGGGATATCGCAACCCACTTCTCAGCACCCCCAGCCCACGACGACAAACGACCCAAAGCCAGGCACCGCTGGTTCAACAAAACGTGCCGGTCCCTAAACAAGCGCCTAGTTCAAGCCATTAAATCCAAGGACCCCGTCGCCATCCGCGTAGCTAGGAAGTCCTATAAATCTGCAATATGCATAGCCAAGCGTGATCAAGATAGCAAATGGTGGACATCACTCAGCGACGCTGTGCGCGAGAGAAATTATAGTCTGTTCTGGTCCCTGGCAGCGCGAGGCCCAGAAACCAGTGGTTTGGACATCACAACCAATATTGCCCCAAGAGACTGGATAGCCCACTTTAGTAGTCTGTACTCCCCTGATCATGATAGCCCCACCTTTGTTTGTACGGGCCCCCTCCTATTTCACTCGTTAGCACCAACCACCGCAGCACCCCTGTTGTTCTACCAAAGTGATATAACTTACTCTCTAAGCACTCTAAAACGCGGCAGGGCCCCTGGTTCAGACTGCGTCCCAGCAGACCTATTCTCAACAGACCTAGCATCCTGGTCAAGATATCTCACCATTCTAGCTAACGCAATAGCATCTGGGGCGCCAATTCCCGACTCTTGGAAAGCGGTCATTGTTATTCCAATCTTTAAAAAGGGCGACAGATCTCTTCCCTGTAACTATAGACCCATTAGTCTAATTGACTGTGTCCAAAAAGTCTTCTGCCACTGCCTCCTAGGGAAGATAGAAGAATGGATAATTGACCACGATATCCTTAGCCCCCTCCAAGCCGGTTTCCGAAAGAAGATTTCCACCACTGATCAAGCCCTCAGATTCCTATTATTATATTGGAAAACAGTGTTCATCGGTAAAGGCAGCCTTTATGTAGCTTTCGTGGATCTCAAATCTGCTTTTGACCTAGTACCTCGCAACAAACTGTGGGTCACTCTCTCTCGGATGGGAATCCCGGAACACATCCTTGCCATTTTGATACGACTCCACGAGGACAACTACGCACAAGTCAGGTGGGGCAACAAGGGCCAACTTACCGATAGAATCCACGTCTCTAGGGGTGTGCGGCAAGGTTGCGTACTTGCCCCGACCCTCTTTTCCCTGTACATCAACGAAATTGTCCCCTCCCTCCTCAGACTGCAGGCTGACGCACCTTCACTTGGCACACAAAAAATCCCAGTCTTACTCTTTGCCGATGACACTCTCTTGATATCTAAGACCCCTAGTGGTCTAAGGAAACTCCTTGCGTGCTTCGAGCATTTCTGTTCATCCCAGGGACTCGAAATCAACGCAACGAAAACCAAACTAATGACCCTTAATCCCCACAGATCTTTCAAAGGGAAATTTACTCTAGAGGGCTCCTCACTCGAGAAGGTGGGCATTTTCAGCTACCTGGGCATAACACTCACTGACAACATGTCCTGGAAGCCACACATAGGAAAACAAGCCCTTAAATTAAGACAAACAACTGGGGCTCTACTAAAAAACTTCCACCTCTCACACACAAAACCAATTCGCCCAGCATTACAATTATACGAAGCCCAGGCAGTTTCCTCAGCGCTCTACGGGGCTGAACTTTGGGGTTATACCAAAACCCAAGACCTAACCACCGCTGAAAACAACTTCTTAAGAAACCTTGTGTCCCTTCCGCTAAGCACCCCACTGTTCCCTCTTTTCAAGGACCTCGGCATCAAACGCATTGGTCACAAAGCCCGCCTGCGACCTCTGCTGTACTGGCGGCGTCTCTGGACCACTCCGGAACTTGTCATCTTCACCGAAGCTCTACAGGTCATCCTAAAAGCCGACCACCTGCACAGAATCCCCTGGCTACGATCCATCAAGGATTTACTCCACTCTATCGGGCTCGATGATCTCTGGAACTCACCAGCCACGTCAGTCTTTCCCTCGAAAAGCGAACTAAAGAAACTTTACTGGCAAAGGGCCAACAACGAAGACACTCGGGCTGCACTCCACACTACATTATCTTGTGACTTTGCCAACCTAAAAGAGTCATGCAAGTACGAAACTTTTTGGGACCTAATCACGGCCCCAAGGGAAAGGAAACTGTACTTCCAGCTCCGCATTGGAACACTCCCATTAAGACTTTTCACCAGCAGCTGGTCACACAACGAATCCACCGCATGCCCTGCTTGCAAAGCCCCCGTGGAGAATCTCCCTCACCTCCTTTTTGCATGCCCCGCGTATACTGCCCCCCGTAGGAAATGGCTGGCCCCAGCATGCAGACTACTGGGAGCACGCTGCTCTGCGCTAGCTCTGCGAATCCTTAGATCAGACACCAGGCCAACGCTAGTGATCGCTATCGCCAAATTCCTCGGAGCTAGTTGGCTTATTAGAGGGAAAACTCTCCTGGACAAAGACTCCAAATAAGACTGTCCCAACATCCTGCAGAGTGCATTTCACTTCATTTCATTTTTTCTAATTTCATTCCATTTTATTCTATCTCATTTTTATTCCATTTTAATTTTTATTTATATTTCATTCCCTTTTATCACCATATTTACCTGCAAATTTATTTTATCATGTGCATTTATTTGTATTTATTACTGCTCGCGCTTTTTTGGCTCTTGTAGCCGCAATAAAGCTTCTTTGAATTGAATTGAATTGAGAGCAAGCAGGAAGGAAGCCAAGGCATTGTAATCCATTTTTCGCCTGAGGCAAAAAATATGTTTTGCGCAACAATGCTTCGAGTGGAATGAGAAATGTTGAGGATTTGATTGTTTTCCGCTAAAATGGGCTCGTCTGGGATTTGAACCCGGGACCTCTCGCACCCGAAGCGAGAATCATACCCCTAGACCAATGAGCCTGGGGACAGAAGCGCTACGGCTCCCACCCTGCTCCGAGGGTTGGTGGCAGAGAGTGGGAGACTACATCCCAAAGCAAGAAACGCCACATGGTGCTCTCTTCTGCAGTATGACTATAGTCATTTGCATGGTCGTCATCGAACATGACATAAAAAGCCTCTATCCTTTAGACATTTTGTCCCAGATTTACAAGAAAATGACTGAGCGCGACGCTGTGCCAAATTTGCAAGCCCCACGCTCCGTCATTTTCAAAATGCAGGGAAGCGCCGTATTTAGTAGAATACAGCGCACCCCTGTGCTTCCCCCTGCGCCAGATCTAAATTAGCTGCTGAGCGCCAACGCAGCCGTTCTTGCACCATGGTACAAGGATGACTGCGTTGAGGGGGAAATTGTTTTTGTGCAGGAAGGGACACCTTCCTGGCCAAAAGAAAAATCTTCAATGGTGATTTGCTCTTACTTCTATGTATGCTGCAGAATGCAGCACACATAGAAAGAGAAAAAACGAGGAGAAATGAAAACATTTCTCCTCAGTGCGCCACTCTAACGATACCCCTGGGATGGCGTTGGATTTTGGAGCTGACGCAGATTTACGACAACTCCTAATTCTGGAGCAGCATCAAAATGCTATGGTGTTGCTGTGGCACACTCACAGCAACACCCATTGCACGCCCCTTCCAGGGAAAGCGCTGAATGCTAAGGTGCCGTATTTACAAGGTGGTGTTAAGCCACAAAAAGTGGCTGAACGCCATCTTGTAAATACCGCGCAGTGCATAGTGCCACCGGGGCGTCACTAAAAGTGATGCTCCGTTGGCGATTGGGCCTTGTAAGTCTGGCACCTTATTTGCTCAAGGTGCGTGTTCTTGGTGAGGGCAGGAAAGCTATTTTCGCTCTCATACCTTCCTTCCTTGGCTGGCTTGAATGCAGTAGGCTCAGGCTTCAATGCAAAGGTCAAACAGTGAGCAACTGACTGACGTAAGCTGGCGCAACTCCTCTTGGTGAGCTGTGACAGATGCCCCAGGAGCGTAGTACCTCACGATGGTGAGGGATAGACACAGTCTCTTTTATCTCAGCTTGCCTGTCAGCTGAGTCAGGAAATGCAAATACTGGGAAAAAGCCCAGCGACTTGCTGTATTTGCTTGGCTTCGAACCAGGGACCTTTTGCATGTGAGGTGCGCATGATAACCACTACACTACACAAACAGACACACTTGCCGGTTTGCTTCATGTGGCTATGCATTGTACTGGAACCACCACACTATGGAAACAGAGACACCTGCTTGCTTTATGTGGCTCTGCATTGGACTGGGATGCAAGGACTGAGGGCCAATGTTCATGACGCTCAAAGCTGAGCCTTCCGGAACACGATCTCTTGCCTTGGAAGAAAGGAACTGGCATCACTTTCATTCCAAGAGGTGATTTCAGAACTGGACCCGAAATTACCATGGAGAAGCACTGTGCATTTAATGTTCCTATGAGCACTGCTGCTCCAGCACAGAAAAGCAGTTGCAAAGAAATCTCGCATACCTTCATGATGCTGAACCGTCTCAACGCAGGTATAAAGCATGTATTGCATTGCAACATGACATCTTACAAGAGTGAAAAGCACAAATACTCCTGTTTAAAACACAGACTGAACCTATAAAGGTAAGGGTTTGTCTGGGATTTGAACCAAGGTCCTCTCACACCCGAAGCGAGAATCATACCCCTATACCAACTAGACTGCTGCTGCAGAGGCATTTGAAACATCTTCTGAAGCGTCTTTCAGAAAAGCAGGGCCATTCGGAGGCTCTCTCTCTAAGCGTGCCATAGCAATTGATGTTTTCTGTCAAGGATTTTTTGTTTGTCTCTAGCAAGGAAAGAGGTAGTCAAGATGCCCTGTGCCAGTGAGCTGAACTAGGGCACTGATGTGAAAAGCAGACCCTTTCTGGTAGTTGTAACCCTCTGCAAGTCCTGGACGCTTGCACCTTAGACTTCCAGACCAGAAGCACTGAAGGGCCTGCTAGCTCTTGAGCCAGAGAAGCATGCCTCTTGGATTCAAGCACACTTACTCACTCAGCGCTCGATCAGGCTCGATTTATAGTAGTGGCTCATAGGCCTGAAACACTCACCTGGGAGACGCGGGGTGGCTGATTTCCCGGAATGGCCCTTGATGGGGAAATCACCTCCTTTCCCCCGCCTCATTTCAGAATTGTGTGCAAGTCGCAAGACAGTGTTCAGGGGTTCATGGGTACTGCCTACTCCCAGCTGCCTCTCTGTCTTCTTCATGTAAATTGCAAGTCACGAGGAGGCACCATTGCCAATATGCTCCGCCCACCTAACCAAGAAACCTAGTTTGAGCTTGTCTGCCTGTGTTGTTGCAGGGGCAGTGTCTTCTTTGCCCAAAAGGTGGCAGGAGAGACTCACTTCAAACGATAGAATCAACTGCTTAAGTAGAAATCAGCATGGTAGTTACTGTCATAAAGTGCAGCTCTAACAGAAGGTGTGCCTGAGATGCCCCTTCCAGTAATACACAGAATTTTGATTGAGGGCCCAGCCGATGGGTTGGTGGATTTCTCCTCACATGCCACAGCAGCTTCCAAAGATAGTGGTGTGAGGAGCTGGCTGTGCAAGCAGAGCAAGCTTTAAGGTAAGAAAACACACCTGTTAGGAGTGGGATTTGAACCCACGCCTCCATGAAGAGACCAGAAGGCTCAGCTTCACTGAAGATGAAGCTCTCTTGAGTGTGGCACCTTAGACCACTCGGCCATCCTGACAGCCAAAACATTGTGCAGGTCTGACTCTTCAGTCTGCACTTGTTGATGCTGCCGCTTGCAATGTTCCTATCAAAGTCACAGCTTTAAAGGCCCCACAATATAACATGGCCAAGAAAAAAAAAAAAAACAGAACAAGAAACAAGGCACATGCACGACCACCGAGGGATGCAGATAACTTTTTATCGTCCTGCAATAGTAAAGCACATTTTACACAGGTCACAAGTTTTTAAAGGTCATTTCTGTCTAAGTGTGCATTGAGAGAGACTGAGGTTTTAGTGAGCAAACACAAAAGCTTCTGCTGCCCAGTGTCGAACCGGGGACCTTTTGCGTGTGAGGCAAATGTGATAACCACTACACTACAGAAACAAGCTTGCTGGCTTGACTGAAGGAGCACAGTTCCCCTCATATGTTTGCCCGATTTCCTCTATACTTGATCAGCAGTTGCTCAGAATGCGAGGGGTAAGTGTGAAAATTGCAGCGGTGTCAGCCAGCATGCATACACTCAGACGTCCTGAAAAGTCACAGCTGCGGGCAGAGACAGACAAATATCTGATGCCTAAATGCCAGGAACGCAAGCCTGTGAAATCATCACACAGGGCGCACTGAGAGCAAGCAGGAAGGAAGCCAAGGCATTGTAATCCATTTTTCGCCTGAGGCAAAAAATATGTTTTGCGCAACAATGCTTCGAGTGGAATGAGAAATGTTGAGGGGTTGTGTATTTTGAGCAGGATTTGATTGTTTTCCGCTAAAATGGGCTCGTCCGGGATTTGAACCCGGGACCTCTCGCACCTGAAGCGAGAATCATACCCCTAGACCAACGAGCCTGGGCACAGAAGCGCTACGGCTCCCACCCTGCTCGGAGGGTTGGTGGCAGAGAGTGGGAGACTACATCCCAAAGCAAGAAACGCCACATGGTGCTCTCTTCTGCAGTATGACTAGAGTCATTTGCATGGTCGTCATCGAACATGACATAAAAAGCCTCTATCCTTTAGACATTTTGTCCCAGATTTACAAGAAAATGACTGAGCGCGACGCTGTGCCAAATTTGCAAGCCCCACGCTCCGTCATTTTCAAAATGCAGGGAAGCGCCGTATTTAGTAGAATACAGCGCACCCCTGTGCTTCCCCCTGCGCCAGCTCTAAATTAGCTGCTGAGCGCCAATGCAGCCGTTCTTGCACCATGGTACAAGGATGACTGCGTTGAGGGGGAAATTGTTTTTGTGCAGGAAGGGACACCTTCCTGGCCAAAAGAAAAATCTTCAATGGTGATTTGCTCTTACTTCTATGTGTGCTGCAGAATGCAGCACACATAGAAAGAGAAAAAACGAGGAGAAATTAAAACATTTCTCCTCAGTGCGCCACTCTAACGATACCCCTGGGATGGCGTTGGATTTTGGCGCTGACGCAGATTTACGACAACTCCTAAATCTGGAGCAGCATCAAAATGCTATGGTGTTGCTGTGGCACACTCACAGCAACACCCATTGCACGCCCCTTCCAGGGAAAGCGCTGAATGCTAAGGTGCCGTATTTACAAGGTGGTGTTAAGCCACAAAAAGTGGCTGAACGCCATCTTGTAAATACCGCGCAGTGCATAGTGCCACCGGGGCGTCACTAAAAGTGATGCTCCGTTGGCGATTGGGCCTTGTAAGTCTGGCACCTTATTTGCTCAAGGTGTGTGTTCTTGGTGAGGGCAGGAAAGCTATTTTCCCTCTCATACCTTCCTTCCTTGGCTGGCTTGAATGCGGTAGGCTCAGGCTTCAATGCAAAGGTCAAACAGTGAGCAACTGACTGCCGTAAGCTGGCGCAACTCCTCTTGGTGAGCTGTGACAGATGCCCCAGGAGCGTAGTACCTCACGATGGTGAGGGATAGACACAGTCTCTTTTATCTCAACTTGCCTGTCAGCTGAGTCAGGAAATGCAAATACTGGGAAAAAGCCCAGCAACTTGCTGTTTTTGCTTGGCTTCGAACCAGGGACCTTTTGCATGTGAGGTGCGCATGATAACCACTACACTACACAAACAGACACACTTGCCGGTTTGCTTCATGGGGCTATGCATTGTACTGGAACCACCACACTATGGAAACTGACACACCTGCTTGCTTTATGTGGCTCTGCATTGGACTGGGATGCAAGGACTGAGGGCCAATGTTCATGACGCTCAAAGCTGAGCCTTCCGGAACACAATCTCTTGCCTTGGAAGAAAGGAACTGGCATCACTTTCATTCCAAGAGGTGATTTCAGAACTGGACCCGAAATTACCATGGAGAAGCACTGTGCATTTAATGTTCCTATGAGCACTGCTGCTCCAGCACAGAAAAGCAGTTGCAAAGAAATCTTGCATACCTTCATGATGCTGAACCGTCTCAACGCAGGTATAAAGCATGTATTGCATTGCAACATGACATCTTACAAGAGTGAAAAGCAGAAATACTCCTGTTTAAAACACAGACTGAACCTATAAAGGTAAGGGTTTGTCTGGGATTTGAATCAAGGTCCTCTCACACCGAAGCGAGAATCATACCCCTATACCAACTAGACTGCTGCTGCAGAGGCATTTGAAACATCTTCTGAAGCGTCTTTCAGAAAAGCAGGGCCATTCGGAGGCTCTCTCTCTAAGCGTGCCATAGCAATTGATGTTTTCTGTCAAGGATTTTTTGTTTGTCTCTAGCAAGGAAAGAGGTAGTCAAGATGCCCTGTGCCAGTGAGCTGAACTAGGGCACTGATGTGAAAAGCAGACCCTTTCTGGTAGTTGTAACCCTCTGCAAGTCCTGGACCCTTGCACCTTAGACTTCCAGACCAGAAGCACTGAAGGGCCTGCTAGCTCTTGATCCAGAGAAGCATGCCTCTTGGATTGAAGCACACTTGCTCACTCAGCGCTCGATCAGGCTCGATTTATAGTAGTGGCTCATAGGCCTGAAACACTCACCTGGGAGAAGCGGGGTGGCTGATTTCCCGGAATGGCCCTTGATGGGGAAATCACCTCCTTTCCCCCGCCTCATTTCAGAATTGTGTGCAAGTCGCAAGACAGTGTTCAGGGGTTCATGGGTACTGCCTACTCCCAGCTGCCTCTCTGTCTTCTTCATGTAAATTGCAAGTCACGAGGAGGCACCATTGCCAATATGCTCCGCCCACCTAACCAAGAAACCCAGTTTGAGCTTGTCTGCCTGTGTTGTTGCAGGGGCAGTGTCTTCTTTGCCCAAAAGGTGGCAGGAGAGACTCACTTCAAACGATAGAATCAACTGCTTAAGTAGAAACCAGCTTGGTAGTTACTGTCATAAAGTGCAGCTCTAACAGAAGGTGTGCCTGAGATGCCCCTTCCAGTAATACACAGAATTTTGATTGAGGGCCCAGCCGATGGGTTGGTGGATTTCTCCTCACATGCCACAGCAGCTTCCAAAGATAGTGGTGTGAGGAGCTGGCTCTGCAAGCAGAGCAAGCTTTAAGGTAAGAAAACACACCTGTTAGGAGTGGGATTTGAACCCACGCCTCCATGAAGAGACCAGAAGGCTCAGCTTCACTGAAGATAAAGCTCTCTTGAGTCTGGCACCTTAGACCACTCGGCCATCCTGACAGCCAAAACATTGTGCCGGTCTGACTCTTCAGTCTGCACTTGTTGATGCTGCCGCTTGCAATGTTCCTATCAAAGTCACAGCTTTAAAGGCCCCACAATATAACATGGCCAAGAAAAAAAAAAAAAACAGAACAAGAAACAAGGCACATGCACGACCACCGAGGGATGCAGATAACTTTTTATCGTCCTGCAATAGTAAATCACATTTTACACAGGTCACAAGTTTTTAAAGGTCATTTCTGTCTAAGTGTGCATTGAGAGAGACTGAGGTTTTAGTGAGCAAACACAAAAGCTACTGCTGTCCAGTGTCGAACCGGGGACCTTTTGCGTGTGAGGCAAATGTGATAACCACTACACTACAGAAACAAGCTTGCTGGCTTGACTGAAGGAGCACAGTTCCCCTCATATGTTTGCCCGATTTCCTCTATACTTGATCAGCAGTTGCTCAGAATGCGAGGGGTAAGTGTGAAAATTGCAGCGGTGTTAGCCAGCATGCATACACTCAGACGTCCTGAAAAGTCACAGCTGCGGGCAGAGACAGACAAATATCTGATGCCTAAATGCCAGGAACGCAAGCCTGTGAAATCATCACACAGGGCGCACTCAGAGCAAGCAGGAAGGAAGCCAAGGCATTGTAATCCATTTTTCGCCTGAGACAAAAAATATGTTTTGCGCAACAATGCTTCGAGTGGAATGAGAAATGTTGAGGGGTTGTGTATTTTGAGCAGGATTTGATTGTTTTCCGCTAAAATGGGCTCGTCTGGGATTTGAACCCGGGACCTCTCGCACCCGAAGCGAGAATCATACCCCTAGACCAACGAGCCTGGGCACAGAAGCGCTACGGCTCCCACCCTGCTCCGAGGGTTGGTGTCAGAGAGTGGGAGACTACATCCCAAAGCAAGAAACGCCACATGGTGCTCTCTTCTGCAGTATGACTAGAGTCATTTGCATGGTCGTCATCGAACATGACATAAAAAGCCTCTATCCTTTAGACATTTTGTCCCAGATTTACAAGAAAATGACTGAGCGCGACGCTGTGCCAAATTTGCAAGCCCCACGCTCCGTCATTTTCAAAATGCAGGGAAGCGCCGTATTTAGTAGAATACAGCGCACCCCTGTGCTTCCCCCTGCGCCAGCTCTAAATTAGCTGCTGAGCGCCAACGCAGCCGTTCTTGCACCATGGTACAAGGATGACTGCGTTGAGGGGGAAATTGTTTTTGTGCAGGAAGGGACACCTTCCTGGCCAAAAGAAAAATCTTCAATGGTGATTTGCTCTTACTTCTATGTGTGCTGCAGAATGCAGCTCACATAGAAAGAGAAAAAACGAGGAGAAATGAAAACATTTCTCCTCAGTGCGCCACTCTAACGATACCCCTGGGATGGCGTTGGATTTTGGCGCTGACGCAGATTTACGACAACTCCTAAATCTGGAGCAGCATCAAAATGCTATGGTGTTGCTGTGGCACACTCACAGCAACACCCATTGCACGCCCCTTCCAGGGAAAGCGCTGAATGCTACGGTGCCGTATTTACAAGGTGGTGTTAAGCCACAAAAAGTGGCTGAACGCCATCTTGTAAATACCGCGCAGTGCATAGTGCCACCGGGGCATCACTAAAAGTGATGCTCCGTTGGCGATTGGGCCTTGTAAGTCTGGGACCTTATTTGCTCAAAGTGTGTGTTCTTGGTGAGGGCAGGAAAGCTATTTTCGCTCTCATACCTTCCTTCCTTGGCTGGCTTGAATGCGGTAGGCTCAGGCTTCAATGCAAAGGTCAAACAGTGAGCAACTGACTGACGTAAGCTGGCGCAACTCCTCTTGGTGAGCTGTGACAGATGCCCCAGGAGCGTAGTACCTCTGGGAAAAAGCCCAGCGACTTGCTGTTTTTGCTTGGCTTCGAACCAGGGACCTTTTGCATGTGAGGTGCGCATGATAACCACTACACTACACAAACAGAAACACTTGCCGGTTTGCTTCATGTGGCTATGCATTCTACTGGAACCACCACACTATGGAAACAGACACACCTGCTTGCTTTATGTGGCTCTGCATTGGACTGGGATGCAAGGACTGAGGGCCAATGTTCATGACGCTCAAAGCTGAGCCTTCCGGAACACGATCTCTTGCCTTGGAAGAAAGGAACTGGCATCACTTTCATTCCAAGAGGTGATTTCAGAACTGGACCCGAAATTACCATGGAGAAGCACTGTGCATTTAATGTTCCTATGAGCACTGCTGCTCCAGCACAGAAAAGCAGTTGCAAAGAAATCTCGCATACCTTCATGATGCTGAACCGTCTCAACGCAGGTATAAAGCATGTATTGCATTGCAACATGACATCTTACAAGAGTGAAAAGCAGAAATACTCCTGCTTAAAACACAGACTGAACCTATAAAGGTAAGGGTTTGTCTGGGATTTGAACCAAGGTCCTCTCACACCCGAAGCGAGAATCATACCCCTATACCAACTAGACTGCTGCTGCAGAGGCATTTGAAACATCTTCTGAAGCGTCTTTCAGAAAAGCAGGGCCATTCGGAGGCTCTCTCTCTAAGCGTGCCATAGCAATTGATGTTTTCTGTCAAGGATTTTTTGTTTGTCTCTAGCAAGGAAAGAGGTAGTCAGGATGCCCTGTGCCAGTGAGCTGAACTAGGGCACTGATGTGAAAAGCAGACCCTTTCTGGTAGTTGTAACCCTCTGCAAGTCCTGGACCCTTGCACCTTAGACTTCCAGACCAGAAGCACTGAAGGGCCTGCTAGCTCTTGAGCCAGAGAAGCATGCCTCTTGGATTCAAGCACACTTGCTCACTCAGCGCTCGATCAGGCTCGATTT
Organism: Pleurodeles waltl; assembly: GCF_031143425.1. NCBI lineage: Eukaryota > Metazoa > Chordata > Amphibia > Caudata > Salamandridae > Pleurodeles > Pleurodeles waltl. Next base: position 1,738,086 of record NW_027150403.1, on the reverse strand, counting down.
ATAGTAGTGGCTCATAGGCCTGAAACACTCACCTGGGAGACGCGGGGTGGCTGATTTCCCGGAATGGCCCTTGATGGGGAAATCACCTCCTTTCCCCCGCCTCATTTCAGAATTGTGTGCAAGTCGCAAGACAGTGTTCAGGGGTTCATGGGTACTGCCTACTCCCAGCTGCCTCTCTGTCTTCTTCATGTAAATTGCAAGTCACGAGGAGGCACCATTGCCAATATGCTCCGCCCACCTAACCAAGAAACCCAGTTTGAGCTTGTCTGCCTGTGTTGTTGCAGGGGCAGTGTCTTCTTTGCCCAAAAGGTGGCAGGAGAGACTCACTTCAAACGATAGAATCAACTGCTTAAGTAGAAACCAGCATGGTAGTTACTGTCATAAAGTGCAGCTCTAACAGAAGGTGTGCCTGAGATGCCCCTTCCAGTAATACACAGAATTTTGATTGAGGGCCCAGCCGATGGGTTGGTGGATTTCTCCTCACATGCCACAGCAGCTTCCAAAGATAGTGGTGTGAGGAGCTGGCTGTGCAAGCAGAGCAAGCTTTAAGGTAAGAAAACACACCTGTTAGGAGTGGGATTTGAACCCACGCCTCCATGAAGAGACCAGAAGGCTCAGCTTCACTGAAGATCAAGCTCTCTTGAGTGTGGCACCTTAGACCACTCGGCCATCCTGACAGCCAAAACATTGTGCAGGTCTGACTCTTCAGTCTGCACTTGTTGATGCTGCCGCTTGCAATGTTCCTATCAAAGTCACAGCTTTAAAGGCCCCACAATATAACTTGGCCAAGAAAAAAAAAAAAAACAGAACAAGAAACAAGGCACATGCACGACCACCGAGGGATGCAGATAACTTTTTATCGTACTGCAATAGTAAAGCACATTTTACACAGGTCACAAGTTTTTAAAGGTCATTTCTGTCTAAGTGTGCATTGAGAGAGACTTAGGTTTTAGTGAGCAAACACAAAAGCTACTGCTGCCCAGTGTCGAATCGGGGACCTTTTGCGTGTGAGGCAAATGTGATAACCACTACACTACAGAAACAAGCTTGCTGGCTTGACTGAAGGAGCACAGTTCCCCTCATATGTTTGCCCGATTTCCTCTATACTTGATCAGCAGTTGCTCAGAATGCGAGGGGTAAGTGTGAAAATTGCAGCGGTGTCAGCCAGCATGCATACACTCAGACGTCCTGAAAAGTCAGAGCTGCGGGCAGAGATAGACAAATATCTGATGCCTAAATGCCAGGTACGCAAGCCTGTGAAATCATCACACAGGGCGCACTGAGAGCAAGCAGGAAGGATGCCAAGGCATTGTAATCCATTTTTCGCCTGAGGCAAAAAATATGTTTTGCGCAACAATGCTTCGAGTGGAATGAGAAATGTTGAGGGGTTGTGTATTTTGAGCAGGATTTGATTGTTTTCGGCTAAAATGGGCTCGTCTGGGATTTGAACCCGGGACCTCTCGCACCCGAAGCGAGAATCATACCCCTAGACCAACGAGCCTGGGCACAGAAGCGCTACGGCTCCCACCCTGCTCCGAGGGTTGGTGGCAGAGAGTGGGAGACTACATCCCAAAGCAAGAAACGCCACATGGTGCTCTCTTCTGCAGTATGACTAGAGTCATTTGCATGGTCGTCATCGAACATGACATAAAAAGCCTCTATCCTTTAAACATTTTGTCCCAGATTTACAAGAAAATGACTGAGCGCGACGCTGTGCCAAATTTGCAAGCCCCACGCTCCGTCATTTTCAAAATGCAGGGAAGCGCCGTATTTAGTAGAATACAGCGCACCCCTGTGCTTCCCCCTGCGCCAGCTCTAAATTAGCTGCTGAGCGCCAACGCAGCCGTTCTTGCACCATGGTACAAGGATGACTGCGTTGAGGGGGAAATTGTTTTTGTGCAGGAAGGGATACCTTCCTGGCCCAAAGAAAAATCTTCAATGGTGATTTGCTCTTACTTCTTTGTGTGCTGCAGAATGCAGCACACATAGAAAGAGAAAAAACAAGGAGAAATGAAAACATTTCTCCTCAGTGCGCCACTCTAACGATACCCCTGGGATGGCGTTGGATTTTGGCGCTGACGCAGATTTACGACAACTCCTAAATCTGGAGCAGCATCAAAATGCTATGGTGTTGCTGTGGCACACTCACAGCAACACCCATTGCACGCCCCTTCCAGGGAAAGCGCTGAATGCTAAGGTGCCGTATTTACAAGGTGGTGTTAAGCCACAAAAAGTGGCTGAACGCCATCTTGTAAATACCGCGCAGTGCATAGTGCCACCGGGGCGTCACTAAAAGTGATGCTCCGTTGGCGATTGGGCCTTGTAAGTCTGGCACCTTATTTGCTCAAGGTGTGTGTTCTTGGTGAGGGCAGGAAAGCTATTTTCGCTCTCATACCTTCCTTCCTTGGCTGGCTTGAATGCGGTAGGCTCAGGCTTCAATGCAAAGGTCAAACAGTGAGCAACTGACTGACGTAAGCTGGCGCAACTCCTCTTGGTGAGCTGTGACAGATGCCCCAGGAGCGTAGTACCTCACGATGGTGAGGGATAGACACAGTCTCTTTTATCTCAGCTTGCCTGTCAGCTGAGTCAGGAAATGCAAATACTGGGAAAAAGCCCAGCGACTTGCTGTTTTTGCTTGGCTTCGAACCAGGGACCTTTTGCATGTGAGGTGCACATGATAACCACTACACTACACAAACAGACACACTTGCCGGTTTGCTTCATGTGGCTATGCATTGTACTGGAACCACCACACTATGGAAACAGACACACCTGCTTGCTTTATGTGGCTCTGCATTGGACTGGGATGCAAGGACTGAGGGCCAATGTTCATGACGCTCAAAGCTGAGCCTTCCGGAACACGATCTCTTGCCTTGGAAGAAAGGAACTGGCATCACTTTCATTCCAAGAGGTGATTTCAGAACTGGACCCGAAATTACCATGGAGAAGCACTGTGCATTTAATGTTCCTATGAGCACTGCTGCTCCAGCACAGAAAAGCAGTTGCAAAGAAATCTCGCATACCTTCATGATGCTGAACCGTCTCAACGCAGGTATAAAGCATGTATTGCATTGCAACATGACATCTTACAAGAGTGAAAAGCAGAAATACTCCTGTTTAAAACACAGACTGAACCTATAAAGGTAAGGGTTTGTCTGGGATTTGAACCAAGGTCCTCTCACACCCGAAGCGAGAATCATACCCCTATACCAACTAGACTGCTGCTGCAGAGGCATTTGAAACATCTTCTGAAGCGTCTTTCAGAAAAGCAGGGCCATTCAGAGGCTCTCTCTCTAAGCGTGCCATAGCAATTGATGTTTTCTGTCAAGGATTTTTTGTTTGTCTCTAGCAAGGAAAGAGGTAGTCAAGATGCCCTGTGCCAGTGTGCTGAACTAGGGAACTGATGTGAAAAGCAGACCCTTTCTGGTAGTTGTAACCCTCTGCAAGTCCTGGATCCTTGCACCTTAGACTTCCAGACCAGAAGCACTGAAGGGCCTGCTAGCTATTGAGCCAGAGAAGCATGCCTCTTGGATTCAAGCACACTTGCTCACTCAGCGCTCGATCAGGCTCAATTTATAGTAGTGGCTCATAGGCCTGAAACACGCACCTGGGAGACGCGGGGTGGCTGATTTCCCGGAATGGCCCTTGATGGGGAAATCACCTCCTTTCCCACGCCTCATTTCAGAATTGTGTGCAAGTCGCAAGACAGTGTTCAGGGGTTCATGGGTACTGCCTACTCCCAGCTGCCTCTCTGTCTTCTTCATGTAAATTGCAAGTCACGAGGAGGCACCATTGCCAATATGCTCCGCCCACCTAACCAAGAAACCCAGTTTGAGCTTGTCTGCCTGTGTTGTTGCAGGGGCAGTGTCTTCTTTGCCCAAAAGGTGGCAGGAGAGACTCACTTCAAACGATAGAATCAACTGCTTAAGTATAAACCAGCATGGTAGTTACTGTCATAAAGTGCAGCTCTAACAGAAGGTGTGCCTGAGATGCCCCTTCCAGTAATTACCAGAATTTTGATTGAGGGCCCAGCCGATGGGTTGGTGGATTTCTCCTCACATGCCACAGCAGCTTCCAAAGATAGTGGTGTGAGGAGCTGGCTGTGCAAGCAGAGCAAGATTTAAGGTAAGAAAACACACGTGTTAGGAGTGGGATTTGAACCCACGCCTCCATGAAGAAACCAGAAGGCTCAGCTTCACTGAAGATCAAGCTCTCTTGAGTCTGGCACCTTAGACCACTGGGCCATCCTGACAGCCAAAACATTGTGCAGGTCTGACTCTTCAGTCTGCACTTGTTGATGCTGCCGCTTGCAATGTTCCTATCAAAGTCACAGCTTTAAAGGCCCCACAATATAACATGGCCAAGAAAAAAAAAAAAAACAGAACAAGAAACAAGGCACATGCACGACCACCGAGGGATGCAGATAACTTTTTATCGTCCTGCAATAGTAAAGCACATTTTACACAGGTCACAAGTTTTTAAAGGTCATTTCTGTCTAAGTGTGCATTGAGAGAGACTGAGGTTTTAGTGAGCAAACACAAAAGCTACTGCTGCCCAGTGTCGAACCGGGGACCTTTTGCGTGTGAGGCAAATGTGATAACCACTACTCTACAGAAACAAGCTTGCTGGCTTGACTGAAGGAGCACAGTTCCCCTCATATGTTTGCCCGATTTCCTCTCTACTTGATCAGCAGTTGCTCAGAATGCGAGGGGTAAGTGTGAAAATTGCAGCGGTGTCAGCCAGCATGCATACACTCAGACGTCCTGAAAAGTCACAGCTGCGGGCAGAGACAGACAAATATCTGATGCCTAAATGCCAGGAACGCAAGCCTGTGAAATCATCACACAGGGCGCACTGAGAGCAAGCAGGAAGGAAGCCAAGGCATTGTAATCCATTTTTCGCCTGAGGCAAAAAATATGTTTTGCGCAACAATGCTTCGAGTGGAATGAGAAATGTTGAGGGGTTGTGTATTTTGAGCAGGATTTGATTGTTTTCCGCTAAAATGGGCTCGTCTAGGATTTGAACCCGGGACCTCTCGCACCCGAAGCGAGAATCATATCCCTAGACCAACGAGCCTGGGCACAGAAGCGCTACGGCTCCCACCCTGCTGCGAGGGTTGGTGGCAGAGAGTGGGAGACTACATCCCAAAGCAAGAAACGCCACATGGTGCTCTCTTCTGCAGTATGACTAGAGTCATTTGCATGGTCGTCATCGAACATGACATAAAAAGCCTCTATCCTTTAGACATTTTGTCCCAGATTTACAAGAAAATGACTGAGCGCAACGCTGTGCCAAATTTGCAAGCCCCACGCTCCGTCATTTTCAAAATGCAGGGAAGCGCCGTATTTAGTAGAATACAGCGCACCCCTGTGCTTCCCCCTGCGCCAGCTCTAAATTAGCTGCTGAGCGCCAACGGAGCCGTTCTTGCACCATGGTACAAGGATGACTGCGTTGAGGGGGAAATTGTTTTTGTGCAGGAAGGGACACCTTCCTGGCCAAAAGAAAAATCTTCAATGGTGATTTGCTCTTACTTCTATGTGTGCTGCAGAATGCAGCACACATAGAAAGAGAAAAAACGAGGAGAAATGAAAACATTTCTCCTCAGTGCGCCACTCTAACGATACCCCTGGGATGGCGTTGGATTTTGGCGCTGACGCAGATTTACGACAACTCCTAAATCTGGAGCAGCATCAAAATGCTATGGTGTTGCTGTGGCACACTCACAGCAACACCCATTGCACGCCCCTTCCAGGGAAAGCGCTGAATGCTAAGGTGCCGTATTTACAAGGTGGTGTTGAGCCACAAAAAGTGGCTGAACGCCATCTTGTAAATACCGCGCAGTGCATAGTGCCACCGGGGCGTCACTAAAAGTGATGCTCCGTTGGCGATTGGGCCTTGTAAGTCTGGCACCTTATTTGCTCAAGGTGTGTGTTCTTGGTGAGGGCAGGAAAGCTATTTTCGCTCTCATACCTTCCTTCCTTGGCTGGCTTGAATGCGGTAGGCTCAGGTTTCAATGCAAAGGTCAATCAGTGAGCAACTGACTGACGTAAGCTGGCGCAACTCCTCTTGGTGAGCTGTGACAGATGCCCCAGGAGCGTAGTACCTCACGATGGTGAGGGATAGACACAGTCTCTTTTATCTCAGCTTGCCTGTCAGCTGAGTCAGGAAATGCAAATACTGGGAAAAAGCCCAGCGACTTGCTGTTTTTGCTTGGCTTCGAACCAGGGACCTTTTGCATGTGAGGTGCGCATGATAACCACTACACTACACAAACAGACACACTTGCCGGTTTGCTTCATGTGGCTATGCATTGTACTGGAACCACCACACTATGGAAACAGACATACCTGCTTGCTTTATGTGGCTCTGCATTGGACTGGGATGCAAGGACTGAGGGCCAATGTTCATGACGCTCAAAGCTGAGCCTTCCGGAACACAATCTCTTGCCTTGGAAGAAAGGAACTGGCATCACTTTCATTCCAAGAGGTGATTTCAGAACTGGACCCGAAATTACCATGGAGAAGCACTGTGCATTTAATGTTCCTATGAGCACTGCTGCTCCAGCACAGAAAAGCAGTTGCAAAGAAATCTCGCATACCTTCATGATGCTGAACCGTCTCAACGCAGGTATAAAGCATGTATTGCATTGCAACATGACATCTTACAAGAGTGAAAAGCAGAAATACTCCTGTTTAAAACACAGACTGAACCTATAAAGGTAAGGGTTTGTCTGGGATTTGAACCAAGGTCCTCTCACACCCGAAGCGAGAATCATACCTCTATACCAACTAGACTGCTGCTGCAGAGGCATTTGAAACATCTTCTGAAGCGTCTTTCAGAAAAGCAGGGCCATTCGGAGGCTCTCTCTCTAAGCGTGCCATAGCAATTGATGTTTTCTGTCAAGGATTTTTTGTTTGTCTCTAGCAAGGAAAGAGGTAGTCAAGATGCCCTGTGCCAGTGAGCTGAACTAGGGCACTGATGTGAAAAGCAGACCCTTTCTGGTAGTTGTAACCCTCTGCAAGTCCTGGACCCTTGCACCTTAGACTTCCAGACCAGAAGCACTGAAGGGCCTGCTAGCTCTTGAGCCAGAGAAGCATGCCTCTTGGATTCAAGCACACTTGCTCACTCAGCGCTCGATCAGGCTCGTTCAGGCGAGATTTATAGTAGTGGCTCATAGGCCTGAAACACTCACCTGGGAGACGCGGGGTGGCTGATTTCCCGGAATGGCCCTTGATGGGGAAATCACCTCCTTTCCCCCGCCTCATTTCAGAATTGTGTGCAAGTCGCAAGACAGTGTTCAGGGGTTCATGGGTACTGCCTACTCCCAGCTGCCTCTCTGTCATCTTCATGTAAATTGCAAGTCACGAGGAGGCACCATTGCCAATATGCTCCGCCCACCTAACCAAGAAACCCAGTTTGAGCTTGTCTGCCTGTGTTGTTGCAGGTGCAGTGTCTTCTTTGCTCAAAAGGTGGCAGGAGAGACTCACTTCAAACGACAGAATCAACTGCTTAAGTAGAAACCAGCATGGTAGTTACTGTCATAAAGTGCAGCTCTAACAGAAGGTGTGCCTGAGATGCCCCTTCCAGTAATACACAGAATTTTGATTGAGGGCCCAGCCGATGGGTTGGTGGATTTCTCCTCACATGCCACAGCAGCTTCCAAAGATAGTGGTGTGAGGAGCTGGCTGTGCAAGCAGAGCAAGATTTAAGGTAAGAAAACACACCTGTTAGGAGTGGGATTTGAACCCACGCCTCCATGAAGATACCAGAAGGCTCAGCTTCACTGAAGATCAAGCTCTCTTGAGTCTGGCACCTTAGACCACTCGGCCATCCTGACAGCCAAAACATTGTGCAGGTCTGACTCTTCAGTCTGCACTTGTTGATGCTGCCGCTTGCAATGTTCCTATCAAAGTCACAGCTTTAAAGGCCCCACAATATAACATGGCCAAGAAAAAAAAAAAAAACAGAACAAGAAACAAGGCACATGCACGACCACCGAGGGATGCAGATAACTTTTTATCGTCCTGCAATAGTAAAGCACATTTTACACAGGTCACAAGTTTTTAAAGGTCATTTCTGTCTAAGTGTGCATTGAGAGAGACTGAGGTTTTAGTGAGCAAACACAAAAGCTACTGCTGCCCAGTGTCGAACCGGGGACCTTTTGCGCGTGAGGCAAATGTGATAACCACTACACTACAGAAACAAGCTTGCTGGCTTGACTGAAGGAGCACAGTTCCCCTCATATGTTTGCCCGATTTCCTCTATACTTGATCAGCAGTTGCTCAGAATGCGAGGGGTAAGTGTGAAAATTGCAGCGGTGTCAGCCAGCCTGCATACACTCAGACGTCCTGAAAAGTCACAGCTGCGGGCAGAGACAGACAAATATCTGATGCATAAATGCCAGGAACGCAAGCCTGTGAAATCATCACACAGGGCGCACTGAGAGCAAGCAGGAAGGAAGCCAAGGCATTGTAATCCATTTTTCGCCTGAGGCAAAAAATATGTTTTGCGCAACAATGCTTCGAGTGGAATGAGAAATGTTGAGGGGTTGTGTATTTTGAGCAGGATTTGATTGTTTTCCGCTAAAATGGGCTCGTCCGGGATTTGAACCCGGGACCTCTCGCACCCGAAGTGAGAATCACACCCCTAGACCAACGAGCCTGGGCACAGAAGCACTACGGCTCCCACCCTGCTCCGAGGGTTGGTGGCAGAGAGTGGGAGACTACATCCCAAAGCAAGAAACGCCACATGGTGCTCTCTTCTGCAGTATGACTAGAGTCATTTGCATGGTCGTCATCGAACATGACATAAAAAGCCTCTATCCTTTAGACATTTTGTCCCAGATTTACAAGAAAATGACTGAGCGCGACGCTGTGCCAAATTTGCAAGCCCCACGCTCCGTCATTTTCAAAATGCAGGGAAGCGCCGTATTTAGTAGAATACAGCGCACCCCTGTGCTTCCCCCTGCGCCAGCTCTAAATTAGCTGCTGAGCGCCAACGCAGCCGTTCTTGCACCATGGTACAAGGATGACTGCGTTGAGGTGGAAATTTTTTTTGTGCAAGAAGGGACACCTTCCTGGCCAAAAGAAAAATCTTCAATGGTGATTTGCTCTTACTTCTATGTGTGCTGCAGAATGCAGCACACATAGAAAGAGAAAAAACGAGGAGAAATGAAAACATTTCTCCTCAGTGCGCCACTCTAACGATACCCCTGGGATGGCGTTGGATTTTGGCGCTGACGCAGATTTACAACAACTCCTAAATCTGGAGCAGCATCAAAATGCTATGGTGTTGCTGTGGCACACTCACAGCAACACCCATTGCACGCCCCTTCCAGGGAAAGCGCTGAATGCTATGGTGCCGTATTTACAAGGTGGTGTTAAGCCACAAAAAGTGGCTGAACGCCATCTTGTAAATACCGCGCAGTGCATAGTGCCACCGGGGCATCACTAAAAGTGATGCTCCGTTGGCGATTGGGCCTTGTAAGTCTGGCACCTTATTTGCTCAAGGTGTGTGTTCTTGGTGAGGGCAGGAAAGCTATTTTCGCTCTCATACCTTCCTTCCTTGGCTGGTTTGAATGCGGTAGGCTCAGGCTTCAATGCAAAGGTCAAACAGTGAGCAACTGACTGACGTAAGCTGGCGCAACTCCTCTTGGTGACCTGTGACAGATGCCCCAGGAGCGTAGTACCTCACAATGGTGAGGGATAGACACAGTCTCTTTTATCTCAGCTTGCCTGTCAGCTGAGTCAGGAAATGCAAATACTGGGAAAAAGCCCAGCGACTTGCTGTTTTTGCTTGGCTTCGAACCAGGGACCTTTTGCATGTGAGGTGCGCATGATAACCACTACACTACACAAACAGACACACTTGCCGGTTTGCTTCATGTGGCTATGCATTGTACTGGAACCACCACACTATGGAAACAGACACACCTGCTTGCTTTATGTGGCTCTGCATTGGACTGGGATGCAAGGACTGAGGGCCAATGTTCATGACGCTCAAAGCTGAGCCTTCCGGAACACGATCTCTTGCCTTGGAAGAAAGGAACTGGCATCACTTTCATTCCAAGAGGTGATTTCAGAACTGGACCCGAAATTACCATGGAGAAGCACTGTGCATTTAATGTTCCTATGAGCACTGCTGCTCCAGCACAGAAAAGCAGTTGCAAAGAAATCTCGCATACCTTCATGATGCTGAACCGTCTCAACGCAGGTATAAAGCATGTATTGCATTGCAACATGACATCTTACAAGAGTGAAAAGCAGAAATACTCCTGTTTAAAACACAGACTGAACCTATAAAGGTAAGGGTTTGTCTGGGATTTGAACCAAGGTCCTCTCACACCCGAAGCGAGAACCATACCCCTATACCAACTAGACTGCTGCTGCAGAGGCATTTGAAACATCTTCTGAAGCGTCTTTCAGAAAAGCAGGGCCATTCGGAGGCTCTCTCTCTAAGCGTGCCATAGCAATTGATATTTTCTGTCAAGGATTTTTTGTTTGTCTCTAGCAAGGAAAGAGGTAGTCAAGATGCCCTGTGCCAGTGATCTGAACTAGGGCACTGATGTGAAAAGCAGACCCTTTCTGGTAGTTGTAACCCTCTGCAAGTCCTGGACCCTTGCACCTTAGACTTCCAGACCAGAAGCACTGAAGGGCCTGCTAGCTCTTGAGCCAGAGAAGCATGCCTCTTGGGTTCAAGCACACTTGGTCGATCAGGCGAGATTTATAGTAGTGGCTCATAGGCCTGAAACACTCACCTGGGAGACGCGGGGTGGCTGATTTCCCGGAATGGCCCTTGATGGGGAAATCACCTCCTTTCCCCCGCCTCATTTCAGAATTGTGTGCAAGTCGCAAGACAGTGTTCAGGTGTTCATGGGTACTGCCTACTCCCAGCTGCCTCTCTGTCTTCTTCATGTAAATTGCAAGTCACGAGGAGGCACCATTGCCAATATGCTCCGCCCACCTAACCAAGAAACCCAGTTTGAGCTTGTCTGCCTGTGTTGTTGCAGGGGCAGTGTCTTCTTTGCCCAAAAGGTGGCAGGAGAGACTCACTTCAAACGATAGAATCAACTGCTTAAGTAGAAACCAGCATGGTAGTTACTGTCATAAAGTGCAGCTCTAACAGAAGGTGTGCCTGAGATGCCCCTTCCAGTAATACACAGAATTTTGATTGAGGGCCCAGCCGATGGGTTGGTGGATTTCTCCTCACATGCCACAGCAGCTTCCAAAGATAGTGGTGTGAGGAGCTGGCTGTGCAAGCAGAGCAAGATTTAAGGTAAGAAAACACACCTGTTAGGAGTGGGATTTGAACCCACGCCTCCATGAAGAGACCAGAAGGCTCAGCTTCACTGAAGATCAAGCTCTCTTGAGTCTGGCACCTTAGACCACTCGGTCATCCTGACAGCCAAAACATTGTGCAGGTCTGACTCTTCAGTCTGCACTTGTTGATGCTGCCGCTTGCAATGTTCCTATCAAAGTCACAGCTTTAAAGGCCCCACAATATAACATGGCCAAGAAAAAAAAAAAAACAGAACAAGAAACAAGGCACATGCACGACCACCGAGGGATGCAGATAACTTTTTATCGTCCTGCAATAGTAAAGCACATTTTACACAGGTCACAAGTTTTTAAAGGTCATTTCTGTCTAAGTGTGCATTGAGAGAGACTGAGGTTTTAGTGAGCAAACACAAAAGCTACTGCTGCCCAGTGTCGAACCGGGGACCTTTTGCGTGTGAGGCAAATGTGATAACCACTACACTACAGAAACAAGCTTGTTGGCTTGCCTGAAGGAGCACAGTTCCCCTCATATGTTTGCCCGATTTCCTCTATACTTGATCAGCAGTTGCTCAGAATGCGAGGGGTAAGTGTGAAAATTGCAGCGGTGTCAGCCAGCATGCATACACTCAGACGTCCTGAAAAGTCACAGCTGCGGGCAGAGACAGACAAATATCTGATGCCTAAATGCCAGGAACGCAAGCCTGTGAAATCATCACACAGGGCGCACTGAGAGCAAGCAGGAAGGAAGCCAAGGCATTGAAATCCATTTTTCGCCTGAGGCAAAAAATATGTTTTGCGCAACAATGCTTCGAGTGGAATGAGAAATGTTGAGGGGTTGTGTATTTTGAGCAGGATTTGATTGTTTTCCGCTAAAATGGGCTCGTCCAGGATTTGAACCCGGGACCTCTCACACCCGAAGCGAGAATCATACCCCTAGACCAACGAGCCTGGGCACAGAAGCACTGCGGCTCCCACCCTGCTCCGAGGGTTGGTGGCAGAGAGTGGGAGACTACATCCCAAAGCAAGAAACGCCACATGGTGCTCTCTTCTGCAGTAAGACTAGAGTCATTTGCATGGTCGTCATCGAACATGACATAAAAAGCCTCTATCCTTTAGACATTTTGTCCCAGATTTACAAGAAAATGACTGAGCGCGACGCTGTGCCAAATTTGCAAGCCCCACGCTCCGTCATTTTCAAAATGCAGGGAAGCACCGTATTTAGTAGAATACAGTGCACCCCTGTGCTTCCCCCTGCGCCAGCTCTAAATTAGCTGCTGAGCGCCAACGCAGCCGTTCTTGCACCATGGTACAAGGATGACTGAGTTGAGGGGGAAATTGTTTTTGTGCAAGAAGGGACACCTTCCTGGCCAAAAGAAAAATCTTCATTGGTGATTTGCTCTTACTTCTATGTGTGCTGCAGAATGCAGCACACATAGAAAGAGAAAAAACGAGGAGAAATGAAAACATTTCTCCTCAGAGCGCCACTCTAACGATACCCCTGGGATGGCGTTGGATTTTGGCGCGGACGCAGATTTACGACAACTCCTAAATCTGGAGCAGCATCAAAATGCTATGGTGTTGCTGTGGCACACTCACAGCAACACCCATTGCACGCCCCTTCCAGGGAAAGCGCTGAATGCTACGGTGCCGTATTTACAAGGTGGTGTTAAGCCACAAAAAGTGTCTGAACGCCATCTTGTAAATACCGCGCAGTGCATAGTGCCACCGGGGCATCACTAAATGTGATGCTCCGTTGGCGATTGGGCCTTGTAAGTCTGGCACCTTATTTGCTCAAGGTGTGTGTTCTTGGTGAGGGCAGGAAAGCTATTTACGCTCTCATACCTTCCTTCCTTGGCTGGCTTGAATGCGGTAGGCTCAGGCTTCAATGCAAAGGTCAAACAGTGAGCAACTGACTGACGTAAGCTGGCGCAACTCCTCTTGGTGAGCTGTGACAGATGCCCCAGGAGCGTAGTACCTCACGATGGTGAGGGATAGACACAGTCTCTTTTATCTCAGCTTGCCTGTCAGCTTAGTCAGGAAATGCAAATACTGGGAAAAAGCCCAGCGACTTGCTGTTTTTGCTTGGCTTCGAACCAGGGACCTTTTGCATGTGAGGTGCGCATGATAACCACTACACTACACAAACAGACACACTTGCCGGTTTGCTTCATGTGGCTATGCATTGTACTGGAACCACCACACTATGGAAACAGACACACCTGCTTGCTTTATGTGGCTCTGCATTGGACTGGGATGCAAGGACTGAGGGCCAATGTTCATGACGCTCAAAGCTGAGCCTTCCGGAACACGATCTCTTGCCTTGGAAGAAAGGAACTGGCATCACTTTCATTCCAAGAGGTGATTTCAGAACTGGACCCGAAATTACCATGGAGAAGCACTGTGCATTTAATGTTCCTATGAGCACTGCTGCTCCAGCACAGAAAAGCAGTTGCAAAGAAATCTTGCATACCTTCATGATGCTGAACCGTCTCAACGCAGGTATAAAGCATGTATTGCATTGCAACATGACATCTTACAAGAGTGAAAAGCAGAAATACTCCTGTTTAAAACACAGACTGAACCTATAAAGGTAAGGGTTTGTCTGGGATTTGAACCAAGGTCCTCTCACACCCGAAGCGAGAATCATACCCCTATACCAACTAGACTGCTGCTGCAGAGGCATTTGAAACATCTTCTGAAGCGTCTTTCAGAAAAGCAGGGCCATTTGTTGGAAAATGGGTTATTGGTAGGGCAGGTAGGTACCTACACCTAGCAACAAGCCACTAACCTCCACAAAGGTACAGTTAGGTCTCAGTAAATTAATCCCAGCTCAACCCTTGGTAGCTTGGCAACGAGCGTCAAGGCTTAACTTAGGAGACAAAGTGTAAAGCATTCAAATATCACAAAACAGTAATTAAATAAAACACAGGAAACAGTTTAAAAATCCAAAACCAATTTATAAAAATAGTTTATATTTTTATCTTTAAAATGACACAAAAACGATTAAAATCGGTTCAGGGGAACCGGAGATATGAATTTTTAAAGAATTATTACTTTTCTAGCGCTTAGAAACAAAAAGCGCCAATCGGGTCATCTGGTTGCACCTCGACCGGGGCAAAGTCAAACTTTCAGGCCGACAGCGATGGAGCCCTGCTCGGCTACAGGTCGCGGGAGGCCTCGGTTAAAAAGTTACCTTCTGACTTAGTCTTTATTTTGAAGTTTTTCTTCACCGGGACGAACCTGCCAGTTGAATCCGACCTCCTGGAGCCCTTGTCCGGATACGCGATGTGGGTTTCCTCGGTGGAGACTTTTACCTTCGGACTTAGTCGTTTTTTCGAGATGAAAATCTTTCGACCGGGGTAAACCTGGATCTTGATCCGACGTCCATGGAGCCCTTCTCGGATACGATGGCTGGGAGGTCCCGGTCAACTTTTTACGTTCGGACTTAGTCTCTTTTTTGGATGTTTTTCTTTACCGGGACGAACCACGAAGTCAGGCCGGGTCGCGGTTGAGGCAAGCCGGCTAGAATTTCCGCGGCGGGTCGGTCCCTCTCTGGAGCTTTTTGCCAAAAATTCTCAAATCTTTTCCAAACTTCTGGGGCTTCACCCAGATGTTCTTTTAAGGTTCTTTTGGGGTCCACAGCTCACCCCAAGGGTCCAGAAGTTCTGTGATGGTCCTTGGGGGGAGCGGACTTCAACTCCCAGAATGCACCTGGCGCAAACTCCTTTTTGGCCACTGGACAGTGGTCAGCTGGTCGCTTTCTTCAGGAGTTGGTGCAGGGGACTCTGGTTTAGCAATTTTTCACCTGTAGCAAACAAGGAGTCCCTCCTTGAACCAGTTGAAGCCTGGCAAAGTCCTTCTTGTGGTGAAGCCCAAGTGTGCAGCTGGTGCAGTCCTTCTGAGTGCAGGGTCCAGGTGCAGGCCAGGGGTCCAGCAGGGCAGTCCTTCTTCTTCTTTAGTTCCTTTCTTGTTGAATTCTGGAGGGGATCTGAGGCGTGGGTGCAGGTCTGACAGTTTTATCCTTGCTCCTGGGTGAAAAGCAGGGGGGCCCTGGTTCTCCAATCAGGGACAGGGTCGTCCCCCTGTGATGACCACTTCCTGGGAAGTGTGGCAAAAATCCATCCCAGAAGGCAACAGTCTCTAAAAATCCAACATGGATGAATCTGATTTTTGGAGGTTACATCTGGCTGAGCCCACCCACTGGTGTGGCTAAAAATCATAACCACACCCCTCTCCTGCCCTCTCCTAATCTAATCAAGGGGGCACCTAGTTGTCTGGGGTTGCAGGATGTGGGGGTGTTGCTGGGTGCTGCAAATGTCCTTCTCTGCCTTTGAAGACCAGTTTGGCAGCCCTCCCCCTTCCAGCCTCACCATCTGCTGAGGGGAGATTCTCTCCCCCAAGCACATTCCTTTGTGTGAAGCCTGGCCACTTCACACCTCATCAAGGCAGCCTGGCAGAAGCTGCTGCAGGCTGGCCAATCAGAGCACAGCAGCAAAAACAATGCAGAGCTGAAATTGGCAACTTTTTAGGTAAAGTCTAAACTTTTTACCTGGACAAGTTATATTAAATCCAACAACTGGAAGTTGTGGGATTTATTACAACAATCAATTTGATACCAAATTCTTGGTATGTAACATTTAAGGAGACTTTAAAATTTAAAATAAAGTCTGCCCATTCTAGCCTATGAAGGCCATTTACTTCAATGAGGGAAAAACGAATTTGGCTGTTTTTACCTCACCAGGGCTTATAAATCTAATTTTATAAAGTCCCTGCTTATAGTTACATGGCACCCAGCCCTAGGGGCACATAGGGCACACCCTAGGGGTGACTTATATGTAAAAATAAGGTAGTTTAAGACTTTGGAAGTACCTTTAATTCCAAAGTCGAATTTGCATATAACTTTAATTTAAAAGCAGCCAGCAAGGCAGGCTTGCTTTTAAAATGACACTGGGCACCTCAGCAATGCACCTAGGTGTGCACCACCTATGCTGTGGTCCCTAAACCTACATGCCCTACCATATACTAGGGACTTATAGGTAGGTTAACTTAGCCAATTATAATTAGCCTAATTTGCATATCCATTTTACTCAGAGCACAGGCCCTGGGACTGGTTAGCAGTACCCAGGGCACCATCAAAGTCAGGAAAACACCAGCATAAAGTGGAAAATGGGGGCAAAAAGTTAGGGGGCCTCTGCAATCAGCCCTGTTTTCCCACACAACCCCCACCCAGCCCACACGCCCAGGAGACTCAGCCCAACCCTGGGAGAGTCTTCCTGGCTTGTTAGGCGAGGAAGACAGTGAAGAAAACTGGCTGTCCCTTTGCAGGGCCTACTCTGCCTTATATCCTCCTGTCATGGTCACTCCCTCTGGGTAGTGAACCCACCCCAACAATGAAAGGACCCATTTCAAACTGAAACTTCCCTCTAGGGTGGTCTTCCTCCTCTCTCTCTGCCAACTTGGGTAGTGAGGTGCCCACCTCCCCTACTCCTAACTTTGCTAGGGCAACACCTAGCTTACCCAAAGAGGTCACCCAACACTTGAGCAACCCCACCATGACCAATAGGGTCAGGGGGCCTACTTTGCTATTGGCCCTGGGGTCTGCCTCCCAGGCCAAGTACAGTGCTGCCAGGAAGGCTAGCACCCAGCAGAGGCTACTGACAGCTGTCAGTACCCAGAACCACACCCTAAGCTCTCCACTGACAGGTGGCTGAGCTGCTTTAGGGGCATCTTTGGGGTCCTGGCACCCCTCTTGCTGTCTAGAGTGGGGGGCTACCACCTCCTGTGGCAGACACCCTCCTTCCACTCTCCCTTCTGTCAGTGCAGGGGTAACACCTTGCATCTGGACAGCTGCCTGACTACTCAGGACTTCCTTGGGGTCAGGTGAGGCCTCACCAGTGCCAACTCTGGGCTCCCCCCCTACTGGGGCAGAAGGCCCTTGGCTCCCTGGACCTCTCTTTAAGAGTGGCCTACCCTTCCTTTTCTTCTTTCCTTTTCTTGGGGACCCCTGCCTCCTAACTGTAGGGACTGACTCCCCAGGACTTTGGGTTGGGGGGGCGCCCTGGGCGACCACCCCATCTGTGACCAGACTCACCTCTGGGAGGTCATTGCCCAGGATACAATCTAGGGGAAGGTCAGCACTGACTACCACCCTAATCCAGTCAAGGATACCCTCCCTTTCTAGGGGCACTATGGCTACAGGTTTGGAGGTGACCTCCCCTGTGGCTATCCTGACTTTCTTTGTCTTTCCTTGGACATACATGTCTGGGGTCACTAACCAGTCACTCACTATAGTGTGACTGGCACCGGTGTCTCTCAGGCCAGTGGTAGGGATCCCATTCACTTGAATGTGGTGGAAGTGCCTACTCCCACCCTCAGGGATCACCAGCTTACCATCTGGTCCTGTCTCCCAGCTCAATGCTAGGAGGACTTCATCATCTGAGGAATCCTCCTCTATGGCTACACTGGACAGCCCAGTGCTAACCACCTTCTTTGGACAGGCTGCATCTCCTCTGAAGTGACCTGTCTGCTGACAGTCAAAGCAAGCCCTACTGTCCAAGAGTTTTTTTAACCCTGGGTCTCCCTGTCTCTGCTTGTCAGAGTGGGAGTGGGATTTACTCTCTTCCTTCTTAGGGTTCTGGGGTACAGAGGGAGTCTCTGTGGTGGGCTTACCACCTCCCTCCTTAGGTTTTTGGGGACCTGTCCCCCCCTTCTTGGAGTCTCCCCCCTGGGACTTGACAACCACCCTGGTTCTCAACCACTCAACAGCTGCCTCCCCTAGCTCTCTAGGGTTGGTCTGCTTAGAGTCCACTAGATGCTGGCGTAACCTTTCTTGGATACAATTGGTCAAGATGTGCTCTCTCATGATCAGATTGTATAACCCCTCATAAGTATCTACTTTGTTAAAAATAATCCAGCCCTCTAGTGCCTTTAGTGAAATGTCCACAAAGTCAACCCAAGACTGGGTACTGACCTTCTGGGTGTCCCTGAACTTCATTCTATATTGCTCTGGGGTCAGACCAAACTTCTTGGCTAAGCACCTCTTCATACTAGGGTATGAATCTGCCTCCTCCCCCCTTAAGGTCAGAAGCCTATCCCTCCCTGAGTTGGGGACCAACTCCCACCAAATGGAACCCCAGTATTGAGGCCTAACCCTTCTCATTTGGAGTGCCCTCTCAAAGGCCCCCAGCCACTTATCTATGTCATCCCCCTCTACATAAGCAGGAACTACCACCTTGGGTAACCTGGGGAAAACTCCCCCACCCATGGACACCTCGGCTTCTTTATCGCTGCTTCCATCTCTTTTCTCTTTGTATGCCCACTTTTTCTTTTCTAGGGCCAGCTTCTCTGCTTCCAAAGCTATGTATGCTAGCTGGGCCTCCAGCTCTCTTTCTCTGATGGATGGGTTCTCTCCTCCTGAAAGGACCCCCTTCCCACCACTAGCTTTGGATCTGCCCCTAGTGACTGTGTTTACTGAGGACCGTTCTTCCTCATCCTCACTTGGGCTCAGATGCCTTCCCTCCCCTGAGTGGTTAGAGCTTGCATCCTCCCTTCTTTCTCCCTCCTCTGGAGCTTCTTCTGACTCTACCTCTTGGGCCTCAGCCCATGCTGTCAGGGATGTGATCAGGATTTGCTTCCTGAGATCAGTGGTTGCAGGCAACCCTCTTTCAATACACAACCCCCTAAGCTGGACTACTGTCAGTGTGGGCAGGCTAGCCAGATCAAGCTCCATGGTTCCCTAGTTTTGTGTCAACAAAAACTTTTTGCAAAAATTGGAAACAAGAATTTAGAAAAATTAAAAAAATTCAATAATTGAAATTAATCCAAATTAAAAATTAAAAACAATTTTTGCACTAGGACAATTTAAAGGATTTTAAATTTGTTTTACCTAAAACTGTAACGTGATATTGAACACAAGTACAGGATCCCGTCGCTGCTTCCAATTATGTTGGAAAATGGGTTATTGGTAGGGCAGGTAGGTACCTACACCTAGCAACAAGCCACTAACCTCCACAAAGGTACAGTTAGGTCTCAGTAAATTAATCCCAGCTCAACCCTTGGTAGCTTGGCAACGAGCGTCAAGGCTTAACTTAGGAGACAAAGTGTAAAGCATTCAAATATCACAAAACAGTAATTAAATAAAACACAGGAAACAGTTTAAAAGTCCAAAACCAATTTATAAAAATAGTTTATATTTTTATCTTTAAAATGACACAAAAACAATTAAAATCGGTTCAGGGGAACCGGAGATATGAATTTTTAAAGAATTATTACTTTTCTAGCACTTAGAAACAAAAAGCGCCAATCGGGTCATCTGGTTGCACCTCGACCGGGGCAAAGTCAAACTTTCAGGCCGACCGCGATGGAGCCCTGCTCGGCTACATGTCGCGGAAAGCCTCGGTTAAAAAGTTACCTTCTGACTTAGTCTTTATTTTGAAGTTTTTCTTCACCGGGACGAACCTGCCAGTTGAATCCGACCTCCTGGAGCCCTTGTCCGGATACGCGATGTGGGTTTCCTCGGTGGAGACTTTTACCTTCGGACTTAGTCGTTTTTTCGAGATGATAATCCTTCGACCGGGGTAAACCTGGATCTTGATCCGACGTCCATGGAGCCCTTCTCGGATACGATGGCTGGGAGGTCCCGGTCAACTTTTTACGTTCGGACTTAGTCTCTTTTTTGGATGTTTTTCTTTACCGGGACGAACCACGAAGTCAGGCCGGGTCGCGGTTGAGGCAAGCCGGCTAGAATTTCCGCGGCGGGTCGGTCCCTCTCTGGAGCTTTTTTCCAAAAATTCTCAAATCTTTTCCAAACTTCTGGGGCTTCACCCAGATGTTCTTTTAAGGTTCTTTTGGGGTCCACAGCTCACCCCAAGGGTCCAGAAGTTCTGTGATGGTCCTTGGGGGGTGCGGACTTCAACTCCCAGAATGCACCTGGCGCAAACTCCTTTTTGGCCACTGGACAGTGGTCAGCTGGTCGCTTTCTTCAGGAGCTGGTGCAGGGGACTCTGGTTTAGCAATTTTTCACCTGTAGCAAACAGGGAGTCCCTCCTTGAACCAGTTGAAGCCAGGCAAAGTCCTTCTTGTGGTGAAGCCCAAGTGTGCAGCTGGTGCAGTCCTTCTGAGTGCAGGGTCCAGGTGCAGGCCAGGGGTCCAGCAGGGCAGTCCTTCTTCTTCTTTAGTTCCTTTCTTGTTGAATTCTGGAGGGGATCTGAGGCGTGGGTGCAGGTCTGACAGTTTTATCCTTGCTCCTGGGTGAAAAGAAGGGGGGCCCTGGTTCTCCAATCAGGGACAGGGTCGTCCCCCTGTGATGACCACTTCCTGGGAAGTGTGGCAAAAATCCATCCCAGAAGGCAACAGTCTCTAAAAATCCAACATGGATGAATCTGATTTTTGGAGGTTACATCTGGCTGAGCCCACCCACTGGTGTGGCTAAAAATCATAACCACACCCCTCTCCTGCCCTCTCCTAATCTAATCAAGGGGGCACCTAGTTGTCTGGGGTTGCAGGATGTGGGGATGTTGCTGAGTGCTGCAAATGTCCTTCTCTGCCTTTGAAGACCAGTTTGGCAGCCCTCCCCCTTCCTGCCTCACCATCTGCTGAGGGGAGATTCTCTCCCCCAAGCACATTCCTTTGTGTGAAGCCTGGCCACTTCACACCTCATCAAGGCAGCCTGGCAGAAGCTGCTGCAGGCTGGCCAATCAGAGCACAGCAGCAAAAACAATGCAGAGCTGAAATTGGCAACTTTTTAGGTAAAGTCTAAACTTTTTACCTGGACAAGTTATATTAAATCCAACAACTGGAAGTTGTGGGATTTATTACAACAATCAATTTGATACCAAATTCTTGGTATGTAACATTTAAGGAGACTTTAAAATTTAAAATAAAGTCTGCCCATTCTAGCCTATGAAGGCCATTTACTTCAATGAGGGAAAAACGAATTTGGCTGTTTTTACCTCACCAGGGCTTATAAATCTATTTTTATAAAGTCCCTGCTTATAGTTACATGGCACCCAGCCCTAGGGGCACATAGGGCACACCTTAGGGGTGACTTATATGTAAAAATAAGGTAGTTTAAGACTTTGGAAGTACCTTTAATTCCAAAGTCGAATTTGCATATAACTTTAATTTAAAAGCAGCCAGCAAGGCAGGCTTGCTTTTAAAATGACACTGGGCACCTCAGCAATGCACCTAGGTGTGCACCACCTATGCTGTGGTCCCTAAACCTACATGCCCTACCATATACTAGGGACTTATAGGTAGGTTAACTTAGCCAATTATAATTAGCCTAATTTGCATATCCATTTTACTCAGAGCACAGGCCCTGGGACTGGTTAGCAGTACCCAGGGCACCATCAAAGTCAGGAAAACACCAGCATAAAGTGGAAAATGGGGGCAAAAAGTTAGGGGGCCTCTGCAATCAGCCCTGTTTTCCCACAGAGGCTCTCTCTCTAAGCGTGCCATAGCAATTGATGTTTTCTGTCAAGGATTTTTTGTTTGTCTCTAGCAAGGAAAGAGGTAGTCAAGATGCCCTGTGCCAGTGAGCTGAACTAGGGCACTGATGTGAAAAGCAGACCCTTTCTGGTAGTTGTTACCCTCTGCAAGTCCTGGACCCTTGCACCTTAGACTTCCAGACCAGAAGCACTGAAGGGCCTGCTAGCTCTTGAGCCAGAGGAGCATGCCTCTTGGATTCAAGCACACTTGCTCACTCAGCGCTCGATCAGGCTCGATCAGGCGAGATTTATAGTAGTGGCTCATAGGCCTGAAACACTCACCTGGGAGACGCGGGGTGGCTGATTTCCCGGAATGGCCCTTGATGGGGAAATCACCTCCTTTCCCCCGCCTCATTTCAGAATTGTGTGCAAGTCGCAAGACAGTGTTCAGGGGTTCATGGGTACTGCCTACTCCCAGCTGCCTCTCTGTCTTCTTCATGTAAATTGCAAGTCACGAGGAGGCACCATTGCCAATATGCTCTGCCCACCTAACCAAGAAACCCAGTTTGAGCTTGTCTGCCTGTGTTGTTGCAGGGGCAGTGTCTTCTTTGCCCAAAAGGTGGCAGGAGAGACTCACTTCAAACGATAGAATCAACTGCTTAAGTAGAAACCAGCATGGTAGTTACTGTCATAAAGTGCAGCTCTAACAGAAGGTGTGCCTGAGATGCCCCTTCCAGTAATACACAGAATTTTGATTGAGGGCCCAGCCGATGGGTTGGTGGATTTCTCCTCACATGCCACAGCAGCTTCCAAAGATAGTGGTGTGAGGAGCTGGCTGTGCAAACAGAGCAAGATTTAAGGTAAGAAAACACACCTGTTAGGAGTGGGATTTGAACCCACGCCTCCATGAAGAGACCAGAAGGTTCAGCTTCACTGAAGATCAAGCTCTCTTGAGTCTGGCACCTTAGACCACTCGGCCATCCTGACAGCCAAAACATTGTGCAGGTCTAACTCTTCAGTCTGCACTTGTTGATGCTGCCGCTTGCAATGTTCCTATCAAAGTCACAGCTTTAAAGGCCCCACAATATAACATGGCCAAGAAAAAAAAAAAAAAACAGAACAAGAAACAAGGCACATGCACGACCACCGAGGGATGCAGATAACTTTTTATCGTCCTGCAATAGTAAAGCACATTTTACACAGGTCACAAGTTTTTAAAGGTCATTTCTGTCTAAGTGTGCATTGAGAGAGACTGAGGTTTTAGTGAGCAAACACAAAAGCTACTGCTGCCCAGTGTCGAACCGGGGACCTTTTGCGTGTGAGGCAAAAGTGATAACCACTACACTACAGAAACAAGCTTGCTGGCTTGACTGAAGGAGCACAGTTCCCCTCATATGTTTGCCCGATTTCCTCTATACTTGATCAGCAGTTGCTCAGAATGCGAGGGGTAAGTGTGAAAATTGCAGCAGTGTCAGCCAGCATGCATACACTCAGACGTCCTGAAAAGTCACAGCTGCGGGCAGAGACAGACAAATATCTGATGCCTAAATGCCAGGAACGCAAGCCTGTGAAATCATCACACAGGGCGCACTGAGAGCAAGCAGGAAGGAAGCCAAGGCATTGTAATCCATTTTTCGCCTGAGGAAAAAATATGTTTTGCGCAACAATGCTTTGAGTGGAATTGGAAATGTTGAGGGGTTGTGTATTTTGAGCAGGATTTGATTGTTTTCCGCTAAAATGGGCTTGTCCGGGATTTGAACCCGGGACTTCTCGCACCCGAAGCGAGAATCATACCCCTAGACCAACGAGCGTGGGCACAGAAGCGCTACAGCTCCCACCCTGCTCCGAGGGTTGGTGGCAGAGAGTGGGAGACTACATCCCAAAGCAATAAACGCCACATGGTGCTCTCTTCTGCAGTATGACTAGAGTCATTTGCATGGCCGTCATCGAACATGACATAAAAAGCCTCTATCCTTTAGACATTTTGTCCCAGATTTACAAGAAAATGACTGAGCGCGACGCTGTGCCAAATTTGCAAACCCCACGCTCCGTCATTTTCAAAATGCAGGGAAGCGCCGTATTTAGTAGAATACAGCGCACCCCTGTGCTTCCCCCTGCGCCAGCTCTAAATTAGCTGCTGAGCGCCAACGCAGCCGTTCTTGCACCATGGTACAAGGATGACTGCGTTGAGGGGGAAATTGTTTTTGTGCAGGAAGGGACACCTTCCTGGCCAAAAGAAAAATCTTCAATGGTGATTTGCTCTTACTTCTATGTGTGCTGCAGAATGCAGCACACATAGAAAGAGAAAAAACGAGGAGAAATGAAAACATTTCTCCTCAGTGCGCTACTTTAACGATACCCCTGGGATGGCATTGGATTTTGGCGCTGACGCAGATTTACGACAACTCCTAAATCTGGAGCAGCATCAAAATGCTATGGTGTTGCTGTGGCACACTCACAGCAACACCCATTGCAGGCCCCTTCCAGGGAAAGCGCTGAATGCTAAGGTGCCGTATTTACAAGGTGGTGTTAAGCCACAAAAAGTGGCTGAACGCCATCTTGTAAATACCGCGCAGTGCATAGTGCCACTGGGGCGTCACTAAAAGTGATGCTCCGTTGGCGATTGGGCCTTGTAAGTCTGGCACCTTATTTGCTCAAGGTGTGTGTTCTTGGTGAGGGCAGGAAAGCTATTTTCGCTCTCATACCTTCCTTCCTTGGCTGGCTTGAATTCGGTAGGCTCAGGCTTCAATGCAAAGGTCAAACAGTGAGCAACTGACTGACGTAAGCTGGCGCAACTCCTCTTGGTGAGCTGTGACAGATGCCCCAGGAGCGTAGTACCTCACGATGGTGAGGGATAGACACAGTCTCTTTTATCTCAGCTCGCCTGTCAGCTGAGTCAGGAAATGCAAATACTGGGAAAAAGCCCAGCAACTTGCTGTTTTTGCTTGGCTTCGAACCAGGGACCTTTTGCATGTGAGGTGCGCATGATAAAAACTACACTACACAAACAGACACACTTGCCGGTTTGCTTCATGTGGCTATGCATTGTACTGGAACCACCACACTATGGAAACAGACACACCTGCTTGCTTTATGTGGCTCTGCATTGGACTGGGATGCAAGGACTGAGGGCCAATGTTCATGACGCTTTAAGCTGAGCCTTCCGGAACACGATCTCTTGCCTTGGAAGAAAGGAACTGGCATCACTTTCATTCCAAGAGGTGATTTCAGAACTGGACCCAAAATTACCATGGAGAAGCACTGTGCATTTAATGTTCCTATGAGCACTGCTGCTCCAGCACAGAAAAGCAGTTGCAAAGAAATCTCGCATACCTTCATGATGCTGAACCGTCTCAACGCAGGTATAAAGCATGTACTGCATTGCAACATGACATCTTACAAGAGTGAAAAGCAGAAATACTCCTGTTTAAAACACAGACTGAACCTATAAAGGTAAGGGTTTGTCTGGGATTTGCACCAAGGTCCTCTCACACCCGAAGCGAGAATCATACCCCTACACCAACTAGACTGCTGCTGCAGAGGAATTTGAAACATCTTCTGAAGCGTCTTTCAGGAAAGCAGGGCCATTTGGAGGCTCTCTCTCTAAGCGTGCCATAGCAATTGATGTTTTCTGTCAAGGATTTTTTGTTTGTCTATAGCAAGGCAAGAGGTAGTCAAAATGCCCTGTGCCAGTGATGAAGCAGAAAATGAAGGTTTTACATTTATTAACACGTAAACGTAGTGTGAAATAATCATGTGTGACTTTAACCGAACTAATAAAGATTGTACGGGGACAAAATGTGCCCTTAGAGTAGTTTGCCAACATTTATAAGCGTGCTTTATATAACGTGGTGTATTAGAATTGCACTAATCCGACATAATCATAAACGTGTGCTATGATTTGCTTGTTTGAAATGTTTTAGCTTAGCATTACTTTAGTGGAGGCTTTGGCCTAGTGGCCTGGTCTCACGGTTTAGATGCTGTTATTTTTCCAATGTGCTATTAAACGTGTACTTTTGCTTGAAGCTGTACTTTTCCACTGAGATCGTTCACATGCTTATCTTAAGGTTTCGTGCCAGCCTGGCATATTTTCTCTTTACTCCAAGGTCAATCTGCAGGTGCGGACAATGGAAGCTCTGAAAGTGAGTTAATTGGTATAAAATGTTGCAACTTGCGTACCCATCTCCAAGGATAATGTATGCTTAAGTAAAAGCTTGAGAACTGCCGTTTTTGATTGGACAATTTGAAGCTAACCTATGAACCCTCCAATGGAAGACCCTACTGGATTTGAACTGTTGTCTATAAAAACCAGGTGCACGAGAAGAAATTAGATCATTACGGCCATTATTGGACGTCCCGCCATTTTGCAGACTTCGTAGCTATTATGGCCCACTTTGCTGCGACGCCATTTTGAAAGAGACTTTGATGCTTTCTCTAATCGAGAGAAAGAGACTTTAATGATTCTTGCCCTAGAGACTTTAACTTTGATCCCTTGCATGAAGTAGTAGTTTTATTTTGCCGCCGTGAGGCAACTGCCCCGTCCACCCCTGCCCCTTTTTTGCCCCGTCCCATGCTGATCGAGAAACGGTACCTGTGAGACGAAGACTTCCTTGATTGCTGATCGTAATTGGTAAATATGAAAGTAAATTGTAAAATTGCATTGTGTTTCCTTTAGGTAACCAACTGCTGATTTTGATAAGAGTCCTAGTTAGGAGTTTTTCTAAATTAATGTTGCTAAATTGTTTTCGCATGAAGTCCCACATGCCGATGCTAATTTGAGGTTAGATGAGGATTCCTTTTGTTGCACGATGCAATTTGAGACCTTGTTATGCTGACTAAATGTATGCAATTAGCTCATTACAGATTATCGTATTAGTGATTTGCATTGCTATTATCGAATGCCTTGTTATTCAAATGCTAAATAGATTGCACTTGTTTCGCCGCTATGGACAGCTATTAATGTTCATTTATGTTTATCATTTGGTGTTGAGACACATCTATATTGTGCTAGCTTTGTTAATATAGGGAAATAAAATTCACTAACTTTGAATAAACTGGTGTGGTTATTCCTGACTGAAAGGTCAGGGTTTGCCGAAATGTATTCTGGATTAATTGTCAAGTGTTATGTTGATCAAGGTATTGCTTATGTTCGTTATTAATTATTGATTTAAGGAAATTGATTGATATAGAGTACAGAGAGTCCCACTTAGTCAAAAGATTCATCGGCCTAAAGAGCGTCCGAACCCAGGTAAAATTATTAGTACGGACCGCTCTATCAGTAGATGGTAGCAGAGGACGGTTTCGTCTTTTGGGACCCCACTCGAGAAGTTGAATAAGATTTTTCTTGGATAAAATAGATTGACAGAATGATGATGGGCTAGGTCCACCGCGACTTTCCCGGGATCTCGGAGCTTGCGAATGGAGAGAATGGAGGTGTGGATTCGGCGTTGGCGGTACTAGTGATGGTATGAGTGAAGTTAGGGTTTTGCGCTTGCACAGCTTATTGCCGCAGGGTGTGTGAAAAGGTTGCGAGGATTTTTCTTTTTAGAAGTAGAGAAGTCGTCGAACTTCATAGAAATAGCGGAGGTGCGACTCCGAGTGTGAGAGTAGGGAAGTCGTCGAACTTCATGTGCATGTGGCGCTTTGTGCATAAAAAGGTCCACGTGGTTGTTGTTGTTGAGACGGGCCCTGCGAGGTCAAGAGACTCCGGAGTATGTTGATCCATGTTGTGGTCTGGGCGGTTTAGTAGGTTGATCGGGCGTGGTCAACGAGTCGGTACGTGTGTAAGGGAGTGAAAGAAACTTCGACTTCGGGCTTTGACAAGATTCTAAGTGCACTAGAACAGATCATTGACAAGTTGAGAGTAGGTCTGCGGGTAAGATTTGCTTGCGAACGTGGGGACCGAGAAAGATGGAATAACTGCCGAGGCTAGTGAAAAATCCCTAAGGTCCTGAAGCGATTGTGTTACCCTTCCTGTAGTAAACCGACAGATCTGTTTTAGTTTTTGGTAGCTCACGATACATGCAAGAAGTTGTTACGAGAGGAGGTGAGTGAAGGAAGACTAGCCGCGAGGCTTTGTCAGCCGCAGTGTGTGTGAGTGTAACGTCACTAGGAGCCGCGCTGGGATAGGTTGGTTGCAGAGAAGGGTCGCGCACGGATTGGACGCAGTCCGTGGGACTCGATTGGAAGGGGAAAGGCAAGCGAAGAGTATTCCGGGAATTAAAGTAACCTATTGATTACAAACTTTGTGAAAAAAAAAAACGAGAGAAAATGAAATTCTTTAAAGCATTAAGGAGTGCGATGAAGGGGGAGTCTTACATTAAAGCGAGCGTAGGAGAAGAGACGCCACCCGAAGGTACACCAGCTTACATTGTAATGGAGGAAAAAGGGGTAGCTCCGTGCCTTTGGTTAAAGCAGTGGCACAAACTGACAGAGAAACATGGGAGCGTAGCGTTCCCGATACATGGGACATTCAATATAAGGATCCTAGAGAATTTGAGATTCACGATGTACGACATGAAGGTGCCTCCAAGGCCAGTCCAGTTTGAGGCTCTAGCGATTTGGGAACTAATGGCCAGACAGCAACAGCAGAAGAAGTTTGAGACCAGGATGAGAAAGGTAGAAAAGACACTAGCGGATGCTAGGTGGGATAATGCACAGAAGGTGTGGAGGTCAGATGTATTGCAGGGGATAAAATTGTTTCCCGCAATTACTAAGGAAGAAGGGGAGGCAGGTAAGAAAGCTACCTGTAAGACAGACAGGAAGTGTTCCAAGGATAGAGAGGACGAGGAAAAGTTGAGAAGAGAAGAGGAGTTAGAGGATGAGGAGTTAATAATGCAATTGCTGAACGACCGTCCACCACCTTATGCGGAGAATGGACAAGATCCAAGTACCAGTTCTGCCCCTCCGGCACCGGTACGGAACAGTGAAACCCAGAGTTCAGGAGCGTCATCGGGATCTAAGGACCCGAGTTTATTGTTCACCCCGCAGATACCGCAGGTTAGGAGAATATATCCAGATGTGCCCATGTTGAAACCAGCAGAAAATTATCAGCCGTAGATGCCAGGGTACTACAGCAGTGACAACAGTGGAGGAATGATTCTAGATCCAACCGTAAGGGGAGTACAGAATGGTCACAACCCGACATTGGCACAAGTTGAATCAACTCAGTTTTTGATGCCCCAAAAGCAGATGCAGGGGGGAAACGCACATGCTCAAATGACGGGGAGTCAGATGGGCATGCCGGCAATGATGTGGGAATGAACATGCCTCAGAACATGGGAAATGGACAAAACCCAGATGCGATATCACTACCCATCACTGTAGGTCCACCGGTACCTTTGTATAGTCAGCCTAACTTAGGTATGAGCGGTCAGGGATCAATGCTGCAGAATGGGACCGAAAGGAGTTGCATAGAAAACACTCCAGGGATAACTCCGATAGCGGCTCAGCCAAATGGATCTGGGTCCTTGATGGAGTTTAGTCCCATGTGTGCTCAGTCAACACTGGTGAGGTCGAGCCCCCCACTGATAATACCTCTAACATCGAACACTGAAAAGTTGCCGCAACCATCAATGGCAGTCGATGTGAACGCTACACTGATGGGGGTAAATGCGCAACAGCTGACACAGTGGTTCAACAGTTTGAATTCCCACACAGGGCTCAGCCAGTGGGAAAGGAGAAGATTATCTGAATAGGATGAGGTTAAACATGGAAGCACAAGAATTGGTGGAAGGGACTATGGGTGTGAATAGGTTAGAGTCCTACTCGGAAGAAGAATTGAGGTATCTATGTCCAAAGATTACGAAGGAAGTGGACAAGGTACATAAAAGCTTGCAGGAAATAGCCGACAAAAATGGGGTTGACATAGACAAGACAAAACATTTGAGCAGGAGCTACAGGCTGGATTTTGGGGCCACAGATTTTGAACATATGAGGTCAGCAGGCATGAAGGCGCACCTTAGAGAATTGCTGCAGAGTGCACAAGTGTGGAGGTGCTTAGACAAGTGGTTAAGCAGGTGGGTAAAGAGAAAGGAAAAGAGGAGGGACAGTGCTACAGAGCATAATGAGAAAAGACCACAAAGCAGCGAGACAGTAACCATGTTACCAATGAGGGAGACAGCAGGGGGAAAATTAATATATGTACCATGGCACAGAAGCGATATTCAGTCTTTTACGGACGATTTTCCCAAACTGAGAGAGAAACCGATCGAATGGTATCAACAGACTGATAGGTTTGTGAAGCTTGCAAAATGTCTCTGGGAAGACCTGAACACTCTCTTTGAGATTGTGGTTCCGGCAGATTTGTGGGAGGATTGCAAAAGAGCTGTAGGTTGGCCGACAAGTGAACCAGAGAGAGACAGGGAGACGGGTGCACCATCACCTATGGTGATGAGCTTGTACTATAAGGTGATTGAGCATTTGAAGACGAAGGTTGCCGCAAAAAATGTGGATTGGCAGAAGATTGATCGAACTGCCCAAGAGGCTAAAGAATCGATTCATAGTTACTATGAGAGGTTGTTGAAGGCGTTTAAGAACTACAGTGGCACAGAGACAATAGAGGCAAAGGACATGCTTCATTTTGTGTTCAGATTTGTGGAAGGGCTGAGACCAGAGATAAGCCAGATGATAAAGTCGCATTTGATTTGCTGGCAGTCTAAACCGATTGACGAAGTCTTGAATTATGCGAAATACTGTAGCGACGAATTTGAAGTGAAACAGAAAAGGTTGAAAGAGAAGGTGATGATGATGCAGCTTAAGGCAGCTCAGACAGGTTTGCAAGGTCTGCAAGGGTTGCAAGGGTTCCAACAGCAGATACCGCAACCGCAGCCGCAGTTACAGGGAAACACGGCGTTTCAGCCACAGGCCAGAGGCAGAGGAAGAGGAGGTTTTGCGAATAATGGTCCGGATTTGAACACTGTTGTGACGGGTGTGCAGGCAATGAAGAAGGTGATGCTGTGTCACACGTGCGGAATCGTAGGTCATTGGAAACGCGAGTGCCCGATGGTGGTGCAGGAAGGTGCAGGTGCAGGTGCAGGTATTGGTCAGCAAAACAATGATGTCAATGCATTTCAGACAATGAGGGGACCGAAAATGAGAGGTCCAAACCCAAATTTTCAGACCATAAATCAATTGCAGGGATTACAACCTATGCAGCCGCAGCAGATGCAGATGCCCCGTGTGCAGATGACGCAAATGCAGCCAATGCAACAGCAGTTACCCATGGTACCTAATCAGCAAATGCAAATACCCTTGGCACCAATGAGTCAGCAGCAAGTGATGGTTCCTCCACAGGTCTCGGGTCAGGTAATGAGTACAAATGGCACCGTACAACAGTTCCCAGTACACAGTGAGAGTGGAATAAACAATGTATGGGAGAGTGAAGGCTCAGAAGAAGAAGGAGATTGTGTGCTTGCAGCATCCTTGGAAGTTGATCAAAAGGGTCCGTACGTAGAGGGAAGAGTAATGGGTCATCGTGTTTCATTCTTGGTTGACACAGGAGCCACACGTTCAACTGTTAAGAGCAGTGAAGTACCAAATTTGCCACTCTCAGGGAGGACAGTTCAAGTGGTGGGAGTAGCAAATAGGCACCTGACGAACCCAATAACAGATCCGGTACCAGTCAGCATCGGTAACTATCAAGGGGTGCATCAGTTTGTGGTATGTGACTCAAGCCCGATAGCACTGTTAGGAAGAGACCTATTGTGCAAATTGGGTTGTTCGATCATGTGTTCGAACGAAGGAATAACAATCCAGACGAGCAGTGATGGTGAAGAAGAGGACAGCGTAGAGGGGGATGAGATGGAAACTGTCGATGAAGACTATCCTCTGATTTGTCTTTTCCCGATGATAACTGAAGAAGATATTCCAGCTGAATTACGGGAAACAGTCGGAAAGGAAGTGTGGGATATGACAGGGAAAGAGGTGGGATTGATGAAAGGAGTGGAACCAGTGAAAGTGACTGTAAATCCCAATGCAATCTTTCCCCAGACCCCACAATACCACATGGCACAAGACACCCTCATGAAAGTTGCTCAACTTATTGACGAATTTGTAAAACAGGGGGTACTGAAAGAAGTGTTAAGCAGTCCATGTAATTCACCAATAATGGGACTAATAAAGCCAAGTGGAAAGGTCCGACTTGTGCAGGACTTGAGAAAAATAAATGACATCATAGTCAAGTGCTGCACTGTCGTACCGAATCCAGCTGTGATAATGTTTCAAGTCCATTGCGATGCTGAGTGGTTCTCAGTCATCGATTTGTCACAAGCGTTCTTCTCGGTGCCTCTTCATGAGGACATCCAATTTCTCTTTTGTTTCAAATTCCTAGACAGAGTGTACAGTTGGTGTCGAATTCCTCAAGGGTTTTCTGAGTCACCGTCAATCTTCAATCAGATTCTAAAGAAAGATTTGGAAGCGTTAGAATTGCCGTTCGAGTCAACCCTAGTACAGTACATTGATGACTTACTGGTTGCATCAAAGACAGAAAGTGGCTGCACAGCCGATACCATTGCTCTGTTGAATCATTTGGGAAGGAATGGACATAAGGTGTCTCCTTCCAAATTGCAGTTCTGTCAGAAGAAAGTGAAATACTTGGGTCACCAAATAGAGAAAGGGTCACGGAGAATAATGAAGGAAAGAATAACAAGCGTACTTCAAATGAGTCCACCAAAGACAAGGAGGGAGGTGAGGAAGTTTTTGGGAATGGTGGGCTACTGTCGCCAGTGGATTCCCAACTTCTCAACTCTAGCAAAGCCTTTACTGAAACTGACCCAGAAGGATGCTTTGGATCAAATTGAGTTGAAAGGAGATGAGATGGATGCTTTTGTTGAATTGAAAGAGTGCATGTGCAGGGCTACAGCTTTAGGTATGCCTGATTACACAAAGCCTTTCACATTGTTTTGCCACGAACGTGATGCATGTTCTTTGTCTGTCTTGACTCAAGCCCATGGTGGCGTAAACAGACCAGTAGCGTATTTTTCAGCTACTTTGGATCCGGTCACAGCAGCACTTCCAGGGTGTTTGCGCGCCGTAGCAGCAGTTGGTATCAGCCTCACTCAGAGTGAAGGAATAGTGATGGGACACCCAGTAACAGTCATGGTCCCTCACTCAGTTGAGATACTTTTGACCCGCTCCCGAACGCAACACATGACCGGAGCAAGACTCACAAGGTATGAAACGATAATTCTGGGTTCACCGAATGTGCAGCTGAAAAGGTGCACTACGTTGAATCCAGCAACCTTGCTCCCTGGAGAAAATGCTGAAATTGAGAACGCTGAAGACGTCGAGCATGACTGCCTTCAGGTGACTGAATTTTGCACAAAACCTCGACCGGACATTAAGGATACTAAGCTTGATGAAAATGACCAAATTCTTTTTGTTGATGGTTCATGTCTAAGAGACAGGATGGGGATTTTGAAAGCAGGATATGCTGTATGTACTGTAACAGGGGTCTTGGAAGCGGGATGGCTTCAAGGAGTCTATTCTGCACAAGTAGCAGAACTTGTAGCCCTTACCAGAGCATGTCAACTGTCTGCATTGATGAAAGTCACCATTTACACTGATAGTCAATACGGGTTTGGGATTGTGCATGACTTTGGACAACTATGGTCACAGAGAGGTTTCCTGACTTCTTCAGGATCCCCAGTGAAGAACGGGGAGAGGATAAGGGAATTGTTACACGCCATTCAAATGCCAGCCGAAGTTGCAGTGGTAAAGTGTAGTGCTCACACGAAAGGACAGGACTATGTTTCTCTGGGAAATGCATATGCGGATCAAGTCGCAAGATTTTGTGCCTTGAACTGTATATTACTCAGGGATTAATGGAATTTGATAAGTGAACCAGAACTCGAACCAGCTGAAGCATTTGCCTTGAAGGTCGTGGATACAATGGATGAACTAAAAGCATTACAGAATAGCGTCAGGGAGGATGAAAGAGCTTCCTGGATTAAGTCACAATGTACAAGGAGACCAGATGAGTTATGGGTTTCAAATGAGGGAAAATTTGTTTTACCAAATAGTCTCTTATCGCAGCTAGCGCGGTTCTATCATGGGCAGGCTCACCTAGGGAGAGATGCCATGATAAGATTGTTCAAAACTGATTGGTTTAACCCCAGATTCCGTCAAGTTGCAGAAGCAGTTTGCCATCGTTGTGTCATTTGTCAGCAGATGAACCCAGGCAAGGGAACGGTTGTGAACGTGAGCCACATTGGCAGGGCGGGTGGCCCGTTCAGCAGAATGCAGATGGACTTTATTGAGATGCCTGTGCATGGGGGTCTGAAGTATGTGTTGGTGATTGTGTGCATTTTTAGTCACTGGATTGAAGCATACCCCACACGTAGAAATGACAGCCTTACAGTTGCAAAACTATTGTTGAGGGAGTTGATACCACGTTTCGGATTCCCGATCTCTTTAGAATCAGATAGATAAAGTCACTTCAATAACGAGGTGATAAAGTTACTTTGCGCAGCGCTGAACATTGAGCAAAAACTGCATTGTAGCTATCGCCCTGAAGCCTCAGGACTGGTGGAACAGATGAATGGTACACTGAAATCAAGAATGGCGAAAATATGTGCATCGACAAATTTGAAATGGCCTGACGCATTGCCTTTGGTGTTAATGTCAATGAGAAACACCCCTGACAGAAAGACTGGATTGTCCCCGCACGAAATTCTCATGGGCAGGGCCATGAGACTTCCTGCAGTTCCCGCAAACGCGCTTTTGAATATTACAGATGATATGGTGTTAGACTACTGCAAAGGTCTGGCTGACGTGGTTCGCTCTTTCTCTAACCAGGTGGAAGCAACCACCTTGTCACCGATCCAAGGTCCAGGACACACACTGAAAGCAGGTGACTGGGTCGTGATAAAGAAGCATGTGAGGAAGTCGTGTCTGGAACCCCGTTGGAAAGGCCCTTTCCAAGTGATCCTGACGACCACTACCGCTGTGAAGTGTGCGGGAGTTCCCAACTGGATTCACGCCAGTCATACAAAGAAGGTGTTGTGTCCCACAGATGAGGAAGTTGAAGCACTGAAACTGCCAGTACCTGATAACAAAGTGCCGAGCGCTGAGACAGAGCAAAACAGAACTAGAAGCGAACAGGCAGAAATAGAAGAGAGAGAAATATTCTCTGAGGACGAAACAACCGATTCACTTGGGGAAGACCAAGGAGAAACCTCAGACAGCGACGAAGCAGCTGAAGGTAGCAAAGAGCCTGAAGCAGCTGAAGGTAACAAAGAGCCTGAAGCAGCTGAAGGTAACAAAGAGCCTGAAGAAAGTAACGGTGACAAAGGGCTCGAAAGAGGTGAAGAAGCAGGAGAGCCTGATCAGAGGAGGGCTTTCCCAGAAGCAGACGGTACAGAAAAAGAAAAGAAAAACCTGATTGACTCCCCAGAAGGAGGGGACAAGGCAGAACAGAACGAAACTGTTCAAACTTCCTTAGAAGAGATCGCAGGTCCATCAAGTGGACACAGTGCAAAGAGAAGACCAAATATATCACCAGTAAAACTAAGAACTAGAGAAACGTTGAACGACAGTGAAGGGCCAAGAGTGAAAGAGAAAAGAAAGGAAGTGTCTGTCGTGGTACCAACATCAAGTGAAGAAAAAGACTTGGCCAAAGAGGAAAGTACCAGTGAGGCAGAATCGAAGAGAGATGCAAAATTGAAAAGGAAAAGGATACCAAACAGGAGATATTCCGGTCCAGAATGGGCATATGTAGTCAATGACGATTGGACCGACGAATTTGTATCTCTTAGCCTCGAGAACGAAGAAGAAGAGATACCAATAGAAAAGAAAAGTTTTATGGACACTATTGATTGAAAGGGTGATAAATGACATTGCTTGCTATAATCTAACGTGATACAACCAGCTGAGACATTGCTAAACCGGATGAGACATTTGCTAACTTGATAAGACTTTGATAACCTGATTGACTCTTAAACCCGATTTGAGACAACATTGCTAACTGATAAAAGACTGAGTTATTGCCGAATTGAGACAAATGCTGCTAACCGATAAGTGACTGGGCTCCTGAAGAAAACTGTGTGAACATTGCGCTCGTTCAGCTTTGTAACTAATTGCTAAATCGTTTCTTTATAAGTGCTTCTAGCTCTCTGATTCTATACAGATCATGACTAAGTACGCTACATAAAACAGTAGAGTGAAATATTGTAAATATGCGTGTATAGGCTTGATAACTGCATGTGTACTAATAATAATGGCAATAGTGCTTGCAACGCGTGGTAAGGGTGAGAATGAGAAAATTGATGCTTCTACTTCTGCTCCTGTTATTGTCACTGAACTAACCGCATTGAAAAGACTAGAATTAGATGAGAGACACTTGCATGATAAGAAGGAACTTTCGTATAATGTTTTCTATCGCCTACTAACAGAATATGTTGAGACTATGGATGCGAAAGATTGTTATGTGTGTACACAGATACCGACATCGGTAACGGAAGGGGTGACTTATCACCACATGCCTCTTACATATGGGATTACATGTAGTTTAGTAACTTCTAGATTTTATGGTCAAACTAACATACAGTATTTTTATTCAAATTATGATGTTACCTTTGCATATGTTCCTATAATAACGCAACTAAGCCAGATTGCTAACAATTGGGATGCTAAAATAATGAGGGAATTTTTCGAGCCAATGCAACCTTTTGAAACAGCTCACGCTCATAGGGAAAACCTTACCTGCTCGCTCTCTGCAGTAGAAATAAGCTTTTTAGATCGCACAGATGATAGAAGGGCACAAATGAATGCGAAATTAGAAAAAGAGCTAAGTAAGAGGACTTCAGTAGATAATTATGCTTTTGCCGCAATAAAAACACAAGGAAAAATAGCTTTAGACGCTTGGCATGTAGGGAAATTTTGTATATATCGTGGTGAATCTTATTATGATAACATTTTCGTGGGAGCGAGTGAATGTAAACATACGTTTATCTTTAAGGCCAAATGGACATTCATGCTGAACGGACTTGACCCTGTCATACCTGGTGTATATTACATTTGTGGGCATAATGCCTATTATCGTCTTCCAAAGGGATGGTGGGGGAGATGTTATTTGGGTACAGTGTTCCCAAAGGTTTATCAACTGGATGACCTATCGGTGATTCCAAAGACGACTGGATCTCATCGTATCCAGAAAAGAGAGACCGCAGCTGCTGTGGTAGGAGATATATTTGGAGCCATGATTCCTTCATTGGGAGTTGTGTTGAATTCCATCAAAATAAGAAAGTTGTCTACTATAGTGGATAACATGTTGACAAAGTTTTCAGGTGCTATAATCCTGATGGATGCTGAACTTGCAGCAGAAAGAGCTATGACTCTTCAAAACAGGCTTGCCCTAGACATTCTTTTTGCAAAGGATGGCGGCGTTTGCAAAATGCTTGGTGCGCGTCACTGTTGCACGTATATACCAGACAACAGTGTGAAGATTAAAACAATGCTTGCAAATCTAACAAAAGAGAGTGCAGACTTGAAGGAATTGAAAGAACCAGGAGTTTGGGAGAAGGTTGGAAAGGGAGTTGCTTCAGTGGGAAATTGGCTTGGTGGCATTTGGAATGGAATATTACTAAAAATAATACAGGGAATACTAATAGTACTAATTTGCATCTTTGGGATTTGGGGAATAAAGAAGGGAATACTAATGATCATGGCAAGAATTAAGAGAAGGAAGGAAGAGAAAATGATGAAAAGAATGGCAGAAGAATACAAGGCAAGAACAAGGGGAACTAAAAGGCAAAGAGAACTGACAGAATTTTAATGGAATAAAATTTGTGGGAATAGTTTTGTGTGATGACAAATAGTCATCAGAGGAGGGATTGATGACGCAGAAATGAAGGTTTTACATTTATTAGCGCATAAACGTAGTGCCGCAATAATCAAGTGTGACTTTAACCGAACTAATAATGATTGTACGGGGACAAATGTGCCCTCAGAGTAGTTCGCCAACATTTATAAGCGTGCTTTATATAACGTGATGTATTAGAATTGTACTAATCTGGCATAACCGTAAACGTGTGCCATGATTTGCTTGTTTGAAATGTTTTAACTTAGCATAACTTTAGTGGAGGCTTCGGCCTAGTTGCCTTGTCTCACGGTTTAGATGCTCGTGTTTTTCTAATGTGCTAATAAAACGTGTATTCCTGCTTGAAGCTGTACTTTTCCAGTGAGATCGGTTCACATGCTTATCTTTAAGGTTTCGTGCCAGCCTGGCATCTTCTTCTTTGCTCCAAGGTCAATCTGCAGGTGCAGACAATGGAAGCTCTGAAAGTGAGTTAATTGGTAAAATATGTTGCAACTTACGTTCCCGACTCCAAGGATAATGTATGCCTAGGTAGAAGCTTGTGAATTGTTGTTTTTGATTGGACAATTTGAAGCCAACCTATGAACCCTCCAATGGAAGACCCTACTGGACTTGAACTGTTGTTTATTTAAACCCGGTGCACAAGAAGAAAGCAGCCATTAGCCATTAGCCATCGGACATTAGCCATTCCATTGCAGCCATTATGGCCCATCTTGCCGACCTCGTCATTTTGCCATCTTCTACGATGCCAATTGATGTTCGACGCCATTTTGAATGAGACTTTGATGCTTTCTCTAATCGAGAGAAAGAGACTTTAAGTAATTCTCGCCCTAGAGACTTTAACTTTGATCTGCCCCTTTGCATAAAGTAGTAGTTTTGTCCTTTTATCTTGCCGCTGTGAGGCAATTGCCCTGTCCACCCTGCCCCCTTTGCCCCGTCCCATGCAGATCGAAACCGGTACCTGTGAGACGAAGACTTCCTTGAATGCTGATTGAATTTGGTAAATATGAAAGGAAAATGTACAATTGCATTGTGTTTCTTTTTAGGTAACCAACTGCTGATTTTTTATAAGAGCCCTAGTTAGGAGTTTTCCAAATCAATGTTGCTAAATTGTTTTTGCATGAAGTCCCACATGCAGATGCTAATTTGAGGTTAGATGAGGGTTCATTTGTTGCACGATGCAATTTGAGACCTTGTTATGCTGACTAATGTATGCAATTAGCTCATTACAGATTATAGTTTTAGTGGTTTGCGTTGCTATTATCGAATGCATTGTTATTCAAATGCTGCATAGATTGCATCTTTTCCGCCGTTATGGACAGCTATTAATGTTCATTTACATATATCATTTGGTGTTGAGACACATTTATATTGTGCTAGCTTTGTTAATATAGGGAAATAAATTCATTAACTTTGAATGAACTGGTGTGGTTATTCATGGCCGAAAGGTCATGGTTCGCCAAAATGTTTTCTGGATTAATTGTGAAGTGTTATGTTGATCAGGGCATTGCTTATGTTCGTTATTGATTATTGATTAGATTAAATTGACTAATCTCGGGTGAAGAGAGCCCCACTTGGTCAAAAGATTCATCGACCCAAGAGCGTCCAAATACAGGTAATTTATAAGTACGGAACGCTCTATCACAACTGACTGACGTAAGCTGGCGCAACTCCTCTTGGTGAGCTGTGACAGATGCCCCAGGAGCGTAGTACCTCACGATGGTGAGGGATAGACACAGTCTCTTTTATCTCAGCTTGCCTGTCAGCTGAGTCAGGAACTGCAAATACTGGGAAAAAGCCCAGCGACTTGCTGTTTTTGCTTGGCTTCGAACCAGGGACCTTTTGCATGTGAGGTGCGCATGATAACCACTACACTACACAAACAGACACACTTTGCTTCATGTGGCTATGCATTGTACTGGAACCACCTCTCTATGGAAACAGACACACCTGCTTGTTTTATGTGGCTCTGCATTGGACTGGGATGCAAGGACTGAGGGCCAATGTTCATGACGCTCAAAGCTGAGCCTTCCGGAACACGATCTCTTGCCTTGGAAGAAAGGAACTGGCATCACTTTCATTCCAAGAGGTGATTTCAGAACTGGACCCGAAATTACCATGGAGAAGCACTGTGCATTTAATGTTCCTACGAGCACTGCTGCTCCAGCACAGAAAAGCAGTTGCAAAGAAATCTCGCATACCTTCATGATGCTGAACCGTCTCGACACCAGTATAAAGCATGTATTGCATTGCAACATGACATCTTACAAGAGTGAAAAGCAGAAATACTCCTGTTTAAAACACAGACTGAACCTATAAAGGTAGGGGTTTGTCTGGGATTTGAACCGAGGTCCTCTCACACCCGAAGCGAGAATCATACCCCTATACTAACTAGACTGCCGCTGCATAGTCATTTGAAACATCTTCTGAAGCGTCTTTCATAAAAGCAGGGCCATTTGGAGGCTCCATCTCTCTAAGCGTGCCATAGCAATTGATGTTTTCTGTCAAGGATTTTTTGTTTGTCTCTAGCAAGGCAAGAGGTAGTCAAAATGCCCTGTGCCAGTGAGCTGAACTAGGGCACTGATGTGAAAAGCAGACCCTTTCTGGTAGTTGTAACCCGCTGCAAGTCATGGACCCTTGCCCCTTAGACTTCCCAACCAGAAGCACTGAAGGGCCTGCTAGCTCTTGAGCCAGAGGAGCATGCCTCTTGGATTCAAGCACACTTGCTCGATCAGCGCTCGTTCAGGCGAGATCAGGCGAGATTTATATTAGTGGCTCATAGGCCTGAAACACTCACCTGGGAGACGCAGGGTGGCTGATTTCCCGGAATGGCCCTTGATGGGGAAATCACCTCCTTTCCCCCGCCTCATTTCAGAATTGTGTGCTAGTCGCAAGACAGTGTTCAGGGGTTCATGGGTACTGCCTACTCCCAGCTGCCTCTCTGTCTTCTTCATGTAAATTGCAAGTCACGAGGAGGCACCATTGCCAATATGCTCCGCCCACCTAACCAAGAAACCCAGTTTGAGCTTGTCTGCCTGTGTTGTTGCAGGGGCAGTGTCTTCTTTGCCCAAAAGGTGGCAGGAGAGCCTCACATCAAACGATAGAATCAACTGCTTAAGTAGAAACCAGCATGGTAGTTACTGTCATAAAGTGCAGCTCTAACAGAAGGTGTGCCTGAGACGCCCCTTCCAGTAATACACGGAATTTTGATTGAGGGCCCAGCTGATGGGTTGGTGGATTTCTCCTCACATGCCACAGCAGCTTCCAAAGATAGTGGTGTGAGGAGCTGGCTCTGCAAGCAGAGCAAGATTTAAGGGAAGAAAATACACCTGTCAGAAGTGGGATTCGAACCCACGCTTCCATGAAGAGACCAGAAGGCTCAGCTTCACTGAAGATCAAGCTCTCTTGAGTCTGGCGCCTTAGACCACTCGGCCATTCTGACAGCCAAAACAGTGTGCAGGTCGGACTCTTCAGTCTGCACTTGTTGATGCTGCCGCTTGCAATGTTCCTATCAAAGTCACAGCTTTAAAGGCCCCACAATATAACATGGCCAAGAAAAAAAAAAAAAACAGAATAAGAAACAATGCACATGCACGACCACCGAGGGATGCAGATAACTTTTTAGCGTCCTGCAATAGTAAAGCACGTTTTACACAGGTCACAAGTTTTTAAAGGTCATTTCTGTCTAAGTGTGCATTGAGAGAGACTGAGGTTTTAGGGAGCAAACACAAAAGCTGCTGCTGCCGCCAAGCGTTTCTGCCCGGTCTCGAACCGGGGACCTTTCGCGTGGGAGGCGAACTTGATAACCACTACACTACAGAAACAAGCTTGCTGGCTTGACAGAAGGAGCACAGTTCCCCTCATATGTTTGCACGATTTCCTCTATACTTGATCAGCAGTTGCTCATAATGTGAGGGGTAAGTGTGAAAATTGCAGCGGTGTCAGCCAGCATGCATACACTGAGACGTCCTGAAAAATCCCACAGCTGCGGGAAGAGACAGACAAATATCTGATGCCTAAATGCCAGGAACGAGAGCCTGTGAAATCATCACACAGGGCGCACTGAGAGCAAGCAGGAAGGAAGCCAAGGCATTGTAATCCATTTTTCGCCTGAGGCAAAAAATATGTTTTGCGCAACAATGCTTCGAGTGGAATGAGAAATGGTGAGGGGTTGTGTATTTTGAGCAGGATTTGATGGTTTTCCGCTAAAATGGGCTCATCCGGGATTTGAACCCAGGACCTCTCGCACCCTAAGCGAGAATCATACCCCTAGAGCAACGAGCCTGGGCACAGAAACGCAACGGCTCCGACCCTGCTCGGAGGGTTGGTGACAGAGAGTGGGAGACTACATCCCAAAGGAAGAAACTGCACATGGTGCTCTCTTCTGCAGTACGACTAGAGTCATTTGCATGGTCTTCATCGAACATGACATAAAAAGCCTTTATCCTTTAGACATTTTGGCCCAGATTTACAAGAAAATGACTGAGCGCGATGCTGTGCCAAATTTGCAAGCCCCACGCGCCGTCATTTTCAAAATGCAGGGAAGCGCCGTATTTAGTAGAATACAGAGCACCCCTGTGCTTCCCCCTGCACCAGCTCTAAATTAGCTGCTGAGCGCCAACGCAGCCGTTCTTGCACCATGGTACAAGGATGACTGCGTTGAGGGGGAAATTGTTTTTGTGCAGGAAGGGACACCTTCCTGCCCAAAAAAAAAATCTTCAATGGTGATTTGCTCTTACTTCTATGTGTGCTGCAGAATGCATCACACATAGAAAGAGCAAAAACAAGGAGAAATTAAAACATTTCTCCTCAGTGCGCCACTCTAACGACACCCCTGGGATGGCGTTGGATTTTGGCACTGACGCAGATTTACGCCAACTCCTAAATCTGGAGCAGCATCAAAATGCTATGGTGTTGCTGTGGCACACTCCCAGCAACACCCATTGCACGCCCCTTCCAGGGAACGCGCTGCGTGCTAAGGGGCCGTATTTACAAGGTGGTGTTAAGCCACAAAAAGTGGCTGAACGCCATCTTGTAAATACCGCGCAGTGCATAGTGCCACCGGGGCGTCACTAAAAGTGATGCTCCGGTGGCGATAGGGCCTTGTAAGTCTGGCACTTTATTTGCTCAAGGTGTGTGTTCTTGGTGAGGGCAGGAAAGCTATTTTCGCTCTCGTACCTTCCTTCCTTGGCTGGCTTGAATGCTGTAGGCTCAGGCTTCATTGCAAAGGTCAAACAGTGAGCAACTGACTGCCGTAAGCTGGCGCAACTCCTCTTGGTGAGTTGTGACAGATGCCCCAAGAGCATAGTACCTCACGATGGTGAGGGATAGACACAGTCTCTTTTATCTCAGCTTGCCTGTCAGGTTAGGCAGGAAACGCAAATACTGTGAAAAAGCCCAGCGACTCAAACCAGGGACCTTTTGCATGTGAGGTGCGCATGATAACCACTACACTACACAAACAGACACACTTGCCGGCTTGCTTCATGTGGCTATGCATTGTACTGGAACCACCACACTATGGAAACAGACACACCTGCTTGCTTTATGTGGCTATGCATTGGACTGGGATGCAAGGATGAGGGCCAATGTTCATGACGCTCAAAGCTGAGCCTTCCGGAACACGATCTCTTCCCTTGGAAGAAAGGAACTGGGATCACTTTCATTCCAAGAGGTGATTTCAGAACTGGACCCGAAATTACCATGGAGAAGCACTGTGCATTTAATGTTCCTACGAGCACTGCTGCTCCAGCACAGAAAAGCAGTTGCAAAGAAATCTCGCATACCTTCATGATGCTGAACCGTCTCGACGCCAGTATAAAGCATGTATTGCATTGCAACATGACATCTTACAAGAGTGAAAAGCAGAAATACTCCTGTTTAAAACACAGACTGAACCTATAAAGGTAGGGGTTTGTCTGGGATTTGAACCGAGGTCCTCTCACACCCGAAGCGAGAATCATACCCCTATACCAACTAGACTGCCGCTGCATAGTCATTTGAAACATCTTCTGAAGCGTCTTTCAGAAAAGCAGGGCCATTTGGAGGCTCTCTCTCTCTAAGCGTGCCATAGCAATTGATGTTTTCTGTCAAGGATTTTTTGTTTGTCTCTAGCAAGGCAAGAGGTAGTCAAAATGCCCTGTGCCAGTGAGCTGAACTAGGGCACTGATGTGAAAAGCAGACCCTTTCTGGTAGTTGTAACCCGCTGCAAGACATGGACCCTTGCACCTTAGACTTCCCAACCAGAAGCACTGAAGGGCCTGCTAGCTCTTGAGGCAGAGGAGCATGCCTCTTGGATTCAAGCACAC
This sequence comes from Pleurodeles waltl, assembly GCF_031143425.1. Lineage (NCBI taxonomy): Eukaryota > Metazoa > Chordata > Amphibia > Caudata > Salamandridae > Pleurodeles > Pleurodeles waltl. The sequence goes on along the minus strand of NW_027150403.1, from coordinate 1,694,261 downwards.
TTGCTCGATCAGCGCTCGATCAGGCGAGATTTATATTAGTGGCTCATAGGCCTGAAACACTCACCTGGGAGACGCAGGGTGGCTGATTTCCCGGAATGGCCCTTGATGGGGAAATCACCTCCTTTCCCCCGCCTCATTTCAGAATTGTGTGCTAGTCGCAAGACAGTGTTCAGGGGTTCATGGGTACTGCCTACTCCCAGCTGCCTCTCTGTCTTCTTCATGTAAATTGCAAGTCACGAGGAGGCACCATTGCCAATATGCTCCGCCCACCTAACCAAGAAACCCAGTTTGAGCTTGTCTGCCTGTGTTGTTGCAGGGGCAGTGTCTTCTTTGCCCAAAAGGTGGCAGGAGAGCCTCACATCAAACGATAGAATAAACTGCTTAAGTAGAAACCAGCATGGTAGTTACTGTCATAAAGTGCAGCTCTAACAGAAGGTGTGCCTGAGACGCCCCTTCCAGTAATACACAGAATTTTTATTGAGGGCCCAGCCGATGGGTTGGTGGATTTCTCCTCACATGCCACAGCAGCTTCCAAAGATAGTGGTGTGAGGAGCTGGCTCTGCAAGCAGAGCAAGATTTAAGGGAAGAAAATACACCTGTCAGAAGTGGGATTTGAACCCACGTCTCCATGAAGAGACCAGAAGGCTCAGCTTCACTGAAGATCAAGCTCTCTTGAGTCTGGCGCCTTAGACCACTCGGCCATCCTGACAGCCAAAACAGTGCAGGTCGGACTCTTCAGTCTGCACTTGATGCTGCCGCTTGCAATGTTCCTATCAAAGTCACAGCTTTAAAGGCCCCACAATATAACATGGCCAAGAAAAAAAAAAAAAACAGAACAAGAAACAATGCACATGCACGACCACCGAGGGATGGAGATAACTTTTTAGCGTCCTGCAATAGTAAGACCTTTGCCCAAAAGGTGGCAGGAGAGCCTCACATCAAACGAAAGAATCAACTGCTTAAGTAGAAACCAGCATGGTAGTTACTGTCATAAAGTGCAGCTCTAACAGAAGGTGTGCCTGAGACGCCCCTTCCAGTAATACACGGAATTTTGATTGAGGGCCCAGCTGATGGGTTGGTGGATTTCTCCTCACATGCCACAGCAGCTTCCAAAGATAGTGGTGTGAGGAGCTGGCTCTGCAAGCAGAGCAAGATTTAAGGGAAGAAAATACACCTGTCAGAAGTGGGATTCGAACCCACGCTTCCATGAAGAGACCAGAAGGCTCAGCTTCACTGAAGATCAAGCTCTCTTGAGTCTGGCGCCTTAGACCACTCGGCCATTCTGACAGCCAAAACAGTGTGCAGGTCGGACTCTTCAGTCTGCACTTGTTGATGCTGCCGCTTGCAATGTTCCTATCAAAGTCACAGCTTTAAAGGCCCCACAATATAACATGGCCAAGAAAAAAAAAAAAAACAGAATAAGAAACAATGCACATGCACGACCACCGAGGGATGCAGATAACTTTTTAGCGTCCTGCAATAGTAAAGCACGTTTTACACAGGTCACAAGTTTTTAAAGGTCATTTCTGTCTAAGTGTGCATTGAGAGAGACTGAGGTTTTAGGGAGCAAACACAAAAGCTGCTGCTGCCGCCAAGCGTTTCTGCCCGGTCTCGAACCGGGGACCTTTCGCGTGGGAGGCGAACTTGATAACCACTACACTACAGAAACAAGCTTGCTGGCTTGACAGAAGGAGCACAGTTCCCCTCATATGTTTGCACGATTTCCTCTATACTTGATCAGCAGTTGCTCATAATGTGAGGGGTAAGTGTGAAAATTGCAGCGGTGTCAGCCAGCATGCATACACTGAGACGTCCTGAAAAATCCCACAGCTGCGGGAAGAGACAGACAAATATCTGATGCCTAAATGCCAGGAACGAGAGCCTGTGAAATCATCACACAGGGCGCACTGAGAGCAAGCAGGAAGGAAGCCAAGGCATTGTAATCCATTTTTCGCCTGAGGCAAAAAATATGTTTTGCGCAACAATGCTTCGAGTGGAATGAGAAATGGTGAGGGGTTGTGTATTTTGAGCAGGATTTGATGGTTTTCCGCTAAAATGGGCTCATCCGGGATTTGAACCCGGGACCTCTCGCACCCTAAGCGAGAATCATACCCCTAGAGCAACGAGCCTGGGCACAGAAACGCAACGGCTCCGACCCTGCTCGGAGGGTTGGTGACAGAGAGTGGGAGACTACATCCCAAAGGAAGAAACTGCACATGGTGCTCTCTTCTGCAGTACGACTAGAGTCATTTGCATGGTCTTCATCGAACATGACATAAAAAGCCTTTATCCTTTAGACATTTTGGCCCAGATTTACAAGAAAATGACTGAGCGCGATGCTGTGCCAAATTTGCAAGCCCCACGCGCCGTCATTTTCAAAATGCAGGGAAGCGCCGTATTTAGTAGAATACAGAGCACCCCTGTGCTTCCCCCTGCACCAGCTCTAAATTAGCTGCTGAGCGCCAACGCAGCCGTTCTTGCACCATGGTACAAGGATGACTGCGTTGAGGGGGAAATTGTTTTTGTGCAGGAAGGGACACCTTCCTGCCCAAAAAAAAAATCTTCAATGGTGATTTGCTCTTACTTCTATGTGTGCTGCAGAATGCATCACACATAGAAAGAGCAAAAACAAGGAGAAATTAAAACATTTCTCCTCAGTGCGCCACTCTAACGACACCCCTGGGATGGCGTTGGATTTTGGCACTGACGCAGATTTACGCCAACTCCTAAATCTGGAGCAGCATCAAAATGCTATGGTGTTGCTGTGGCACACTCCCAGCAACACCCATTGCACGCCCCTTCCAGGGAACGCGCTGCGTGCTAAGGGGCCGTATTTACAAGGTGGTGTTAAGCCACAAAAAGTGGCTGAACGCCATCTTGTAAATACCGCGCAGTGCATAGTGCCACCGGGGCGTCACTAAAAGTGATGCTTCGGTGGCGATAGGGCCTTGTAAGTCTGGCACTTTATTTGCTCAAGGTGTGTGTTCTTGGTGAGGGCAGGAAAGCTATTTTCGCTCTCGTACCTTCCTTCCTTGGCTGGCTTGAATGCTGTAGGCTCAGGCTTCATTGCAAAGGTCAAACAGTGAGCAACTGACTGCCGTAAGCTGGCGCAACTCCTCTTGGTGAGTTGTGACAGATGCCCCAAGAGCATAGTACCTCACGATGGTGAGGGATAGACACAGTCTCTTTTATCTCAGCTTGCCTGTCAGGTTAGGCAGGAAACGCAAATACTGTGAAAAAGCCCAGCGACTCGAACCAGGGACCTTTCGCATGTGAGGTGCGCATGATAACCACTACACTACACAAACAGACACACTTGCCGGCTTGCTTCATGTGGCTATGCATTGTACTGGAACCACCACACTATGGAAACAGACACACCTGCTTGCTTTATGTGGCTATGCATTGGACTGGGATGCAAGGATGAGGGCCAATGTTCATGACGCTCAAAGCTGAGCCTTCCGGAACACGATCTCTTCCCTTGGAAGAAAGGAACTGGGATCACTTTCATTCCAAGAGGTGATTTCAGAACTGGACCCGAAATTACCATGGAGAAGCACTGTGCATTTAATGTTCCTACGAGCACTGCTGCTCCAGCACAGAAAAGCAGTTGCAAAGAAATCTCGCATACCTTCATGATGCTGAACCGTCTCGACGCCAGTATAAAGCATGTATTGCATTGCAACATGACATCTTACAAGAGTGAAAAGCAGAAATACTCCTGTTTAAAACACAGACTGAACCTATAAAGGTAGGGGTTTGTCTGGGATTTGAACCGAGGTCCTCTCACACCCGAAGCGAGAATCATACCCCTATACTAACTAGACTGCCGCTGCATAGTCATTTGAAACATCTTCTGAAGCGTCTTTCATAAAAGCAGGGCCATTTGGAAGCTCCATCTCTCTAAGCGTGCCATAGCAATTGATGTTTTCTGTCAAGGATTTTTTGTTTGTCTCTAGCAAGGCAAGAGGTAGTCAAAATGCCCTGTGCCAGTGAGCTGAACTAGGGCACTGATGTGAAAAGCAGACCCTTTCTGGTAGTTGTAACCCGCTGCAAGTCATGGACCCTTGCACCTTAGACTTCCCAACCAGAAGCACTGAAGGGCCTGCTAGCTCTTGAGCCAGAGGAGCATGCCTCTTGGATTCAAGCACACTTGCTCGATCAGGCGAGATCAGGCGAGATTTATATTAGTGGCTCATAGGCCTGAAACACTCACCTGAGAGACGCAGGGTGGCTGATTTCCAGGAATGGCCCTTGATGGGGAAATCACCTCCTTTCCCCCGCCTCATTACAGAATTGTGTGCTAGTCGCAAGACAGTGTTCAGGGGTTCATGGGTACTGCCTACTCCCAGCTGCCTCTCTGTCTTCTTCATGTAAATTGCAAGTCACGAGGAGGCACCATTGCCAATATGCTCCGCCCACCTAACCAAGAAACCCAGTTTGAGCTTGTCTGCCTGTGTTGTTGCAGGGCAGTGTCTTCTTTGCCCAAAAGGTGGCAGGAGAGCCTCACATCAAACGATAGAATCAACTGCTTAAGTAGAAACCAGCATGGTAGTTACTGTCATAAAGTGCAGCTCTAACAGAAGGTGTGCCTGAGACGCCCCTTCCAGTAATACACGGAATTTTGATTGAGGGCCCAGCCGATGGGTTGGTGGATTTCTCCTCACATGCCACAGCAGCTTCCAAAGATAGTGGTGTGAGGAGCTGGCTCTGCAAGCAGAGCAAGATATAAGAGAAGAAAATACACCTGTCAGAAGTGGGATTTGAACCCACGCCTCCATGAAGAGATCAGAAGTCTCAGCTTCACTGAAGATCAAGCTTTCTTGAGTCTGGCGCCTTAGACCACTCGGCCATCCTGACAGCCAAAACAGTGTGCAGGTCGGACTCTTCAGTCTGCACTTGTTGATGCTGCCGCTTGCAATGTTCCTATCAAAGTCACAGCTTTAAAGGCCCCACAATATAACATGGCCAAGAAAAAAAAAAAAAAACAGAACAAGAAACAATGCACATGCACGACCACCGAGGAATGGAGATAACTTTTTAGCGTCCTGCAATAGTAAAGCACGTTTTACACAGGTCACAAGTTTTTAAAGGTCATTTCTGTCTAAGTGTGCATTGAGAGAGACTGAGGTTTTAGGGAGCAAACACAAAAGCTGCTGCTGCCAAGTGTTTCTGCCCGGTCTCGAACCGGGGACCTTTCGCGTGTGAGGCAAACGTGATAACCACTACACTACAGAAACAAGCTTGCTGGCTTGACTGAAGGAGCACAGTTCCCCTCATATGTTTGCACGATTTCCTCTATACTTGTTCAGCAGTTGCTCGGTATGCGAGGGGTAAGTGTGAAAATTGCAGCGGTGTCAGCCAGCATGCATACACTCTGACGTCCTGAAAAATCCCACAGCTGCGGGAAGAGACAGACAAATATCTGATGCCTAAATGCCAGGAAGGAGAGCCTGTGAAATCATCACACAGGGCGCACTGAGAGCAAGCAGGAAGGAAGCCAAGGCATTGTAATCCATTTTTCGCCTGAGGCAAAAAATATGTTTTGCGCAACAATGCTTCGAGTGGAATGAGAAATGTTGAGGGGTTGTGTATTTTGAGCAGGATTTGATTGTTTTCCGCTAAAATGGGCTCGTCCGGGATTTGAACCCGGGACCTCTCGCACCCTAAGCGAGAATCATACCCCTAGAGCAACGATCCTGGGCACAGTAATGCAACGGCTCCGACCCTGCTCCGAGGGTTGGTGACAGAGTGTGGGAGACTACATCCCAAAGCAAGAAACTGCACATGGTGCTCTCTTCTGCAGTACGACTAGAGTCATTTGCATGGTCTTCATCGAACATGACATAAAAAGCCTCTATCCTTTAGACATTTTGGCCCAGATTTACAAGAAAATGACTGAGCGCAACGCTGTGCCAAATTTGCAAGCCCGACGTGCCGTCATTTTCAAAATGCAGGGAAGCGCCGTATTTAGTAGAATACAGCGCACCCCTGTGCTTCCCCCTGCGCCAGCTCTAAATTAGCTGCTGAGCGCCAACGCAGCCGTTCTTGCACCATGGTACAAGGATGACTGCGTTGAGGGGGAAATTGTTTTTGTGCAGGAAGGGACACCTTCCTGCCCAAAAAAAAATCTTCAATGGTGATTTGCTCTTACTTCTATGTGTGCTGCAGAATGCATCACACATAGAAAGAGCAAAAACAAGGAGAACTGAAAACATTTCTCCTCAGTGCGCCACTCTAACGACACCCCTGGGATGGCGTTGGATTTTGGCGCTGACGCAGATTCACGCCAACTCCTAAATCTGGAGCAGCATCAAAATGCTATGGTGTTGCTGTGGCACACTCCCAGCAACACCCATTGCACGCCCCTTCCAGGGAACGCGCTGCGTGCTAAGGGGCCGTATTTACAAGGTGGTGTTAAGCCACAAAAAGTGGCTGAACGCCATCTTGTAAATACCGCGCAGTGCATAGTGCCACCGGGGCGTCACTAAAAGTGATGCTCCGGTGGCGATAGGGCCTTGTAAGTCTGGCACTTTATTTGCTCAAGGTGTGTGTTTTTGGTGAGGGCAGGAAAGCTATTTTCGCCCTCTTACCTTCCTTCCTTGGCTGGCTTGAATGCTGTAGGCTCAGGCTTCATTGCAAAGGTCAAACAGTGAGCAACTGACTGACGTAAGCTGGCGCAACTCCTCTTGGTGAGCTGTGACAGATGCCCCAGGAGCCTAGTACCTCACGATGGTGAGGGATAGACACAGTCTCTTTTATCTCAGCTTGCCTGTCAAGTGAGGCAGGAAATGCAAATACTGTGAAAAAGCCCAGCGACTCGAACCAGGGACCTTTCGCATGTGAGGTGCGCATGATAACCACTACACTACACAAACAGACACACTTGCCGGCTTGCTTCATGTGGCTATGCATTGTACTGGAACCACCACACTATGGAAACAGACACACCTGCTTGCTTTATGTGGCTATGCATTGGACTGGGATGCAAGGATGAGGGCCAATGTTCATGACGCTCAAAGCTGAGCCTTCCGGAACACGATCTCTTCCCTTGGAAGAAAGGAACTGGGATCACTTTCATTCCAAGAGGTGATTTCAGAACTGGACCCGAAATTACCATGGAGAAGCACTGTGCATTTAATGTTCCTACGAGCACTGCTGCTCCAGCACAGAAAAGCAGTTTCAAAGAAATCTCGCATACCTTCATGATGCTGAACCTTCTCGACGCCAGTATAAAGCATGTATTGCATTGCAACATGACATCTTACAAGAGTGAAAAGCAGAAATACTCCTGTTTAAAACACAGACTGAAACTATAAAGGTAGGGGTTTGTCTGGGATTTGAACCGAGGTCCTCTCACAGCCGAAGCGAGAATCATACCCCTATACCAACTAGACTGCCACTGCATAGTCATTTGAAACATCTTCTGAAGCTTCTTTCAGAAAAGCAGGGCCATTTGGAGGCTCTCTCTCTCTAAGCGTGCCATAGCAATTGATGTTTTCTGTCAAGGATTTTTTGTTTGTCTCTAGCAAGGCAAGAGGTAGTCAAAATGCCCTGTGCCAGTGAGCTGAACTAGGGCACTGATGTGAAAAGCAGACCCTTTCTGGTAGTTGTAACCCGCTGCAAGTCATGGACCCTTGCACCTTAGACTTCCCAACCAGAAGCACTGAAGGGCCTGCTAGCTCTTGAGCCAGAGGAGCATGCCTCTTGGATTCAAGCACACTTGCTCGATCAACGCTCGATCAGGCGAGATTTATATTAGTGGCTCATAGGCCTGAAACACTCACCTGGGGGACGCAGGGTGGCTGATTTCCCGGAATGGCCCTTGATGGGGAAATCACCTCCTTTCCCCCGCCTCATTTCAGAATTGTGTGCTAGTCGCAAGACAGTGTTCAGGGGTTCATGGGTACTGCCTACTCCCAGCTGCCTCTCTGTCTTCTTCATGTAAATTGCAAGTCACGAGGAGGCACCATTGCCAATATGCTCCGCCCACCTAACCAAGAAACCCAGTTTGAGCTTGTCTGCCTGTGTTGTTGCAGGGGCAGTGTCTTCTTTGCCCAAAAGGTGGCAGGAGAGCCTCACATCAAACGATAGAATCAACTGCTTAAGTAGAAACCAGCATGGTAGTTACTGTCATGAAGTGCAGCTCTAACAGAAGGTGTGCCTGAGACGCCCCTTCCAGTAATACACGGAATTTTGATTGAGGGCCCAGCTGATGGGTTGGTGGATTTCTCCTCACATGCCACAGCAGCTTCCAAAGATACTGGTGTGAGGAGCTGGCTCTGCAAGCAGAGCAAGATTTAAGGGAAGAAAATACACCTGTCAGAAGTGGGATTTGAAACCACTCCTCAATGAAGAGACCAGAAGGCTCAGCTTCACTGAAGATCAAGCTCTATTGAGTCTGGCGCCTTAGACCACTCGGCCATTCTGACAGCCAAAACAGTGTGCAGGTCGGACTCTTCAGTCTGCACTTGTTGATGCTGCCGCTTGCAATGTTCCTATCAAAGTCACAGCTTTAAAGGCCCCACAATATAACATGGCCAAGAAAAAAAAAAAAAAACAGAACAAGAAACAATGCACATGCACGACCACCGAGGGATGCAGATAACTTTTTATCGTCCTGCAATAGTAAAGCACGTTTTACACAGGTCAAAAGTTTTTAAAGGTCATTTCTGTCTAAGTGTGCATTGAGAGAGACTGAGGTTTTAGTGAGCAAACACAAAAGCTGCTGCTGCCAAGTGTTTCTGCCCAGTCTCGAACTGTGGACCTTTCACGTGTGAGGCGAACATGATAACCACTACACTACAGAAACAAGCTTGCTGGTTTGACTGAAGGAGCACAGTTCCCCTCATATGTTTGCACTATTTCCTCTATACTTGATCAGCAGTTGCTCGGAATGCGAGGGGTAAGTGTGAAAATTGCAGCGGTGTCAGCCAGCATGCATACACTCAGACGTCCTGAAAAATCCCACAGCTGCGGGCAGAGACAGACAAATATCTGATGCCTAAATGCCAGGAACGAGAGCCTGTGAAATCATCACACAGGGCGCACTGAGAGCAAGCAGGAAGGAAGCCAAGGCATTGTAATCCATTTTTCGCCTGAGGCAAAAAATATGTTTTGCGCAACAATGCTTCGAGTGGAGTGAGAAATGTTGAGGGGTTGTGTATTTTGAGCAGGATTTGATTGTTTTCCGCTAAAATGGGCTTGTCCGGGATTTGAACCCGGGACCTCTTGCACCTTAAGCGAGAATCATACCCCTAGACCAACGAGACTGTGCACAGAAACGCAATGGCTCCGACCCTGCTCGGAGGGTTGGTGACAGAGAGTGGGAGACTACATCCCAAAGCAAGAAACTGCACATGGTGCTCTCTTCTGCAGTACGACTACAGTCATTTGCATGGTCTTCATCGAACATGACATAAAAAGCCTCTATCCTTTAGACATTTTGGCCCAGATTTACAAGAAAATGACTGAGCGCGACGCTGTGCCAAATTTGCAAGCCCCACGCGCCGTCATTTTCAAAATGCAGGGAAGCGCCGTATTTAGTAGAATACAGCGCACCCCTGTGCTTCCCCCTGCGCCAGCTCTAAATTAGCTGCTGAGCGCCAACGCAGCCGTTCTTGCACCATGGTACAAGGATGACTGCGTTGAGGGGGAAATTGTTTTTGTGCAGGAAGGGACACCTTCCTGCCCAAAAAAAAAAATCTTCAATGGTGATTTGCTCTTACTTCTATGTGCGCTGCAGAATGCATCACACATAGAAAGAGCAAAAACAAGGAGAAATGAAAACATTTCTCCTCAGTGCGCCACTCTAACGACACCCCTGGGATGGCGATGGATTTTGGAGCTGACGCAGATTTACGCCAACTCCTAAATCTGGAGCAGCATCAAAATGCTATGGTGTTGCTGTGGCACACTCCCAGCAACACCCATTGCACGCCCCTTCCAGGTAACGCGCTGGGTGCTAAGGGGCCGTATTTACAAGGTGGTGTTAAGCCACAAAAAGTGGCTGAACGCCATCTTGTAAATACCGCGCAGTGCATAGTGCCACCGGGGCGTCACTAAAAGTGATGCTCCGGTGGCGATAGGGCCTTGTAAGTCTGGCACTTTATTTGCTAAAGGTGTGTGTTCTTGGTGAGGGCAGGAAAGCTATTTTCGATCTCGTCCCTTCCTTCCTTGAATGCTGTAGGCTCAGGCTTCATTGCAAAGGTCAAACAGTGAGCAACTGACTGCCGTAAGCTGGCGCAACTCCTCTTGGTGAGCTGTGACAGATGCCCCAGGAGCGTAGTACCTCACGATGGTGAGAGATAGACAAAGTCTCTTTTATCTCAGCTTGCCTGTCAGGTGAGGCAGGAAATGCAAATACTGTGAAAAAGCCAAGCGACTCGAACCAGGGACCTTTCGCATGTGAGGTGCGCATGATAACCACTACACTACACAAACAGACACACTTGCCGGCTTGCTTCATGTGGCTATGCATTGTACTGGAACCACCACACTATGGAAACAGACACACCTGCTTGCTTTATGTGGCTATGCATTGGACTGGGTTGCAAGGATGAGGGCCAATGTTCATGACGCTCAAAGCTGAGCCTTCGGGAACACGATCTCTTCCCTTGGAAGAAAGGAACTGGGATCACTTTCATTCCAAGAGGTGATTTCAGAACTGGACCCGAAATTACCATGGAGAAGCACTGTGCATTTAATGCTCCTATGAGCACTGCTGCTCCAGCACAGAAAAGCAGTTGCAAAGAAATCTCGCATACCTTCATGATGCTGAACCGTCTCGACGCCAGTATAAATCATGTATTGCATTGCAACATGACATCTTACAAGAGTGAAAAGCAGAAATACTCCTGTTTAAAACACAGACTGAACCTATAAAGGTAGGGGTTTGTCTGGGATTTGAACCGAGGTCCTCTCACACCCGAAGCGAGAATCATACCCCTATACCAACTAGACTGCCGCTGCATAGTCATTTGAAACATCTTCTGAAGCGTCTTTCAGAAAAGCAGGGCCATTTGGAGGCTCTCTCTCTAAGCGTGCCATAGCAATTGATGTTTTCTGTCAAGGATTTTTTGTTTGTCTCTAGCAAGGCAAGAGGTAGTCAAAATGCCCTGTGCCAGTGAGCTGAACTAGGGCACTGATGTGAAAAGCAGACCCTTTCTGGTAGTTGTAACCCGCTGCAAGTCATGGACCCTTGCACCTTAGACTTCCCAACCAGAAGCACTGAAGGGCCTGCGAGCTCATGAGCCAGAGGAGCATGCCTCTTGGATTCAAGCACACTTGCTCGATCAGCGCTCGATCAGGCGAGATTTATATGAGTGGCTCATAGGCCTGAAACACTCACTTGGGAGACACAGGGTGGCTGATTTCCATTAATGGCCCTTGATGGGGAAATCACCTCCTTTCCCCCGCCTCATTTCAGAATTGTGTGCTAGTCGCAAGACAGTGTTCAGGGGTTCATGGGTACTGCCTACTCCCAGCTGCCTCTCTGTCTTCTTCATGTAAATTGCAAGTCACGAGGAGGCACCATTGCCAATATGCTCCACCCAACTAACCAAGAAACCCAGTTTGAGCTTGTCTGCCTGTGTTGTTGCAGGGGCAGTGTCTTCTTTGCCCAAAAGGTGGCAGGAGAGCCTCACATCAAACGATAGAATCAACTGCTTAAGTAGAAACCAGCATGGTAGTTACTGTCATAATGTGCAGCTCTAACAGAAGGTGTGCCTGAGACGCCGCTTCCAGTAATACACGGAATTTTGATTGAGGGCCCAGTTGATGGGTTGGTGGATTTCTCCTCACATGCCACAGCAGCTTCCAAAGATAGTGGTGTGAGGAGCTGGCTCTGCAAGCAGAGCAAGATTTAAAGGAAGAAAATACACCTGTCAGAAGTGGGATTTGAACCCACGCCTCCATGAAGAGACCAGAAGGCTCAGCTTCACTGAAGATCAAGCTCTCTTGAGTCTGGCACCTTAGACCACTCGGCCATCCTGACAGCCAAAACAGTATGCAGGTCGGACTCTTCAGTCTGCACTTGTTGATGCTGCCGCTTGCAATGTTCCTATCAAAGTCACAGCTTTAAAGGCCCCACAATATAACATGGCCAAAAAAAAAAAAAAAAAACAGAACAAGAAACAATGCACATGCACGACCACCGAGGGATGCAGATAACTTTTTATCGTCCTGCAATAGTAAAGCACGTTTTACACAGGTCACAAGTTTTTAAAGGTCATTTCTGTCTAAGTGTGCATTGAGAGAGACTGTGGTTTTAGGGAGCAAACACAAAAGCTGCTGCTGCCAAGTGTTTCTGCCCGGTCTCGAACTGGGGACCTTTCGCGTGTGAGGCGAACGTGATAACCACTACACTACAGAAACAAGCTCGCTGGCTTGATTGAAGGAGCACAGTTCCCCTCATATGTTTGCACGATTTCCTCTATACTTGATCAGCAGTTGCTCGGAATGCGAGGGGTAAGTGTGAAAATTGCAGCGGTGTCAGCCAGCATGCATACACTCAGACGTCCTGAAAAATCCCACAGCTGCGGGCAGAGACAGACAAATATCTGATGCCTAAATGCCAGGAACGAGAGCCTGTGAAATCATCACACAGGGCGCACTGAGAGCAAGCAGGAAGGAAGCCAAGGCATTGTAATCCATTTTTCGCCTGAGGCAAAAAATATGTTTTGTGCAACAATGCTTCGAGTGGAATGAGAAATGTTGAGGGGTTGTGTATTTTGAGCAGGATTTGATTGTTTTCCGCTAAAATGGGCTCGTCCGGGATTTGAACCCGGGACCTCTCGCACCCTAAGCGAGAATCATACCCCTAGAGCAACGATCCTGGGCACAGTAATGCAACGGCTCCGACCCTGCCCCGAGGGTTGGTGACAGAGTGTGGGAGACTACATCCCAAAGCAAGAAACTGCACATGGTGCTCTCTTCTGCAGTACGACTACAGTCATTTGCATGGTCTTCATCGAACATGACATAAAAAGCCTCTATCCTTTAGACATTTTGGCCCAGATTTACAAGAAAATGACTGAGCGCGACGCTGTGCCAAATTTGCAAGCCCCACGCGCCGTCATTTTCAAAATGCAGGGAAGCGCCGTATTTAGTAGAATACAGCGCACCCCTGTGCTTCCCCCTGCGCCAGCTCTAAATTAGCTGCTGAGCGCCAACGCAGCCGTTCTTGCACCATGGTACAAGGATGACTGCGTTGAGGGGGAAATTGTTTTTGTGCAGGAAGGGACACCTTCCTGCCCAAAAAAAAAAATCTTCAATGGTGATTTGCTCTTACTTCTATGTGCGCTGCAGAATGCATCACACATAGAAAGAGCAAAAACAAGGAGAAATGAAAACATTTCTCCTCAGTGCGCCACTCTAACGACACCCCTGGGATGGCGTTGGATTTTGGCGCTGACGCAGATTTACGCCAACTCCTAAATCTGGAGCAGCATCAAAATTCTATGGTGTTGCTGTGGCACACTCCCAGCAACACCCATTGCACGCCCCTTCCAGGGAACGCGCTGCGTGCTAAGGGGCCGTATTTACAAGGTGGTGTTAAGCCACAAAAAGTGGCTGAACGCCATCTTGTAAATACCGTGCAGTGCATAGTGCCACCGGGGCGTCACTAAAAGTGATGCTCCGGTGTCGATAGGGCCTTGTAAGTCTGGCACTTTATTTGCTCAAGGTGTGAGTTCTTGGTGAGGGCAGGAAAGCTATTTTCGCTCTCATACCTTCCTTCCTTGGCTGGCTTGAATGCGGTAGGCTCAGGCTTCAATGCAAAGGTCAACAGTGAGCAACTGACTGACGTAAGCTGGCGCAACTCCTCTTGGTGAGCTGTGACAGATGCCCCAGGAGCGTAGTACCTCACGATGGTGAGGGATAGACACAGTCTCTTTTATCTCAGCTTGCCTGTCAGCTGAGGCAGGAAATGCAAATACTGTGAAAAAGCCCAGCGACTCGAACCAGGGACCTTTCGCATGTGAGGTGCGCATGATAACCACTACACTACACAAACAGACACACTTGCCGGCTTGCTTTATGTGGCTATGCATTGTACTGGAACCACCACACTATGGAAACAGACACACCTGCTTGCTTTATGTGGCTATGCATTGGACTGGGATGCAAGGATGAGGGCCAATGTTCATGACGCTCAAAGCTGAGCCTTCCGGAACACGATCTCTTCCCCTAGAAGAAAGGAACTGGGATCACTTTCATTCCAAGAGGTGATTTCAGAACTGGACCCGAAATTACCATGGAGAAGCACTGTGCATTTAATGTTCCTACGAGCACTGCTGCTCCAGCACAGAAAAGCAGTTGCAAAGAAATCTTGCATACCTTCATGATGCTGAACCGTCTCGACGCCAGTATAAAGCATGTATTGCATTGCAACATGACATCTTACAAGAGTGAAAAGCAGAAATACTCCTGTTTAAAACACAGACTGAAACTATAAAGGTAGGTGTTTGTCTGGGATTTGAACCAAGGTCCTCTCACACCCGAAGCGAGAATCATACCCCTATACCAACTAGACTGCCGCTGCATAGTCATTTGAAACATCTTCTGAAGCGTCTTTCAGAAAAGCAGGGCCATTTGGAGGCTCTCTCTCTAAGCGTGCCATAGCAATTGATGTTTTATGTCAAGGATTTTTTGTTTGTCTCTAGCAAGGCAAGAGGTAGTCAAAATGCCCTGTGCCAGTGAGCTGAACTAGGGCACCGATGTGAAAAGCAGACCCTTTCTGGTAGTTGTAACCCGCTGCAAGTCATGGACCCTTGCACCTTAGACTTCCCAAACAGAAGCACTGAAGGGCCTGCTAGCTCTTGAACCAGAGGAGCATGCCTCTTGGATTCAAGCACACTTGCTCGATCAGCGCTCGATCAGGCGAGATTTATATTAGTGGCTCATAGGCCTGAAACACTCACCTGGGAGACGCAGGGTGGCTGATTTCCCGGAATGGCCCTTGATGGGGAAATCACCTCCTTTCCCCCGCCTCATTTCATAATTGTGTGCTAGTCGCAAGACAGTGTTCAGGGGTTCATGGGTACTGCCTACTCCCAGCTGCCTCTCTGTCTTCTTCATGTAAATTGCAAGTCACGAGGAGGCACCATTGCCAATATGCTCCGCCCACCTAACCAAGAAACCCAGTTTGAGCTTGTCTGCCTGTGTTGTTGCAGGGGCAGTGTCTTCTTTGCCCAAAAGGTGGCAGGAGAGCCTCACTTCAAACGATAGAATCAACTGCTTAAGTAGAAACCAGCATGGTAGTTACTGTCATAAAGTGCAGCTCTAAGAGAAGGTGTGCCTGAGACGCCCCTTCCAGTAATACACGGAATTTTGATTGGGGGCACAGCCGATGGGTTGGTGGATTTCTCCTCACATGCCACAGCAGCTTCCAAAGATAGTGGTGTGAGGAGCTGGCTCTGCAAGCAGAGCAAGATTTAAGGGAAGAAAGTGCACCTGTCTGAAATGGGATTTGAACCCACGCCTCCATGAAGAGACCAGAAGGCTCAGCTTCACTGAAGATCAAGCTCTCTTGAGTCTGGCGCCTTAGACCACTCAGCCATCCTGACAGCCGAAACAGTGTGCAGGTCGGACTCTTCAGTCTGCACTTGTTGATGCTGCCGCTTGCAATGTTCCTATCAAAGTCACAGCTTTAAAGGCCCCACAATATAACATGGCCAAGAAAAAAAAAAAAAAACAGAACAAGAAACAATGCACATGCACGACCACCGAGGGATGCAGATAACTTTTTAGCGTCCTGCAATAGTAAAGCACGTTTTACACAGGTCACAAGTTTTTAAAGGTCATTTCTGTCTAAGTGTGCATTGAGAGAGACTGAGGTTTTAGGGAGCAAACACAAAAGCTGCTGCTGCCAAGTGTTTCTGCCCGGTCTCGAAACGGGGACCTTTCGCGTGTGAGGCGAAACAAGCTTGCTGGCTTAACTGAAGGAGCACAGTTCCCCTCATATGTTTGCACGATTTCCTCTATACTTGATCAGCAGTTGCTCGGAATGCGAGGGGTAAGTGTGAAAATTGCAGCGGTGTCAGCCAGCATGCATACACTCAGACGTCCTGAAAAATCCCACAGCTGCAGGCAGAGACAGACAAATATCTGATGCCTAAATGCCAGGAACGAGAACCTGTGAAATCATCACACAGGGCGCACTGAGAGCAAGCAGGAAGGAAGCCAAGGCATTGTAATCCATTTTTCGCCTGAGGCAAAAAATATGTTTTGCGCAACAATGCTTCGAGTGGATTGAGAAATGTTGAGGGGTTGTGTATTTTGAGCAGGATTTGATTGTTTTCCGCTAAAATGGGCTCGTCCGTGATTTGAACCCGGGATCTCTCGCACCCTAAGCGAGAATCATATCCCTAGACCAACTAGCCTGGCACAGAAACGCAACGGCGCCGACCCTGCTCGGAGGGTTGGTGACAGAGAGTGGGAGACTACATCCCAAAGCAAGAAACTGCACATGGTGCTCTCTTCTGCAGTACGACTAGAGTAATTTGCATGGTCTTCATCGAACATGACATAAAAAGCCTCTATCCTTTAGACATTTTGTCCCAGATTTACAAGAAAATGACTGAGCGCAACGCTGTGCCAAATTTGCAAGCCCGACGTGCCGTCATTTTCAAAATGCAGGGAAGCGCCGTATTTAGTAGAATACAGCGCACCCCTGTGCTTCCCCCTGCGCCAGCTCTAAATTAGCTGCTGAGCGCCAACGCAGCCGTTCTTGCACCATGGTACAAGGATGACTGCGTTGAGGGGGAAATTGTTTTTGTGCAGGAAGGGACACCTTCCTGCCCAAAAAAAAATCTTCAATGGTGATTTGCTCTTACTTCTATGTGTGCTGCAGAATGCATCACACATAGAAAGAGCAAAAACAAGGAGAACTGAAAACATTTCTCCTCAGTGCGCCACTCTAACGACACCCCTGGGATGGCGTTGGATTTTGGCGCTGACGCAGATTCACGCCAACTCCTAAATCTGGAGCAGCATCAAAATGCTATGGTGTTGCTGTGGCACACTCCCAGCAACACCCATTGCACGCCCCTTCCAGGGAACGCGCTGCGTGCTAAGGGGCCGTATTTACAAGGTGGTGTTAAGCCACAAAAAGTGGCTGAACGCCATCTTGTAAATACCGCGCAGTGCATAGTGCCACCGGGGCGTCACTAAAAGTGATGCTCCGGTGGCGATAGGGCCTTGTAAGTCTGGCACTTTATTTGCTCAAGGTGTGTGTTTTTGGTGAGGGCAGGAAAGCTATTTTCGCCCTCGTACCTTCCTTCCTTGGCTGGCTTGAATGCTGTAGGCTCAGGCTTCATTGCAAAGGTCAAACAGTGAGCAACTGACTGCCGTAAGCTGGCGCAACTCCTCTTGGTGAGCTGTGACAGATGCCCCAGGAGCGTAGTACCTCACGATGGTGAGGGATAGACACAGTCTCTTTTATCTCAGCTTGCCTGTCAGGTGAGGCAGGAAATGCAAATACTGTGAAAAAGCCCAGCGACTCGAACCAGGGACCTTTCGCATGTGAGGTGCGCATGATAACCACTACACTACACAAACAGACACACTTGCCGGCATGCTTCATGTGGCTATGCATTGTACTGGAACCACCACACTATGGAAACAGACACACCTGCTTGCTTTATGTGGCTATGCATTGGACTGGGATGCAAGGATGAGGGCCAATGTTCATGACGCTCAAAGCTGAGCCTTCCGGAACACGATCTCTTCCCTTGGAAGAAAGGAACTGGGATCACTTTCATTCCAAGAGGTGATTTCAGAACTGGACCCGAAATTACCATGGAGAAGCACTGTGCATTTAATGTTCCTACGAGCACTGCTGCTCCAGCACAGAAAAGCAGTTGCAAAGAAATCTCGCATACCTTCATGATGCTGAACCGTCTCGACGCCAGTATAAAGCATGTATTGCATTGCAACATGACATCTTACAAGAGTGAAAAGCAGAAATACTCCTGTTTAAAACACAGACTGAACCTATAAAGGTAGGGGTTTGTCTGGGATTTGAACCGAGGTCCTCTCACACCCGAAGCGAGAATCATACCCCTATAGCAACTAGACTGCCGCTGCATAGTCATTTGAAACATCTTCTGAAGCGTCTTTCAGAAAAGAAGGGCCATTTGGAGGCTCTCTCTCTAAGCGTGCCATAGCAATTGATGTTTTCTGTCAAGGATTTTTTGTTTGTCTCTAGCAATGCAAGAGGTAGTCAAAATGCCCTGTGCCAGTGAGCTGAACTAGAGCACTGATGTGAAAAGCAGACCCTTTCTGGTAGTTGTAACCCACTGCAAGTCATGGACCCTTGCACCTTAGGCTTCCCAACCAGAAGCACTGAAGGGCCTGCTAGCTCTTGAGCCAGAGGAGCATGCCTCTTGGATTCAATCACACTTGCTCGATCAGCGCTCGATTAGGCGAGATTTATATTAGTGGCTCATAGGCCTGAAACACTCACCTGGGAGACGCAGGGTGGCTGATTTCCCGGAATGGCCCTTGATGGGGAAATCACCTCCTTTCCCCGCCTCATTTCAGAATTGTTTGCTAGTCGCAAGACAGTGTTCAGTGGTTCATGTGTACTGCCTACTCCCAGCTGCATCTCTGTCTTCTTCATGTAAATTGCAAGTCACGAGGAGGCACCATTGCCAATATGCTCCGCCCACCTAACCAAGAAACCCAGTTTGAGCTTGTCTGCCTGTGTTGTTGCAGGGACAGTGTCTTCTTTTCCCAAAAGGTGGCAGGAGTGCCTCACTTCAAACGATAGAATCAACTGCTTAAGTAGAAACCAGCATGGTAGTTACTGTCATAAAGTGCAGCTCTAACAGAAGGTGTGCCTGAGACGCCCCTTCCAGTAATACACGGAATTTTGATTGAGGGCCCAGCCGATGGGTTGGTGGATTTCTCCTCATATGCCACAGCAGCTTCCAAAGATAGTGGTGTGAGGAGCTGGCTCTGCAAGCAGAGCAAGATTTAAGGGAAGAAAATGACACCTGTCAGAAGTGGGATTTGAACCCACGCCTCCATGAAAAGACCAGAAGGCTCAGCTTCACTGAAAATAAAGCTCTCTTGAGTCTGTCGCCTTAGACCACTCGGCCATCCTAACAGCCAAAACAGTGAGCAGGTCGGACTCTTCAGTCTGCAGTTGTCGATGCTGCCGCTTGCAATGTTCCTATCAAAGTCACAGCTTTAAAGGCCCCACAATAAAACATGGCCAAGAAAAAAAAGAAAAAAACAGAACAAGAAACAATGCACATGCACGACCACCGAGGGATGCAGATAACTTTTTAGCGTCCTGCAATAGTAAAGCACGTTTTACACAGGTCACAAGTTTTTAAAGGTCATTTCTGTCTAAGTGTGCATTGAGAGAGACTAAGGTTTTAGGGAGCAAACACAAAAGGTGCTGCTGCAAAGTGTTTCTGCCCGGTCTCGAACCGGGGACCTTTTGCGTGTGAGGCAATCATGATAACCTCTACACTACAGAAACAAGCTTGCTGGCTTGACTGAAGGAGCACAGTTCCCCTCATATGTTTGCACGATTTCCTCTATACTTGATAAGCAGTTGCTCGGAATGCGAGGGGTAAGTGTGAAAATTGCAGAGGTGTCAGCCAGCATGCATACACTCAGACGTCCTGAAAAATCCCACAGCTGCGGGTAGAGACAGACAAATATCTGATGCCTAAATGCCAGGAACGAGAGCCTGTGAAATCATCACACAGGGCGCACTGAGAGCAAGCAGGAAGGAAGCCAAGGCATTGTAATCCATTTTTCGCCTGAGGCAAAACATATGTTTTGCGCAACAATGCTTCGAGTGGAATGAGAAATGTTGAGGGGTTGTGTATTTTGAGCAGGATTTGATTGTTTTCCGCTAAAATGGGCTCGTCCGGGATTTGAACCAGGGACCTCGCGCACCCTAAGCGAGAATCATACCCCTAGACCAACGAGCCTGAGCACAGAAACACAACGGCTCCGACCCTGCTCGGAGGGTTGGTGACAGAGAGTGGGAGACTACATCCCAAAGCAAGAAACTGCACATGGTGCTCTCTTCTGCAGTACGACTAGAGTCATTTGCATGGTCTTCATCGAACATGACATAAAAAGCCTCTATCCTTTAGACATTTTGGCCCAGATTTACAAGAAAATGACTGAGCGCGACGCTGTGCCAAATTTGCAAGCCCCACGCGCCGTCATTTTCAAAATGCAGGGAAGCGCCGTATTTAGTAGAATACAGCGCACCCCTGTGCTTCCCCCTGCGCCAGCTCTAAATTAGCTGCTGAGCGCCAACGCAGCCGTTCTTGCACAATGGTACAAGGATGACTGCGTTGAGGGGGAAATTGTTTTTGTGCAGGAAGGGACACCTTCCTGCCCCCAAAAAAAATGTTCAATGGTGATTTGCTGTTACTTCTATGTGTGCTGCAGAATGCATCACACATAGAAAGAGCAAAAACAAGGAGAAATGAAAACATTTCTCCTCAGTGCGCCACTCTAACGACACCCCTGGGATGGCGTTGGATTTTTGGCGCTGACGCAGATTTACGCCAACTCCTAAATCTGGAGCAGCATCAAAATGCTATGGTGTTGCTGTGGCATACTCCCAGCAACACCCATTGCACGCCCCTTCCAGGGAACGCGCTGCGTGCTAAGGGGCCGTATTTACAAGGTGGTGTTAAGCCACAAAAAGTGGCTGAACGCCATCTTGTAAATACCGCGCCGTGCATAGTGCCACCGGGGCGTCACTAAAAGTGATGCTCCGGTGGCGATAGGGCCTTGTAAGTCTGGCACTTTATTTGCTCAAGGTGTGTGTTCTTGGTGAGGGCAGGAAAGCTATTTTCGCTCTCGTACCTTCCTTCCTTGGCTGGCTTGAATGCTGTAGGCTCAGGCTTCATTGCAAAGGTCAAACAGTGAGCAACTGACTGCCGTAAGCTGGCGCAACTCCTCTTGGTGAGCTGTGACAGATGCCCCAGGAGCGTAGTACCTCACGATTGTCAGGGATAGACACAGTCTCTTTTATCTCAGCTTGCCTGTCAGGTGAGGCAGGAAATGCAAATACTGTGAGAAAGCCCAGCGATTTGAACCAGGGACCTTTCGCATGTGAGGTGCGCATGATAACCACTACACTACACAAAAAGACACACTTGCCGGCTTGCTTCATGTGGCTATGCATTGTACTGGAACCACCACACTATGGAAACAGACACACCTGCTTGCTTTATGTGGCTATGCATTGGACTGGGATGCAAGGATGAGGGCCAATGTTCATGACGCTCAAAGCTGAGCCTTCCGGAACACGATCTCTTCCCTCGGAAGAAAGGAACTGGGATCACTTTCATTCCAAGAGGTGATTTCAGAACTGGACCCGAAATTACCATGGAGAAGCACTGTGCATTTAATGTTCCTACGAGCACTGCTGCTCCAGCACAGAAAAGCAGTTGCAAAGAAATCTCGCATACCTTCATGATGCTGAACCGTCTCGACGCCAGTATAAAGCATGTATTGCATTGCAACATGACATCTTACAAGAGTGAAAAGCAGAAATACTCCTGTTTAAAACACAGACTGAACCTATAAAGGTAGGGGTTTGTCTGGGATTTGAACCGAGGTCCTCTCACACCCGAAGCGAGAATCATACCCCTATACCAACTAGACTGCCGCTCCATAGTCATTTGAAACATCTTCTGAAGCGTCTTTCAGAAAAGCAGGGCCATTTGGATGCTCTCTCTCTAAGCGTGCCATAGCAATTGATGTTTTCTGTCAAGGATTTTTTGTTTGTCTCTAGCAAGGCAAGAGGTAGCCAAAATGCCCTGTGCCAGTGAGCTGAACTAGGGCACTGATGTGAAAAGCAGACCCTTTCTGGTAGTTGTAACCCGCTGCAAGTCATGGACCCGTGCACCTTAGACTTCCCAACCAGAAGCACTGAAGGGCCTGCTAGCTCTAGAGCCAGAGGAGCATGCCTCTTGGATTCAAGCACACTTGCTCGATCAGCGCTCGATCAGGCGAGATTTATATTAGTGGCTCTAAGGCCTGAAACACTCACCTGGGAGACGCAGGGTGGCTGATTTCCCGGAATGGCCCTTGATGGGGAAATCACATCCTTTCCCCCGACTCATTTCAGAATTGTGTGCTAGTCGCAAGACAGTGTTCAGGGGTTCATGGGTACTGCCTACTCCCAGCTGCCTCTCTGTCTTCTTCATGTAAATTGCAAGTCACGAGGAGGCACCATTGCCAATATGCTCCGCCCACCTAACCAAGAAACCCAGTTTGAGCTTGTCTGCCTGTGTTGTTGCAGGGGCAGTGTCTTCTTTGCCCAAAAGGTGGCAGGAGAGCCTCACTTCAAACGATAGAATCAACTGCTTAAGTAGAAACCAGCATGGTAGTTAATGTCATAAAGTGCAGCTCTAAAAGAAGGTGTGCCTGAGACGCCCCTTCCAGTAATACACGGAATTTTGATTGAGGGCCCAGCCGATGGGTTGGTGGATTTCTCCTCACATGCCACAGCAGCTTCCAAAGATAGTGGTGTGAGGAGCTGGCTCTGCAAGCAGAGCAAGATTTAAGGGAAGAAAATACACCTGTCAGAAGTGGGATTTGAACCCACGCCTCCATGAAGAGACCAGAAGGCTCAGCTTCACTGAAGATCAAGCTCTCTTGAGTCTGGCACCTTAGACCACTCAGCCATCCTGACAGCTGAAACAGTGTGCAGGTCGGACTCTTCAGTCTGCACTTGTTGATGCTGCCGCTTGCAATGTTCCTATCAAAGTCACAGCTTTAAAGGCCCCACAATATAACATGGCCAAGAAAAAAAAAAAAAAACAGAACAAGAAACAATGCACATGCACGACCACCGAGGGATGCAGATAACTTTTTAGCGTCCTGCAATAGTAAAGCACGTTTTACACAGGTCACAAGTTTTTAAAGGTCATTTCTGTCTAAGTGTGCATTGAGAGAGACTGAGGTTTTAGGGAGCAAACACAAAAGCTGCTGCTGCCAAGTGTTTCTGCCCGGTCTCGAAACGGGGACCTTTCGCGTGTGAGGCGAAACAAGCTTGCTGGCTTAACTGAAGGAGCACAGTTCCCCTCATATGTTTGCACGATTTCCTCTATACTTGATCAGCAGTTGCTCGGAATGCGAGGGGTAAGTGTGAAAATTGCAGCGGTGTCAGCCAGCATGCATACACTCAGACGTCCTGAAAAATCCCACAGCTGCAGGCAGAGACAGACAAATATCTGATGCCTAAATGCCAGGAACGAGAACCTGTGAAATCATCACACAGGGCGCACTGAGAGCAAGCAGGAAGGAAGCCAAGGCATTGTAATCCATTTTTCGCCTGAGGCAAAAAATATGTTTTGCGCAACAATGCTTCGAGTGGATTGAGAAATGTTGAGGGGTTGTGTATTTTGAGCAGGATTTGATTGTTTTCCGCTAAAATGGGCTCGTCCGTGATTTGAACCCGGGATCTCTCGCACCCTAAGCGAGAATCATATCCCTAGACCAACTAGCCTGGCACAGAAACGCAACGGCGCCGACCCTGCTCGGAGGGTTGGTGACAGAGAGTGGGAGACTACATCCCAAAGCAAGAAACTGCACATGGTGCTCTCTTCTGCAGTACGACTAGAGTCATTTGCATGGTCTTCATCGAACATGACATAAAAAGCCTCTATCCTTTAGACATTTTGTCCCAGATTTACAAGAAAATGACTGAGCGCAACGCTGTGCCAAATTTGCAAGCCCGACGTGCCGTCATTTTCAAAATGCAGGGAAGCGCCGTATTTAGTAGAATACAGCGCACCCCTGTGCTTCCCCCTGCGCCAGCTCTAAATTAGCTGCTGAGCGCCAACGCAGCCGTTCTTGCACCATGGTACAAGGATGACTGCGTTGAGGGGGAAATTGTTTTTGTGCAGGAAGGGACACCTTCCTGCCCAAAAAAAAATCTTCAATGGTGATTTGCTCTTACTTCTATGTGTGCTGCAGAATGCATCACACATAGAAAGAGCAAAAACAAGGAGAACTGAAAACATTTCTCCTCAGTGCGCCACTCTAACGACACCCCTGGGATGGCGTTGGATTTTGGCGCTGACGCAGATTCACGCCAACTCCTAAATCTGGAGCAGCATCAAAATGCTATGGTGTTGCTGTGGCACACTCCCAGCAACACCCATTGCACGCCCCTTCCAGGGAACGCGCTGCGTGCTAAGGGGCCGTATTTACAAGGTGGTGTTAAGCCACAAAAAGTGGCTGAACGCCATCTTGTAAATACCGCGCAGTGCATAGTGCCACCGGGGCGTCACTAAAAGTGATGCTCCAGTGGCGATAGGGCCTTGTAAGTCTGGCACTTTATTTGCTCAAGGTGTGTGTTTTTGGTGAGGGCAGGAAAGCTATTTTCGCCCTCGTACCTTCCTTCCTTGGCTGGCTTGAATGCTGTAGGCTCAGGCTTCATTGCAAAGGTCAAACAGTGAGCAACTGACTGCCGTAAGCTGGCGCAACTCCTCTTGGTGAGCTGTGACAGATGCCCCAGGAGCGTAGTACCTCACGATGGTGAGGGATAGACACAGTCTCTTTTATCTCAGCTTGCCTGTCAGGTGAGGCAGGAAATGCAAATACTGTGAAAAAGCCCAGCGACTCGAACCAGGGACCTTTCGCATGTGAGGTGCGCATGATAACCACTACACTACACAAACAGACACACTTGCCGGCATTCTTCATGTGGCTATGCATTGTACTGGAACCACCACACTATGGAAACAGACACACCTGCTTGCTTTATGTGGCTATGCATTGGACTGGGATGCAAGGATGAGGGCCAATGTTCATGACGCTCAAAGCTGAGCCTTCCGGAACACGATCTCTTCCCTTGGAAGAAAGGAACTGGGATCACTTTCATTCCAAGAGGTGATTTCAGAACTGGACCCGAAATTACCATGGAGAAGCACTGTGCATTTAATGTTCCTACGAGCACTGCTGCTCCAGCACAGAAAAGCAGTTGCAAAGAAATCTCGCATACCTTCATGATGCTGAACCGTCTCGACGCCAGTATAAAGCATGTATTGCATTGCAACATGACATCTTACAAGAGTGAAAAGCAGAAATACTCCTGTTTAAAACACAGACTGAACCTATAAAGGTAGGGGTTTGTCTGGGATTTGAACCGAGGGCCTCTCACACCCGAAGCGAGAATCATACCCCTATACCAACTAGACTGCCGCTGCATAGTCATTTGAAACATCTTCTGAAGCGTCTTTCAGAAAAGCAGGGCCATTTGGAGGCTATCTCTCTAAGCGTGCCATAGCAATTGATGTTTTCTGTCAAGGATTTTTGGTTTGTCTCTAGCAAGGCAAGAGGTAGTCAAAATGCCCTGTGCCAGTGAGCTGAACTAGGGCACTGATGTGAAAAGCAGACCCTTTCTGGTAGTTGTAACCCGCTGCAAGTCATGGACCCTTGCACCTTAGACTTCCCAACCAGAAGCACTGAAGGGCCTGCTAGCTCTTGAGCCAGAGGAGCATGCCTCTTGGATTCAAGCACACTTGCTCGATCAGCGCTCGATCAAGCGAGATCAGGCAAGATTTATATTAGTGGCTCATAGGCCTGAAACTCTCACCTGGGAGACGCAGGGTGGCTGATTTCCCGGAATGGCCCTTGATGGGGAAATCACCTCCTTTCCCCCGCCTCATTTCAGAATTGTGTGCTAGTCGCAAGACAGTGCTCAGGGGTTCATGGGTACTGCCTACTCCCAGCTGCCTCTCTGTCTTCTTCATGTAAATTGCAAGTCACGAGGAGGCACCATTGCCAATATGCTCCGCCCACCTAACCAAGAAACCCAGTTTGAGCTTGTCTGCCTGTGTTGTTGCAGGGGCAGTGTCTTCTTTGCCCAAAAGGTGGCAGGAGAGCCTCACTTCAAACGATAGAATCAACTGCTTAAGTAGAAACCAGCATGGTAGTTACTGTCATAAAGTGCAGCTCTAACAGAAGGTGTGCCTGAGACGCCCCTTCCAGTAATACACGGAATTTTGATTGAGGGCCCAGCCGATGGGTTGGTGGATTTCTCCTCACATGCCACAGCAGCTTCCAAAGATAGTGGTGTGAGGAGCTGGCTCTGCAAGCAGAGCAAGATTTAAGGGAAGAAAATACACCTGTCAGAAGTGGGATTTGAACCCACGCCTCCATGAAGAGACCAGAAGGCTCAGCTTCACTGAAGATCAAGCGTTCTTGAGTCTGGCGCCTTAGACCACTTGGCCATCCTGACAGCCAAAACAGTGTGCAGGTCGGACTCTTCAGTCTGCACTTGTTGATGCTGCCGCTTGCAATGTTCCTATCAAAGTCACAGCTTTAAAGGCCCCACAATATAACATGGCCAAGAAAAAAAAAAGAAACAGAACAAGAAACAAGGCACATGCACGACCACCGAGGGATGCAGATAACTTTTTATCGTCCTGCAATAGTAAAGCACGTTTTACACAGGTCACAAGTTTTTAAAGGTCATTTCTGTCTGTGTGCATTGAGAGAGACTGAGGTTTTAGGGAGCAAACACAAAAGCTGCTGCTGCCAAGTGTTTCTGCCCAGTCTCGAACCGGGGACCTTTCGCGTGTGAGGCGAACGTGATAAACACTACACTACAGAAACAAGCTTGCTGGCTTGACTGAAGGAGCACAGTTCCCCTCATATGTTTGCACGATTTCCTCTATACTTCATCAGCAGTTGCTCGGAATGCGAGGGGTAAGTGTGAAAATTGCAGCGGTGTCAGCCAGCATGCATACACTCAGACGTCCTGAAAAATCCCACAGCTGCGGGAAGAGACAGACAAATATCTGATGCCTAAATGCCAGGAACGAGAGCCTGTGAAATCATCACACAGGGCGCACTGAGAGCAAGCAGGAAGGAAGCCAAGGCATTGTAATCCATTTTTCGCCTGAGGCAAAAAATATGTTTTGCGCAACAATGCTTCGAGTGGAATGAGAAATGTTGAGGGGTTGTGTATTTTGAGCAGGATTTGATTGTTTTCCGCTAAAATGGGCTCGTGCGGGATTTGAATCCGGGACCTCTTGCACCCTAAGCGGGAATCATACCCCTAGAGCAACGAGCCTGGGCACAGAAACGCAATGGCTCCGACCCTGCTCGGAGGGTTGGTGACAGAGAGTGGGAGACTACATCCCAAAGCAAGAAACTGCACATGGTGCTCTCTTCTGCAGTACGACTAGAGTCATTTCCATGGTCTTCATCGAACATGACATAAAAAGCCTCTATCCTTTAGACATTTTGGCCCAGATTTACAAGAAAATGACTGAGCGCGACGCTGTGCCAAATTTGCAAGCCCCACGTGCCGTCATTTTCAAAATGCAGGGAAGCGCCGTATTTAGTAGAATACAGCGCACCCCTGTGCTTCCCCCTGCGCCAGCTCTAAATTAGCTGCTGAGCGCCAACGCAGCCGTTCTTGCACCATGGTACAAGGATGACTGCGTTGAGGGGGAAATTGTTTTTGTGCAGGAAGGGACACCTTCCTGCCCCCAAAAAAAATCTTCAATGGTGATTTGTTCTTACTTCTATGTGTGCTGCAGAATGCATCACACATAGAAAGAGCAAAAACAAGGATAAATGAAAACATTTCTCCTCAGTGCGCCACTCTAACGACACCCCTGGGATGGCGTTGGATTTTGGCGCTGACGCAGATTCACGCCAACTCCTAAATCTGGAGCAGCATCAAAATGCTATGGTGTTGCTGTGGCACACTCCCAGCAACACCCATTGCACGCCCCTTCCAGGGAACGCGCTGCGTGCTAAGGGGCCGTATTTACAAGGTGGTGTTAAGCCACAAAAAGTGGCTGAACGCCATCTTGTAAATACCGCGCAGTGCATAGTGCCACCAGGGCGTCACTAAAAGTGATGCTCTGGTGGCGATAGGGCCTTGTAAGTCTGGCACTTTATTTGCTCAAGGTGTGTGTTCTTGGTGAGGGCAGGAAAGCTACTTTCGCTCTCGTACCTTCCTTCCTTGAATGCTGTAGGCTCAGGCTTCATTGCAAAGGTCAAACAGTGAGCAACTGACTGCTGTAAGCTGGCGCAACTCCTCTTGGTGAGCTGTGACAGATGCCCCAGGAGCCTAGTACCTCACGATGGTGAGGGATAGACACAGTCTCTTTTATCTCAGCTTGCCTGTCAAGTGAGGCAGGAAATGCAAATACTGTGAAAAAGCCCAGCGACTCGAACCAGGGACCTTTCGCATGTGAGGTGCGCATGATAACCACTACACTACACAAACAGACACACTTGCTGGCTTGCTTCATGTGGCTATGCATTGTACTGGAACCACCACACTATGGAAACAGACACACCTGCTTGCTTTATGTGGCTATGCATTGGACTGGGATGCAAGGATGAGGGCCAATGTTCATGACGCTCAAAGCTGAGCCTTCCGGAACACGATCTCTTCCCTTGGAAGAAAGGAACTGGGATCACTTTCTTTCCAAGAGGTGATTTCAGAACTGGACCCGAAATTACCATGGAGAAGCACTGTGCATTTAATGTTCCTACGAGCACTGCTGCTCCAGCACAGAAAAGCAGTTGCAAAGAAATCTCGCATACCTTCATGATGCTGAACCTTCTCGACGCCAGTATAAAGCATGTATTGCATTGCAACATGACATCTTACAAGAGTGAAAAGCAGAAATACTCCTGTTTAAAACACAGACTGAAACTATAAAGGTAGGGGTTTGTCTGGGATTTGAACCGAGGTCCTCTCACAGCCGAAGCGAGAATCATACCCCTATACCAACTAGACTGCCACTGCATAGTCATTTGAAACATCTTCTGAAGCTTCTTTCAGAAAAGCAGGGCCATTTGGAGGCTCTCTCTCTCTAAGCGTGCCATAGCAATTGATGTTTTCTGTCAAGGATTTTTTGTTTGTCTCTAGCAAGGCAAGAGGTAGCCAAAATGCCCTGTGCCAGTGAGC
Source organism: Pleurodeles waltl (assembly GCF_031143425.1). Classification (NCBI taxonomy): domain Eukaryota; kingdom Metazoa; phylum Chordata; class Amphibia; order Caudata; family Salamandridae; genus Pleurodeles; species Pleurodeles waltl. The sequence continues at coordinate 1,665,325 of NW_027150403.1, read as the reverse complement.
TGAACTAGGGCACTGATGTGAAAAGCAGACTCTTTCTGGTAGTTGTAACCCACTGCAAGTCATGGACCCTTGCACCTTAGACTTCCCAACCAGAAGCACTGAAGGGCCTGCTAGCTCTTGAGCCAGAGGAGCATGCCTCTTGGATTCAAGCACACTTGCTCGATCAACGCTCGATCAGGCGAGATTTATATTAGTAGCTCATAGGCCTGAAACACTCACCTGGGGGACGCAGGGTGGCTGATTTCCCGGAATGGCCCTTGATGGGGAAATCACCTCCTTTCCCCCGCCTCATTTCAGAATTGTGTGCTAGTCGCAAGACAGTGTTCATGGGTTCATGGGTACTGCCTACTCCCAGCTGCCTCTCTGTCTTCTTCATGTAAATTGCAAGTTACGAGGAGGCACCATTGCCAATATGCTCCGCCCACCTAACCAAGAAACCCAGTTTGAGCTTGTCTGCCTGTGTTGTTGCAGGGGCAGTGTCTTCTTTGCCCAAAAGGTGGCAGGAGAGCCTCACATCAAACGATAGAATCAACTGCTTAAGTAGAAACCAGCATGGTAGTTACTGTCATGAAGTGCAGCTCTAACAGAAGGTGTGCCTGAGACGCCCCTTCCAGTAATACACGGAATTTTGATTGAGGGCCCAGCTGATGGGTTGGTGGATTTCTCCTCACATGCCACAGCAGCTTCCAAAGATACTGGTGTGAGGAGCTGGCTCTGCAAGCAGAGCAAGATTTAAGGGAAGAAAATACACCTGTCAGAAGTGGGATTTGAAACCACTCCTCAATGAAGAGACCAGAAGGCTCAGCTTCACTGAAGATCAAGCTCTATTGAGTCTGGCGCCTTAGACCACTCGGCCATTCTGACAGCCAAAACAGTGTGCAGGTCGGACTCTTCAGTCTGCACTTGTTGATGCTGCCGCTTGCAATGTTCCTATCAAAGTCACAGCTTTAAAGGCCCCACAATATAACATGGCCAAGAAAAAAAAAAAAAAACAGAACAAGAAACAATGCACATGCACGACCACCGAGGGATGCAGATAACTTTTTATCGTCCTGCAATAGTAAAGCACGTTTTACACAGGTCAAACGTTTTTAAAGGTCATTTCTGTCTAAGTGTGCATTGAGAGAGACTGAGGTTTTAGTGAGCAAACACAAAAGCTGCTGCTGCCAAGTGTTTCTGCCCAGTCTCGAACTGTGGACCTTTCACGTGTGAGGCGAACATGATAACCACTACACTACAGAAACAAGCTTGCTGGTTTGACTGAAGGAGCACAGTTCCCCTCATATGTTTGCACGATTTCCTCTATACTTGATCAGCAGTTGCTCGGAATGCGAGGGGTAAGTGTGAAAATTGCAGCGGTGTCAGCCAGCATGCATACACTCAGACGTCCTGAAAAATCCCACAGCTGCGGGCAGAGACAGACAAATATCTGATGCCTAAATGCCAGGAACGAGAGCCTGTGAAATCATCACACAGGGCGCACTGAGAGCAAGCAGGAAGGAAGCCAAGGCATTGTAATCCATTTTTCGCCTGAGGCAAAAAATATGTTTTGCGCAACAATGCTTCGAGTGGAGTGAGAAATGTTGAGGGGTTGTGTATTTTGAGCAGGATTTGATTGTTTTCCGCTAAAATGGGCTTGTCCGGGATTTGAACCCGGGACCTTTTGCACCTTAAGCAAGAATCATACCCCTAGACCAACGAGACTGTGCACAGAAACGCAATGGCTCCGACCCTGCTCGGAGGGTTGGTGACAGAGAGTGGGAGACTACATCCCAAAGCAAGAAACTGCACATGGTGCTCTCTTCTGCAGTACGACTACAGTCATTTGCATGGTCTTCATCGAACATGACATAAAAAGCCTCTATCCTTTAGACATTTTGGCCCAGATTTACAAGAAAATGACTGAGCGCGACGCTGTGCCAAATTTGCAAGCCCCACGCGCCGTCATTTTCAAAATGCAGGGAAGCGCCGTATTTAGTAGAATACAGCGCACCCCTGTGCTTCCCCCTGCGCCAGCTCTAAATTAGCTGCTGAGCGCCAACGCAGCCGTTCTTGCACCAAGGTACAAGGATGACTGCGTTGAGGGGGAAATTGTTTTTGTGCAGGAAGGGACACCTTCCTGCCCAAAAAAAAAAATCTTCAATGGTGATTTGCTCTTACTTCTATGTGCGCTGCAGAATGCATCACACATAGAAAGAGCAAAAACAAGGAGAAATGAAAACATTTCTCCTCAGTGCGCCACTCTAACGACACCCCTGGGATGGCGATGGATTTTGGAGCTGACGCAGATTTACGCCAACTCCTAAATCTGGAGCAGCATCAAAATGCTATGGTGTTGCTGTGGCACACTCACAGCAACACCAATTGCACGCCCCTTCCAGGGAGCGCGCTGGGTGCTAAGGGGCCGTATTTACAAGGTGGTGTTAAGCCACAAAAAGTGGCTGAACGCCATCTTGTAAATACCGCGCAGTGCATAGTGCCACCGGGGCGTCACTAAAAGTGATGCTCCGGTGGCGATAGGGCCTTGTAAGTCTGGCACTTTATTTGCTAAAGGTGTGTGTTCTTGGTGAGGGCAGGAAAGCTATTTTCGATCTCGTACCTTCCTTCCTTGAATGCTGTAGGCTCAGGCTTCATTGCAAAGGTCAAACAGTGAGCAACTGACTGCCGTAAGCTGGCGCAACTCCTCTTGGTGAGCTGTGACAGATGCCCCAGGAGCGTAGTACCTCACGATGGTGAGAGATAGACAAAGTCTCTTTTATCTCAGCTTGCCTGTCAGGTGAGGCAGGAAATGCAAATACTGTGAAAAAGCCAAGCGACTTGAACCAGGGACCTTTCGCATGTGAGGTGCGCATGATAACCACTACACTACACAAACAGACACACTTGCCGGCTTGCTTCATGTGGCTATGCATTGTACTGGAACCACCACACTATGGAAACAGACACACCTGCTTGCTTTATGTGGCTATGCATTGGACTGGGATGCAAGGATGAGGGCCAATGTTCATGACGCTCAAAGCTGAGCCTTCGGGAACACGATCTCTTCCCTTGGAAGAAAGGAACTGGGATCACTTTCATTCCAAGAGGTGATTTCAGAACTGGACCCGAAATTACCATGGAGAATCACTGTGCATTTAATGTTCCTATGAGCACTGCTGCTCCAGCACAGAAAAGCAGTTGCAAAGAAATCTCGCATACCTTCATGATGCTGAACCGTCTCGACGCCAGTATAAATCATGTATTGCATTGCAACATGACATCTTACAAGAGTGAAAAGCAGAAATACTCCTGTTTAAAACACAGACTGAACCTATAAAGGTAGGGGTTTGTCTGGGATTTGAACCGAGGTCCTCTCACACCCGAAGCGAGAATCATACCCCTATACCAACTAGACTGCCGCTGCATAGTCATTTGAAACATCTTCTGAAGCGTCTTTCAGAAAAGCAGGGCCATTTGGAGGCTCTCTCTCTAAGCGTGCCATAGCAATTGATGTTTTCTGTCAAGGATTTTTTGTTTGTCTCTAGCAAGGCAAGAGGTAGTCAAAATGCCCTGTGCCAGTGAGCTGAACTAGGGCACTGATGTGAAAAGCAGACCCTTTCTGGTAGTTGTAACCCGCTGCAAGTCATGGACCCTTGCACCTTAGACTTCCCAACCAGAAGCACTGAAGGGCCTGCGAGCTCTTGAGCCAGAGGAGCATGCCTCTTGGATTCAAGCACACTTGCTCGATCAGCGCTCGATCAGGCGAGATTTATATTAGTGGCTCATAGGCCTGAAACACTCACTTGGGAGACACAGGGTGGCTGATTTCCATTAATGGCCCTTGATGGGGAAATCACCTCCTTTCCCCCGCCTCATTTCAGAATTGTGTGCTAGTCGCAAGACAGTGTTCAGGGGTTCATGGGTACTGCCTACTCCCAGCTGCCTCTCTGTCTTCTTCATGTAAATTGCAAGTCACGAGGAGGCACCATTGCCAATATGCTCCACCCAACTAACCAAGAAACCCAGTTTGAGCTTGTCTGCCTGTGTTGTTGCAGGGGCAGTGTCTTCTTTGCCCAAAAGGTGGCAGGAGAGCCTCACATCAAACGATAGAATCAACTGCTTAAGTAGAAACCAGCATGGTAGTTACTGTCATAATGTGCAGCTCTAACAGAAGGTGTGCCTGAGACGCCGCTTCCAGTAATACACGGAATTTTGATTGAGGGCCCAGTTGATGGGTTGGTGGATTTCTCCTCACATGCCACAGCAGCTTCCAAAGATAGTGGTGTGAGGAGCTGGCTCTGCAAGCAGAGCAAGATTTAAGGGAAGAAAATACACCTGTCAGAAGTGGGATTTGAACCCACGCCTCCATGAAGAGACCAGAAGGCTCAGCTTCACTGAAGATCAAGCTCTCTTGAGTCTGGCACCTTAGACCACTCGGCCATCCTGACAGCCAAAACAGTATGCAGGTCGGACTCTTCAGTCTGCACTTGTTGATGCTGCCGCTTGCAATGTTCCTATCAAAGTCACAGCTTTAAAGGCCCCACAATATAACATGGCCAAGAAAAAAAAAAAAAAACAGAACAAGAAACAATGCACATGCACGACCACCGAGGGATGCAGATAACTTTTTATCGTCCTGCAATAGTAAAGCACGTTTTACACAGGTCAAAAGTTTTTAAAGGTCATTTCTGTCTAAGTGTGCATTGAGAGAGACTGAGGTTTTAGTGAGCAAACACAAAAGCTGCTGCTGCCAAGTGTTTCTGCCCAGTCTCGAACTGTGGACCTTTCACGTGTGAGGCGAACATGATAACCACTACACTACAGAAACAAGCTTGCTGGTTTGACTGAAGGAGCACAGTTCCCCTCATATGTTTGCACGATTTCCTCTATACTTGATCAGCAGTTGCTCGGAATGCGAGGGGTAAGTGTGAAAATTGCAGCGGTGTCAGCCAGCATGCATACACTCAGACGTCCTGAAAAATCCCACAGCTGCGGGCAGAGACAGACAAATATCTGATGCCTAAATGCCAGGAACGAGAGCCTGTGAAATCATCACACAGGGCGCACTGAGAGCAAGCAGGAAGGAAGCCAAGGCATTGTAATCCATTTTTCGCCTGAGGCAAAAAATATGTTTTGCGCAACAATGCTTCGAGTGGAATGAGAAATGTTGAGGGGTTGTGTATTTTGAGCAGGATTTGATTGTTTTCCGCTAAAATGGGCTCATCGGGGATTTGAACCCGGGACCTCTCACACCCTAAGCGAGAATCATACCCCTAGACCAACGAGCCTGGGCACAGAAACGCAACAGCTCCGACCCTGCTCGGAGGGTTGGTGACAGAGAGTGGGAGACTACATCCCAAAGCAAGAAACTGCACATGGTGCTCTCTTCTGCAGTACGACTAGAGTCATTTGCATGGTCTTCATCGAACATGACATAAAAAGCCTCTATCCTTTAGACATTTTGGCCCAGATTTACAAGAAAATGACTGAGCGCGACGCTGTGCCAAATTTGCAAGCCCCACGCGCCGTCATTTTCAAAATGCAGGGAAGCGCCGTATTTAGTAGAATACAGCGCACCCCTGTGCTTCCCCCTGCGCCAGCTCTAAATTAGCTGCTGAGCGCCAACGCAGCCGTTCTTGCACCACGGTACAAGGATGACTGCGTTGAGGGGGAAATTGTTTTTGTGCAGGAAGGGACACCTTCCTGCCCAAAAAAAAAATCTTCAATGGTGATTTGCTCTTACTTCTATGTGTGCTGCAGAATGCAATCCACATAGAAAGAGCAAAAACAAGGAGAAATGAAAACATTTCTCCTCAGTGCGCCACTCTAACGACACCCCTGGGATGGCGTTGGATTTTGGCGCTGACGCAGATTTACAACAACTCCTAAATCTGGAGCAGCATCAAAATGCTATGGTGTTGCTGTGGCACACTCCCAGCAACACCCATTGCACGCCCCTTCCAGGGAACGCGCTGCATGCTAAGAGGCCGTATTTACAAGGTGGTGTTAAGCCACAAAAAGTGGCTGAACGCCATCTTGTAAATACCGCGCAGTGCATAGTGCCACCGGGGCGTCACTAAAAGTGATGCTCCGGTGGCGATAGGGCCTTGTAAGTCTGGCACTTTATTTGCTCAAGGTGTGTGTTCTTGATGAGGGCAGGAAAGCTATTTTCGCTCTCGTACCTTCCTTCCTTGGCTGGCTTGAATGCTGTAGGTTCAGGCTTCATTACAAAGGTCAAACAGGGAGCAACTGACTGCCGTAAGCTGGCGCAACTCCTCTTGGTGAGCTGTGACAGATGCCCCAGGAGCGTAGTACCTCACGATGGTGAGGGATAGACACAGTCTCTTTTATCTCAGCTTGCCTGTCAGGTGAGGCAGGAAATGCAAATACTGTGAGAAAGCCCAGCGAATCGAACCAGGGACCTTTCGCATGTGAGGTGCGCATGATAACCACTACACTACACAAACAGACACACTTGGCGGCTTGCTTCATGTGGCTATGCATTGTACTGGAACCACCACACTATGGAAACAGACACACCTGCTTGCTTTATGTGGCTATGCATTGGACTGGGATGCAAGGATGAGGGCCAATGTTCATGACGCTCAAAGCTGAGCCTTCCGGAACACGATCTCTTCCCTTGGAAGAAAGGAACTGGGATCACTTTCATTCCAAGAGGTGATTTCAGAACTGGACCCGAAATTACCATGGAGAAGCACTGTGCATTTAATGTTCCTACGAGCACTGCTGCTCCAGCACAGAAAAGCAGTTGCAAAGAAATCTCGCATACCTTCATGATGCTGAACCGTCTCGACGCCAGTATAAAGCATGTATTGCATTGCAACATGACATCTTACAAGAGTGAAAAGCAGAAATACTCCTGTTTAAAACACAGACTGAACCTATAAAGGTAGGGGTTTGTCTGGGATTTGAACCGAGGTCCTCTCACACCCGAAGCGAGAATCATACCCCTATAGCAACTAGACTGCCGCTGCATAGTCATTTGAAACATCTTCTGAAGCGTCTTTCAGAAAAGCAGGGCCATTTGGAGGCTCTCTCTCTAAGCGTGCCATAGCAATTGATGTTTTCTGTCAAGGATTTTTTGTTTGTCTCTAGCAATGCAAGAGGTAGTCAAAATGCCCTGTGCCAGTGAGCTGAACTAGGGCACTGATGTGAAAAGCAGACCCTTTCTGGTAGTTGTAACCCACTGCAAGTCATGGACCCTTGCACCTTAGACTTCCCAACCAGAAGCACTGAAGGGCCTGCTAGCTCTTGAGCCAGAGGAGCATGCCTCTTGGATTCAATCACACTTGCTCGATCAGCCCTCGATTAGGCGAGATTTATATTAGTGGCTCATAGGCCTGAAACACTCACCTGGGAGACGCAGGGTGGCTGATTTCCCGGAATGGCCCTTGATGGGGAAATCACCTCCTTTCCCCGCCTCATTTCAGAATTGTTTGCTAGTCGCAAGACAGTGTTCAGTGGTTCATGTGTACTGCCTACTCCCAGCTGCATCTCTGTCTTCTTCATGTAAATTGCAAGTCACGAGGAGGCACCATTGCCAATATGCTCCGCCCACCTAACCAAGAAACCCAGTTTGAGCTTGTCTGCCTGTGTTGTTGCAGGGACAGTGTCTTCTTTGCACAAAAGGTGGCAGGAGTGCCTCACTTCAAACGATAGAATCAACTGCTTAAGTAGAAACCAGCATGGTAGTTACTGTCATAAAGTGCAGCTCTAACAGAAGGTGTGCCTGAGACGCCCCTTCCAGTAATACACGGAATTTTGATTGAGGGCCCAGCCGATGGGTTGGTGGATTTCTCCTCACATGCCACAGCAGCTTCCAAAGATAGTGGTGTGAGGAGCTGGCTCTGCAAGCAGAGCAAGATTTAAGGGAAGAAAATACACCTGTCAGAAGTGGGATTTGAACCCACGCCTCCATGAAAAGACCAGAAGGCTCAGCTTCACTGAAAATCAAGCTCTCTTGAGTCTGTCGCCTTAGACCACTCGGCCATCCTAACAGCCAAAACAGTGAGCAGGTCGGACTCTTCAGTCTGCAGTTGTCGATGCTGCCGCTTGCAATGTTCCTATCAAAGTCACAGCTTTAAAGGCCCCACAATAAAACATGGCCAAGAAAAAAAAGAAAAAAACAGAACAAGAAACAATGCACATGCACGACCACCGAGGGATGCAGATAACTTTTTAGCGTCCTGCAATAGTAAAGCACGTTTTACACAGGTCACAAGTTTTTAAAGGTCATTTCTGTCTAAGTGTGCATTGAGAGAGACTAAGGTTTTAGGGAGCAAACACAAAAGGTGCTGCTGCCAAGTGTTTCTGCCCGGTCTCGAACCAGGGACCTTTTGCGTGTGAGGCAAACATGATAACCTCTACACTACAGAAACAAGCTTGCGGGCTTGACTGAAGGAGCACAGTTCCCCTCATATGTTTGCACGATTTCCTCTATACTTGATAAGCAGTTGCTCGGAATGCGAGGGGTAAGTGTGAAAATTGCAGCGTTGTCAGCCAGCATGCATACACTCAGACGTCCTGAAAAATCCCACAGCTGCGGGTAGAGACAGACAAATATCTGATGCCTAAATGCCAGGAACGAGAGCCTGTGAAATCATCACACAGGGCGCACTGAGAGCAAGCAGGAAGGAAGCCAAGGCATTGTAATCCATTTTTCGCCTGAGGCAAAACATATGTTTTGCGCAACAATGCTTCGAGTGGAATGAGAAATGTTGAGGGGTTGTGTATTTTGAGCAGGATTTGATTGTTTTCCGCTAAAATGGGCTCGTCCGGGATTTGAACCAGGGACCTCTCGCACCCTAAGCGAGAATCATACCCCTAGACCAACGAGCCTGAGCACAGAAACACAACGGCTCCGACCCTGCTCGGAGGGTTGGTGACAGAGAGTGGGAGACTACATCCCAAAGCAAGAAACTGCACATGGTGCTCTCTTCTGCAGTACGACTAGAGTCATTTGCATGGTCTTCATCGAACATGACATAAAAAGCCTCTATCCTTTAGACATTTTGGCCCAGATTTACAAGAAAATGACTGAGCGCGACGCTGTGCCAAATTTGCAAGCCCCACGCGCCGTCATTTTCAAAATGCAGGGAAGCGCCGTATTTAGTAGAATACAGCGCACCCCTGTGCTTCCCCCTGCGCCAGCTCTAAATTAGCTGCTGAGCGCCAACGCAGCCGTTCTTGCACCATGGTACAAGGATGACTGCGTTGAGGGGGAAATTGTTTTTGTGCAGGAAGGGACACCTTCCTGCCCCCAAAAAAAATGTTCAATGGTGATTTGCTGTTACTTCTATGTGTGCTGCAGAATGCATCACACATAGAAAGAGCAAAAACAAGGAGAAATGAAAACATTTCTCCTCAGTGCGCCACTCTAACGACACCCCTGGGATGACGTTGGATTTTTGGCGCTGACGCAGATTTACGCCAACTCCTAAATCTGGAGCAGCATCAAAATGCTATGGTGTTGCTGTGGCATACTCCCAGCAACACCCATTGCACGCCCCTTCCAGGGAACGCGCTGCGTGCTAAGGGGCCGTATTTACAAGGTGGTGTTAAGCCACAAAAAGTGGCTGAACGCCATCTTGTAAATACCGCGCAGTGCATAGTGCCACCGGGGCGTCACTAAAAGTGATGCTCCGGTGGCGATAGGGCCTTGTAAGTCTGGCACTTTATTTGCTCAAGGTGTGTGTTCTTGGTGAGGGCAGGAAAGCTATTTTCGCTCTCGTACCTTCCTTCCTTGGCTGGCTTGAATGCTGTAGGCTCAGGCTTCATTGCAAAGGTCAAACAGTGAGCAACTGACTGCCGTAAGCTGGCGCAACTCCTCTTGGTGAGCTGTGACAGATGCCCCAGGAGCGTAGTACCTCACGATTGTCAGGGATAGACACAGTCTCTTTTATCTCAGCTTGCCTGTCAGGTGAGGCAGCAAATGCAAATACTGTGAGAAAGCCCAGCGATTCGAACCAGGGACCTTTCGCATGTGAGGTGCGCATGATAACCACTACACTACACAAAAAGACACACTTGCCGGCTTGCTTCATGTGGCTATGCATTGTACTGGAACCACCACACTATGGAAACAGACACACCTGCTTGCTTTATGTGGCTATGCATTGGACTGGGATGCAAGGATGAGGGCCAATGTTCATGACGCTCAAAGCTGAGCCTTCCGGAACACGATCTCTTCCCTTGGAAGAAAGGAACTGGGATCACTTTCATTCCAAGAGGTGATTTCAGAACTGGACCCGAAATTACCATGGAGAAGCACTGTGCATTTAATGTTCCTACGAGCACTGCTGCTCCAGCACAGAAAAGCAGTTGCAAAGAAATCTCGCATACCTTCATGATGCTGAATCGTCTCGAAGCCAGTATAAAGCATGTATTGCATTGCAACATGACATCTTACAAGAGTGAAAAGCAGAAATACTCCTGTTTAAAACACAGACTGAACCTATAAAGGTAGGGGTTTGTCTGGGATTTGAACCGAGGTCCTCTCACACCCGAAGCGAGAATCATACCCCTATACCAACTAGACTGCCGCTGCATAGTCATTTGAAACATCTTCTGAAGCGTCTTTCCGAAAAGCAGGGCCATTTGGAGGCTCTCTCTCTCTAAGCGTGCCATAGCAATTGATGTTTTCAATCAAGGATTTTTTGTTTGTCTCTAGCAAGGCAAGAGGTAGTCAAAATGCCCTGTGCCAGTGAGCTGAACTAGGGCACTGATGTGAAAAGCAGACCCTTTCTGGTAGTTGTAACCCGCTGCAAGTCATGGACCCTTGCACCTTAGACTTCCCAACCAGAAGCACTGAAGGGCCTGCTAGCTCTTGAGCCAGAGGAGCATGCCTCTCGGATTCAAGCACACTTGCTCGATCAGCGCTGGATCAGGCGAGATTTATATTAGTGGCTCATAGGCCTGAAACACTCACCTGGGAGACGCAGGGTGGCTGATTTCCCGGAATGGCCCTTGATGGGGAAATCACCTCCTTTCCCCCGCCTCATTTCAGAATTGTGTGCTAGTCGCAAGACAGTGTTCAGGGGTTCATGGGTACTGCCTACTCCCAGCTGCCTCTCTGTCTTCTTCATGTAAATTGCAAGTCACGAGGAGGCACCATTGCCAATATGCTCCGCCCACCTAACCAAGAAACCTAGTTTGAGCTTGTCTGCCTATGTTGTTGCTGGGGCAGTGTCTTCTTTGCCCAAAAGGTGGCAGGAGAGCCTCACTTCAAACGATAGAATCAACTGCTTAAGTAGAAACCAGCATGGTAGTTACTGTCATAAAGTGCAGCTCTAACAGAAGGTGTGCCTGAGACGCCCCTTCCAGTAATACACAGAATTTTGATTGAGGGTCCAGCCGATGGGTTGGTGGATTTCTCCTCACATGCCACAGCAGCTTCCAAAGATAGTGGTGTGAGGAGCTGGCTCTGCAAGCAGAGCAAGATTTATGGGAAGAAAATACACCTGTCAGAAGTGGGATTTGAACCCACGCCTCCATGAAGAGACCAGAAGGCTCAGCTTCACTGAAGATCAAGCTCTCTTGAGTCTGGCGCCTTAGACCACTCGGCCATCCTGACAGCCAAAACAGGGTGCAGGTCGGACTCTTCAGTCTGCACTTGTTGATTTTGCCGCTTGCAATGTTCCTATCAAAGTCACAGCTTTAAAGGCCCCACAATATAACATGGCCAAGAAAAAAAAAAAAAAACAGAACAAGAAACAATGCACATGCACGACCACCGAGGGATGCAGATAACTTTTTAGCGTCCTGCAATAGTAAAGCACGTTTTACACAGGTCACAAGTTTTTAAAGGTCATTTCTGTCTAAGTGTGCATTGAGAGAGACTGAGGTTTTAGGGAGCAAACACAAAAGCTGCTGCTGCCAAGTGTTTCTGCCCGGTCTCAAACCGGGGACCTTTCGCGTGTGAGGCAAACGTGATAACCACTACACTACAGAAACAAGCTTGCTGGTTTGACTGAAGGAGCACAGTTCCCCTCATATGTTTGCACGATTTCCTCTATACTTTATCAGCAGTTGCTCGGAATGCGAGGGGTAAGTGTGAAAATTGCAGCGGTGTCAGCCAGCATGCATACACTCAGACGTCCTGAAAAATCCCACAGCTGCGGGCAGAGACAGACAAATATCTGATGCCTAAATGCCAGGAAGGAGAGCCTGTGAAATCATCACACAGGGCGCACTGAGAGCAAGCAGGAAGGAAGCCAAGGCATTGTAATCCATTTTTCGCCTGAGGCAAAAAATATGTTTTGCGCAACAATGCTTCGAGTGGAATGAGAAATGTTGAGGGGTTGTGTATTTTGAGCAGGATTTGATTGTTTTCCGCTAAAATGGGCTCGTCTGGGATTTGAACCCGGGACCTCTCGCACCCTAAGCGAGAATCATACCCCTAGACCAACAAGCCTGGGCACAGAAATGCAACGGCTCCGACCCTGCTCGGAGGGTTGGTGACAGAGAGTGGGAGACTACATCCCAAAGCAAGAAACTGCACATGGTGCTCTCTTCTGCAGTACGACTAGAGTCATTTGCATGGTCTTCATCGAACATGACATAAAAAGCCTCTATCCTTTAGACATTTTGGCCCAGATTTACAAGAAAATGACTAAGCGCGACGCTGTGCCAAATTTGCAAGCCCCACGCGCCGTCATTTTCAAAATGCAGGGAAGCGCCGTATTTAGTAGAATACAGCGCACCCCTGTGCTTCCCCCTGCGCCAGCTCTAAATTAGCTGCTGAGCGCCAACGCAGCCGTTCTTGCACCATGGTACAAGGATGACTGCGTTGAGGGGGAAATTGTTTTTGTGCAGGAAGGGACAACTTCCTGCTCAAAAATAAAATCTTCAATGGTGATTTGCTCTTACTTCTATGTGTGCTGCAGAATGCATCACACATAGAAAGAGCAAAATCGAGGAGAAATGAAAACATTTCTCCTCAGTGCGCCACTCTAACGACACCCCTGGGATGGCGTTGGATTTTGGCGCTGACGCAGATTTACGCCAACTCCTAAATCTGGAGCAGCATCAAAATGCTATGGTGTTGCTGTGGCAACCTCCCAGCAACACCCATTGCACGCCCCTTCCAGGGAACGCGCTGCGTGCTAAGGGGACGTATTTACAAGGTGGTGTTAAGCCACAAAAAGTGGCTGAACGCCATCTTGTAAATACCGCGCAGTGCATAGTGCCACCGGGGCGTCACTGAAAGTGATGCTCCGGTGGCGATAGGGCCTTGTAAGTCTGGCACTTTATTTGCTCAAGGTGTGTGTTCTTGGTGAGGGCAGGAAAGCTATTTTCGCTCTCGTACCTTCCTTCCTTGGCTGGCTTGAATGCTGTAGGCTCAGGCTTCATTGCAAAGGTAAAACAGTGAGCAACTGACTGCTGTAAGCTGGCGCAACTCCTCTTGTTGAGCTGTGACAGATGCCCCAGGAGCGTAGTACCTCACGATGGTGAGGGATAGACACAGTCTCTTTTATCTCAGCTTGCCTGTCAGGTGAGGCAGGAAATGCAAATACTGTGAAAAAGCCCAGCGACTCGAACCAGGGACCTTTCGCATGTGAGGTGCGCATGATAACCACTACACTACACAAACAGACACACTTGCCGGCTTGCTTCATGTGGCTATGCATTGTACTGGAACCACCACACTATGGAAACAGACACACCTGCTTGCTTTATGTGGCTATGCATTGGACTGGGATGCAAGGATGAGGGCCAATGTTCATGACGCTCAAAGCTGAGCCTTCCAGAACACGATCTCTTCCCTTGGAAGAAAGGAACTGGGATCACTTTCATTCCAAGAGGTGATTTCAGAACTGGACCCGAAATTACCATGGAGAAGCACTGTGCATTTAATGTTCCTACGAGCACTGCTGCTCCAGCACAGAAAAGCAGTTGCAAAGAAATCTCGCATACCTTCATGATGCTGAACCGTCTCGACGCCAGTATAAAGCATGTATTGCATTGCAACATGACATCTTACAAGAGTGAAAAGCAGAAATGCTCCTGTTTAAAACACAGACTGAACCTATAAAGGTAGGGGTTTGTCCGGGATTTGAACCGAGGTCCTCTCACACCCGAAGCGAGAATCATACCCCTATACCAACTAGACTGCCGCTGCATAGTCATTTGAAACATCTTCTGAAGCGTCTTTCAGAAAAGCAGGGCCATTTGGAGGCTCTCTCTCTAAGCGTGCCGTAGCAATTGATGTTTTCTGTCAAGGATTTTTTGTTTGTCTCTAGCAAGGCAAGAGGTAGTCAAAATGCCCTGTGCCAGTGAGCTGAACTAGAGCACTAATGTGAAAAGCAGACCCTTTCTGGTAGTTGTAACCCGCTGCAAGTCATGGACCCTTGCACCTTAGACTTCCCAACCAGAAGCACTGAAGGGCCTGCTGGCTCTTGAGCCAGAGGAGCATGCCTCTTGGATTCAAGCACACTTGCTCAAACAGCGCTCGATCAGGCGAGATCAGGTGAGATTTATATTAGTGGCTCATAGGCCTGAAACACTCACCTGGGAGACGCAGGGTGGCTGATTTCCCGGAATGGCCCTTGATGGGGAAATCACCTACTTTCCCCCGCCTCATTTCAGAATTGTGTGCTAGTCGCAAGACAGTATTCAGGGGTTCATGGGTACTGCCTACTCCCAGCTGCCTCTCTGTCTTCTTCATGTAAATTGCAAGTCACGAGGAGGCACCATTGCCAATATGCTCCGCCCACCTAACCAAGAAACCCAGTTTGAGCTTGTCTGCCTGTGTTGTTGCAGGGGCAGTGACTTCTTTGCCCAAAAGGTGGCAGGAGAGCCTCACTTCAAACGATAGAATCAACTGCTTAAGTAGAAACCAGCATGGCAGTTACTGTCATAAAGTGCAGCTCTAACAGAAGGTGTGCCTGAGACGCCCCTTCCAGTAATACACGGAATTTTGATTGAGGGCCCAGCCGATGGGTTGGTGGATTTCTCTTCACATGCCACAGCAGCTTCCAAAGATAGTGGTGTGAGGAGCTGGCTCTGCAAGCAGAGCAAGATTTAAGGAAAGAAAATACACCTGTCAGAAGTGGGATTTGAACCCACGCCTCCATGAAGAGACCAGAAGTCTCAGCTTCACTGAAGATCAAGCTCTCTTGAGTCTGGCGCCTTAGACCACTCGGCCATCCTGACAGCCAAAACAGTGTGCAGGTCTGACTCTTCAGTCTGCACTTGTTGATGCTGCCGCTTGCAATGTTCCTATCAAAGTCACAGCTTTAAAGACCCCACAATATAACATGGCCAAGAAAAAAAAAAAAAAACAGAACAAGAAACAATGCACATGCACGACCACCGAGGGATGCAGATAACTTTTTATCGTCCTGCAATAGTAAAGCACGTTTTACACAGGTCACAAGTTTTTAAAGGTCATTTCTGTCTAAGTGTGCATTGATAGAGACTGAGGTTTTAGGGAGCAAACACAAAAGCTGCTGCTGCCAAGTGTTTCTGCCCAGTCTCGAACCGGGGACCTTTCTCGTGTGAGGCAAACGTGATAACCACTACACTACAGAAACAAGCTTGCTGGCTTGACTGAAGGAGCACAGTTCCCCTCATATGTTTGCACGATTTCCTCTATACTTGATCAGCAGTTGCTCGGAATGCGAGGGGTAAGCGTGAAAATTGCAGCAGTGTCAGCCAGCATGCATACACTCAGACGTCCTGAAAAATCCCACAGCTGCGGGCAGAGACAGACAAATATCTGATGCCTAAATGCCAGGAACGAGAGCCTGTGAAATCATCACACAGGGCGCACTGAGAGCAAGCAGGAAGGAACCAAGGCATTGTAATCCATTTTTCGCCTGAGGCAAAAAATATGTTTTGCGCAACAATGCTTCGAGTGGAATGAGAAATGTTGAGGGGTTGTGTATTTTGAGCAGGATTTGATTGTTTTCCGCTAAAATGGGCTCGTCTGGGATTTGAACCCTGGACCTCTCGCACCCTAAGCGAGAATCATACCCCTAGACCAACGAGCCTGGGCACAGAAATGCAACGCCTCCGACCCTGCTCGGAGGGTTGGTGACAGAGAGTGGGAGACTACATCCCAAAGCTGAAACTGCACATGGTGCTCTCTTCTGCAGTACGACTAGAGTCATTTGCATGGTCTTCATCGAACATGACATAAAAAGCCTATATCCTTTAGACATTGTGGCCCAGATTTACAAGAAAATGACTGAGCGCAACGCTGTGCCAAATTTGCAAGCCCCACGCGCCGTCATTTTAAAAAGGCAGGGAAGCGCCGTATTTAGTAGAATACAGCGCACCCCTGTGCTTCCCCCTGTGCCAGCTCTAAATTAGCTGCTGAGCGCCAACGCAGCCGTTCTTGCACCATGGTACAAGGATGACTGCGTTGAGGAGGAAATTGTTTTTGTGCAGGAAGGGACACCTTCCTGCCCAAAAAAAAAATCTTCAATGGTGATTTGCTCTTACTTCTATGTGTGCTGCAGAATGCATCACACATAGAAAGAGCAAAAACAAGGAGAAATGAAAACATTTCTCCTCAGTGCGCCACTCTAACGGCACCCCTGGGATGGCGTTGGATTTTGGCGCTGACGCAGATTTACGCCAACTCCTAAATCTGGAGCAGCATCAAAATGCTATGGTGTTGCTGTGGCACACTCACAGCAACACCCATTGCACGCCCCTTCCAGGGAAAGCGCTGAATGCTAAGGGGCCGTATTTACAAGGTGGTGTTAAGCCACAAAAAGTGGCTGAATGCCATCTTGTAAATACCATGCAGTGCATAGTGCCACCGGGGCGTCACTAAAAGTGATGCTCCGGTGGCGATAGGGCCTTGTAAGTCTGGCACTTTATTTGCTCAAGGTGTGTGTTCTTGGTGAGGGCAGGAAAGCTATTTTCGCTCTCATACCTTCCTTCCTTGGCTGGCTTGAATGCTGTAGGCTCAGGCTTCATTGCAAAGGTCAAACAGTGAGCAACTGACTGCCGTAATCTGGCGCAACTCCTCTTGGTGAGCTGTGACAGATGCCCCAGGAGCATAGTACCTCACGATGGTGAGGGATAGACACAGTCTCTTTAATCTCAGCTTGCCTGTCAGGTGAGGCAGGAAATGCAAATACTGTGAAAAAGCCCAGCGACTCGAACCAGGGACCTTTCGCATGTGAGGTGCGCATGATAACCACTACACTACACAAACAGACACACTTGCCGGCTTGCTTCATGTGGCTATGCATTGTACTGGAACCACCAAACTATGGAAACAGACACACCTGCTTGCTTTATGTGGCTATGCATTGGACTGGGATGCAAGGATGAGGGCTAATGTTCATGACGCTCAAAGCTGAGCCTTCCGGAACACGATCTCTTCCCTTGGAAGAAAGGAACTGGGATCACTTTCATTCCAAGAGGTGATTTCAGAACTGGACCCGAAATTACCATGGAGAAGCACTGTGCATTTAATGTTCCTACGAGCACTGCTGCTCAAGCACAGAAAAGCAGTTGCAAAGAAATCTCGCATACCTTCATGATGCTGAACCGTCTCGACGCCAGTATAAAGCATGTATTGCATTGCAACATGACATCTTACAAGAGTGAAAAGCAGAAATACTCCTGTTTAAAACACAGACTGAACCTATAAAGGGAGGGGTTTGTCTGGGATTTGAAAAGAGGTCCTCTCACACCCGAAGCGAGAATCATACCCCTATACCAACTAGACTGCCGCTGCATAGTCATTTGAAACATCTTCTGAAGCGTCTTTCAGAAAAGCAGGGCCATTTGGAGGCTCTCTCTCTAAGCGTGCCATAGCAATTGATGTTTTCTGTCAAGGATTTTTTGTTTGTCTCTAGCAAGGCAAGAGGTAGTCAAAATGCCCTGTGCCAGTGAGCTGAACTAGGGCACTGATGTGAAAAGCAGACCCTTTCTGGTAGTTGTAACCCGCTGCAAGTCATGGACCCTTAAACCTTAGACTTCCCAACCAGAAGCACTGAAGGGCCTGCTAGCTCTTGAGCCAGAGGAGCATGCCTCTTGGATTCAAGCACACTTGCTCGATCAGCGCTCGATCAGGCGAGATCAGGCGAGATTTATATTAGTGGCTCATAGGCCTGAAACACTCACCTGGGAGACGCAGGGTGGCTGATTTCCCAGAATGGCCCTTGATGGGGAAATCACCTCCTTGCCCCCACCTCATTTCAGAATTGTGTGCTAGTCGCAAGACAGTGTTCAGGGGTTCATGGGTACTGCCTACTCCCAGCTGCCTCTCTGTCTTCTTCATGTAAATTGCAAGTCACGAGGAGTCACCATTGCCAATATGCTCCGCCCACCTAACCAAGAAACCCAGTTTGAGCTTGTCTGCCTGTGTTGTTGCAGGGGCAGAGTCTTCTTTGCCCAAAAGGTGGCAGGAGAGCCTCACTTCAAACGATAGAATCAACTGCTTAAGTAGAAACCAGCATGGTAGTTACTGTCATAAAGTGCAGCTCTAACAGAAGGTGTGCCTGAGACGCCCCTTCCAGTAATACACGGAATTTTGATTGAGGGCCCAGCCGATGGGTTGGTGGATTTCTAGTCACATGCAACAGCAGCTTCCAAAGATAGTGGTGTGAGGAGCTGGCTCTGCAAGCAGAGCAAGATTTAAGGGAAGAAAATACACCAGTCAGAAGTGGGATTTGAACCCACGCCTCCATGAAGAGACCAGAAGGCTCAGCTTTACTGAAGATCAAGCTCTCTTGAGTCCGGCGCCTTAGACCACTCGGCCATCCTGACAGCCAAAACAGTGTGCAGGTCTGACTCTTCAGTCTGCACTTGTTGATGCTGCCGCTTGCAATGTTCCTATCAAAGTCACAGCTTTAAAGGCCCCACAATATAACATGGCCAAGAAAAAAAAACAAAACAGAACAAGAAACAATGCACATGCACGACCACCGAGGGATGCAGATAACTTTTTAGCGTCCTGCAATAGTAAAGCACGTTTTACACAGGTCACAAGTTTTTAAAGGTCATTTCTGTCTAAGTGTGCATTGAGAGAGACTAAGGTTTTAGGGAGCAAACACAAAAGCTGCTGCTGCCAAGAGTTTCTGCCCAGTCTCGAACCGGGGACCTTTCACGTGTGAAGCAAACCTGATAACCACTACACTACAGAAAGAAGCTTGCTGGCTTGATTGAAGGAGCACAGTTCCCCTCATATGTTTGTACGATTTCCTCTATACTTGATCAGCAGTTGCTCGGAATGCGAGGGGTAAGCGTGAAAATTGCAGCGGTGTCTGCCAGCATGCATACACTCAGACGTCCTGAAAAATCCCAAAGCTGCGGGCAGAGACAGACAAATATCTGATGCCTAAATGCCAGGAACGAGAGCCTGTGAAATCATCACACAGGGCGCACTGAGAGCAAGCAGGAAGGAAGCCAAGGCATTGTAATCCATTTTTCGCCTGAGGCAAAAAATATGTTTTGCGCAACAATGCTTCGAGTGGAATGAGAAATGTTGAGGGGTTGTGAATTTTGAGCAGGATTTGATTGTTTTCCGCTAAAATGGGCTCGTCCGGGATTTGAACCCGGGACCTCTCGCACCCTAAGTGAGAATCATACCCCTAGACCAACAAGCCTGGGCACATAAATGCAACGGCTCCGACCCTGCTCGGAGGGTTGGTGACAGAGAGTGGGAGATTACATCCCAAAGCAAGAAACTGCACATGGTGCTCTCTTCTGCAGTACTACTAGAGTCATTTGCATGGTCTTCATCGAACATGACATAAAAAGCCTCTATCCTTTAGACATTGTGGCCCAGATTTACAAGAAAATGACTGAGCGCGACGCTGTGCCAAATTTGCAAGCCCCACGCGCCGTCATTTTCAAAATGCAGGGAAGCGCCGTATTTAGTAGAATACAGCGCACCCCTGTGCTTCCCCCTGCGCCAGCTCTAAATTAGCTGCTGAGCGCCAACGCAGCCGTTCTTGCACCATGGTAAAAAGGTGACTGCGTTGAGGGGGAAATTGTTTTTGTGCAGGAAGGGACACCTTCCTGCCCAAAAAAAAAATCTTCAATGGTGATTTGCTCTTACTTCTATGTGTGCTGCAGAATGCATCACACATAGAAAGAGCAAAAACAAGTAGAAATGAAAACATTTCTCCTCAGTGCGCCACTCTAACGGCACCCCTGGGATGGCGTTGGATTTTGGCGCTGACGCAGATTTACGCCAACTCCTAAATCTGGAGCAGCATCAAAATGCTATGGTGTTGCTGTGGCACACTCCCAGCAACACCCATTGCACGCCCCTTCCAGGGAACGCGCTGCGTGCTAAGGGGCCGTATTTACAAGGTGGTGTTAAGCCACAAAAAGTGGCTGAACGCCATCTTGTAAATACCGTGCAGTGCATAGTGCCACCGGGGCGTCACTAAAAGTGATGCTCCGGTGGCGATAGGGCATTGTAAGTCTGGCACTTTATTTGCTCAAGGTGTGTGTTCTTGGTGAGGGCAGGAAAGCTATTTTCGCTCTCGTACCTTCCTTCCTTGGCTGGCTTGAATGCTGTAGGCTCAGGCTTCATTGCAAAGGTCAAACAGTGAGCAACTGACTGCCGTAAGCTGGAGCAACTCCTCTTGGTGAGCTGTGACAGATGCCCCAGGAGCGTAGTACCTCACGATGGTGAGGGATAGACACAATTTCTTTTATCTCAGCTTGCCTGTCAGGTGAGGCAGGAAATGCAAATACTGTGAAAAAGCCCAGTGACTCGAACCAGGGACCTTTCGCATGTGAGGTGCGCATGATAACCACTACACTACACAAACAGACACACTTGCCGGCTTGCTTCATGTGGCTATGCATTGTACTGGAACCACCACACTATGGAAACAGGCACATCTGCTTGCTTTATGTGGCTATGCATTGGACTGGGATGCAAGGATGAGGGCCAATGTTCATGACGCTCAAAGCTGAGCCTTCCGGAACACGATCTCTTCCCTTGGAAGAAAGGAACTGGGATCACTTTCATTCCAAGAGGTGATTTCAGAACTGGACCCGAAATTACCATGGAGAAGCACTGTACATTTAATGTTCCTACGAGCACTGCTGCTCAAGCACAGAAAAGCAGTTGCAAAGAAATCTCGCATACCTTCATGATGCTGAACCGTCTCGACGCCAGTATAAAGCATGTATTGCATTGCAACATGACATCTTACAAGAGTGAAAAGCAGAAATACTCCTGTTTAAAACACAGACTGAACCGATAAAGGGAGGGGTTTGTCTGGGATTTGAAAAGAGGTCCTCTCACACCCGAAGCGAGAATCATACCCCATACCAACTAGACTGCCGCTGCATAGTCATTTGAAACATCTTCTGAAGCGTCTTTCAGAAAAGCAGGGCCATTTGGAGGCTCTCTCTCTAAGCGTGCCATAGCAATTGATGTTTTCTGTCAAGGATTTTTTGTTTGTCTCTAGCAAGGCAAGAGGTAGTCAAAATGCCCTGTGCCAGTGAGCTGAACTAGGGCACTGATGTGAAAAGCAGACCCTTTCTGGTAGTTGTAACCCGCTGCAAGTCATGAACCCTTACACATTAGACTTCCCAACCAGAAGCACTGAAGGGCCTGCTAGCTCTTGAGCCAGAGGAGCATGCCTCTTGGATTCAAGCACACTTGCTCGATCAGCGCTCGATCAGGCGAGATCAGGTGAGATTTATATTAGTGGCTCATAGGCCTGAAACACTCACCTGGGAGACGCAGGGTGGCTGATTTCCCAGAATGGCCCTTGATGGGGAAATCACCTCCTTTCCCCCGCCTCATTTCAGAATTGTGTGCTAGTCGCAAGACAGTGTTCAGGGGTTCATGGGTACTGCCTACTCCCAGCTGCCTCTCTGTCTTCTTCATGTAAATTGCAAGTCACGAGGAGGCACCATTGCCAATATGCTCCGCCCACCTAACCAAGAAACCCAGTTTGAGCTTGTCTGCCTGTGTTGTTGCAGGGGCAGTGTCTTATTTGCCCAAAAGGTGGCAGGAGAGCCTCACTTCAAACGATAGAATCAACTGCTTAAGTAGAAACCAGCATGGTAGTTACTGTCATAAAGTGCAGCTCTAACAGAAGGTGTGCCTGAGACGCCCCTTCCAGTAATACACGGAATTTTGATTGAGGGCCCAGCCGATGGGTTGGTGGATTTCTCCTCACATGCCACAGCAGCTTCCAAAGATATTGGTGTGAGGAGCTGGCTCTGCAAGCAGAGCAAGA
Source organism: Pleurodeles waltl (assembly GCF_031143425.1). Taxonomy (NCBI): domain Eukaryota; kingdom Metazoa; phylum Chordata; class Amphibia; order Caudata; family Salamandridae; genus Pleurodeles; species Pleurodeles waltl. The sequence continues at coordinate 1,643,147 of NW_027150403.1, read as the reverse complement.
TTTAAGGGAAGAAAATACACCTGTCAGAAGGGGGATTTGAACCCACGCCTCCATGAAGAGACCAGAAGGGTCAGCTTCACTGAAGATCAAGCTCTCTTGAGTCTGGCGCCTTAGACCACTCGGTCATCCTGACAGCCAAAACAGTGTGCAGGTCTGACTCTTCAGTCTGCACTTGTTGATGCTGCCGCTTGCAATTTTCCTATCAAAGTCACAGCTTTAAAGGCCCCACAATATACAGAACAAGAAACAATGCACATGCACGACCACCGAGGGATGCAGATAACTTTTTAGCGTCCTGCAATAGTAAAGCACGTTTTACACAGGTCACAAGTTTTTAAAGGTCATTTCTGTCTAAGTGTGCATTGAGAGAGACTGAGGTTTTAGGGAGCAAACACAAAAGCTGCTGCTGCCAAGTGTTTCTGCCGGGTCGCGAACTGGGGACCTTTCGCGTTTGAGGCAAACGTGATAACCACTACACTACAGAAACAAGCTTGCTGGCTTGACTGAAGGAGCACAGTTCCCCTCATATGTTTGCACGATTTCCTCTATACTTGATCAGCAGTTGCTCGGAATGCGAGGGGTAAGCGTGAAAATTGCAGCGGTGTCAGCCAGCATGCATACACTCAGACGTCCTGAAAAATCCCACAGCTGCGGGCAGAGAAAGACAAATATCTGATGCCTAAATGCCAGGAACGAGAGCCTGTGAAATCATCACACCGGGCGCACTGAGAGCAAGCAGGAAGGAAGCCAAGGCATTGTAATCCATTTTTCGCCTGAGGCAAAAAATATGTTTTGCGCAACAATGCTTCGAGTGGAATGAGAAATGTTGAGGGGTTGTGTATTTTGAGCAGGATTTGATTGTTTTCCGCTAAAATAGGCTCGTCCGGGATTTGAACCCAGGACCTCTCGCACCCTAAGCGAGAATCGAACCCCTAGACCAACAAGCCTTGGCACAGAAATGCAACGGCTCCGACCCTGCTCGAAGGGTTGGTGACAGAGAGTGGGAGACTACATCCCAAAGCAAGAAACTGCACATGGTGCTCTCTTCTGCAGTACGACTAGAGTCATTTGCATGGTCTTCATCGAACATGACATAAAAAGCCTCTATCCTTTAGACATTGTGGCCCAGATTTACAAGAAAATGACTGAGCGCAACGCTGTGCCAAATTTGCAAGCCCCACGCGCTGTCATTTTCAAAATGCAGGGAAGCGCCGTATTTAGTAGAATACAGCGCACCCCTGTGCTTCCCCCTGCGCCAGCTCTAAATTAGCTGCTGAGCGCCAACGCAGCCGTTCTTGCACCATGGTAAAATGGTGACTGGGTTGAGGGGGAAATTGTTTTTGTGCAGGAAGGGACACCTTCCTGCCCAAAAAAAATATCTTCAATGGTGATTTGCTCTTACTTCTATGTGTGCTGCAGAATGCATCACACATAGAAAGAGCAAAAACAAGGAGAAATGAAAACATTTTTCCTCAGTGCGCCACTCTAACGACACCCCTGGGATGGCGTTGGATTTTGGCGCTGACGCAGATTTACGCCAACTCCTAAATCTGGAGCAGCATCAAAATGCTATGGTGTTGCTGTGGCACACTCCCAGCAACACCCATTGCACGCCCCTTTCAGGGAACGCGCTGCGTGCTAAGGGGCCGTATTTACAAGGTGGTGTTAAGCCATAAAAAGTGGCTGAACGCCATCTTGTAAATACCGCGCAGTGCATAGTGCCACCGGGGCGTCACTAAAAGTGATGCTCCGGTGGCGATAGGGCCTTGTAAGTCTGGCACTTTATTTGCTCAAGGTGTGTGTTCTTGGTGAGGGCAGGAAAGCTATTTTCGCTCTCGTACCTTCCTTCCTTGGCTGGCTTGAATGCTGTAGGCTCAGGCTTCATTGCAAAGGTCAAACAGTGAGCAACTGACTGCCGTAAGCTGGCGCAACTCCTCTTGGTGAGCTGTGACAGATGCCCCAGGAGCGTAGTACCTCACGATGGTGAGGGATAGACACAGTCTCTTTTATCTCAGCTTGTCTGTCAGGTGAGGCAGGAAATGCAAATACTGTGAAAAAGCCCAGCGACTCGAACCAGGGACCTTTCGCATGTGAGGTGCACATGATAACCACTACACTACACAAACAGACACACTTACCGGTTTGCTTCATGTGGCTATGCATTGTACTGGAACCACCACACTATGGAAACAGGCACACCTGCTTGCTTTATGTGGCTATGCATTGGACTGGGATGCAAGGATGAGGGCCAATGTTCATGACGCCCAAAGCTGAGCCTTCCGGAACACGATCTCTTCCCTTGGAAGAAAGGAACTGGGATCACTTTCATTCCAAGAGGTGATTTCAGAACTGGACCCGAAATTACCATGGAGAAGCACTGTGCATTGAGGGCCATATTTATACTTTGTGACGCAAAACTGCGCTAACGCAGTTTTGCGCCCAAAAAATTAGCGCTGGCTAACGCCATTCTGAAGCGCCATGCGGGCGCCGTATTTATTGAATGGCGTTAGCCGGCGTTAGCCGACCGGCGCTGCCTGGTGTGCGTGAAAAAAAAACACGTACACCAGGCAGCGCCGGCGTAGGGAAAAATGGCGTTTGGGCATCCAAAAATGGGGCAAGTCAGGCTGAGGCAAAAAAATCGTCTTAACCCGATTTGCGCCATTTTTTGTTGGCGCCCAGACGCCATTAACATGACTCCTGTCTTAGCAAAGACAGGAGTCATGCCCCCTTGCCCAATGGCCATGCCCAGGGGACTTATGTCCCCTGGGCATGGTCATTGGGCACAGTGGCATGTAGGGGGGCACAAATCAGGCCCCCCTATGCCACAATTTTTTTTAAAAAAAATGACTTACCACAACTTACCTTTTCTTCCCTGGGATGGGTCCCTCCATCGTTGGGTGTCCTCCTGGGGTGGGCAAGGGTGGCAGGGGGTGTCCCTGGGGGCTTGGGAGGGCACCTCTGGGCTCATTCTGAGCCCACAGGTCCCTTAACGCCTGCCCTGACCCAGGCGCAAAAATCCGGCGCAAATGCGGGTTTTTTATTCCCTCCCACTCCCGGGCGTCATTTTTGCCCGGGAGTATAAATACGACGCATATGCATCGGAGTCATTTTTTAAGACGGGAACGCCTGCCTTGCATATCATTAACGCAAGGAAGGTGTTCACGCAAAAAAATGACGCTAACTCCATGAACTTTGGCGCTAGATGCGTCTAACGCCAAAGTATAAATATGGAGATAGTTTTGCGTCGAATTTGCGTCGAAAAAAACAACGCAAATTCGGCGCAAACGGAGTATAAATATGCCCCTTAATGTTCCTACGAGCACTGCTGCTCCAGCACAGAAAAGCAGTTGCAAAGAAATCTCGCATACCTTCATGATGCTGAACCGTCTCGACGCCAGTATAAAGCATGTATTGCATTGCAACATGACATCTTACAAGAGTGAAAAGCAGATATACTCCTGTTTAAAACACAGACTGAACCTATAAAGGTAGGGGTTTGTCTGGGATTTGAACCGAGGTCCTCTCACACCTGAAGCGAGAATCATACCCCTATACCAACTAGACTGCCGCTGCATAGTCATTTGAAACATCTTCTGAAGCGTCTTTCAGAAAAGCAGGGCCATTTGGAGGCTCTCTCTCTAAGCGTGCCATAGCAATTGATGTTTTCTGTCAAGGATTTTTTGTTAGTCTCTAGCAAGGTAAGAGGTAGTCAAAATGCCCTGTGCCAGTGAGCTGAACTAGGGCACTGATGTGAAAAGCAGACCCTTTCTGGTAGTTGTAACCCGCTGCAAGTCCTGGAACCTTGCACTCTAGACTTCCCAACCAGAAGCACTGAAAGGCCTGCTAGCTCTTGAGCCAGAGGAGCATGCCTCTTGGATTCAAGCACACTTGCTCGATCAGCGCTCGATCAGGCAAGATTTATATTAGTGGCTCATAGGCCTGAAACACTCACCTGGGAAACGCAGGGTGGCTGATTTCCCGGAATGGCCCTTGATGGGGAAATCACCTCCTTTCCCCCGCCTCATTTCAGAATTGTTTGCTAGTCGCAAGACAGTGTTCAGGGGTTCATGGGTACTGCCTACTCCCAGCTGCCTCTCTGTCTTCTTCATGTAAATTGCAAGTCACGAGGAGGCACCATTGCCAATATGCTCCGCCCACCTAACCAAGAAACCCAGTTTGAGCTTGTCTGCCTGTGTTGTTGCAGGGGAAGTGTCTTCTTTGCCCAAAAGGTGGCAGGAGAGCCTCACTTCAAACGATAGAATCAACTGCTTAAGTAAAAACCAGCATGGTAGTTACTGTCATAAAGTGCAGCTCTAACAGAAGGTGTGCCTGAGACGCCCCTTCCAGTAATACACGGAATTTTGATTGAGGGCCCAGCCGATGGGTTGGTGGATTTCTCCTCACATGCCACAGCAGCTTCCAAAGATAGTGATGTGAGGAGCTGGCTCTGCAAGCAGGGCAAGATTTAAGGGAAGAAAGTACACCTGTCAGAAGGGGGATTTGAACCCACGCCTCCATGAAGAGACCAGAAGGCTCAGCTTCACTGAAGATCAAGATCTCTTGAGTCTGGCACCTTAGACCACTCGGCCATCCTGACAGCCAAAACTGTGTTCAGGTCGGACTCTTCAGTCTGCACTTGTTGAAGCTGCCGCTTGCAATGTTCCTATCAAAGTCACAGCTTTAAAGGCCCCACAATATAACATGGCCAAGAAAAAAAAAAAAAAACAGAACAAGAAACAATGCACATGCACGACCACCGAGGGATGCAGATAACTTTTTAGCGTCCTGCAATAGTAAAGCACGTTTTACACAGGTCACAAGTTTTTAAAGGTCATTTCTGTCTAAGTGTGCATTGAGAGAGACTGAGGTTTTAGGAAGCAAACACAAAAGCTGCTGCTGCCAAGTGTTTCTGCCCGGTCTCGAACCGGGGACCTTTCGCATGTGAGGCGAACGTGATAACCACTACACTACAGAAAAAAGCTTGCTGGCTTGACTGAAGGAGCACAGTTCCCCTCATATGTTTGCACGATTTCCTCTATACTTGATCAGCAGTTGCTCGGAATACGAGGGGTAAGTGTGAAAATTGCAGCGGTGTCAGCCAGCATGCATACACTCAGACGTCCTGAAAAATCCCACAGCTGCGGGCAGAGACAGACAAATATCTGATGCCTAAATGCCAGGAACGAGAGCCTGTGTAATCATCACACAGGGCGCACTGAGAGCAAGCAGGAAGGAAGCCAAGGCATTGTAATCCATTTTTCGCCTGAGGCAAAAAATATGTTTTGCGCAACAATGCTTCGAGTGGAATGAGAAATGTTGAGGGGTTGTGTATTTTGAGCAGGATTTGATTGTTTTCCACTAAAATGGGCTCGTCCGGGATTTGAACCCGGGACCTCTCGCACCCTAAGCGAGAACCATACCCTTAGACCAACGAGCCTGGGCACAGAAACACAACGGCTCCGACCCTGCTCGGAGGGTTGGTGACAGAGAGTGGGAGACCACATCCCAAAGCAAGAAACTGCACATGGTGCTCTCTTCTGAAGTACGACTAGAGTCATTTGCATGGTCTTCATCGAACATGACATAAAAAGCCTCTATCCTTTAGACATTTTGGCCCAGATTTACAAGAAAATGACTGAGCGCGACGCTGTGCCAAATTTGCAAGCACCACGCGCCGTCATTTTCAAAATGCAGGGAAGCGCCGTATTTAGTAGAATACAGCGCACCCCTGTGCTTCCCCCTGCGCCAGCTCTAAATTAGCTGCTGAGCGCCAACGCAGCCGTTCTTGCACCATGGTACAGGGATGACTGCGTTGAGGGGTAAATTGTTTTTGTGCAGGAAGGGACACCTTCCTGCCCAAAAAAAAAATCTTCAATGGTGATTTGCTCTTACTTCTATGTGTGCTGCAGAATGCATCACACATAGAAAGAGCAAAAACAAGGAGAAATGAAAACATTTCTCCTCAGTGCGCCACTATAACGACACCCCTGGGATGGCGTTGGATTTTGGCGCTGACGCAGATTTACGCCAACTCCTAAATCTGGAGCAGCATCAAAATGCTATGGTGTTGCTGTGGCACACTCCCAGCAACACCCATTGCACGCTCCTTCCAGGGAACGCGCTGCGTGCTAAGGGGCCGTATTTACAAGGTGGTGTTAAGCCACAAAAAGTGGCTGAACGCCATCTTGTAAATACAGCGCAGTGCATAGTGCCACCGGGGCGTCACTAAAAGTGATGCTCCGGTGGCGATAGGGTCTTGTAAGTCTGGCACTTTATTTGCTCAAGGTGTGTGTTCTTGGTGAGGGCAGGAAAGCTATTTTCGCTCTCGTACCTTCCTTCCTTGGCTGGCTTGAATGCTGTAGGCTCAGGCTTCATTGCAAAGGTCAAACAGTGAGCAACTGACTGCCGTAAGCTGGCGCAACTCCTCTTGGTGAGCTGGGACAGATACCCCAGGAGCGTAGTACCTCACGATGGTGAGGGATAGACACAGTCTCTTTTATCTCAGCTTGCCTGTCAGGTGAGGCAGGAAATGCAAATACTGTGAAAAAGCCCAGCGACTAGAACCAGGGACCTTTCGCATGTGAGGTGCGCACGATAACCACTACACTACACAAGCAGACACACTTGCCGGCTTGCTTCATGTGGCTATGCATTGTACTGGAACAACCACACTATGGAAACAGACACACCTGCTTGCTTTATGTGGCTATGCATTGGACTGGGATGCAAGGATGAGGGCCAATGTTCATGACGCTCAAAGCTGAGCCTTCCGGAACACGATCTCTTCACTTGGAAGAAAGGAACTGGGATCACTTTCATTCCAAGAGATGATTTCAGAACTGGACCCAAAATTACCATGGAGAAGCACTGTGCATTTAATGTTCCTACGAGCACTGCTGCTCCAGCACAGAAAAGCAGTTGCAAAGAAATCTCGCATACCTTCATGATGCTGAACCGTCTCGACGCCAGTATAAAGCATGTATTGCATTGCAACATGACATCTTACAAGAGTGAAAAGCAGAAATACTCCTGTTTAAAACACAGACTGAACCTATAAAGGTAGGGGTTTGTCTGGGATTTGAAGCGAGGGCCTCTCACACCCGAAGCGAGAATCATACCCCTATACCACCTAGACTGCTGCTGCATAGTCATTTGAAACATCTTCTGAAGCGTCTTTCAGAAAAGCAGGGCCATTTGGAGGCTCTCTCTCTAAGCGTGCCATAGCAATTGATGTTTTCTCTCAAGGATTTTTTGTTTGTCTCTAGCAAGGCAAGAGGTAGTCAAAATGCCCTGTGCCGGTGAGCTGAACTAGGGCACTGATGTGAAAAGCAGAACCTTTCTGGTAGTTGTAACCCGCTGCAAGTCATGGACCCTTGCACCTTAGACTTCCAGACCAGAAGCACTGAAGGGCCTGCTAGCTCGTGAGCCAGAGAAGCATGCCTCTTGGATTCAAGCACACTTGCTCGCTCAATCAGGCTCGATCAGGCGAGATTTATAGTAGTGGCTCATAGGCCTGAAACACTCACCTGGGAGACGCAGGGTGGCTGATTTCCCGGAATGGCCCTTGATGGGGAAATCACCTCCTTTCCCCCGCCTCATTTCAGAATTGTGTGCTAGTCGCAAGACAGTGTTCAGGGGTTCATGGGTACTGCCTACTCCCAGCTGCCTCTCTGTCTTCTTCATGTAAATTGCAAGTCACGAGGAGGCACCATTGCCAATATGCTCCGCCCACCTAACCAAGAAACCCAGTTTGAGCTTGTCTGCCTGTGTTGTTGCAGGGGCAGTGTCTTCTTTGCCCAAAAGGTGGCAGGAGAGCCTCACTTCAAACGATAGAATCAACTGCTTAAGTAGAAACCTGCATGGTAGTTACTGTCATAAAGTGCAGCTCTAACAGAAGGTGTGCCTGAGACGCCCCTTCCAGTAATACACGGAATTTTGATCGAGGGCCCAGCCGATGGGTTGGTGGATTTCTCCTCATATGCCACAGCAGCTTCCAAAGATAGTGGTGTGAGGAGCTGGCTCTGCAAGCAGAGCAAGATTTAAGGGAAGAAAATACACCTATCAGAAGTGGGATTTGAACCCACGCCTCCATGAAGAGACCAGAAGGCTCAGCTTCACTGAAGATCAAGTTCTCTTGAGACTGGCGCCTTAGACCACTCGGCCATCCTGACAGCCAAAACAGTGTGCAGGTCGGACTCTTCAGTCTGCACTTGTTGATGCTGCCGCTTGCAATGTTCCTATCAAAGTCACAGCTTTAAAGGCCCCACAATATAACATGGCCAAGAAAAAAAAAAAAAAACAGAACAAGAAACAATGCACATGCACGACCACCGAGGGATGCAGATAACTTTTTAGCGTCATGCAATAGTAAAGCACGTTTTACATAGGTAACAAGTTTTTAAAGGTCATTTCTGTCTAAGTGTGCATTGAGAGAGACTGAGGTTTTAGGAAGCAAACACAAAAGCTGCTGCTGCCAAGTGTTTCTGCCTGGTCTCGAAACGGGGACCTTTCGTGTGTGAGGCGAACGTGATAACCACTACACTACAGAAACAAGCTTGCTGGCTTGACTGAAGGAGCACAGTTCCCCTCATATGTTTGCACGATTTCCTCTATACTTGATCAGCAGGGGCTCGGAATGCGAGGGGTAAGTGTGAAAATTGCAGCGGTGTCAGCCAGCATGCATACACTCAGACGTCCTGAAAAATCCCACAGCTGCGGGCAGAGACAGACAAATATCTGATGCCTAAATGCCAGGAACGAGAGCCTGTGAAATCATCACACAGGGCGCACTGAGAGCAAGCAGGAAAGAAGCCAAGACATTGTAATCCATTTTTCGCCTGAGGCAAAAAATATGTTTTGCGCAACAATGCTTCGAGTGGAATGAGAAATGTTGAGGGGTTGTGTATTTTGAGCAGGATTTGATTGTTTTTCGCTAAAATGGGCTCGTCCGGGATTTGAACCTGGGACCTCTCGCACCCTAAGCGTGAATCATACCCCTAGACCAACGAGCCTGGGCACAGAAACGCAACGGCTCCGACCCTGCTCGGAAGGTTGGTGACAGAGAGTGGGAGACTACATCCCAAAGGAAGAAACTGCACATGGTGCTCTCTTCTGCAGTCCGACTAGAGTCATTTGCATGGTCTTCATCGAACATGACATAAAAAGCCTCTATCCTTTAGACATTTTGGCCCAGATTTACAAGAAAATGACTGAGCGCGACGCTGTGCCAAATTTGCAAGCCCCACGCGCCGTCATTTTCAAAATGCAGGGAAGCGCCGTATTTAGTAGAATACAGCGCACCCCTGTGCTTCCCCCTGCGCCAGCTCTAAATTAGCTGCTGAGCGCCAACGCAGCCGTTCTTGCACCATGGTACAAGGATGACTGCGTTGAGGGGTAAATTGTTTTTGTGCAGGAAGGGACACCTTCCTGCCCAAAAAAAAAATCTTCAATGGTGATTTGCTCTTACTTCTATGTGTGCTGCAGAATGCATCACACATAGAAAGAGCAAAAACAAGGAGAAATGAAAACATTTCTCCTCAGTGCGCCACTCTAACGACACCCCTGGGATGGCGTTGGATTTTGGCGCTGACGCAGATTTACGCCAACTCCTAAATCTGGAGCAGCATCAAAATGCTATGGTGTTGCTGTGGTACACTCCCAGCAACACCCATTGCACGCCCCTTCCAGGGAACGCGCTGCGTGCTAAGGGGCCGTATTTACAAGGTGGTGTTAAGCCACAAAAAGTGGCTGAACGCTATCTTGTAAATACCGCGCAGTGCATAGTGCCACCGGGGCGTCATTAAAGTGATGCTCCGGTGGCGATAGGGCCTTGTAAGTCTGGCACTTTATTTGCTCAAGGTGTGTGTTCTTGGCGAGGGCAGGAAAGCTATTTTCGCTCTCGTACCTTCCTTCCTTGGCTGGCTTGAATGCTGTAGGCTCAGGCTTCATTGCAAAGGTCAAACAGTGAGCAACTGACTGACGTAAGCTGGCGCAACTCCTCTTGGTGAGCTGTGACAGATGCCCCAGGAGCTTAGTACCTCACGATGGTGAGGGATAGACACAGTCTCTTTTATCTCAGATTGCCTGTCAGGTGAGGCAGGGAATGCAAATACTGTGAAAAAGCCCAGCGACTCGAACCAGGGACCTTTCGCATGTGAGGTGCGCATGATAACCACTACACTACACAAACAGACACACTTGCCAGCTTGCTTCATGTGGCTATGCATTGTACTGGAACCACCACACTATGGAAACAGACACACCTGCTTGCTTTATGTGGCTATGCATTGGACTGGGATGCAAGGATGAGGGCCAATGTTCATGACGCTCAAAGCTGAGCCTTCCGGAACACGATCTCTTCCCTTGGAAGAAAGGAACTGGGATCACTTTCATTCCAAGAGGTGATTTCAGAACTGGACCCGAAATTACCATGGAGAAGCACTGTGCATTTAATGTTCCTACGAGCACTGCTGCTCCAGCACAGAAAAGCAGTTGCAAAGAAATCTCGCATACCTTCATGATGCTGAACCGTCTCGACGCCAGTATAAAGCATGTATTGCATTGCAACATGACATCTTACAAGAGTGAAAAGCAGAAATACTCCTGTTTAAAACACAGACTGAACCTATAAAGGTAGGGGTTTGTCTGGGATTTGAACCGAGGGCCTCTCACACCCGAAGCGAGAATCATACCCCTATACCACCTAGACTGCTGCTGCATAGTCATTTGAAACATATTCTGAAGCATCTTTCAGAAAAGCAGGGCCATTTGGAGGCTCTCTCTCTAAGCGTGCCATAGCAATTGATGTTTTCTCTCAAGGATTTTTTGTTTGTCTCTAGCAAGGCAAGAGGTAGTCAAAATGCCCTGTGCCAGTGAGCTGAACTAGGGCACTGATGTGAAAAGCAGACCCTTTCTGGTAGTTGTAATCCGCTGCAAGTCCTGGACCCTTGCACCTTGGACTTCCCAACCAGAAGCACTGAAGGGCCTGCTAGCTCTTGAGCCAGAGGAGCATGCCTCTTGGATTCAAGCACACTTGCTCGATCAGGCGAGATTTATATTAGTGGCTCATACTGTAGGCCTGAAACACTCACCTGGGAGACGCAGGGTGGCTGATTTCCCGGAATGGCCCTTGATGGGGAAATCACCTCCTTTCCCCCGCCTCATTTCAGAATTGTTTGCTAGTCACAAGACAGTGTTCAGGGGTTCATGGGGACTGCCTACTCCCAGCTGCCTCTCTGTCTTCTTCATGTAAATTTCAAGTCACGAGGAGGCACCATTGCCAATATGCTCCGCCCACCTAACCAAGAAACCCAGTTTGAGCTTGTCTGCCTGTGTTGTTGCATGGGCAGAGTCTTCTTTGCCCAAAAGGTGGCAGGAGAGCCTCACTTCAAACAATAGAATCAACTGCTTAAGTAGAAACTAGCATGGTAGTTACTGTCATAAAGTGCAGCTCTAACAGAAGGTGTGACTGAGACGCCCCTTCCAGTAATACACGGAATTTTGATCGAGGGCCAAGCCGATGGGTTGGTGGATCTCTCCTCACATGCCACAGCAGCTTCCAAAGATAGTGGTGTGAGGAGCTGGCTCTGCAAGCAGAGCAAGATTTAAGGGAAGAAAATACACCTGTCAGAAGTGGGATTTGAACCCACGTCTCCATGAAGAGACCAGAAGGCTCAGCTTCACTGAAGATCAAGCTCTCTTGAGTCTGGCGCCTTAGACCACTCGGCCATCCTGACAGCCAAAACAGTGTGCAGGTCGGACTCTTCAGTCTGCACTTGTTGATGCTTCCGCTTGCAATGTTCCTATCAAAGTCACAGCTTTAAAGGCCCCACAATATAACATGGCCAAGAAAAAAAAAAAAAACAGAACAAGAAACAATGCACATGCACGACCACCGAGGGATGCAGATAACTTTTTAGCGTCCTGCAATAGTAAAGCACGTTTTACACAGGTCACAAGTTTTTAAAGGTCATTTCTGTCTAAGTGTGCATTGAGAGAGACTGAGGTTTTAGGGAGCAAACACAAAAGCTGCTGCTGCTAAGTGTTTCTGCCCGGTCTCGAACCGGGGGCCTTTCGCGTGTGAGGCAAACGTGATAACCACTACACTACAGAAACAAGCTTGCTGGCTTGACTGAAGGAGCACAGTTCCCCTCATATGTGTGCACGATTTACTCTATACTTGATCAGCAGTTGCTCGGAATGCGAGGGGTAAATGTGAAAATTGCAGCGGTGTCAGCCAGCATGCATACACTCAGACGTCCTGAAAAATCCCACAACTGCGGGCAGAGACAGACAAATATCTGATGCCTAAATGCCAGAAAGGAGAGCCTGTGAAATCATCACACAGGGCGCACTGAGAGCAAGCAGGAAGGAAGCCAAGGCATTGTAATAAATTTTTCGCCTGAGGCAAAAAATATGTTTTGCGCAACAATGCTTCAAGTGGAATGAGAAATGTTGAGGGGTTGTGTATTTTGAGCAGGATTTGATTGTTTTCCACTAAAATGGGCTCGTTTGGGATTTGAACCCAGGACCTCTCGCACGCTAAGCGAGAATCATACCCCTAGACCAACGAGCCTGGGAACAGAAACGCAACGGCTCCGACCCTGCTCGGAGGGTTGGTGACAGAGAGTGGGAGACTACATCCCAAAGCAAGAAACTGCACATGGTGTTCTCTTCTGCAGTACGACTAGAGTCATTTGCATGGTCTTCATCGAACATGACATAAAAAGCCTCTATCCTTTAGACATTTTGGCCCAGATTTACAAGAAAATGACTGAGCGCGACACTGTGCCAAATTTGCAAGCCCCACGCGCCGTCATTTTCAAAATGCAGGGAAGCGCCGTATTTAGTAGAATACAGCGCACCCCTCTGTTTCCCCCTGCGCCAGCTCTAAATTAGCTGCTGAGCACCAACGCAGCCGTTCTTGCACCATGGTACAAGGATGACTGCGTAGAGGGGGAAATTGTTTTTGTGCAGGAAGGGACACCTTCCTGCCCAAAAAAAAAATCTTCAATGGTGATTTGCTCTTACTTCTATGTGTGCTGCAGAATGCATCACACATAGAAAGAGCAAAAACAAGGAGAAATTAAAACATTTCTCCTCAGTGCGCCACTCTAACGACACCCCTGGGATGGCGTTGGATTTTGGCGCTGACGCAGATTTACGCCAACTCCTAAATCTGGAGCAGCATCAAAATGCTATGGTGTTGCTGTGGCACACTCCCAGCAACACCCATTGCACGCCCCTTCCAGGGAAAGCGCTGCGTGCAAAGGGGCCGTATTTACAAGGTGGTGTTAAGCCACAAAAAGTGGCTGAACGCCATCTTGTAAATACCGCACAGAGCATAGTGCCACCGGGGCGTCACTAAAAGTGATGCTCCGGTGGCAATAGGGCCTTGTAAGTCTGGCACTTTATTTGCTCAAGGTGTGTGTTCTTGGTGAGGGCAGGAAAGCTATTTTCGCTCTCGTACCTTCCTTCCTTGGCTGGCTTGAATGCTGTAGGCTCAGGCTTCATTGCAAAGGTCAAACAGTGAGCAACTGACTGCCGTAAGCTGGCGCAACTCCTCTTGGTGAGCTGTGACAGATGCCCCAGGAGCGTAGTACCTCACGATGGTGAGGGATAGACACAGTCTCTTTTATCTCAGCTTGCCTGTCAGGTGAGGCAGGAAATGCAAATACTGTGAAAAATCCAGCGACTCGAACCAGGGACCTTTCGCATGAGAGGTGCGCATGATAACCACTACACTACACAAACAGACACACTTGCCGGCTTGCTTCATGTGGCTATGCATTGTACTGGAACCAACACACTATGGAAACAGACACACCTGCTTGCTTTATGTGGCTATGCATTGGACTGGGATGCAAGGATGAGGGCCAATGTTCATGACGCTCAAAGCTGAGCCTTCCGGAACACGATCTCTTCCCTTGGAAGAAAGGAACTGGGATCACTTTCATTCCAAGAGGTGATTTCAGAACTGGACCCGAAATTACCATGGAGAAGCACTGTGCATTTAATGTTCCTACGAGCACTGCTGCTCCAGCACAGAAAAGCAGTTGCAAAGAAATCTCGCATACCTTCATGATGCTGAACCGTCTCGACGCCAGTATAAAGCATGTATTGCATTGCAACATGACATCTTACAAGAGTGAAAAGCAGAAATACTCCTGTTTAAAACACAGACTGAACCTATAAAGGTAGGGGTTTGTCTGGGATGTGAACCGAGGTCCTCTCACACCCGAAGCGAGAATCATACCCCTATACCAACTAGACTGCCGCTGCATAGTCGTTTGAAACATCTTCTGAAGCGTCTTTCAGAAAAGCAGGGCCATTTGGAGGCTCTCTCTCTAAGCGTGCCATAGCAATTGATGTTTTCTGTCAAGGATTTTTTGTTTGTCTCTAGCAAGGCAAGAGGTAGTCAAAATGCCCTGTGCCAGTGAGCTGAACTAGGGCACTGATGTGAAAAGCAGACCCTTTCTGGTAGTAGTAACCCGCTGCAAGTCATGGACCCTTGCACCTTAGACTTCCCAACCAGAAGCACTGAAGGGCCTGCTAGCTCTTGAGCCAGAGGAGCATGCTGATATGAAGACACTTCAATCAAATTCCTTTTACTTCAGTCTTTATTCTTTCATCTCTACTGCCTCAGCAACAGTTCTCCACACAGCTGCTCTTCTAGCTCCTCAACGTTCTACTGTCAACTCCAGCCCAATAACTGTCGGACTCTACCATTCTAAGGGGAAGGGGAGGTGGAACATACTACTTCTATCGGTGTAAATATTAAACTCCTATTAGGATAAACTTATTTATATAGAACAATATATATATAGCTTATTTAATTAAAACTGCGATACAACACATCTTCCCTTCTAACAAAACTAGAAATAGTACAGTCATCTGCTATCATTAATTACAGTTCATTATACTCAAGTAGTAATTTCGTAATCTTTATGCCAAACAGGAGGTTTAATTTGTCGGCTATATGTTCTTTTCTCATAACCTCCTTCATTGCGATTGTGTGGAACTTCCTGACTTCCTCCCACTTCCTCAGGATTGCTTCCAGTCTTTTCTACACCCGGTGGCTGTTTGACGATCCTATCCATGCTCCAACACTGTCCATTCTCCAATACAACTACATTTCTTTTTACTTTGGCAATATTGAATGGGCCCATAAACTTGGTGTCTCTCACATTTGACCTCATTCCCTTCAATTGATTTTTAACATACACTCTGTCCCCTACCACCCACTGTTGTTGTTTCGTACCATGTTTCTTATCATACATTGTTCTGTATTTATCTTGGTGCAGAGATAATTTAAGTTTGATATGAGGGTTTGCAGGTTCACTCTTCTCTCCTCCACCTAACCATGAGGGAAAGAATTTAGTGCTTGGTTTTCTGCCTTTTAACGCAGAAAACGGGGAAACTTTAGTGATTAAATTTGGAGTTGTATGGTATGCCCATAACCTGTCTCTGATAGCATTTTCCACACTCAAATGATTAACACTAGCTAACTGTATGCATTCCTTGATCATACGATTGGTTCTCTCAATCAGACCATTTGCCCTTGGGCAATACAAAGCTGTAGTGAGGTGATTTATACTGAGAGATGCAAGGAAGTCTTTCATTGCTAAAGAAGTCAACTGAACCCCATTATCAGTAATAAGGGTAGCTGGTATGCCCTCAACAGCAAACACATCCTTGAGGAAATTTATCACCGATTCAGTTGTGATTTGGTTAACTAATTTTGCATTTATCCAATGAGAGTGGTAGTCAATTAATACTAAGGCAAAGCGTTTGACTACTCCTGTCATGTTGATTTGCCCAATGATATCTAATGCCAGTTTGGACCAAGGCTTGTCAGGTATGGACACAGGAGAAATTGGGGTTTTACGAATCAATTTCGTTTTATCACTGCGTGCACATATGGTGCAATCTTTGACTTCTGTTTCAGTCATGGAGTCCATATTAGGGAACCAGTACCGGTCCCTAATATGTGATTTTGTTAGGCTTCTGCCCAGATGGCCCTCATGAGCCAGCCTAATGATTTTGTGTCTTAAACTTGCAGGAGGTATTATTTTATCATTCCTAAATACACAATTTCCTATTTCATTTATTTTGTATCTCACCTCCCAGTAGCTTTTAATAACTTCATCCAGATCCTTCCTGGATTCAGGCCATCCTTCCTTGGCTCTCAGTTTTAGCAAGGATAGAGATTCATCTTTTTGACATGCTGAATTCCATTCATTTTCATTGATAGAAGATGTAGAAACTACCAATATAGGATATTCTGGAGTATCAAAGTCTTCTACTACATCCAATGGAACTCTAGACAGAAAACCCGCAGCCAAATTTCTATTGCCAGGGAGGTACTCAACCTTGAAACACAAGCTTTCAAGGCCCAAGGTCCACCTCGCAATCCTTGGAGTGCTGTTGTAAAATCCCTTAGTGGAGAATACATAAACTAAAGGTTTGTGATCTGTGCGTATGGTAAATTGTGTACCCCAAAGAAAAAATTTAAAATGTTTAACAGCCCAGAAACATGCCAGGGCCTCTCTTTCAATGACTGAGTAATTGGATTCAGCTTTGCTTAGAGCCCTTGATGCAAAAGCCACAATCCTCTCTTTGCCATCAATGACTTGTGATAGTGTAGCCCCCAAACCCAATTTACTGGCATCTGTGGTGAGAATAGTTTTCCTTTCATGATTAAAATTACAAAGATATGGTGCTGTTAAAATGGCCTGTTTAATCTTTTCAAATGCATAATCATGACATTCCCTCCATTTATAAGGTATGTGACTCTTAAGTAACTCTCTGAGATCATATGATGTCTCTGAGAAGTTTTTGACATATTTGGCCATATATTCAGTGAGACCCAGAAATGACTTAAGTTCATCCTTATTTTTGGGCGCCTTTGCTTTTTTAACTGCCTCTACCAGGGAAGTTTTAGGTTTAAAACCATCTCTCGATATTGTATACCCTAGATAATCTACAGAACTCACACCAATCTGCCATTTTTCCTTCTTTAACGTTAAGCCTGCTGTTTTCAGTATATTCAGAACCCTCCTCAGGTTTGTGTTGTGTTCCTCAACTGTCGCCCCATAAATTAAAATGTCGTCCTGGAAACACAAAGTTTTAGGAGTGTCTCCTAAAATATGCTGCATGATTTTCTGAAACACTGCAGCAGCCGACGCCAGCCCGAACGGCATCCTATTGAACATAAAGGAACCCATAGGGGTGGTAAATGCGGTAAGCCACTTAGAATCTGGGTGAAGTTCTACTTGATGATATGCACTGGAAAGATCCAGCACCGAGAAACATACTGCATCTCCCATGGTACTTAAAATCTCATGGATTATAGGAAGAGGGTGTCTTTCTACCCAAATATTCCTATTCAGGTCTCTTAAATCAATACATACCCTGATGTCTTTTGAATTACCTTTCCTAGCAATCACAATGGGGGATAACCATTCAGAGCTGTCAATAGGTTGAATTATGCCTTGAGATTGCATTCTGTCAAGTTCCTCCTTGAGCGCCTGTTTCAGTAAATGGGGTATCGGTCTGGTTTTGTGTACGGCAGGCTTTGATTGGGGTTTCAACTTGATTTTGTGCTGAAATCCTGCTAGTAAACTCAATTTTCCACTAAAAACTTCTGGGAATTCATGAAAAATTTGTTCTTTTGAGTTGGGTTTGTCAATGATCAAAACTTGTTCTGGATTGTTTCGATCCAACTTAATTCCCAACTCCTTCTGATGCTGCCAGCCCAAAAGACTCGATCCCTCCTTTACAACATAAACCTTCCCCACAGTGGATCGACCCTTGAATGAAATAAGTGCTCTGAACATTCCTTTAAGAGGAATAGGGTCCTGGTTGTAACCTTTGGGGTTAATATCTGGTTCCGTTAAGCTGGTCACAATTCCATCATCAATTTTGTCAAGGTTCACAGCATTAATAATCGTAAAAGGGGAACATGAGTCAGCAAAGACCTTAACCGGGTTGCCATCAATGAAAATTTCACATTCTGGATACTGAAAAGGAGTTACTTCTTTATCATTCACCTGTAATATAATTTTTTTAACTTCTTGATGATTTCCTTCTACATTCTTGCCATCATATAGTCTTTCTGGTCTTGACATATCCCTACACACTCTAGCAAAATGCCCTTTTTTGTTACATTTCCTACAAATGGCTGTTCTTGCTTGGCAACCAGTTGAATTCGCTAAATGGTTGCTGCTTCCGCAACGAAAACATTTTAGATTAGGATTTACAATCTTGTTTTTTTGAGGTATTTTATCTACGCCTCTAATTTTGAGAATGTTGTCTTCTTCTATGTTACCTTTGATTTCTGTGACCTGATCTGGAGCAGATGGACATCTAATTTCCTGTAAGCATATAGCAGTATGCTCAATGGATTTAGCAATTTCAATTGCTTCATGTAAGTCAGGTTGCTTTTGTAATAGCTTCTCTTGAATTTTTATATTACTGGTGCAACAAACTAATTGATCTTGAATGAGTGATTCATTAAGCTCCCCAAAATTGCATAAAGTACTTAATCCTCTCAAAGCAGCAATATAGTTGGTTATACTTTCTTTCTTACTTTGATTGCGAGAAAAAAATTTATGATGTTCTAAAACAACATTTATTCTGTCTCCAAATTGTTTTTCTAATTTCATGTATGTGGTGACATATTCATCCCGCACCTGATCTTCTGGAATATTAGGTTCAGGCAAGGATTCGTAAATTTTACTACCATGTGTTCCTAAATTGTGTAATAAAATATGCTGTTTTCTAACTGGATTAAATCTGTCACCCCCAATGGCAATTAAATATGATTCAAATATTTTGAACCATTCTTTCCATGGAGAACTAGGTTCTCCAACTTCATTTAAAAACGGAACAGGTTGGGACATACCTGCAGCAGCCATCATGAGTACAGATTCCCAGGTAAATAGGGTAAGTCAAATGCAATTCACCTTAACACTAACTAAATACACTATAAAATATTATTGAAGTAACAGTTATGCAGTTATCATCAGTACAGATTCACAGATAAATAGGGTAATTCCAAGGTAAATCCCCTTATCAATAATTAAATACACATAGAAACTATTGAAATAACAGTAGAGAACAACCAAAATGTAAAGAGTAGGTTTTTTGTAGCAAAATTAGAGGAAAGAGCTCAAGCAACACACTTCCCACCATGCACCTCAAAAATGAAGAGAGCTGTGCCTGTCAGCGTTTCATTACAGGCTCCCAGAATGTACCCAGAAAGTGATTGTGAGCGCTTGAAAACGAAGTTCCAGTCAGATTTTCTTTGAATGCACTTCAGATTTCTGGGTTTCAGGTAACCAAGATTTATTTAAAATGTTTTGGTGCACTGCCAGCAATAGAAATGTGAGGATACTCGTTCCACAGTTTACCGCACCTTCCACGTTACCATATTGGTCTGTATTCGTCTTCCTTTCTGGTCCGAAATGCAGCTTGTAATGTAATTAATTCTGTCTTAAATGCCAGTTCTAAAATCTTTAAGGCAACAGGAAAACAGCCTTTAATTTAATTATATTGTTGTGCTGCCAGGACATAAAACATATTTTTATATTTTCTTTCCTCTGTGAAATGCCACTTGAAAAATTACAGCCTGGAATACTTTTCTTGTTTTGTGTCAGCGCTTAGATGAAATACTGGTTAAAAGCTGGATTGAATTTCAATGCTTCCGTTTCCTATCCTAAAAACGTTTTCACTTTGTTATTTCAGTGTTCTCTGTCAGCGCAAAGTGAAATGAAATTTTAAAAAATGGATTGAATTGGAGTAAGTAGTGTCCTGGTTCCGAAAGTTAAAGTAAGGCACAGGAAGCGCTAAGTATAGAAATGGCACGCTTATGTTCAGCGTAGAGTATTCTTTAAAGTAATAACAGTACCTTAAGATAATTAAAGTTGCTGAAGGGTTATCCAAAAGGGGTAGAGATGAGAGTGCCCCCTTCCGCACGTAACTCGTCGCCAGTGATATAAAGACACTTCAATCAAATTCCTTTTACTTCAGTCTTTATTCTTTCATCTCTACCTCCTCAGCAACAGTTCTCCACACAGCTGCTCTTCTAGCTCCTCAACGTTCTACTGTCAACTCCAGCCCAATAACTGTCGGACTCTACCATTCTAAGGGGAAGGGGAGGTGGAACATACTACTTCTATCGGTGTAAATATTAAACTCCTATTAGGATAAACTTATTTATATAGAACAATATATATATAGCTTATTTAATAAAAACTGCGATACAACACATGCCTCTTGGATTCAAGCACACTTGCTCGATCAGCGCTCGATCAGGCGAGATTTATATTAGTGGCTCATAGGCCTGAAACACTCACCTGGGAGACGCAGGGTGGCTGATTTCCCGGAATGGCCCTTGATGGGGAAATCACCTCCTTTCCCCCGCCTCATTTCAGAATTGTGTGCTAGTCGCAAGACAGTGTTCAGGGGTTCATGGGTACTGCCTACTCCCAGCTGCCTCTCTGTCTTCTTCATGTAAATTGCAAGTCACGAGGAGGCACCATTGCCAATATGCTCCGCCCACCTAACCAAGAAACCCAGTTTGAGCTTGTCTACCTGTGTTGTTGCAGGGGCAGTGTCTTCTTTGCCCAAAAGGTGGCAGGAGAGCCTCACTTCAAACGATAGAATCAACTGCTTAAGTAGAAACCAGCATGGTAGTTACTGTCATAAAGTGCAGCTCTAACAGAAGGTGTGCCTGAGACGCCCCTTCCAGTAATACACAGAATTTTGATTGAGGGCCCAGCCGATGGGTTGGTGGATTTCTCCTCACATGCCACAGCAGCTTCCAAAGATAGTGGTGTGAGGAGCTGGCTCTGCAAGCAGAGCAAGATTTAAGGGAAGAAAATACACCTGTCAGAAGTGGGATTTGAACCCACGCCTCCATGAAAAGACCAGAATGCTCAGCTTCACTGAAGATCAAGGTCTCTTGAGTCTGGCGCCTTAGACCACTCGGCTATCCTGACAGCCCAAACAATGTGCAGGTCGGACTCTTCAGTCTGCACTTGTTGATGCTGCCGCTTGCAATGTTCCTATCAAAGTCACAGCTTTAAAGGCCCCACAATATAACATGGCCAAGAAAAAAAAAAAAAAAACAGAACAAGAAACAATGCACATGCACGACCACCGAGGGATGCAGATAACTTTTTAGCGTCCTGCAATAGTAAAGCACGTTTTACACAGGTCACAAGTTTTTAAAGGTCATTTCTGTCTAAGTGTGCATTGAGAGAGACTGAGGTTTTAGGGAGCAAACACAAAAGCTGCTGCTGCCAAGTGTTTCTGCCCGGTCTCGATCCGGGGACCTTTCGCGTGTGAGGCAAACGTGATAACCACTACACTACAGAAACAAGCTTGCTGGCTTGACTGAAGGAGCACAGTTCCCCTCATATGTTTGCACGATTTCCTCTATACTTGATCAGCAGTTGCTCGGAATGCGAGGGGTAAGTGTGAAAATTGCAGAGGTGTCAGCCAGCATGCATACACTCAGACGTCCTGAAAAATCCCACAGCTGCGGGCAGAGACAGACAAATATCTGATGCCTAAATGCCAGGAACGAGAGCCTGTGAAATCATCACACAGGGCGCACTGAGAGCAAGCAGGAAGGAAGCCAAGGCATTGTAATCCATTTTTCACCTGAGGCAAAAAATATGTTTTGCGCAACAATGCTTCGAGTGGAATGAGAAATGTTGAGGGGTTGTGTATTTTGAGCAGGATTTGATTGTTTTCCGCTAAAATGGGCTCGTCCGGGATTTGAACCCGGGACCTCTCGCACTCTAAGCGAGAATCATACCCCTAGACCAACGAGCCTGGGCACAGAAACGCAACGGCTCCGACCCTGCTCGGAGGATTGGTGACAGAGAGTGGGAGACTACATCCCAAAGCAAGAAACTGCACATGGTGCTCTCTTCTGCAGTACGACTAGAGTCATTTGCATGGTCTTCATCGAACATGACATAAAAAGCCTCTATCCTTTAGACATTTTGGCCTAGATTTACAAGAAAATGACTGAGCGCGACGCTGTGCCAAATTTGCAAGCCCCACGCGCCGTCATTTTCAAAATGCAGGGAAGCGCCGTATTTAGTAGAATACAGCGCACCCCTGTGCTTCCCCCTGCTCCAGCTCTAAATTAGCTGCTGAGCGCCAACGCAGCCGTTCTTGCACCATGGTACAAGGATGACTGCATTGAGGGGGAAATTGTTTTTGTGCAGGAAGGGACACCTTCCTTCCCCCCCAAAAAATCTTTAATTGTGATTTGCTCTTACTTCTATGTGTGCTGCAGAATGCATCACACATAGAAAGAGCAAAAACAAGGAGAAATGAAAACATTTCTCCTCAGTGCGCCACTCTAACGACACCCCTGGGATGGCGTTGGATTTTGGCGCTGACGCAGATTTACGCCAACTCCTAAATCTGGAGCAGCATCAAAATGCTATGGTGTTGCTGTGGCACACTCCCAGCAACACCCATTGCACGCCCCTTCCAGGGAACGCGCTGCGTGCTAAGGGGCCATATTTACAAGGTGGTGTTAAGCCACAAAAAGTGGCTGAACGCCATCTTGTAAATACCGCGCAGTGCATAGTGCCACCGGGGCGTCACTAAAAGTGATGCTCCGGTGGCGATAGGGCCTTGTAAGTCTGGCACTTTATTTGCTCAAGGTGTTTGTTCTTGGTGAGGGCAGGAAAGCTATTTTCGCTCTCGTACCTTCCTTCCTTGGCTGGTTTGAAAGCTGTAGGCTCAGGTCAAACAGTGAGCAACTGACTGCCGTAAGCTGGCGCAACTCCTCTTGGTGAGCTGTGACAGATGCCCCAGGAGCGTAGTACCTCACGATGGTGAGGGTTAGACACAGTCTCTTTTATCTCAGCTTGCCTGTCAGGTGAGGCAGGAAATGCAAATACTGTGAAAAAGCCCAGCGACTCGAACCAGGGACCTTTCACATGTGAGGTGCACATGATAACCACTACACTACACAAACAGACACACTTGCTGGCTTGCTTCATGTGGCTATGCATTGTACTGGAACCACCACTATGGAAACAGACACACCTGCTTTCTTTATGTGGCTATGCATTGGACTGGGATGCAAGGATGAGGGCCAATGTTCATGACGCTCAAAGCTGAGCCTTCCGGAACACGATCTCTTCCCTTGGAAGAAAGGAACTGGGATCACTTTCATTCCAAGAGGTGATTTCAGAACTGGACCCGAAATTACCATGGAGAAGCACTGTGCATTTAATGTTCCTACGAGCACTGCTGCTCCAGCACAGAAAAGCAGTTGCAAAGAAATCTCGCATACCTTCATGATGCTGAACCGTCTCGATGCAAGTATAAAGCATGTATTGCATTGCAACATGACATCTTACAAGAGTGAAAAGCAGAAATACTCCTGTTTAAAACACAGACTGAACCTATAAAGGTAGGGGTTTGTCTGGTATTTGAACCGAGGTCCTCTCACACCCGAAGCGAGAATCATACCCCTATACCAACAAGTCTGCCGCTGCATAGTCATTTGAAACATCTTCTGAAGCGTCTTTCAGAAAAGCAGGGCCACTTGGAGGCTCTCTCTCTAAGCGTGCCATAGCAATTGATGTTTTCTGTCAAGGATTTTTTGTTTGTCTCTAGCAAGGCAAGAGGTAGTCAAAATGCCCTGTGCCAGTGAGCTGAACTAGGGCACTGATGTGAAAAGCAGACCCTTTCTGGTAGTTGTAACCCGCTGCAAGTCATGGACCCTTGCACCTTAGACTTCCCAACCAGAAGCACTGAAGGGCCTGCTAGCTCTTGAGCCAGAGGAGCATGCCTCTTGGATTCAAGCACACTTGCTCGATCAGCGCTCGATGAGGCGAGATTCATATTAGTGGCTCATAGGCCTGAAACACTCACCTGGGAGACGCAGGGTGGCTGATTTCCCAGAATGGCCCTTGATGGGGAAATCACCTCCTTTCCCCCGCCTCATTTCAGAATTGTTTGCTAGTCGCAAGACAGTGTTCAGGGGTTCATGGGTACTGCCTACTCCCAGCTGCCTCTCTGTCTTCTTCATGTAAATTGCAAGTCACGAGGAGGCACCATTGCCAATATGCTCCGCCCACCTAACCAAGAAACCCAGTTTGAGCTTGTCTGCCTGTGTTGTTGCAGGGGCAGTGTCTTCTTTGCCCAAAAGGTGGCAGGAGAGCCTCACTTCAAACGATAGAATCAACTGCTTAAGTAGAAACCAGCATGGTAGTTACTGTCATAAAGTGCAGCTCTAACAGAAGGTGTGCCGGAGACGCCCCTTCCAGTAATACACGGAATTTTGATTGAGGGCCCAGCCGATGGGTTGGTGGATTTCTCCTCACATAACACAGCAGATTCCAAAGATAGTGGTGTGAGGAGCTGGCTCTGCAAGCAGAGCAAGATTTAAGGGAAGAAAACACACCTGTCAGAAGTGGGATTTGAACCCACGCCTCCATGAAGATACCAGAAGGCTCAGCTTCACTGAAGATCAAGCTCTCTTGAGTCTGGCGCCTAAGACCACTCGGCTATCCTGACAGCCAAGACAGGGTGCAGGTCAGACTCTTCAGTCTGCACTTGTTGATGCTGCCGCTTGCAATGTTCCTATCAAAGTCACAGCTTTAAAGGCCCCACAATATAACATGGCCAAGAAAAAAAAAAAAAAAACAGAACAAGAAACAATGCACATGCACGACCACCGAGGGATGCAGATAACTTTTTAGCGTCCTGCAATAGTAAAGCACGTTTTACACAGGTCACAAGTTTTTAAAGGTCATTTCTGTCTAAGTGTGCATTGAGAGAGACTGAGGTTTTAGGGAGCAAACACAAAAGCTGCTGCTGCCAAGTGTTTCTGCCCGGTCTCGAACCGGGGACCTTTCGCGTGTGAGGCGAAACAAGCTTGCTGGCTTGACTGAAGGAGCACAGTTCCCCTCATATGTTTGCACGATTTCCTCTATACTTGATCAGCAGTTGCTCGGAATGCGAGGGGTAAGTGTGAAAATTGCAGCGGTGTCAGCCAGCATGCATACACTCAGACTTCCTGAAAAATCCCACAGCTGCGGGCAGAGACAGACAAATATTTGATGCCTAAATGCCAGGAACGAGAGCCTGTGAAATCATCACACAGGGCGCACTGAGAGCAAGCAGGAAGGAAGCCAAGGCATTGTAATCCATTTTTCGCCTGAGGCAAAAAATATGTTTTGCGCAACAATGCTTCGAGTGGAATAAGAAATGTTGAGGGGGTGTGTATTTTGAGCAGGATTTGATTGTTTTCCGCTAAAACGGGCTCGTCCGGGATTTGAACCCTGGACCTCTCGCACCCTAAGCGAGAATCATACCGCTAGACCAACGAGCCTGGGCACAAAAATTCAACGGCTCCGACCCTGCTCGGAGGGTTGGTGGCAGAGAGTGGGAGACTACATCCCAAAGCAAGAAACTGCACATGGTGCTCTCTTCTGCAGTACGACTAGAGTCATTTGCATGGTCTTCATCGAACATGACATAAAAAGCCTCTATCCTTTAGACATTTTGGCCCAGATTTACAAGAAAATGACTGAGCGCGACGCTGTGCCAAATTTGCAAGCCCCACGCGCCGTCATTTTCAAAATGCAGGGAAGCGCCGTATTTAGTAGAATACAGCGCACCCCTGTGCTTCCCCCTGCGCCAGCTCTAAATTAGCTGCTGAGCGCCAACGCAGCCGTTCTTGCACCATGGTACAAGGATGACTGCATTGAGGGGGAAATTGTTTTTGTGCAGGAAGGGACACCTTCCTGCCCAAAAAAAAATCTTCAATGGTGATTTGCTCTTACTTCTATGTGTGCTGCAGAATGCATCACACATAGAAAGAGCAAAAACAAGGAGAAATGAAAACATTTCTCCTCAGTGCGCCACTCTAACGACACCCCTGGGATGGCGTTGGATTTTGGCGCTGACGCAGATTTACGCCAATTCCTAAATCTGGAGCAGCATCAAAATGCTATGGTGTTGCTGTGGCACACTCCCAGCAACACCCATTGCACGCCCCTTCCAGGGAACGAGCTGCGTGCTAAGGGGCCGTATTTACAAGGTGGTGTTAAGCCACAAAAAGTGGCTGAACGCCATCTTGTAAAGAACGCGCAGTGCATAGTGCCCCGGGGCGTCACTAAAAGTGATGCTCCGGTGGCGATAGGGCCTTGTAAGTCTGGCACATTATTTGCTCAAGGTGTGTGTTCTTGGTGAGGGCAGGAAAGCTATTTTCGCTCTCGTACCTTCCTTCCTTCGATGGCTTGAATCCTGTAGGCTCAGGTTTCATTGCAAAGGTCAAACAGTGAGCAACTGACTGCCGAAAGCTGGCGCAACTCCTCTTGGTGAGCTGTGACAGATGCCCCAGGAGCGTAGTACCTCACTATGGTGAGGGATAGACACAGTCTCTTTTATCTCAGCTTGCCTGTCAGGTGAGGCAGGAAATGCAAATACTGTGAAAAAGCCCAGCGACTCGAACGAGGGACCTTTCGCATGTGAGGTGCGCATGATAACCACTACCCTACACAAACAGGCACACTTGCTGGCTTGCTTCATGTGGCTATGCTTTGTACTGGAACCACCACACTATGGAAACAGACACACCTGCTTGCTTTATGTGGCTATGCATTGGACTGGGATGCAAGGATGAGGGCCAATGTTCATGATGCTCAAAGCTGAGCCTTCCGGAACACAATCTCTTCCCTTGGAAGAAAGGAACTGGGATCACTTTCATTCCAAGAGGTGATTTCAGAACTGGACCCGAAATTACCATGGAGAAGCACTGTGCATTTAATGTTCCTACGAGCACTGCTGCTCCAGCACAGAAAAGCAGTTGCAAAGAAATCTCGCATACCTTCATGATGCTGAACCGTCTCGACGCAGGTATAAAGCATGTATTGCATTGCAACATGACATCTTACAAGAGTGAAAAGCAGAAATACTCCTGTTTAAAACACAGACTGAACCTATAAAGGTAGGGGTTTGCCTGGGATTTGAACCGAGGTCCTCTCACACCCGAAGCAAGAATCATACCCCTATACCAACTAGACTGCCGCTGCATAGTCATTTGAAACATCTTCTGAAGCGTCTTTCAGAAAAGCAGGGCCACTTGGAGGCTCTCTCTCTAAGCGTGCCATAGCAATTGATGTTTTCTGTCAAGGATTTTTTGTTTGTCTCTAGCAAGGCAAGAGGTAGTCAAAATGCCCTGTGCCAGTGAGCTGAACTAGGGCACTGATGTGAAAAGCAGACCCTTTCTGGTAGTTGTAACCCGCTGCAAGTCATGGACCCTTGCACCTTAGACTTCCCAACCAGAAGCACTGAAGGGCCTGCTAGCTCTTGAGCCAGAGGAGCATGCCTCTTGGATTCAAGCACACTTGCTCGATCAGCGCTCGATGAGGCGAGATTCATATTAGTGGCTCATAGGCCTGAAACACTCACCTGGGAGACGCAGGGTGGCTGATTTCCCAGAATGGCCCTTGATGGGGAAATCACCTCCTTTCCCCCGCCTCATTTCAGAATTGTTTGCTAGTCGCAAGACAGTGTTCAGGGGTTCATGGGTACTGCCTACTCCCAGCTGCCTCTCTGTCTTCTTCATGTAAATTGCAAGTCACGAGGAGGCACCATTGCCAATATGCTCCGCCCACCTAACCAAGAAACCCAGTTTGAGCTTGTCTGCCTGTGTTGTTGCAGGGGCAGTGTCTTCTTTGCCCAAAAGGTGGCAGGAGAGCCTCACTTCAAACGATAGAATCAACTGCTTAAGTAGAAACCAGCATGGTAGTTACTGTCATAAAGTGCAGCTCTAACAGAAGGTGTGCCGGAGACGCCCCTTCCAGTAATACACGGAATTTTGATTGAGGGCCCAGCCGATGGGTTGGTGGATTTCTCCTCACATAACACAGCAGATTCCAAAGATAGTGGTGTGAGGAGCTGGCTCTGCAAGCAGAGCAAGATTTAAGGGAAGAAAATACACCTGTCAGAAGTGGGATTTGAACCCACGCCTCCATGAAGATACCAGAAGGCTCAGCTTCACTGAAGATCAAGCTCTCTTGAGTCTGGCGCCTAAGACCACTCGGCTATCCTGACAGCCAAGACAGGGTGCAGGTCAGACTCTTCAGTCTGCACTTGTTGATGCTGCCGCTTGCAATGTTCCTATCAAAGTCACAGCTTTAAAGGCCCCACAATATAACATGGCCAAGAAAAAAAAAAAAAAAACAGAACAAGAAACAATGCACATGCACGACCACCGAGGGATGCAGATAACTTTTTAGCGTCCTGCAATAGTAAAGCACGTTTTACACAGGTCACAAGTTTTTAAAGGTCATTTCTGTCTAAGTGTGCATTGAGAGAGACTGAGGTTTTAGGGAGCAAACACAAAAGCTGCTGCTGCCAAGTGTTTCTGCCCGGTCTCGAACCGGGGACCTTTCGCGTGTGAGGCGAAACAAGCTTGCTGGCTTGACTGAAGGAGCACAGTTCCCCTCATATGTTTGCACGATTTCCTCTATACTTGATCAGCAGTTGCTCGGAATGCGAGGGGTAAGTGTGAAAATTGCAGCGGTGTCAGCCAGCATGCATACACTCAGACGTCCTGAAAAATCCCACAGCTGCGGGCAGAGACAGACAAATATTTGATGCCTAAATGCCAGGAACGAGAGCCTGTGAAATCATCACACAGGGCGCACTGAGAGCAAGCAGGAAGGAAGCCAAGGCATTGTAATCCATTTTTCGCCTGAGGCAAAAAATATGTTTTGCGCAACAATGCTTCGAGTGGAATAAGAAATGTTGAGGGGGTGTGTATTTTGAGCAGGATTTGATTGTTTTCCGCTAAAACGGGCTCGTCCGGGATTTGAACCCTGGACCTCTCGCACCCTAAGCGAGAATCATACCGCTAGACCAACGAGCCTGGGCACAAAAATTCAACGGCTCCGACCCTGCTCGGAGGGTTGGTGGCAGAGAGTGGGAGACTACATCCCAAAGCAAGAAACTGCACATGGTGCTCTCTTCTGCAGTACGACTAGAGTCAATTGCATGGTCTTCATCGAACATGACATAAAAAGCCTCTATCCTTTAGACATTTTGGCCCAGATTTACAAGAAAATGACTGAGCGCGACGCTGTGCCAAATTTGCAAGCCCCACGCGCCGTCATTTTCAAAATGCAGGGAAGCGCCGTATTTAGTAGAATACAGCGCACCCCTGTGCTTCCCCCTGCGCCAGCTCTAAATTAGCTGCTGAGCGCCAACGCAGCCGTTCTTGCACCATGGTACAAGGATGACTGCATTGAGGGGGAAATTGTTTTTGTGCAGGAAGGGACACCTTCCTGCCCAAAAAAAAAATCTTCAATGGTGATTTGCTCTTACTTCTATGTGTGCTGCAGAATGCATCACACATAGAAAGAGCAAAAACAAGGAGAAATGAAAACATTTCTCCTCAGTGCGCCACTCTAACGACACCCCTGGGATGGCGTTGGATTTTGGCGCTGACGCAGATTTACGCCAATTCCTAAATCTGGAGCAGCATCAAAATGCTATGGTGTTGCTGTGGCACACTCCCAGCAACACCCATTGCACGCCCCTTCCAGGGAACGAGCTGCGTGCTAAGGGGCCGTATTTACAAGGTGGTGTTAAGCCACAAAAAGTGGCTGAACGCCATCTTGTAAAGAACGCGCAGTGCATAGTGCCCCGGGGCGTCACTAAAAGTGATGCTCCGGTGGCGATAGGGCCTTGTAAGTCTGGCACATTATTTGCTCAAGGTGTGTGTTCTTGGTGAGGGCAGGAAAGCTATTTTCGCTCTCGTACCTTCCTTCCTTCGATGGCTTGAATCCTGTAGGCTCAGGTTTCATTGCAAAGGTCAAACAGTGAGCAACTGACTGCCGAAAGCTGGCGCAACTCCTCTTGGTGAGCTGTGACAGATGCCCCAGGAGCGTAGTACCTCACTATGGTGAGGGATAGACACAGTCTCTTTTATCTCAGCTTGCCTGTCAGGTGAGGCAGGAAATGCAAATACTGTGAAAAAGCCCAGCGACTCGAACGAGGGACCTTTCGCATGTGAGGTGCGCATGATAACCACTACCCTACACAAACAGGCACACTTGCTGGCTTGCTTCATGTGGCTATGCATTGTACTGGAACCACCACACTATGGAAACAGACACACCTGCTTGCTTTATGTGGCTATGCATTGGACTGGGATGCAAGGATGAGGGCCAATGTTCATGATGCTCAAAGCTGAGCCTTCCGGAACACAATCTCTTCCCTTGGAAGAAAGGAACTGGGATCACTTTCATTCCAAGAGGTGATTTCAGAACTGGACCCGAAATTACCATGGAGAAGCACTGTGCATTTAATGTTCCTACGAGCACTGCTGCTCCCGCACAGAAAAGCAGTTGCAAAGAAATCTCGCATACCTTCATGATGCTGAACCGTCTCGACGCAGGTATAAAGCATGTATTGCATTGCAACATGACATCTTACAAGAGTGAAAAGCAGAAATACTCCTGTTTAAAACACAGACTGAACCTATAAAGGTAGGGGTTTGCCTGGGATTTGAACCGAGGTCCTCTCACACCCGAAGCGAGAATCATACCCCTATACCAACTAGACTGCCGCTGCATAGTCATTTGAAACATCTTCTGAAGCGTCTTTCAGAAAAGCAGGGCCATTTGGAAGCTCTCTCTCTAAGCGTGCCATAGCAATTGATGTTTTCTGTCAAGGATTTTTTGTTTGTCTCTAGCAAGGCAAGAGCTAGTCAAAATGCCCTGTGCCAGTGAGCTGAACTAGGGCACTGATGTGAAAAGCAGACCCTTTCTGGTAGTTGTAACCCGCTGCAAGTCATGGACCCTTGCACCTTAGACTTCCCAACCAGAAGCACTGAAGGACCTGCTAGCTCTTGAGCCAGAGGAGCATGCCTTTTGGATTCAAGCACACTTGCTCGATCAGCGCTCGATCAGGCGAGATTTATATTAGTGGCTCATAGGCCTGAAACACTCACCTGGGAGACGCAGGGTGGCTGATTTCCCGGAATGGCCCTTGATGGGGAAATCACCTCCTTTCCCCCGCCTCATTTCAGAATTGTTTGCTAGTCGCAAGACAGTGTTCAGGGGTTCATGGGTACTGCCTACTCCCAGCTGCCTCTCTGTCTTCTTCATGTAAATTGCAAGTCACGAGGAGGCACCATTGCCAATATGCTCCGCCCACCTAACCAAGAAACCCAGTTTGAGCTTGTCTGCCTGTGTTGTTGCAGGGGCAGTGTCTTCTTTGCCCAAAAGGTGGCAGGAGAGCCTCACTTCAAACGATAGAATCAACTGCTTAAGTAGAAACCAGCATGGTAGTTACTGTCATAAAGTGCAGCTCTAACAGAAGGTGTGCCTGAGACGCCCCTTCCAGTAATACACGGAATTTTGATTGAGGGCCCAGCCGATGGGTTGGTGGATTTCTCCTCACATGCCACAGCAGTTTCCAAAGATAGTGGTGTGAGGAGCTGGCTCTGCAAGCAGAGCAAGATTTAAGGGAAGGAAATACACCTGTCAGAAGTGGGATTTGAACCCACGCCTCCATGAAGAGACCAGAAGGCTCAGCTTCACTGAAGATCAAGCTCTCTTGAGTCTGGCACCTTAGAGCACTCGGCCATCCTGACAGCCAAAACAGTGTGCAGGTCGGACTCTTCAGTCTGCACTTGTTGATGCTGCAGCTTGCAATGTTCCTATCAAAGTCACAGCTTTAAAGGCCCCACAATATAACATGGCCAAGAAAAAAAAAAAAAACTGAACAAGAAACAATGCACATGCACGACCACCGAGGGATGCAGATAACTTTTAGCGTCCTGCAATAGTAAACCACGTTTTACACAGGTCACAAGTTTTTAAAGGTCATTTCTGTCTAAGTGTGCATTGAGAGAGTCTGAGGTTTTAGGGAGCAAACACAAAAGCTGCTGCTGCCAAGTGTTTCTGCCCGGTCTCGAACCTGGGACCTTTCGCGTGTGAGTCAAACGTGATAACCACTACACTACAAAAACAAGCTTGCTGGCTTGACTGAAGGAGCACAGTTCCCCTCATATGTTTGCACGATTTCCTCTATACTTGATCAGCAGTTGCTCGGAATGCGAGGGGTAAGTGTGAAAATTGCAGCGGTGTCAGCCAGCATGCATACACTCAGACGTCCTGAAAAATCCCACAGCTGCGGGCAGAGACAGACAAATATTTGATGCCTAAATGCCAGGAACGAGAGCCTGTGAAATCATCACACAGGGCGCACTGAGAGCAAGCAGGAAGGAAGCCAAGGCATTGTAATCCATTTTTCGCCTGAGGCAAAAAATATGTTTTGTGCAACAATGCTTCGAGTGGAATAAGAAATGTTGAGGGGATGTGTATTTTGAGCAGGATTTGATTTTTTTCCGCTAAAATGGGCTCGTCCGGGATTTGAACCCTGGACCTCTCGTACCCTAAGCGAGAATCATACCCCTAGACCAACGAGCCTGGGCACAAAAGTTCAACGGCTCCAACCCTGCTCGGAGGGTTGGTGACAGAGAGTGGGAGACTACATCCCAAAGCAAGAAACTGCACATGGTGCTCTCTTCTGCAGTACGACTAGAGTCATTTGCATGGTCTTCATCGAACATGACATAAAAAGCCTCTATCCTTTAGACATTTTGGCCCAGATTTACAAGAAAATGACTGAGCGCGACGCTGTGCCAAATTTGCAAGCCCCATGCGCCTTCATTTTCAAAATGCAGGGAAGCGCCGTATTTAGTAGAATACAGCGCACCCCTGTGCTTCCCCCAGCGCCAGCTCTAAATTAGCTGCTGAGCGCCAACGCAGCCGTTCTTGCACCATGGTACAAGGATGACTGCGTTGAGGGGGAAATTGTTTTTGTGCAGGAAGGGACACCTTCCTGGCCAAAAAAAAAATCTTCAATGGTGATTTGCTCTTACTTCTATGTGTGCTGCAGAATGCATCACACATAGAAAGAGCAAAAACAAGGAGAAATGAAAACATTTCTCTTCAGTGCGCCACTCTAACGACACCCCTGGGATGGCGTTGGATTTTGGCGCTGACGCAGATTTACGACAACTCCTAAATCTGCAGCAGCATCAAAATGCTATGGTGTTGCTGTGGCACACTCCCAGCAACACCCATTGCACGCCCCTTCCAGGGAACGCGCTGCGTGCTAAGGGGCCGTATTTACAAGGTGGTGTTAAGCCTCAAAAAGTGGCTGAACGCCATCTTGTAAATAACGCGCAGTGCATAGTGCCACCGGGGCGTCACTAAAAGTGATGCTCCGGTGGCGATAGGGCCTTGTAAGTCTGGCACATTATTTGCTCAAGGTGTGTGTTCTTGGTGAGGGCAGGAAAGCTATTTTCGCTCTCGTACCTTCCTTCCTTCGATGGCTTGAATCCTGTAGGCTCAGGTTTCATTGCAAAGGTCAAACAGTGAGCAACTGACTGCCGTAAGCTGGCGCAACTCCTCTTGGTGAGCTGTGACAGATGCCCCAGGAGCGTAGTACCTCACGATGGTGAGGGATAGACACAGTCTCTTTTATCTCAGCTTGCCTGTCAGGTGAGGCAGGAAATGCAAATACTGTGAAAAAGCCCAGCGACTCGAATGAGGGACCTTTCGCATGTGAGGTGCGCATGATAACCACTACACTACACAAACAGACACACTTGCTGGCTTGCTTCATGTGGCTATGCATTGTACTGGAACCACCACAATATGGAAACAGACACACCTGCTTGCTTTATGTGGCTATGCATTGGACTGGGATGCAAGGATGAGGGCCAATGTTCATGACGCTCAAAGCTGAGCCTTCCGGAACACAATCTCTTCCCTTG
Source organism: Pleurodeles waltl (assembly GCF_031143425.1). Classification (NCBI taxonomy): domain Eukaryota; kingdom Metazoa; phylum Chordata; class Amphibia; order Caudata; family Salamandridae; genus Pleurodeles; species Pleurodeles waltl. The sequence continues at coordinate 1,609,303 of NW_027150403.1, read as the reverse complement.
GAAGAAAGGAACTGGGATCACTTTCATTCCAAGAGGTGATTTCAGAACTGGACCCGAAATTACCATGGAGAAGCACTGTGCATTTAATGTTCCTACGAGCACTGCTGCTCCAGCACAGAAAAGCAGTTGCAAAGAAATCTCGCATACCTTCATGATGCTGAACCGTCTCTACGCCAGTATAAAGCATGTATTGCATTGCAACATGACATCTTACAAGAGTGAAAAGCAGAAATAATCCTGTTTAAAACACAGACTGAACCTATAAAGGTAGGGGTTTGTCTGGGATTTGAACCGAGGTCCTCTCACACCCGAAGCGAGTATCATACCCCTATACCAACTAGACTGCAGCTGCATAGTCATTTGAAACATCTTCTGAAGCGTCTTTCAGAAAAGCAGGGCCATTTGGAGGCTCTCTCTCTAAGCGTGCCATAGCAATTGATGTTTTCTGTCAAGGATTTTTTGTTTGTCTCTAGCAAGGCAAGAGGTAGTCAAAATGCCCTGTGCCAGTGAGCTGAACTAGGGCACTGATGTGAAAAGCAGACCCTTTCTGGTAGTTGTAACCCGCTGCAAGTCATGGACCCTTGCTCCTTAGACTTCCCAACCAGAAGCACTGAAGGGCCTGCTAGCTCTTGAGCCAGAGGAGCATGCCTCTTGGATTCAAGCACACTTGCTCGATCAGCGCTCGATCAGGCGAGATCAGGCGAGATTTATATTAGTGGCTCATAGGCCTGAAACACTCACCTGGGAGACGCAGGGTGGCTGATTTCCCGGAATGGCCCTTGATGGGGAAATCACCTCCTTTCCCCCGCCTCATTTCAGAATTGTGTGCTAGTCGCAAGACAGTGTTCAGGGGTTCATGGGTACTGCCTACTCCCTGCTGCCTCTCTGTCTTCTTCATGTAAATTGCAAGTCACGAGGAGGCACCATTGCCAATATGCTCCGCCCACCTAACCAAGAAACCCAGTTTGAGCTTGTCTGCCTGTGTTGTTGCAGGGGCAGTGTCTTCTTTGCCCAAAAGGTGGCAGGAGTGCCTCACTTCAAACGATAGAATCAACTGCTTAAGTAGAAACCAGCATGGTAGTTACTGTCATAAAGTGCAGCTCTAACAGAAGGTGTGCCTGAGACGCCCCTTCCAGTAATACACAGAATTTTGATTGAGGGCCCAGCCGATGGGTTGGTGGATTTCTCCTCACATGCCACAGCAGCTTCCAAAGATAGTGGTGTGAGGAGCTGGCTCTGCAAGCAGAGCAATATTTAAGGGAAGAAAATACACCTGTCAGAAGTGGGATTTGATCCCACGCCTCCATGAAGAGACCAGAAGCCTCAGCTTAACTGAAGATCAAGCTCTCTTGAGTCTGGCGCATGAGACCACTCGGCCATCCTGACAGCCAAAACAGTGTGAAGGCCTGACTCTTCAGTCTGCACTTGTTGATGCTGCCACTTGCAATGTTCCTATCAAAGTCACAGCTTTAAAGGCCCCACAATATAACATGGCCAAGAAAAAAAAAAAAAAACAGAACAAGAAACAATGCACATGCACGACAACCGAGGGATGCAGATAACTTTTTATCGTCCTGCAATAGTAAAGCACGTTTTACACAGGTCTCAAGTTATTAAAGGTCATTTCTGTCTAAGTGTGCATTGAGAGAGACTGAGGTTTTAGGGAGCAAACACAAAAGCTGCTGCTGCCAAGTGTTTCTGCCCGGTCTCGAACCGGGGACTTTTCGCGTGTGAGGCAAACGTGATAACCACTACACTTCAGAAACAAGCTTGCTGGCTTGACTGAAGGAGCACGGTTCCCCTCATATGTTTGCACGATTTCCTCTATACTTGATCAGCAGTTGCTCAGAATGCGAGGGGTAAGTGTGAAAATTGCAGCGGTGTCAGCCAGCATGCATACACTCAGACGTCCTGAAAAATCCCACAGCTGCGGGCAGAGACAGACAAATATCTGATGCCTAAATGCCAGGAACGAGAGCCTATGAAATCATCACACAGGGCGCACTGAGAGCAAGCAGGAAGGAAGCCAAGGCATTGTAATCCATTTTTCGCCTGAGGCAAAAAATATGTTTTGCGCAACAGTGCTTCGAGTGGAATGAGAAATGTTGAGGGGTTGTGTATTTTGAGCAGGATTTGATTTTTTTCCGCTAAAATGGGCTTGTCCGGGATTTGAACCCGGGACCTCTCGCACTCTAAGCGAGAATCATACCCCTAGACCAACGAGCCTGGGCACAGAAGTGCAACGACTCCGACCCTGCTCGGAGGGTTGGTGACAGAGAGTGGGAGACTAAATCCCAAAGCAAGAAACTGCACATGGTGCTCTCTTCTGCAGTACGACTAGAGTCATTTGCATGGTCTTCATCGAACATGACATAAAAAGCCTCTATCCTTTAGACATTTTGGCCCAGATTTACAAGAAAATGACTGAGCGCGACGCTGTGCCAAATTTGCAAGCCCCACGCGCCGTCATTTTCAAAATGCAGGTAAGCGCCGTATTTAGTAGAATACAGCGCACCCCTGTGCTTCCCCCTGCGCCAGCTCTAAATTAGCTGCTGAGCGCCAACGCAGCCGTTCTTGCACCATGGTACAAGGATGACTGCGTTGAGGGGGAAATGTTTTTTGTGCAGGAAAGGACACCTTCCTGCCCTAAAAAAAAATCTTCAATGGTGATTTGCTCTTACTTCTACGTGTGCTGCAGAATGTATCACACATAGAGAGAGCAAAAACAAGGAGAAATGAAAACATTTCTCCTCAGTGCGCCACTCTAACGACACCCCTGGGATGGCGTTGGATTTTGGCGCTGACGCAGATTTACGACAACTCCTAAATCTGGAGCAGCATCAAAATGCTATGGTGTTGCTGTGGCACACTCCCAGCAACACCCATTGCACGCCCCTTCCGGGGAACGCGCTGCGTGCTAAGGGGCCGTATTTACAAGGTGTTGTTAAGCCACAAAAAGTGGCTGAACGCCATCTTGTAAATACCGCGCAGTGCATCGTGCCACCGGGGCGTCACTAAAAGTGATGCTCGGTGGCGATAGGGCCTTGCAAGTCTGGCACTTTATTTGCTCAAGGTGTGTGTTCTTGGTGAGGGCAGGAAAGCTATTTTCGCTCTCGTACCTTCCTTCCTTGGCTGGCTTGAATGCTGTAGGCTCAGGCTTCATTGCAAAGGTCAAACAGTGAGCAACTGACTGCCGTAAGCTGGTGCAACTCCTCTTTGTGAGCTCTGACAGATTCCCCAGGAGTGTAGTACCTCACGAAGGTGAGGGATAGACACAGTCTCTTTTATCTCAGCTTGCCTGTCAGGTGAGGCAGGAAATGTAAATACTGTGAAAAAGCCCAGCGACTCGAACCAGGGACCTTTCGCATGTGAGGTGCGCATGATAACCACTACACTACACAAACAGACACATTTGCCGGCTTGCTTCATGTGGCTATGCATTGTACTGGAACCACCACACTATGGAAACAGACACACCTGCTTGCTTTATGTGGCTATGCATTGGACTGGGATGCAAGGATGAGGGCCAATGTTCATGACGCTCAAAGCTGAGCCTTCCGGAACACGATCTCTTCCCTTGGAAGAAAGGAACTGGGATCACTTTCATTCCAAGAGGTGATTTCAGAACTGGACCCGAAATTACCATGGAGAAGCACTGTGCATTTAATGTTCCTACGAGCACTGCTGCTCCAGCACAGAAAAGCAGTTGCAAAGAAATCTCGCATACCTTCATGATGCTGAACCGTCTCAACGCCAGTATAAAGCATGTATTGCATTGCAACATGACATCTTACAAGAGTGAAAAGCATAAATACTCCTGTTTAAAACACAGACTGAACCTATAAAGGTAGGGGTTTGTCTGGGATTTGAACCAAGGTCCTCTCACACCCGAAGCGAGAATCATACCCCTATACTAACTAAACTGCAGCTGTATAGGCATTTGAAACATCTTCTGAAGCGTCTTTCAGAAAAGCAGGGCCATTTGGAGGCTCTCTCTCTAAGCGTGCCATAGCAATTGATGTTTTCTGTCAAGGATTTTTTGTTTGTCTCTAGCAAGGCAAGAGGTAGTCAAAAAGCCCTGAGCCAGTGAGCTGAACTAGGGCACTGATGTGAAAAGCAGACCCTTTCTGGTAGTTGTAATCCGCTGCAAGTCATGGACCCTTGCACCTTAGACTTCCCAACCAGTAGCACTGAAGGGCCTGCTAGCTCTTGAGCCAGAGGAGCATGCCTCTTGGATTCAAGCACACTTGCTCGATCAGCGCTCGATCAGGCGAGATTTATATTAGTGGCTCATAGGCCTGAAACACTCACCTGGGAGACGCAGGGTGGCTGATTTCCCGGAATGGCCCTTGATGGGGAAATCCCCTCCTTTCCCCGGCCTCATTTCAGAATTGTGTGCTAGTCGCAAGACAGTGTTCAGGGGTTCATGGGTACTGCCTACTCCCAGCTGCCTCTCTGTCTTCTTCATGTAAATTGCAAGTCACAAGGAGGCACCATTGCCAATATGCTTCGCCCACCTAACCAAGAAACCCAGTATGAGCTTGTCTTCCTGTGTTGTTGCAGGGGCAGTGTCTTCTTTGCCCAAAAGGTGGCAGGAGTGCCTCACTTCAAACGATAGAATCAACTGCTTAAGTAGAAACCAGCATGGTAGTTACTGTCATAAAGTGCAGCTCTAACAGAAGGTGTGCCTGAGACGCCCCTTCCAGTAATACACGGAATTTTGATTGAGGGCCCAGCCGATGGGTTGGTGGATTTCTCCTCACATGCCACAGCAGCTTCCAAAGATAGTGGTGTGAGGAGCTGGCTCTGCAAGCAGAGCAAGATTTAAGGGAAGAAAATACACCTGTCAGAAGTGGGATTTGAACCCATGTCTCCATGAAGAGACCAGAAAGTTCAGCTTCACTGAAGATCAAGCTCTCTTGAGTCTGGCACCTTAGACCACTCGGCCATACTGACAGCCAAAACACTGTGCAGGCCTGACTCTTCAGTCTGCACTTGTTGATGCTGCCGCTTGCAATGTTCCTATCAAAGTCACAGCTTTAAAGGCCCCACAATATAACATGGCCAAGAAAAAAAAAAAAAAACAGAACAAGAAACAATGCACATGCACGACAACCGAGGGATGCAGATAACTTTTTATCGTCCTGCAATAGTAAAGCACGTTTTACACAGGTCACAAGTTTTTAAAGGTCATTTCTGTCTAAGTGTGCATTGAGAGAGACTGAGGTTTTAGGGAGCAAACACAAAAGCTGCTGCTGCCAAGTGTTTCTGCCCAGTCTCGCACTGGGGACCTTTCGCGTGTGAGGCGAACGTGATAACCACTACACTACAGAAACAAGCTTGCGGGCTTGACTGAAGGAGCACAGTTCCCCTCATATGTTTGCACGATTTCCTCTATACTTGATCAGCAGTTGCTCGGAATGCAAGGGGTAAGTGTGAAAATTGCAGCGGTGTCAGCCAGCATGCATACACTCAGACGTCCTGAAAAATCCCACAGCTGCGGGCAGAGACAGACAAATTTCTGATGCCTAAATGCCAGGAACGAGAGCCTATGAAATCATCACACAGGGCGCACTGAGAGCAAGCAGGAAGGAAGCCAAGGCATTGTAATCCATTTTTCGCCTGAGGCAAAAAAATTGTTTTGCGCAACAATGCTTCGAGTGGAATGAGAAATGTTGATGGGTTGAGTATTTTGAGCAGGATTTGATTGTTTCCGCTAAAATGGGCTTGTCCGGGATTTGAACCCGGGACCTCTCACACCCTAAGCGAGAATCATACCCCTAAACCAACAAGCCTGAGCACAGAAGTGCAACCGCTCCGACCCTGCTCGGAGGGTTGGTGACAGAGAGTGGGAGACTACATCCCAAAGCAAGAAACTGCACATGGTGCTCTCTTCTGCAGTACGACTAGAGTCATTTGCATGGTCTTCATCGAACATGACATAAAAAGCCTCTATCCTTTAGACATTTTGGCCCAGATTTACAAGAAAATGACTGAGCGCGACGCTGTGCCAAATTTGCAAGCCCCACGCGCCGTCATTTTCAAAATGCAGGGAAGCGCTGTATTTAGTAGAATACAGTGCACCCCTGTGCTTCCCCCTGCGCCAGCTGTAAATTAGCTGCTGAGCGCCAACGCAGCCGTTCTTGCACCATGGTACAAGTATGACTGCGTTGAGGGGGAAATTGTTTTTGTGCAGGAAGGGACACCTTCCTGCCCAAAAAAAAAAATCTTCACTGGTGATTTGCTCTTACTTCTATGTGTGCTGCAGAATGCATCACACATAGAAAGATCAAAAACAAGGAGAAATGAAAACATTTCCCCTCAGTGCGCCACTCTAACGACACCCCTGGGATGGCGTTTGATTTTAGCGCTGACGCAGATTTACGACAACTCCTAAATCTGGAGCAGCATCAAAATGCTATGGTGTTGCTGTGGCACACTCCCAGCAACACCCATTGCACGCCCCTTCCAGGGAACGCGCTGCAAGCTAAGGGGCCGTATTTACAAGGTGGTGTTAAGCCACAAAAAGTGGCTGAACGCCATCTTGTAAATACCGCGCAGTGCATAGTGCCACGGGGGCGTCACTAAAAGTGATGCTCCGGTGGCGATAGGGCCTTGTAAGTCTGGCACTTTATTTGCTCAAGGTGTGTGTTCTTGGTGAGGGCAGGAAAGCTATTTTCGCTCTCGTGCCTTCCTTGCTTGGCTGGCTTGAATGCTGTAGGCTCAGGCTTCATTGCAAAGGTCAAACAGTGAGCAACTGACTGCTGTAAGCTGGCGCAACTCCTCTTGGTGAGCTGTGACAGATGCCCCAGGAGCGTAGTACCTCACGATGGTGAGGGATAGACACAGTCTCTTTTATCTCAGCTTGCCTGTCAGGTGAGGCAGGAAATGCAAATACTGTGAAAAAGCCCAGCGACTCGAACCAGGGACCTTTCGCATGTGAGGTGCGCATGATAAACACTACACTACACAAACAGACACACTTGCCGGCTTGCTTCATGTGGCTATGCATTGTACTGGAACCACCACACTATGGAAACAGACACACCTGCTTGCTTTATGTGGCTATGCATTGGACTGGGATGCAAGGATGAGGGCCAATGTTCATGACGCTCAAAGCTGAGCCTTCCGGAACACGATCTCTTCCCTTGGAAGAAAGGAACTGGGATCACTTTCATTCCAAGAGGTGATTTCAGAACTGGACCCGAAATTACCATGGAGAAGCACTGTGCATTTAATGTTCCTACGAGCACTGCTGCTCCAGCACAGAAAAGCAGTTGCAAAGAAATCTCGCATACCTTCATGATGCTGAACCGTCTCGACGCCAGTATAAAGCATGTATTGCATTGCAACATGACATCTTAGAAGAGTGAAAGGCAGAAATACTCCTGTTTAAAACACAGACTGAACCTATAAAGGTTGGGGTTTGTCTGGGATTTGAATGGAGGTCCTCTCACACCCAAAGCGAGAATCATACCCCTATACCAACTAGACTGCCGCTGCATAGTCATTTGAAACATCTTCTGAAGCGTCTTTCAGAAAAGCAGGGCCATTTGGAGGCTCTCTCTCTAAGCATGCAATAGCAATTGATGTTTTCTGTCAAGGATTTTTTGTTTGTCTCTAGCAAGGCAAGAGGTAGTCAAAATGCCCTGTGCCAGTGAGCTGAACTAGGGCACTGATGTGAAAAGCAGACCCTTTCTGGTAGTTGTATCCCGCTGAAAGTCATGGACCCTTGCACCTTAGACTTCCCAACCAGAAGCACTGAAGGGCCTGCTAGCTCTTGAGCCAGAGGGGCATGCCTCTTGGATTCAAGCACACTTGCTCGATCAGGCGAGATCAGGCGAGATTTATATTAGTGGCTCATAGGCCTGAAACACTCACCTGGGAGACGCAGGGTGGCTGATTTCCCGGAATGGCCCTTGATGGGGAAATCACCTCCTTTCCCCCGCCTCATTTCAGAATTGTGTGCTAGTCGCAAGACAGTGTTCAGGGGTTCATGGGTACTGCCTACTCCCAGCTGCCTCTCTGTCTTCTTCATGTAAATTGCAAGTCACGAGGAGGCACCATTGCCAATATGCTCTGCCCACCTAACCAGGAAACCCAGTTTGAGCTTGTCTGCCTGTGTTGTTGCAGGGGCAGTGTCTTCTTTGCCCAAAAGGTGGCAGGAGTGCCTCACTTCAAACGAGAGAATCAACTGCTTAAGTAGAAACCAGCATGGTAGTTACTGTCATAAAGTGCAGCTCTAACAGAAGGTGTGCCTGAGACGCCCCTTCCAGTAATACATGGAATTTTGATTGAGGGCCCAGCCGATGGGTTGGTGGATTTCTCCTCACATGCCACAGCAGCTTCCAAAGATAGTGGTGTGAGGAGCTGGCTCTGCAAGCAGAGCAATATTTAAGGGAAGAAAATACACCTGTCAGAAGTGGGATTTGAACCCACACCTCCATGAAGAGACCAGAAGGCTCAGCTTCACTGAAGATCAAGCTCTCTTGAGTCTGGCACCTTAGACCACTCGGCCATCCTGACAGCCAAAACAGTGTGCAGGTCTGACTCTTCAGTCTGCACTTGTTGATGCTGCCGCTTGCAATGTTCCTATCAAAGTCACAGCTTTAAAGGCCCCACAATATAACATGGCCAAGAAAAAAAAAAAAAAACAGAACAAGAAACAATGCACATGCACGACAACTGAGGGATGCAGATAACTTTTTATCGTCCTGCAATAGTAAAGCACGTTTTACACAGGTCACAAGTTTTTAAAGGTCATTTCTGTCTAAGTGTGCATTGAGAGAGACTGAGGTTTTAGGGAGCAAACACAAAAGCTGCTGCTGCCAAGTGTTTCTGCCCGGTCTCGAACCGGGGACTTTTCGCGTGTGAGGTAAACGTGATAACCACTACACTACAGGAACAAGCTTGCTGGCTTGACTGAAGGAGCACAGTTCCCCTCATATGTTTGCACGATTTCCTCTATACTTGATCAGCAGTTGCTCGGAATGCGAGGGATAAGTGTGAAAATTGCAGCGGTGTCAGCCAGCATGCATACACTCAGACGTCCTGAAAAATCCCACAGCTGCGGGCAGAGACAGACAAATATCTGATGCCTAAATGCCAGGAACGCAAGCCTGTGAAATCATCACACAGGGTGCACTGAGAGCAAGCAGGAAGGAAGCCAAGGCATTGTAATCCATTTTTCGCCTGAGGCAAAAAATATGTTTTGCGCAACAATGCTTCGAGTGGAATGAGAAATGTTGAGGGGTTGTGTATTTTGAGCAGGATTTGATTGTTTTCCGCTAAAATGGGCTCGTCCGGGATTTGAACCCGGGACCTCTCGCACCCGAAGCGAGAATCATACCCCTAGACCAACGAGCCTGGGGACAGAAGTGCTACGGCTCCCACCCTGCTCCGAGGGTTGGTGGCAGAGAGTGGGAGACTACATCCCAAAGCAAGAAACGCCACATGGTGCTCTCTTCTGCAGTATGACTAGAGTCATTTGCATGGTCGTCATCGAACATGACATAAAAAGCCTCTATCCTTTAGACATTTTGTCCCAGATTTACAAGAAAATGACTGAGCGCGACGCTGTGCCAAATTTGCAAGCCCCACCCTCCGTCATTTTCAAAATGCAGGGAAGCGCCGTATTAAGTAGAATACAGCGCACCCCTGTGCTTCCCCCTGCGCCAGCTCTAAATTAGCTGCTGAGCGCCAACGCAGTCGTTCTTGCACCATGGTACAAGGATGACTGCGTTGAGGGGGAAATTGTTTTTGTGCAGGAAGGGACACCTTCCTGGCCGAAAGAAAAATCTTCAATGGTGATTTGCTCTTACTTCTATGTGTGCTGCAGAATGCAGCACACATAGAAAGAGGTAAAACGAGGACAAAAGAAAACATTTCTCCTCAGTGCGCCACTCTAACGATACCCGTGGGATGGCGTTGGATTTTGGCGCTGACGCAGATTTACGACAACTCCTAAATCTGGAGCAGCATCAAAATGCTATGGTGTTGCTGTGGCATACTCACAGCAACACCCATTGCACGCCCCTTCCAGGGAAAGCGCTGAATGCTAAGGTGCCGTATTTACAAGGTGGTGTTAAGCCACAAAAAGTGGCTGAACGCCATCTTGTAAATACCGCGCAGTGCATAGTGCCACCGGGGCGTCACTAAAAGTGATGCTCCATTTGCGATTGGGCCTTGTAAGTCTGGCACCTTATTTGCTCAAGGTGTGTGTTCTTGGTGAGGGCAGGAAAGCTATTTTCGCTCTCATACCTTCCTTCCTTGGCTGGCTTGAATGCGGTAGGCTCAGGCTTCAATGCAAAGGTCAAACAGTGAGCAACTGACTGACGTAAGCTGGCGCAACTCCTCTTGGTGAGCTGTGACAGATGCCCCAGGAGCGTAGTACCTCACGATGGTGAGGGATAGACACAGTCTCTTTTATCTCAGCTTGCCTGTCAGCTGAGTCAGGAAATGCAAATACTGGGAAAAAGCACAGCGACTTGCTGTTTTTGCTTGGCTTCCAACCAGGGACCTTTTGCATGTGAGGTGCGCATGATAACCACTACACTACACAAACAGACACACTTGCCGGCTTGCTTCATGTGGCTATGCATTGTACTGGAACCACCACACTATGGAAACAGACACACCTGCTTGCTTTATGTGGCTCTGTATTGGACTGGGATGCAAGGACTGAGGGCCAATGTTCATGATGCTCAAAGCTGAGCCTTCCGGAACACGATCTCTTGCCTTGGAAGAAAGGAACTGGCATCACTTTCATTCCAAGAGGTGATTTCAGAACTGGACCCGAAATTACCATGGAGAAGCACTGTGCATTTAATGTTCCTATGAGCACTGCTGCTCCAGCACAGAAAAGCAGTTGCAAAGAAATCTGGCATACCTTCATGATGCTGAACCGTCTCAACGCAGGTATAAAGCATATATTGCATTGCAACATGACATCTTACAAGAGTGAAAAGCAGAAATACTCCTGTTTAAAACACAGACTGAACCTATAAAGGTAAGGGTTTGTCTGGGATTTGAACCAAGGTCCTCTCACACCCGAAGCCAGAATCATACCCCTATACCAACTAGACTGCTGCTGCAGAGGCATTTGAAACATCTTCTGAAGCGTCTTTCAGAAAAGCAGGGCCATTTGGAGGCTCTCTCTCTAAGCGTGCCATAGCAATTGATGTTTTCTGTCAAGGATTTTTTGTTTGTCTCTAGCAAGGAAAGAGGTAGTCAAGATGCCCTGTGCCAGTGAGCTGAACTAGGGCACTGATGTGAAAAGCAGACCCTTTCTGGTAGTTGTAACCCTCTGCAAGTCCTGGACCCTTGCACCTTAGACTTCCAGACCAGAAGCACTGAAGGGCCTGCTAGCTCTTGAGCCAGAGAAGCATGCCTCTTGGATTCAAGCACACTCACTCGCTCAATCAGGCTCGATCAGGCGAGATTTATAGTAGTGGCTCATAGGCCTGAAACACTCACCTGGGAGACGCGGGGTGGCTGATTTCCCGGAATGGTCCTTGATGGGGAAATCACCTAATTTCCCCCGCCTCATTTCAGAATTGTGTGCAAGTCGCAAGACAATGTTCAGGGGTTCATGGGTACTGACTACTCCCAGCTGCCTCTCTGTCTTCTTCATGTAAATTGCAAGTCACGAGGAGGCACCATTGCCAATATGCTCCGCCCACCTAACCAAGAAACCCAGTTTGAGCTTGTCTGCCTGTGTTGTTGCAGGGGCAGTGTCTTCTTTGCCCAAAAGGTGGCAGGAGAGACTCACTTCAAACGATAGAACGAACTGCTTTAGTAGAAACCAGCATGGTAGTTACTGTCATAAAGTGCAGCTCTAACAGAAGGTGTGCCTGAGATGCCCCTTCCAGTAATACACAGAATTTTGATTGAGGGCCCAGCCGATGGGTTGGTGGATTTCTCCTCACATGCCACAGCAGCTTCCAAAGATAGTGGTGTGAGGAGCTGGCTGTGCAAGCAGAGCAAGACTTAAGGGAAGAAAACACACCTGTTAGGAGTGGGATTTGAACCCACACCTCCATGAAGAGACCAGAAGGCTCAGTTTCACTGAAGATCAAGCTCTCTTGAGTCTGGCACCTTAGACCACTCGGCCATCCTGACAGCCAAAACATCATGCAGGTCTGACTCTTCAGTATGCACTTGTTGATGCTGCCGCTTGCAATGTTCCTATCAAAGTCACAGCTTTAAAGGCCCCACAATATAACATGGCCAAGAAAAAAAAAAAAACAGAACAAGAAACAAGGCACATGCACGACCACCGAGGGATGCAGATAACTTTTTATCGTCCTGCAATAGTAAAGCACATTTTACACAGGTCACTAGTTTTTAAAGGTCATTTCTGTCTAAGTGTGCATTGAGAGAGACTGAGGTTTTAGTGAGCAAACACAAAAGCTACTGCTGCCCAGTGTCGAACCGGGGACCTTTTGCGTGTGAGGCAAATGTGATAACCACTACACTACAGAAACAAGCTTGCTGGCTTGACTGAAGGAGCACAGTTCCCCTCATATGTTTGCCCGATTTCCTCTATACTTGATCAGCAGTTGCTCAGAATGCGAGGGGTAAGTGTGAAAAATGCAGCGGTGTCAGCCAGCATGCATACACTCAGACGTCCTGAAAAGTCACAGCTGCGGGCAGAGACAGACAAATATCTGATGCCTAAATGCCAAGAACGCAAGCCTGTGAAATCATCACACAGGGCGGACTGAGAGCAAGCAGGAAGGAAGCCAAGACATTGTAATCCATTTTTCGCCTGAGGCAAAAAATATGTTTTGCGCAACAATGCTTCGAGTGGAATGAGAAATGTTGAGGGGTTGTGTATTTTGAGCAGGATTTTATTGTTTTCCGCTGAAATAGGCTAGTCCGGGATTTGAACCCGGGACCTCTCGCACCCGAAGCGAGAATCATACCCCTAGACCAACGAGCCTGGGAACAGAAGCTGTACGGCTTCCACCCTGCTCCGAGGGTTGGTGGCAGAGAGTGGGAGACTACATCCCAAAGCAAGAAACGCCACATGGTGCTCTCTTCTGCAGTATGACTAGAGTCATTTGCATGGTCGTCATCGAACATGACATAAAAAGCCTCTATCCTTTAGACATTTTGTCCCAGATTTACAAGAAAATGACTGAGCGCGAAGCTGTGCCAAATTTGCAAGCCCCACGCTCCGTCATTTTCAAAATGCAGGGAAGCGCTGTATTTAGTAGAATACAGCGCACCCCTGTGCTTCCCCCTGCGCCAGCTCTAAATTAGCTGCTGAGCGCCAACGCAGCCGTTCTTGCACCATGGTACAAGGATGACTGCGTTGAGGGGGAAATTGTTTTTGTGCAGGAAGGGACACCTTCCTGGCCCAAAGAAAAATCTTCAATGGTGATTTGCTCTTACTTCTATGTGTGCTGCAGAATGCAGCACACATAGAGAGAGAAAAAACGAGGAGAAATTAAAACATTTCTCCTCAGTGCGCCACTCTAACGATACCCCTGGGATGGCGTTGGATTTTGGCGCTGACGCAGATTTACGACAACTCCTAAATCTGGAGCAGCAACAAAATGCTATGGTGTTGCTGTGGCACACTCACAGCAACACCCATTGCACGCCCCTTCCAGGGAAAGCGCTGAATGCTAAGGTGCCGTATTTACAAGGTGGTATTAAGCCACAAAAAGTGGCTGAACGCCATCTTGTAAATACCGCGCAGTGCATAGTGCCACCGGGGCGTCACTAAAAGTGATGCTCCGTTGGCGATTGGGCCTTGTAAGTCTGGCACCTTATTTGCTCAAGGTGTGTGTTCTTGGTGAGGGCAGGAAAGCTATTTTCGCTCTCATACCTTCCTTCCTTGGCTGGCTTGAATGCGGTAGGCTCAGGCTTCAATGCAAAGGTCAAACAGTGAGCAACTGACTGACGCAACTCCTCTTGGTGAGCTGTGACAGATGCCCCAGGAGCGTAGTACCTCACGATGGTGAGGGATAGACACAGTCTCTTTTATCTCAGCTTGCCTGTCAGCTGAGTCAGGAAATGCAAATACTGGGAAAAAGCCCAGCGACTTGCTGTTTTTGCTTGGCTTTGAACCAGGGAGCTTTTGCATGTGAGGTGCGCATAATAACCACTACACTACACAAACAGACACACTTGCCGGCTTGCTTCATGTGGCTATGCATTGTACTGGAACCACCACACTATGGAAACAGACACACCTGCTTGCTTTATGTGGCTCTGCATTGGACTGGGATGCAAGGACTAAGGGCCAATGTTCATGACGCTCAAAGCTGAGCCTCCCGGAACACGATCTCTTGCCTTGGAAGAAAGGAACTGGCATCACTTTCATTCCAAGAGGTGATTTCAGAACTGGACCCGAAATTACCATGGAGAAGCACTGTGCATTTAATGTTCCTATGAGCACTGCTGCTCCAGCACAGAAAAGCAGTTGCAAAGAAATCTGGCATACCTTCATGATGCTGAACCGTCTCAACGCAGGTATAAAGCATGTATTGCATTGCAACATGACATCTTACAAGAGTGAAAAGCAGAAATACTCCTGTTTAAAACACAGACTGAACCTATAAAGGTAAGGGTTTGTCTGGGATTTGAACCAAGGTCCTCTCACACCCGAAGCGAGAATCATACCCCTATACCAACTAGACTGCTGCTGCAGAGGCATTTGAAATATCTTCTGAAGCATCTTTCAGAAAAGCAGGGCCATTTGTAGGCTCTCTCTCTAAGCGTGCCATAGCAATTGATGTTTTCTGTCAAGGATTTTTTGTTTGTCTCTAGCAAGGAAAGAGGTAGTCAAGATGCCCTGTGCCAGTGAGCTGAACTAGGGCACTGATGTGAAAAGCACACCCTTTCTGGTAGTTGTAACCCTCTGCAAGTCCTGGACCCTTGCACCTTAGACTTCCAGACCAGAAGCACTGAAGGGCCTGCTAGCTCTTGAGCCAGAGAAACATGCCTCTTGGATTCAAGCACACTTGCTCGATCAGGCGAGATTTATAGTAGTGGCTCATAGGCCTGAAACACTCACCTGGGAGACGCAGGGTGGCTGATTTCCCGGAATGGCCCTTGATGGGGAAATCACCTCCTTTCCCCCGCCTCATTTCAGAATTGTGTGCAAGTCGCAAGACAGTGTTCAGGGATTCATGGGTACTGCCTAATCCCAGCTGCCTCTCTGTCTTCTTCATGTAAATTGCAAGTCACAAGGAGGCACCATTGCCAATATGCTCCGCCCACCTAACCAAGAAACCCAGTTTCAGCTTGTCTGCCTGTGTTGTTGCAGGGGCAGTGTCTTCTTTGCCCAAAAGGTGGCAGGAGAGACTCACTTCAAACGATAGAATCAACTGCTTAAGTAGAAACCAGCATGGTAGTTACTGTCATAAAGTGCAGCTCTAACAGAAGGTGTGCCTAAGATGCCCCTTCCAGTAATACACAGAATTTTGATTGAGGGCCCAGCCGATGGGTTGGTGGATTTCTCCTCACATGCCACAGCAGCTTCCAAAGATAGTTGTGTGAGGAGCTGGCTGTGCAAGCAGAGCAAGATTTAAGGGAAGAAAACACACCTGTTAGGAGTGGGATTTGAACCCACGCCTCCATGAAGAGACCAGAAGGCTCAGCTTCACTGAAGATCAAGCTCTCTTGAGTCTGGCACCTTAGACCACTCGGCCATCCTGACAGCCAAAATATTGTGCAGGTCTGACTCTTCAGTCTGCACTTGTTGATGCTGCCGCTTGCAATGTTCCTATCAAAGTCACAGCTTTAAAGGCCCCACAATATAAAATGGCCAAGAAAAAAAAAAAACAGAACAAGAAACAAGGCACATGCACGACCACCGAAGGATGCAGATAACTTTTTATCGTCCTGCAATAGTAAAGCACATTTTACACAGGTCACTAGTTTTTAAAGGTCATTTCTGTCTAAGTGTGCATTGAGAGAGACTGAGGTTTTAGTGAGCAAACACAAAAGCTACTGCTGCCCAGTGTCGAACCGGGGACCTTTTGCGTGTGAGGCAAATGTGATAACCACTACACTACAGAAACAAGCTTGCTGGCTTGATTGAAGGAGCACAGTTCCCCTCATATGTTTGCCCGATTTCCTCTATACTTGATCAGCAGTTGCTCAGAATGCGAGGGGTAAGTGTGAAAAATGCAGCGGTGTCAGCCAGCATGCATACACTCAGACGTCCTGAAAAGTCACAGCTGCGGGCAGAGACAGACAAATATCTGATGCCTAAATGCCAAGAATGCAAGCCTGTGAAATCATCACACAGGGCGGACTGAGAGCAAGCAGGAAGGAAGCCAAGGCATTGTAATCCATTTTTCGCCTGAGGCAAAAAATATGTTTTGCGCAACAATGCTTCGAGTGGAATGAGAAATGTTGAGGGGTTGTGTATTTTGAGCAGGATTTTATTGTTTTCAGCTGAAATAGGCTAGTCCGGGATTTGAACCCGGGACCTCTCGCACCCGAAGCGAGAATCATACCCCTAGACCAACGAGCCTGGGAACAGAAGCTGTACGGCTTCCACCCTGCTCCGAGGGTTGGTGGCAGAGAGTGGGAGACTACATCCCAAAGCAAGAAACGCCACATGGTGCTCTCTTCTGCAGTATGACTAGAGTCATTTGCATGGTCGTCATCGAACATGACATAAAAAGCCTCTATCCTTTAGACATTTTGTCCCAGATTTACAAGAAAATTACTGAGCGCGAAGCTGTGCCAAATTTGCAAGCCCCACGCTCCGTCATTTTCAAAATGCAGGGAAGCGCTGTATTTAGTAGAATACAGCGCACCCCTGTGCTTCCCCCTGCGCCAGCTCTAAATTAGCTGCTGAGCGCCAACGCAGCCGTTCTTGCACCATGGTACAAGGATGACTGCGTTGAGGGGGAAATTGTTTTTGTGCAGGAAGGGACACCTTCCTGGCCCAAAGAAAAATCTTCAATGGTGATTTGCTCTTACTTCTATGTGTGCTGCAGAATGCAGCACACATAGAGAGAGAAAAAACGAGGAGAAATGAAAACATTTCTCCTCAGTGCGCCACTCTAACGATACCCCTGGGATGGCGTTGGATTTTGGCGCTGACGCAGATTTACGACAACTCCTAAATCTGGAGCAGCATCAAAATGCTATGGTGTTGCTGTGGCACACTCACAGCAACACCCATTGCACGCCCCTTCCAGGGAAAGCGCTGAATGCTAAGGTGCCGTATTTACAAGGTGGTATTAAGCCACAAAAAGTGGCTGAACGCCATCTTGTAAATACCGCGCAGTGCATAGTGCCACCGGGGCGTCACTAAAAGTGATGCTCCGTTGGCGATTGGGCCTTGTAAGTCTGGCACCTTATTTGCTCAAGGTGTGTGTTCTTGGTGAGGGCAGGAAAGCTATTTTCGCTCTCATACCTTCCTTCCTTGGCTGGCTTGAATGCGGTAGGCTCAGGCTTCAATGCAAAGGTCAAACAGTGAGCAACTGACTGACGTAAGCTGGGGCAACTCCTCTTGGTGAGCTGTGACAGATGCCCCAGGAGCGTAGTACCTCACGATGGTGAGGGATAGACACAGTCTCTTTTATCTCAGCTTGCCTGTCAGCTGAATCAGGAAATGCAAATACTGGGAAAAAGCCCAGCGACTTGCTGTATTTGCTTGGCTTCGAACCAGGGACCTTTTGCATGTGAGGTGCGCATGATAACTACTACACTACACAAACAGACACACTTGCCGGCTTACTTCATGTGGCTATGCATTGTACTGGAACCACCACACTATGGAAACAGACACACCTGCTTGCTTTATGTGGCTCTGCATTGGACTGGGATGCAAGGACTGAGGGCCAATGTTCATGACGCTCAAAGCTGAGGCTTCCGGAACACGATCTCTTGCCTTGGAAGAAAGGAACTGGCATCACTTTCATTCCAAGAGGTGATTTCAGAACTGGACCCGAAATTACCATGGAGAAGCACTGTGCATTTAATGTTCCTATGAGCACTGCTGCTCCAGCACAGAAAAGCAGTTGCAAAGACATCTTGCATACCTTCATGATGCTGAACCGTCTCAACGCAGGTATAAAGCATGTATTGCATTGCAACATGACATCTTACAAGAGTGAAAAGCAGAAATACTCCTGTTTAAAACACAGACTGAACCTATAAAGGTAAGGGTTTGTCTGGGATTTGAACCAAGGTCCTCTCACACCCGAAGCGAGAATCATACCCCTATACCAACTAGACTGCTGCTGCAGAGGCATTTGAAACATCTTCTGAAGCGTCTTTCAGAAAAGCAGGGCCATTTGGAGGCTCTCTCTCTAAGCGTGCCATAGCAATTGATGTTTTCTGTCAAGGATTTTTTGTTTGTCTCTAGCAAGGAAAGAGGTAGTCAAGATTCTGTGTGCCAGTGAGCTGAACTAGGGCACTGATGTGAAAAGCAGACCCTTTCTGGTAGTTGTAACCCTCTGCAAGTCCTGGACCCTTGCACCTTAGACTTCCAGACCAGAAGCACTGAAGGGCCTGCTAGCTCTTGAACCAGAGAAGCATGCCTCTTGGATTCAAGCACACTTGCTTGCTCAGCGCTCGATCAGGCTCGATCAGGCGAGATTTATAGTAGTGGCTCATAGGCCTGAAACACTCACCTGGGAGACGCGGGTGGCTGATTTCACGAAATGGCCCTTGATGGGGAAATCACCTCCTATCCCCGCCTCATTTCAGAATTGTGCGCAAGTCGCAAGACAGTGTTCAGGGGTTCATGGGTACTGCCTAATCCCAGCTGCCTCTCTGTCTTCTTCATGTAAATTGCAAGTTACGAGGAGGCACCATTGCCAATATGCTCCGCCCACCTAACCAAGAAACCCAGTTTGAGCTTGTCTGCCTGTGTTGTTGCAGGGGCAGTGTCTTCTTTGCCCAAAAGGTGGCAGGAGAGACTCACTTCAAACGATAGAATCAACTGCTTAAGTAGAAACCAGCATGGTAGTTACTGTCATAAAGTGCAGCTCTAACAGTAGGTGTGCCTGAGATGCCCGTTCCAGTAATACACAGAATTTTGATTGAGGGCCCAGCCGATGGGTTGGTGGATTTCTCCTCACATGCCACAGCAGCTTCCAAAGATAGTGGTGTGAGGAGCTGACTGTGCAAGCAGAGCAAGATTTAAGGGAAGAAAACACACCTGTTAGGAGTGGGATTTGAACCCACGCCTCCATGAAGAGACCAGAAGGCTCAGCTTCACTGAAGATCAAGCTCTCTTGAGTCTGGCACCTTCGACCACTCGGCCATCTTGACAGCCAAAACATTATGCAGGTCTGACTCTTCAGTCTGCACTTGTTGATGCTGCCGCTTGCAATGTTCCTATCAAAGTCACAGCTTTAAAGGCCCCACAATATAACATGGCCAAGAAAAAAAAAAAAACAGAACAAGAAACAAGGCACATGCACGACCACCGAGGGATGCAGATAACTTTTTATCGTCCTGCAATAGTAAAGCACATTTTACACAGGTCACAAGTTTTTAAAGGTCATTTCTGTCTAAGTGTGCATTGAGAGAGACTGAGGTTTTAGTGAGCAAACACAAAAGCTACTGCTGCCCAGTGTCGAACCAGGGACCTTTTGCGTGTGAGGCAAATGTGATAACCACTACACTACAGAAACAAGCTTGCTGGCTTGACTGAAGGAGCACAGTTCCCCTCATATGTTTGCCTGATTTCCTCTATACTTGATCAGCAGTTGCTCAGAATGCGAGGGGTAAGTGTGAAAATTGCAGCGGTGTCAGCCAGCATGCATACACTCAGACGTCCTGAAAAGTCACAGCTGCGGGCAGAGACAGACAAATATCTGATGCCTAAATGCCAGGAACGCAAGCCTGTGAAATCATCACACAGGGCGCACTGAGAGCAAGCAGGAAGGAAGCCAAGGCATTGTAATCCATTTTTCGCCTGAGGCAAAAAATATGTTTTGCGCAACAATGCTTCGAATGGAATGAGAAATGTTGAGGGGTTGTGTATTTTGAGCAGGATTTGATTGTTTTCCGCTAAAATGGGCTCGTCCGGGATTTGAAGCCGGGACCTCTCGCACCCAAAGCGAGAATCATACCCCTAGACCAACGAGCCTGGGCACAGAAGCACTACGGCTCCCACCCTGCTCCGAGGGTTGGTGGCAGAGAGTGGGAGACTACATCCCAAAGCAAGAAACGCCACATGGTGCTCTCTTCTGCAGTATGACTAGAGTCATTTGCATGGTCGTCATCGAACATGACATAAAAAGCCTCTATCCTTTAGACATTTTGTCCCAGATTTACAAGAAAATGACTGAGCGCGACGCTGTGCCAAAATTGCAAGCCCCACGCTCCGTCATTTTCAAAATGCAGGGAAGCGCCGTATTTAGTAGAATACAGCGCACCCCTGTGCTTCCCCCTGCGCCAGCTCTAAATTAGCTGCTGAGCGCCAACGCAGCCGTTCTTGCACCATGGTACAAGGATGACTGCGTTGAGGGGGAAATTGTTTTTGTGCAGGAAGGGACACCTTCCTGGCCAAAAGAAAAAAATTTAATGGTGATTTGCTCTTACTTCTATGTGTGCTGCAGAATGCAGCACACATAGAAAGAGAAAAAACGAGGAGAAATGAAAACATTTCTCCTCAGTGCGCCACTCTAACGATACCCCTGGGATGGCGTTGGATTTTGGCGCTGACGCAGATTTACGACAACTCCTGAATCTGAAGCAGCATCAAAATGCTATGGTGTTGCTGTGGCACACTCACAGCAACACCCATTGCACGCCCCTTCCAGGGAAAGCGCTGAATGCTAAGGTGCCGTATTTACAAGGTGGTGTTAAGCCACAAAAAGTGGCTGAACGCCATCTTGTAAATACCGCGCAGTGCATAGTGCCACCGGGGCGTCACTAAAAGTGATGCTCCGTTGGCGATTGGGCCTTGTAAGTCTGGCACCTTATTTGCTCAAGGTGTGTGTTCTTGGTGAGGGCAGGAAAGCTATTTTCGCTCTCATACCTTCCTTCCTTGGCTGGCTTGAATGAGGTAGGCTCAGGCTTCAATGCAAAGGTCAAACAGTGAGCAACTGACTGACGTAAGCTGGCGCAACTCCTCTTGGTGAGCTGTGACAGATGCCCCAGGAGCGTAGTACCTCACGATGGTGAGGGATAGACACAGTCTCTTTTATCTCAGCTTGCCTGTCAGCTGAGTCAGGAAATGCAAATACTGGGAAAAAGACCAGCGACTTGCTGTTTTTGCTTGGCTTCGAACCAGGGACCTTTTGCATGTGAGGTGCGCATGATAACCACTACACTACACAAACATACACACTTGCTGGCTTGCTTCATGTGGCTATGCATTGTACTGGAACCACCACACTATGGAAACAGACACACCTGCTTGCTTTATGTGGCTCTGCATTGGACTGGGATGCAAGGACTGAGGGCCAATGTTTATGACGCTCAAAGCTGAGCCTTCCGGAACACGATCTCTTGCCTTGGAAGAAAGGAACTGGCATCACTTTCATTCCAAGAGGTGATTTCAGAACTGGACCCGAAATTACCATGGAGAAGCACTGTGCATTTAATGTTCCTATGAGCACTGCTGCTCCAGCACAGAAAAGCAGTTGCAAAGAAATCTCGCATACCTTCATGATGCTGAACCGTCTCAACGCAGGTATAAAGCATGTATTGCATTGCAACATGACATCTTACAAGAGTGAAAAGCAGAAATACTCCTGTTTAAAACACAGACTGAACCTATAAAGGTAAGGGTTTGTCTGGGATTTGAACCAAGGTCCTCTCACACCCGAAGCGAGAATCATACCCCTATACCAACTAGACTGCTGCTGCAGAGGCATTTGAAACATCTTCTGAAGCGTCTTTCAGAAAAGCAGGGCCATTTGGAGGCTCTCTCTCTAAGCGTGCCATAGCAATTGATGTTTTCTGTCAAGAATTTTTTGTTTGTCTCTAGCAAGGAAAGAGGTAGTCAAGATTCCGTGTGCCTGTGAGCTGAACTAGGGCACTGATGTGAAAAGCAGACCCTTTCTGGTAGTTGTAACCCTCTGCAAGTCCTGGACCCTTGCACCTTAGACTTCCAGACCAGAAGCACTGAAGGGCCTACTAGCTCTTGAGCCAGAGAAGCATGCCTCTTGGATTCAAGCACACTTGCTCGCTCAGCGCTCGATCAGGCGAGATTTATAGTAGTGGCTCATAGGCCTGAAACACTCACCTGGGAGACGCGGGGTGGCTGATTTCCCGGAATGGCCCTTGATGGGGAAATCACCTCCTTTCCCCCGCCTCATTTCAGAATTGTGTGCAAGTCGCAAGACAGTATTCAGGGGTTCATGGGTACTGCCTACTCCCAGCTGCCTCTCTGTCTTCTTCATGTAAATTGCAAGTCACGAGGAGGCACCATTGCCAATATGCTCCGCCCACCTAACCAAGAAACCCAGTTTGAGCTTGTCTGCCTGTGTTGTTGCAGGGGCAGTGTCTTCTTTGCCCAAAAGGTGGCAGGAGAGACTCACTTCAAACGATAGAATCAACTGCTTAAGTAGAAACCAGCATGGTAGTTACTGTCATAAAGTGCAGCTCTAACAGAAGGTGTGCCTGAGATGCCCCTTCCAGTAATACACAGAATTTTGATTGAGGGCCCAGCCGATGGGTTGGTGGATTTCTCCTCACATGCCACAGCAGCTTCCAAAGATAGTGGTGTGAGGAGCTGGCTGTGCAAGCAGAGCAAGATTTAAGGTAAGAAAACACACCTGTTAGGAGTGGGATTTGAACCCACGCCTCCATGAAGAGACCAGAAGGCTCAGCTTCACTGAAGATCAAGCTCTCTTGAGTCTGGCACCTTAGACCACTCGGCCATCCTGACAGCCAAAGCATTGTGCAGGTCTGACTCTTCAGTCTGCACTTGTTGATGCTGCCGCTTGCAATGTTCCTATCAAAGTCACAGCTTTAAAGGCCCCACAATATAACATGGCCAAGAAAAAAAAAAAAAACAGAACAAGAAACAAGGCACATGCACGACCACCGAGGGATGCAGATAACTTTTTATCGTCCTGCAATAGTAAAGCACATTTTACACAGGTCACAAGTTTTTAAAGGTCATTTCTGTCTAAGTGTGCATTGAGAGAGACTGAGGTTTTAGTGAGCAAACACAAAAGCTACTGCTGCACAGTGTCGAACCAGGGACCTTTTGTGTGTGAGGCAAATGTGATAACCACTACACTACAGAAACAAGCTTGCTGGCTTGACTGAAGGAGCACAGTTCCCCTCATATGTTTGCCTGATTTCCTCTATACTTGATCAGCAGTTGCTCAGAATGCGAGGGGTAAGTGTGAAAATTGCAGCGGTGTCAGCCAGCATGCATACACTCAGACGTCCTGAAAAGTCACAGCTGCGGGCAGAGACAGACAAATATCTGATGCCTAAATGCCAGGAACGCAAGCCTGTGAAATCATCACACAGGGCGCACTGAGAGCAAGCAGGAAGGAAGCCAAGGCATTGTAATCCATTTTTCGCCTGAGGCAAAAAATATGTTTTGCGCAACAATGCTTCGAGTGGAATGAGAAATGTTGAAGGGTTGTGTATTTTGAGCAGGATTTGATTGTTTTCCGCTAAAATGGGCTCGTCCGGGATTTGAACCCGGGACCTCTCGCACCCAAAGCAAGAATCATACCCCTAGAGCAACAAGCCTGGGCACAGAAGCGCTACGGCTCCCACCCTGCTCCGAGTGTTGGTGGCAGAGAGTGGGAGACTACATCCCAAAGCAAGAAACGCCACATGGTGCTCTCTTCTGCAGTATGACTAGAGTCATTTGCATGGTCGTCATCGAACATGACATAAAAAGCCTCTATCCTTTAGACATTTTGTCCCAGATTTACAAGAAAATGACTGAGCGCGACGCTGTGTCAAATTTGCAAGCCCCACGCTCCGTCATTTTCAAAATGCAGGGAAGCGCCGTATTTAGTAGAATACAGCGCAACCCTGTGCTTCCCCCTGCGCCAGCTCTAAATTAGCTGCTGAGCACCAACGCAGCCGATCTTGCACCATGGTACAAGGATGACTGCGTTGAGGGGGAAATTGTTTTTGTGCAGGAAGGGACACCTTCCTTGCCAAAAGAAAAATCTTCAATGGTGATTTGCTCTTACTTCTATGTGTGCTGCAGAATGCAGCACACATAGAAAGAGAAAAAACGAGGAGAAATGAAAACATTTCTCCTCAGTGCGCCACTCTAACGATACCCCTGGGATGGCGTTGGATTTTGGCGCTGACGCAGATTTACGACAACTCCTAAATCTGGAGCAGCATCAAAATGCTATGGTGTTGCTGTGGCACACTCACAGCAACACCCATTGCACGCCCCTTCCAGGGAAAGCGCTGAATGCTAAGGTGCCGTATTTACAAGGTGGTGTTAAGCCACAAAAAGTGGCTGAACGCCATCTTGTAAATACCGCGCAGTGCATAGTGCCACCGGGGCGTCACTAAAAGTGATGCTCCGTTGGCGATTGGGCCTTGTAAGTCTGGCACCTTATTTGCTCAAGGTGTGTGTTCTTGGTGAGGGCAGGAAAGCTATTTTCGCTCTCATACCTTCCTTCCTTGGCTGGCTTGAATGAGGTAGGCTCAGGCTTCAATGCAAAGGTCAAACAGTGAGCAACTGACTGACGTAAGCTGGCGCAACTCCTCTTGGTGAGCTGTGACAGATGCCCCAGGAGCGTAGTACCTCACGATGGTGAGGGATAGACACAGTCTCTTTTATCTCAGCTTGCCTTTCAGCTGAGTCAGGAAATGCAAATACTGGGAAAAAGCCCAGCGACTTGCTGTATTTGCTTGGCTTCGAACCAGGGACCTTTTGCATGTGAGGTGCGCATGATAACCACTACACTACACAAACAGACACACTTACCGGCTTGCTTCATGTGGCTATGCATTGTACTGGAACCACCACACTATGGAAACAGACACACCTGCTTGCTTTATGTGGCTCTACATTGGACTGGGATGCAAGGACTGAGGGCCAATGTTCATGACGCTCAAAGCTGAGCCTTCCGGAACACGATCTCTTGCCTTGGAAGAAAGGAACTGGCATCACTTTCATTCCAAGAGGTGATTTCAGAACTGGACCCGAAATTACCATGGAGAAGCACTGTGCATTTAATGTTCCTATGAGCACTGCTGCTCCAGCACAGAAAAGCAGTTGCAAAGAAATCTTGCATACCTTCATGATGCTGAACCGTCTCAACGCAGGTATAAAGCATGTATTGCATTGCAACATGACATCTTACAAGAGTGAAAAGCAGAAATACTCCTGTTTAAAACACAGACTGAACCTATAAAGGTAAGGGTTTGTCTGGGATTTGAACCAAGGTCCTCTCACACCCGAAGCGAGAATCATACCCCTATACCAACTAGACTGCTGCTGCAGAGGCATTTGAAACATCTTCTGAAGCGTCTTTCAGAAAAGCTGGGCCATTCGGAGGCTCTCTCTCTAAGCGTGCCATAGCAATTGATGTTTTCTGTCAAGGATTTTTTGTTTGTCTCTAGCAAGGAAAGAGGTAGTCAAGATGCCCTGTGCCAGTGAGCTGAACTAGGGCACTGATGTGAAAAGCAGACCCTTTCTGGTAGTTGTAACACTCTGCAAGTCCTGGACCCTTGAACCTTAGACTTCCAGACCAGAAGCACTGAAGGGCCTGCTAGCTCTTGAGCCAGAGAAGCATGCCTCTTGGATTCAAACACACTTGCTCACTCAGCGCTCGATCAGGCGTGATTTATAGTAGTGGCTCATAGGCCTGAAACACTCACCTGGGAGACGCGGGGTGGCTGATTTCCCGGAATGGCCCTTGATGGGGAAATCACCTCCTTTCCCCCGCCTCATTTCAGAATTGTGTGCAAGTCGCAAGACAGTGTTCAGGGGTTCATGGGTACTGCCTACTCCCAGCTGCCTCTCTGTCTTCTTCATGTAAATTGCAAGTCACGAGGAGGCACCATTGCCAATATGCTCCGCCCACCTAACCAAGAAACCCAGTTTGAGCTTGTCTGCCTGTGTTGTTGCAGGGGCAGTGTCTTCTTTGCCCAAAAGGTGGCAGGAGAGACTCACTTCAAACGATAGAATCAACTGCTTAAGTAGAAACCAGCATGGTAGTTACTGTCATAAAGTGCAGCTCTAACAGAAGGTGTGCCTGAGATGCCCCTTCTAGTAATACACAGAATTTTGATTGAGGGCCCAGCCGATGGGTTGGTGGATTTCTCCTCACATGCCACAGCAGCTTCCAAAGATAGTGGTGTGAAGAGCTGGCTGTGCAAGCAGAGCAAGATTTAAGGTAAGAAAACACACCTGTTAGGAGTGGTATTTGAACCCACGCCTCCATGAAGAGACCAGAAGGCTCAGCTTCACTGAAGATCAAGCTCTCTTGAGTCTGGCACCTTAGACCACTCGGCCATCCTGACAGCCAAAACATTGTGCAGGTCTGACTCTTCAGTCTGCACTTGTTGATGCTGCCGCTTGCAATGTTCCTATCAAAGTCACAGCTTTAAAGGCCCCACAATATAACATGGCCAAGAAAAAAAAAAAAAACAGAACAAGAAACAAGGCACATGCACGACCACCGAGGGATGCAGATAACTTTTTATCGTCCTGCAATAGTAAAGCACATTTTACACAGGTCACACGTTTTTAAAGGTCATTTCTGTCTAAGTGTGCATTGAGAGAGACTGAGGTTTTAGTGAGCAAACACAAAAGCTACTGCTGCCCAGTGTCGAACCGGGG
This sequence comes from Pleurodeles waltl, assembly GCF_031143425.1. NCBI lineage: Eukaryota > Metazoa > Chordata > Amphibia > Caudata > Salamandridae > Pleurodeles > Pleurodeles waltl. The sequence goes on along the minus strand of NW_027150403.1, from coordinate 1,582,581 downwards.
ACCTTTTGCGTGTGAGGTAAATGTGATAACCACTACACTACAGAAACAAGCTTGCTGGCTTGACTGAAGGAGCACAGTTCCCCTCATATGTTTGCACGATTTCCTCTATACTTGATCAGCAGTTGCTCAGAATGCGAGGGGTAAGTGTGAAAATTGCAGCGGTGTCAGCCAGCATGCATACACTCAGACGTCCTGAAAAGTCACAGCTGCGGGCAGAGACAGACAAATATCTGATGCCTAAATGCCAGGAACGCAAGCCTGTGAAATCATCACACAGGGCGCACTGAGAGCAAGCAGGAAGGAAGCCAAGGCATTGTAATCCATTTTTCGCCTGAGGCAAAAAATATGTTTTGCGCAACAATGCTTCGAGTGGAATGAGAAATGTTGAGGGGTTGTGTATTTTGAGCAGGATTTGATTGTTTTCCGCTAAAATGGGCTCGTCCGGGATTTGAACCCGGGACCTCTTGCACCCAAAGCGAGAATCATACCCCTAGACCAACGAGCCTGGGCACAGAAGCGCTACGGCTCCCACCCTGCTCCGAGGGTTGGTGGCAGAGAGTGGGAGACTACATCCCAAAGCAAGAAACGCCACATGGTGCTCTCTTCTGCAGTATGACTAGAGTAATTTGCATGGTCGTCAACGAACATGACATAAAAAGCCTTTATCCTTTAGACATTTTGTCCCAGATTTACAAGAAAATGACTGAGCGCGACGCTGTGCCAAATTTGCAAGCCCCACGCTCCGTCATTTTCAAAATGCAGGGAAGCGCCGTATTTAGTAGAATACAGCGCACCCCTGTGCTTCCCCCTGCGCCAGCTCTAAATTAGCTGCTGAGCGCCAACGCAGCCGTTCTTGCACCATGGTACAAGGATGACTGCGTTGAGGGGGAAATTGTTTTTGTGCAGGAAGGGACACCTTCCTGGCCAAAAGAAAAATCTTCAATGGTGATTTGCTCTTACTTCTATGTGTGCTGCAGAATGCAGCACACATAGAAAGAGAAAAAACGAGGAGAAATGAAAACATTTCTCCTCAGTGCGCCACTCTAACGATACCCCTGGGATGGCGTTGGATTTTGGCGCTGACGCAGATTTACGACATCTCCTAAATCTGGAGCAGCATTAAAATGCTATGGTGTTGCTGTGGCACACTCACAGCAACACCCATTGCACGCCCCTTCCAGGGAAAGCGCTGAATGCTAAGGTGCCGTATTTACAAGGTGGTGTTAAGCCACAAAAAGTGGCTGAACGCCATCTTGTAAATACCGCGCAGTGCATAGTGCCACCGGGGCGTCACTAAAAGTGATGCTCCGTTGGCGATTGGGCCTTGTAAGTCTGGCACCTTATTTGCTCAAGGTGTGTGTTCTTGGTGAGGGCAGGAAAGCTATTTTCGCTCTCATACCTTCCTTCCTTGGCTGGCTTGAATGCGGTAGGCTCAGGCTTCAATGCAAAGGTCAAACAGTGAGCAACTGATGACGCAGAAATGAAGGTTTTACATTTATTAGCGCATAAACGTAGTGCCGCAATAATCAAGTGTGACTTTAACCGAACTAATAAAGATTGTACGGGGACAAATGTGCCCTCAGAGTAGTTCGCCAACATTTATAAGCGTGCTTTATATAACGTGATGTATTAGAATTGTACTAATCTGACCTAACCGTAAACGTGTGCCATGATTTGCTTGTTTGAAATGTTTTAACTTAGCATAACTTTAGTGGAGGCTTCGGCCTAGTTGCCTTGTCTCACGGTTTAGATGCTCGTGTTTTTCTAATGTGCTAATAAAACGTGTATTCCTGCTTGAAGCTGTACTTTTCCAGTGAGATCGGTTCACATGCTTATCTTTAAGGTTTCGTGCCAGCCTGGCATCTTCTTCTTTGCTCCAAGGTCAATCTGCAGGTGCAGACAATGGAAGCTCTGAAAGTGAGTTAATTGGTAAAATATGTTGCAACTTACGTTCCCGACTCCAAGGATAATGTATGCCTAGGTAGAAGCTTGTGAATTGTTGTTTTTGATTGGACAATTTGAAGCCAACCTATGAACCCTCCAATGGAAGACCCTACTGGACTTGAACTGTTGTTTATTTAAACCCGGTGCACAAGAAGAAAGCAGCCATTAGCCATTAGCCATCGGACATTAGCCATTCCATTGCAGCCATTATGGCCCATCTTGCCGACCTCGTCATTTTGCCATCTTCTACGATGCCAATTGATGTTCGACGCCATTTTGAATGAGACTTTGATGCTTTCTCTAATCGAGAGAAAGAGACTTTAAGTAATTCTCGCCCTAGAGACTTTAACTTTGATCTGCCCCTTTGCATAAAGTAGTAGTTTTGTCCTTTTATCTTGCCGCTGTGAGGCAATTGCCCCGTCCACCCTGCCCCCTTTGCCCCGTCCCATGCAGATCGAAACCGGTACCTGTGAGACGAAGACTTCCTTGAATGCTGATTGAATTTGGTAAATATGAAAGGAAAATGTACAATTGCATTGTGTTTCTTTTTAGGTAACCAACTGCTGATTTTTGAAAAAGAGCCCTAGTTAGGAGTTTTCCAAATCAATGTTGCTAAATTGTTTTTGCATGAAGTCCCACATGCAGATGCTAATTTGAGGTTAGATGAGGATTCATTTGTTGCACGATGCAATTTGAGACCTTGTTATGCTGACTAATGTATGCAATTAGCTCATTACAGATTATAGTTTTAGTGGTTTGCGTTGCTATTATCGAATGCATTGTTATTCAAATGCTGCATAGATTGCATCTTTTCCGCCGTTATGGACAGCTATTAATGTTCATTTACATATATCATTTGGTGTTGAGACACATTTATATTGTGCTAGCTTTGTTAATATAGGGAAATAAATTCATTAACTTTGAATGAACTGGTGTGGTTATTCATGGCCGAAAGGTCATGGTTCGCCGAAATGTTTTCTGGATTAATTGTGAAGTGTTATGTTGATCAGGGCATTGCTTATGTTCGTTATTGATTATTGATTAGATTAAATTGACTAATCTCGGGTGAAGAGAGCCCCACTTGGTCAAAAGATTCATCGACCCAAGAGCGTCCAAATACAGGTAATTTATTAGTACGGAACGCTCTATCAGTAGATGGTAGCAGAGGACGGTTTCGCCCTTTGGGACCCCACTCGAGAGGTAATGGTTTCGACTTTTGGGACCCCACTCGAGAGGTAATGGTTTCGCCCTTTGGGACCCCACTCGAGAGGTAACGGTTTCGCCCTTTGGGACCCCGCTCGAGAGGTAACGGTTGCGCTCTTTGAGACCCCACTCGAGAGGTATATGGTGTTGAATTAGATTTTTCTTGGGTAAAACAGATTGAGAGAATGATGATGCCCTAAGCCCCCCGCGACTTTCCCGGGATCTCAGAGCTTGCGAATGGAGAGAATGGAGGTGTGAAATCGGCGTTGGCGGTACTAGTGACGGTATGAGTGAAGTCAGGGTTTTGCGCTTGCACAGCTTATTGCCGCAGATTGTTTGAAAAGGTTGCGAGGATTTTAGAGAATAGCGGAGGTGCGACTCCGAGTGTGAGAGTAGGGAAGTCGTCGAACTTCATGTGCATGTGGCGCTTTGTGCAGAAAAAGGTCCACGTGGTTGTTGTTGTTGAGACGGGCCCTGCGAGGTCAAGAGACTCCGGAGTATGTTGAAAAGTGTATGAGACACTTGTTTTATGTTGTGGTCTGGTCGGTTTAATAGGTTGACCGGGCGTGGTCAACGAGTCGGTACGTGTGTTAAGGGAGTGAAAGAAAACTTCGACTTCGGGCTTTGACAAATTCTAAGTGCACTAGAATAGATCATTGACAAGTTGAGAGCAGAGTCTGCGGGTCAGGATTTGCTTGCGAAAGTGGGGACCGAGAAAGATGGAATAACTGCCGAGGCTAGTGAAAAATCCCTAAGGTCCTGAAGCGATTGTGTTACCCTTCCTGTAGTAAACCGACAGATCTGTTTTATTATTATTTGGTTGCTCGCGATACATGCCAGAAGTTGTTACGAGAGGAGCGGAGTGAAGGAGGACAAGCCTCGAGGCTTTGTCAGCCGCAGTATGTGTGAGTGTGACATCACTAGGAGCCACGCTGGGATAGGTTGGTTGCAAAGAAGGGCCGCGCACGGATTGGACGCAGTCCGTGGGGCTCGATTGGAAGGGGAAAGGCAAGCGAAGAGTATTCCGGGAATTAAAGTCACTTATTGATTACAAACTTTGTGAAATAAAAGACGAGAAAATGAAATTTTTTAAAGCATTAAAGAGTGCGATGAAGGGGGGGTCTTACATTAAAGCAAGCGTAGGAGAGGAGACGCCACCCGAAGGTACACCAGCTTACATTGTAATGGAGGAAAAGGGGGTAGCTCCGTGCCTTTGGCTAAAGCAATGGCACAAGCTGACAGAGAAACATGGGAGCGTAGCGTTCCCGATCCATGGGACATTCAATATAAAGATCCTAGAGAATTTGAGATTTGCGATGTATGACATGAAGGTACCTCCAAGGCCAGCACAGTTTGAGGCTCTAGTGATTTGGGAACTAATGGCTAGACAGCAACAGCAAAAGAAGTTCGAGACCAGGATAAGAAAGGTAGAAAAGGCACTAGCGGACGCTAGGTGGGATAATGCACAGAAGGTGTGGAGGTCAGATATATTGCAGGGGATAAAATTGTTTCCCGCAATTGCTAAGGAAGAAGAGGCGACAGGCAAGAAAGCTACCTGTAAGACAAACAGGAGGTGTTTCAAAGATAGAGAGGACGAGGAAAAGTTAAGGAGAGAAGAAGAGTCAGAGGATGAGGAGTTCATCATGCAATTGCTGAACGACAGTCCACCACCTTATGCAGAGAGTGGACAAGGTCCAAGTACCAGTTCTGCCCCTCCGGCACCGGTACAGAATAATGAAACTCCGAGTTCAGAAACGCCATCGGGATCTAAGGACCCGAGTTTACTGTTCACCCCGCAGATACCGCAGGTTAGGAGAATATATCCAGGTGTGCCTATATTGAAAACAGCAGAAAATTATCAGCCGCAGGTCCCAAGGTACTACAGCAGTGACAACAGTACGGGAATGATTCTAGATCCAACCGTAATGGGAGTACAGAATGGTCGCAACCCAACATTGGCACAAGCTGAATCAACCCAGTTTTTGATGCCTCAAAAGCAGATGCAGGGGGGAACCGCACATGCTCAGATGACGGGGAGTCAGACGGGCATGCCGGCAATGATGACCCATAGTGTGGGAATGAACATGCCTCAGAACATGGGGAATGGACAGAACCCAGATGCGATATCCCTACCCATTACTGTAGGTCCACCGGTACCTTTGTACATTCAGCCTAACTCAGGTATGAGCGGTCAAGGATCAATGGTGCAGAGTGGGACGGAAAGGAGGTGCATAGAAAACACTCCAGAGACTACTCCGATAGCGGCTCTGCCAACTGGATCTGGGTCCTTGATGGAGTTTAGTCCCATATGTGCTCAGTCAACAGTGGTGAGGTCGAGTCCCCCACTGATGATACCGCTATCATCGAACACTGAAAGGTTGCCGCAACCATCAATGGCAGTTGATGTGAATGCTACACTGATGGGGTTGAATGCGCAACAGCTGACACAGTGGTTCAACAGTCTGAATTCCACACAAAGCTCAGCCAGTGGGAAGGGAGAAGACTATCTGAATAAGGTCAGGTTGAACATGGAAGCAGAAGAATTGGTGGAAGGGACTATGGGTTTGAATAGGTTAGAGTCCAACTCGGAAGAAGAGCTGAGGTATCTATGTCCTAGGATTACGAGAGAAGTGAACAAGGTACATAGAAGGTTGCAAGAAATAGCTGACAAAAACGGGGTTGAGATAGACAAGACAAAACACTTGAGCAGGAGCTATAGATTGGATTTCGGGACCACAGACTTTGAACACATGAGGTCAGCAGGCATGAAAACGCACCTTAGAGAATTGCTGCAGAGTGCACAAGTGTGGAGGTGCTTAGACAAATGGGAAAGCAGATGGGCAAAGAAAAAGGAAAAGAGGAAAGACAGTGTCCCAGAGCATAAGGAGAAAAGACCGCAGAGTAGTGATGCAATAACCATGTTACCAATGAGGGAGACAGCAGGGGGAAAATTAATACATGTACCGTGGCACAGAAGCGACATTCAGTCTTTTACGGATTATTTTCCCAAACTGAGAGAGAAACCGATTGAATGGTATCAACAGACTGATAGGTTTGTGAAGCTTGCAAAATGTCTTTGGGAAGACCTGAACACCCTCTTTGAGATTGTGGTTCCGGCAGATTTGTGGGAAGACTGCAAAAGGGCTGTAGGTTGGCCGACAAGTGAACCAGAGAGAGACAGGGATACGGGTGCACCGTCACCTATGGTAATGAGCTTGTACTATAAGGTGATTGAGCATTTGAAGACGAAGGTTGCCGCGAAAAATGTGGATTGGCAGAAGATTGATCGAACTGCCCAAGAGGCTAAAGAGTCGATTCATGGTTACTATGAGAGGTTGTTGAAGGCGTTCAAGAACTACAGTGGCACGGAAACAATAGAGGCGAAGGACATGCTTCATTTTGTGTTTAGATTTGTGGAAGGGCTGAGACCAGAGATAAGTCAGATGATAAAGACGCATTTGATTTGTTGGCAGTCGAAACCTATTGATGAGGTGTTGAATTATGCGAAATACTGTAGCGACGAAATTGAAGTGAAACAGAAAAGGTTGAAAGAGAAAGTGATGGTGATGCAACTTAAAGCAGCTCAGACAGGTCTGCAAGGGTTGCAAGGGTTCCAACAGCAGATACCGCAGCCGCAGGGAAATATGGTGTTTCAGCCACAGGCAAGAGGCAGAGGCAGAGGAGGCTTTGGGAGTAATGGTCCGGATTTGAACACTGTTGCAATTCCGAATGGTGTGCAGGCAATGAAAAGGGTGATGCCGTGTCACGTGTGCGGAATCGTCGGGCATTGGAAACGCGAGTGCCCGATGGTGATGCAGGAAGGTGCAGGTGTTGGTCAGCAAAACAATGATGTCAATGCATTCCAGACAATGAGGGGACCGAAAATGAGAGGTCCAAACCCAAATTTTCAGACCATAAATCAGCTGCAGGGATTACAGCCCATGCAGCCGCAGCAGATGCAGATGCCCCGTATGCAGATGACGCAAATGCAGCCAATGCAACAGCAGTTTCCCATGGTACCTAATCAGCAAATGCAAATACCTTTGGCACCAGTGAGTCAGCAGCAAGTGATGGTTCCTCCACAGGTCTCGGGTCAGGTGATGAATACAAATGGCACCGTACAACAGTTCCCATTAAACAGTGAGAATGGAATAAACAATGTATGGGAGAGTGAAAGTTCAGATGAGGAGGGAAATTGTGTGCTTGCAGCTTCCTTGGAAGTTGATCAAAAGGGTCCATATGTGGAGGGAAGAGTTATGGGTCATCGTGTTTCATTCTTGGTTGACACAGGAGCCACACGTTCAACTGTTAGGAGCATTGAAGTACCAAATTTGCCACTCTCAGGGAGAACAGTTCAAGTAGTGGGAGTAGCAAACAGGCACCTGACGAACCCAATCACAGATCCAGTACAAGTCAGAATTGGTAACTATCAAGGGTTACATAAATTTGTGGTATGTGACTCAAGCCCGATAGCACTGTTAGGGAGAGACCTATTGTGCAAATTGGGATGTTCGATTATGTGTTCGAACGATGGAATTAGAATTCAGACGAGCAGTGATGGGGAAGAAGAGGACAGTGTAGAAGGGGATGAGATGGAAACTGTCGATGAAGAATATCCTCTGATTAACCTTTTTCCGATGATAACTGAAGAAGATATTCCAGCTGAATTACGGGAAACAGTCGGAAAGGAAGTGTGGGATGTGACAGGAAAAGAGGTGGGATTGGTGAAAGGAGTGGAACCAGTGAAAGTGACCGTAAAACCCAATGTAACCTTTCCCCAGACCCCACAATACCACATGGCACAAGACACCCTCATGAAAGTCGCCCAACTCATTGACGAGTTTGTAAAACAGGGAGTACTGAAAGAAGTGTTAAGCAGTCCATGTAATTCACCAATCATGGGACTAATAAAGCCGAGTGGAAAGGTCCGAATCGTGCAGGACTTGAGGAAAATAAATGACATCATAATTAAATGCTGCCCTGTAGTACCGAATCCAGCTGTGATAATGTTTCAAGTCCCTTGCGATGCCGAGTGGTTCTCAGTCATTGACTTGTCACAAGCATTCTTTTCGGTGCCTCTTCATGAGGACAGCCAATTTCTCTTTTGTTTCAAATTCTTAGACAGAGTTTACAGTTGGTGTCGAATTCCTCAAGGGTTTTCGGAGTCACCGTCAATTTTCAATCAGATTCTAAAGAAAGACTTGGAAGCGTTAGAATTGCCATTCGAGTCAACCCTAGTACAGTACATCGATGACTTACTGATTGCATCTAAGACAGAAAGTGGCTGCACAGCCGACACCATTGCTCTACTGAACCATTTGGGAAGGAATGGACACAAGGTGTCTCCTTCAAAGTTGCAGTTCTGTCAGAAGAAAGTAAAATACTTGGGTCATCAAATAGAGAAAGGGTCACGGAGAATAATGAAGGAAAGAATAACAAGAGTACTTCAAATGAGTCCACCAAAGACGAGGAGGGAGGTGAGGAAGTTTTTGGGGATGGTGAGCTACTGTCGCCAGTGGATTCCCAACTTTTCAACTCTAGCAAAGCCTTTACTGAAACTGACCCAGAAGGATGCCTTGGATGAAATTGAGCTGAAAGGAGATGAGATGGATGCTTTTATTGAATTGAAAGAATGCATGTGCAGGGCTCCAGCTTTAGGTATGCCTGATTACACAAAGCCTTTCACATTGTTTTGTCATGAACGTGATGCATGTTCTTTGTCTGTCTTGACCCAAGCCCATGGTGGCATAAACAGACCAGTAGCGTATTTTTCAGCTACTTTGGATCCGGTCGCAGCAGCACTGCCAGGGTGTTTGCGCGCCGTAGCAGCAGTTGGTATCAGCCTCACTCAGAGTGAAGGAATAGTGATGGGACACCCATTAACAGTCATGGTCCCTCACTCAGTTGAGATACTTTTGACCCGCTCCCGAAAGGAACACATGACTGGAGCAAGACTCACAAGGTATGAAACAATAATTCTGGGCTCACCGAATGTGCAGCTGAAAAGGTGCACTACGTTGAATCCAGCAACCTTGCTTCCCGGTGAAAATGCTGAAATTGAGAACGCTGAAGACGTCGAGCACGACTGCCTTCAGGTGACTGAATTTTGCACAAAACCCCGACCTGATATTAGGGATACTAAGCTTGATGAAAATGACCATATTATTTTTGTTGATGGTTCATGTCTAAGAGATGGGTTGGGAATTTTGAAAGCAGGATATGCTGTATGTACTGTAACAGGTGTCTTGGAAGCATCCTGGCTTCAAGGAGTCTATTCCGCACAAGTAGCAGAGCTTGTAGCCCTTACAAGAGCATGCCAACTGTCTACATTGATGAAGGTTACCATTTACACTGACAGTCAGTACGGGTTTGGAATTGTGCACGACTTTGGGCAACTATGGTCACAGAGAGGTTTCCTGACCTCTTCAGGGTCCCCAGTGAAAAACGGGGAGAGAATAAGGGAATTGTTACACGCCATTCAGATGCCAGCCGAAATTGCAGTGGTAAAGTGTAGTGCTCATACAAAAGGACAGGACTATGTTTCTCTGGGAAATACATATGCGGATCAAGTCGCAAGATTTTGTGCCTTGAACTGTATATTGCTCAGGGATGAATGGAATTTGATAAGTGAACCAGAACTCGAACCAGCTGAAGCATTTGCCTTGAAGGTCGTGGATACAATGGATGAACTAAAAGCATTACAGAATAGCGTCAGGGAGGATGAAAGAGCTTCCTGGATTAAGTCACAATGTACAAGGAGACCAGATGAGTTATGGGTTTCAAATGAGGGAAAATTTGTTTTACCAAATAGTCTCTTATCGCAGCTAGCGCGGTTCTATCATGGGCAGGCTCACCTAGGGAGAGATGCCATGATAAGATTGTTCAAAACTGATTGGTTTAACCCCAGATTCCGTCAAGTTGCAGAAGCAGTTTGCCATCGTTGTGTCATTTGTCAGCAGATGAACCCAGGCAAGGGAACGGTTGTGAACGTGAGCCACATTGGCAGGGCGGGTGGCCCGTTCAGCAGAATGCAGATGGACTTTATTGAGATGCCGGTGCATGGGGGTCTGAAGTATGTGTTGGTTATTGTGTGCATTTTTAGTCACTGGATTGAAGCATACCCCACACGTAGAAATGACAGCCTTACAGTTGCAAAACTATTGTTGAGGGAGTTGATACCACGTTTCGGATTCCCGATCTCTTTAGAATCAGATAGAGGAAGTCACTTCAATAACGAGGTGATAAAGTTACTTTGCGCAGCGCTGAACATTGAGCAAAAACTGCATTGTAGCTATCGCCCTGAAGCCTCAGGACTGGTGGAACAGATGAATGGTACACTGAAATCAAGAATGGCGAAAATATGTGCATCGACAAATTTGAAATGGCCTGACGCATTGCCTTTGGTGTTAATGTCAATGAGAAACACCCCTGACAGAAAGACTGGATTGTCCCCGCACGAAATTCTCATGGGCAGGGCCATGAGACTTCCTGCAGTTCCCGCAAACGCGCTTTTGAATATTACAGATGATATGGTGTTAGACTACTGCAAAGGTCTGGCTGACGTGGTTCGCTCTTTCTCTAACCAGGTGGAAGCAACCACCTTGTCACCGATCCAAGGTCCAGGACACACACTGAAAGCAGGTGACTGGGTCGTGATAAAGAAGCACGTGAGGAAGTCGTGTCTGGAACCCCGTTGGAAAGGCCCTTTCCAAGTGATCCTGACGACCACTACCGCTGTGAAGTGTGCGGGAGTTCCCAACTGGATTCACGCCAGTCATACAAAGAAGGTGTTGTGTCCCACAGATGAGGAAGTTGAAGCACTGAAACTGCCAGTACCTGATAACAAAGTGCCGAGCGCTGAGACAGAGCAAAACAGAACTAGAAGCGAACAGGCAGAAATAGAAGAGAGAGAAATATTCTCTGAGGACGAAACAACCGATTCACTTGGGGAAGACCAAGGAGAAACCTCAGACAGCGACGAAGCAGCTGAAGGTAGCAAAGAGCCTGAAGCAGCTGAAGGTAACAAAGAGCCTGAAGCAGCTGAAGGTAACAAAGAGCCTGAAGAAAGTAACGGTGACAAAGGGCTCGAAAGAGGTGAAGAAGCAGGAGAGCCTGATCAGAGGAGGGCTTTCCCAGAAGCAGACGGTACAGAAAAAGAAAAGAAAAACCTGATTGACTCCCCAGAAGGAGGGGACAAGGCAGAACAGAACGAAACTGTTCAAACTTCCTTAGAAGAGATCGCAGGTCCATCAAGTGGACACAGTGCAAAGAGAAGACCAAATATATCACCAGTAAAACTAAGAACTAGAGAAACGTTGAACGACAGTGAAGGGCCAAGAGTGAAAGAGAAAAGAAAGGAAGTGTCTGTCGTGGTACCAACATCAAGTGAAGAAAAAGACTTGGCCAAAGAGGAAAGTACCAGTGAGGCAGAATCGAAGAGAGATGCAAAATTGAAAAGGAAAAGGATACCAAACAGGAGATATTCCGGTCCAGAATGGGCATATGTAGTCAATGACGATTGGACCGACGAATTTGTATCTCTTAGCCTCGAGAACGAAGAAGAAGAGATACCAATAGAAAAGAAAAGTTTTATGGACACTATTGATTGAAAGGGTGATAAATGACATTGCTTGCTATAATCTAACGTGATACAACCAGCTGAGACATTGCTAAACCGGATGAGACATTTGCTAACTTGATAAGACTTTGATAACCTGATTGACTCTTAAACCCGATTTGAGACAACGTTGCTAACTGATAAAAGACTGAGTTATTGCCGAATTGAGACAAATGCTGCTAACCGATAAGTGACTGGGCTCCTGAAGAAAACTGTGTGAACATTGCGCTCGTTCAGCTTTGTAACTAATTGCTAAATCGTTTCTTTATAAGTGCTTCTAGCTCTCTGATTCTATACAGATCATGACTAAGTACGCTACACAAAACAGTAGAGTGAAATATTGTAAATATGCGTGTATAGGCTTGATAACTGCATGTGTACTAATAATAATGGCAATAGTGCTTGCAACGCGTGGTAAGGGTGAGAATGAGAAAATTGATGCTTCTACTTCTGCTCCTGTTATTGTCACTGAACTAACCGCATTGAAAAGACTAGAATTAGATGAGATACACTTGCATGATAAGAAGGAACTTTCGTATAATGTTTTCTATCGCCTACTAACAGAATATGTTGAGACTATGGATGCGAAAGATTGTTATGTGTGTACACAGATACCGACATCGGTAACGGAAGGGGTGACTTATCACCACATGCCTCTTACATATGGGATTACATGTAGTTTAGTAACTTCTAGATTTTATGGTCAAACTAACATACAGTATTTTTATTCAAATTATGATGTTACCTTTGCATATGTTCCTATAATAACGCAACTAAGCCAGATTGCTAAAGATTGGGATGCTAAAATAATGAGGGAATTTTTCGAGCCAATGCAACCTTTTGAAACAGCTCACGCTCTCTGCAGTAGAAATAAGCTTTTTAGATCGCACAGATGATAGAAGGGCACAAATGAATGCGAAATTAGAAAAAGAGCTAAGTAAGAGGACTTCAGGAGATAATTATGCTTTTGCCGCAATAAAAACACAAGGAAAAATAGCTTTAGACGCTTGGCATGTAGGGAAATTTTGTATATATCGTGGTGAATCTTATTATGATAACATTTTCGTGGGAGCGAGTGAATGTAAACATACGTTTATCTTTAAGGCCAAATGGACATTCATGCTGAACGGACTTGACCCTGTCATACCTGGTGTATATTACATTTGTGGGCATAATGCCTATTATCGTCTTCCAAAGGGATGGTGGGGGAGATGTTATTTGGGTACAGTGTTCCCAAAGGTTTATCAACTGGATGACCTATCGGTGATTCCAAAGACGACTGGATCTCATCGTATCCAGAAAAGAGAGACCGCAGCTGCTGTGGTAGGAGATATATTTGGAGCCATGATTCCTTCATTGGGAGTTGTGTTGAATTCCATCAAAATAAGAAAGTTGTCTACTATAGTGGATAACATGTTGACAAAGTTTTCAGGTGCTATAATCCTGATGGATGCTGAACTTGCAGCAGAAAGAGCTATGACTCTTCAAAACAGGCTTGCCCTAGACATTCTTTTTGCAAAGGATGGCGGCGTTTGCAAAATGCTTGGTGCGCGTCACTGTTGCACGTATATACCAGACAACAGTGTGAAGATTAAAACAATGCTTGCAAATCTAACAAAAGAGAGTGCAGACTTGAAGGAATTGAAAGAACCAGGAGTTTGGGAGAAGGTTGGAAAGGGAGTTGCTTCAGTGGGAAATTGGCTTGGTGGCATTTGGAATGGAATATTACTAAAAATAATACAGGGAATACTAATAGTACTAATTTGCATCTTTGGGATTTGGGGAATAAAGAAGGGAATACTAATGATCATGGCAAGAATTAAGAGAAGGAAGGAAGAGAAAATGATGAAAAGAATGGCAGAAGAATACAAGGCAAGAACAAGGGGAAATAAAAGGCAAAGAGAACTGACAGAATTTTAATGGAATAAAATTTGTGGGAATAGTTTTGTGTGATGACAAATAGTCATCAGAGGAGGGATTGATGACGCAGAAATGAAGGTTTTACATTTATTAGCGCATAAACGTAGTGCCGCAATAATCAAGTGTGACTTTAACCGAACTAATAATGATTGTACGGGGACAAATGTGCCCTCAGAGTAGTTCGCCAACATTTATAAGCGTGCTTTATATAAAGTGATGTATTAGAATTGTACTAATCTGGCATAACCGTAAACGTGTGCCATGATTTGCTTGTTTGAAATGTTTTAACTTAGCATAACTTTAGTGGAGGCTTCGGCCTAGTTGCCTTGTCTCACGGTTTAGATGCTCGTGTTTTTCTAATGTGCTAATAAAACGTGTATTCCTGCTTGAAGCTGTACTTTTCCAGTGAGATCGGTTCACATGCTTATCTTTAAGGTTTCGTGCCAGCCTGGCATCTTCTTCTTTGCTCCAAGGTCAATCTGCAGGTGCAGACAATGGAAGCTCTGAAAGTGAGTTAATTGGTAAAATATGTTGCAACTTACGTTCCCGACTCCAAGGATAATGTATGCCTAGGTAGAAGCTTGTGAATTGTTGTTTTTGATTGGACAATTTGAAGCCAACCTATGAACCCTCCAATGGAAGACCCTACTGGACTTGAACTGTTGTTTATTTAAACCCGGTGCACAAGAAGAAAGCAGCCATTAGCCATTAGCCATCGGACATTAGCCATTCCATTGCAGCCATTATGGCCCATCTTGCCGACCTCGTCATTTTGCCATCTTCTACGATGCCAATTGATGTTCGACGCCATTTTGAATGAGACTTTGATGCTTTCTCTAATCGAGAGAAAGAGACTTTAAGTAATTCTCGCCCTAGAGACTTTAACTTTGATCTGCCCCTTTGCATAAAGTAGTAGTTTTGTCCTTTTATCTTGCCGCTGTGAGGCAATTGCCCCGTCCACCCTGCCCCCTTTGCCCCGTCCCATGCAGATCGAAACCGGTACCTGTGAGACGAAGACTTCCTTGAATGCTGATTGAATTTGGTAAATATGAAAGGAAAATGTACAATTGCATTGTGTTTCTTTTTAGGTAACCAACTGCTGATTTTTGATAAGAGCCCTAGTTAGGAGTTTTCCAAATCAATGTTGCTAAATTGTTTTTGCATGAAGTCCCACATGCAGATGCTAATTTGAGGTTAGATGAGGATTCATTTGTTGCACGATGCAATTTGAGACCTTGTTATGCTGACTAATGTATGCAATTAGCTCATTACAGATTATAGTTTTAGTGGTTTGCGTTGCTATTATCGAATGCATTGTTATTCAAATGCTGCATAGATTGCATCTTTTCCGCCGTTATGGACAGCTATTAATGTTCATTTACATATATCATTTGGTGTTGAGACACATTTATATTGTGCTAGCTTTGTTAATATAGGGAAATAAATTCATTAACTTTGAATGAACTGGTGTGGTTATTCATGGCCGAAAGGTCATGGTTCGCCGAAATGTTTTCTGGATTAATTGTGAAGTGTTATGTTGATCAGGGCATTGCTTATGTTCGTTATTGATTATTGATTAGATTAAATTGACTAATCTCGGGTGAAGAGAGCCCCACTTGGTCAAAAGATTCATCGACCCAAGAGCGTTTAAAAATACAGGTAATTTATTAGTACGGAACGCTCTATCACAACTGACTGACGTAAGCTGGCGCAACTCCTCTTGGTGAGCTGTGACAGATGCCCCAGGAGCGTAGTACCTCACGATGGTGAGGGATAGACACAGTCTCTTTTATCTCAGCTTGCCTGTCAGCTGAGTCAGGAACTGCAAATACTGGGAAAAAGCCCAGCGACTTGCTGTTTTTGCTTGGCTTCGAACCAGGGACCTTTTGCATGTGAGGTGCGCATGATAACCACTACACTACACAAACAGACACACTTGCCGGTTTGCTTCATGTGGCTATGCATTGTACTGGAACCACCACTCTATGGAAACAGACACACCTGCTTGTTTTATGTGGCTCTGCATTGGACTGGGATGCAAGGACTGAGGGCCAATGTTCATGACGCTCAAAGCTGAGCCTTCCGGAACACGATCTCTTGCCTTGGAAGAAAGGAACTGGCATCACTTTCATTCCAAGAGGTGATTTCAGAACTGGACCCGAAATTACCATGGAGAAGCACTGTGCATTTAATGTTCCTATGAGCACTGCTGCTCCAGCACAGAAAAGCAGTTGCAAAGAAATCTCGCATACCTTCATGATGCTGAACCGTCTCAACGCAGGTATAAAGCATGTATTGCATTGCAACATGACATCTTACAAGAGTGAAAGGCAGAAATACTCATGTTTAAAACACAGACTGAAACTATAAAGGTAAGGGTTTGTCTGGGATTTGAACCAAGGTCCTCTCACACCCGAAGCGAGAATCATACCCCTACACCAACTAGACTGCTGCTGCAGAGGCATTTGAAACATCTTCTGAAGCGTCTTTCAGGAAAGCAGGGCCATTTGGAGGCTCTCTCTCTAAGCGTGCCATAGCAATTGATGTTTTCTGTCAAGGATTTTTTGTTGGTCTCTAGCAAGGAAAGAGGTAGTCAAGATGCCCTGTGCCAGTGAGCTGAACTAGGGCACTGATGTGAAAAGCAGACCCTTTCTGGTAGTTGTAACCCTCTGCAAGTCCTGGACCCTTGCACCTTAGACTTCCAGACCAGAAGCACTGAAGGGCCTGCTAGCTCTTGAGCCAGAGAAGCATGCCTCTTGGATTCAAGCACACTTGCTTGCTCAGCGCTCAATCAGGCGAGATTTATAGTAGTGGCTCATAGGCCTGAAACACTCACCTGGGAGACGCGGGGTGGCTGATTTCCCAGAATGGCCCTTGATGGGGAAATCACCTCCTTTCCCCCGCCTCATTTCAGAATTGTGTGCAAGTCGCAAGACAGTGTTCAGGGGTTCATGGGTACTGCCTACTCCCAGCTGCCTCTCTGTCTTCTTCATGTAAATTGCAAGTCACGAGGAGGCAACATTGCAATATATGCTCCGCCCACCTAACCAAGAAACCCAGTTTGAGCTTGTCTGCCTGTGTTGTTGCAGGGGCAGTGTCTTCTTTGCCCAAAAGGTGGCAGGAGAGACTCACTTCAAACGATAGAATCAACTGCTTAAGTAGAAACCAGCATGGTAGTTACTGTCATAAAGTGCAGCTCTAACAGAAGGTGTGCCTGAGATGCCCCTTCCAGTAATACACAGAATTTTGATTGAGGGGCCAGCCGATGGGTTGGTGGATTTCTCCTCACATGCCACAGCAGCTTCCAAAGATAGTGGTGTGAGGAGCTGGCTGTGCAAGCAGAGCAAGATTTAAGGGAAGAAAACACACCTCTTAGGAGTGGGATTTGAACCCACGCCTCCATGAAGAGACCAGAAGGCTCAGCTTCACTGAAGATCAAGCTCTCTTGAGTCTGGCACCTTAGACCACTCGGCCATCCTGACAGCCAAAACATTGTGCAGGTCTGACTCATCAGTCTGCACTTGTTGATGCTGCCGCTTGCAATGTTCCTATCAAAGTCACAGCTTTAAAGGCCCCACAATATAACATGGCCAAGAAAAAAAAAAAAAACAGAACAAGAAACAAGGCACATGCACGACCACCGAGGGATGCAGATAACTTTTTATCGTCCTGCAATAGTAAAGCACATTTTACACAGGTCACAAGTTTTTAAAGGTAATTTCTGTCTAAGTGTGCGTTGAGAGAGACTGAGGTTTTAGTGAGCAAACACAAAAGCTACTGCTGCCCAGTGTCGAACCGGGGACCTTTTGCGTGTGAGGCAAATGTGATAACCACTAGACTACAGAAACAAGCTTGCTGGCTTGACTGAAGGAGCACAGTTCCCCTCATATGTTTGCCCGATTTCCTCTATACTTGATCAGCAGTTGCTCAGAATGCGAGGGGTAAGTGTGAAAATTGCAGCGGTGTCAGCCAGCATGCATACACTCAGACGTCCTGAAAAGTCACAGCTGCGGGCAGAGACAGACAAATATCTGATGCCTAAATGCCAGGAACGCAAGCCTGTGAAATCATCACACAGGGCGCACTGAGAGCAAGCAGGAAGGAAGCCAAGGCATTGTAATCCATTTTTCGCCTGAGGCAAAAAATATGTTTTGCGCAACAATGCTTCGAGTGGAATGAGAAATGTTGAGGGGTTGAGTATTTTGAGCAGGATTTGATTGTTTTCCGCTAAAATGGGCTCGTTGGGGATTTGAACCAGGGACCTCTCGCACCCAAAGCGAGAATCATACCCCTAGACCAACGAGCCTGGGCACAGAAGCACTACGGCTCAAACCCTGCTCCGAGGGTTGGTGGCAGAGAGTGGGAGACTACATCCCAAAGCAAGAAACGCCACATTGTGCTCTCTTCTGCAGTATGACTAGAGTCATTTGCATGGTCGTCATCGAACATGACATAAAAAGCCTCTATCCTTTAGACATTTTGTCCCAGATTTACAAGAAAATGACTGAGCGCGACGCTGTGCCAAATTTGCAAGCCCTACGCTCCGTCATTTTCAAAATGCAGGGAAGTGCCGTATTTAGTAGAATACAGCGCACCCCTGTGCTTCCCCCTGCGCCAGCTCTAAATTAGATGCTGAGCGCCAACGCAGCCGTTCTTGCACCATGGTACAAGGATGACTGCGTTGAGGGGGAAATTGTTTTTGTGCAGGAAGGGACACCTTCCTGGCCAAAAGAAAAATCTTCAATGGTGATTTGCTCTTACTTCTATGTGTGCTGCAGAATGCAGCACACATAGAAAGAGAAAAAACGAGGAGAAATGAAAACATTTCTCCTCAGTGCGCCACTCTAACGATACCCCTGGGATGGCGTTGGATTTTGGCGCTGACACAGATTTACGACAACTCCTAAATATGGAGCAGCATCAAAATGCTATGGTGTTGCTGTGGCACACTCACAGCAACACCCATTGTACGCCCATTCCAGGGAAAGCGCTGAATGCTAAGGTGCCGTATTTACAAGGTGGTGTTAAGCCACAAAAAGTGGCTGAACGCCATCTTGTAAATACCGCGCAGTGCATAGTGCCACCGGGGCGTCACTAAAAGTGATGCTCCGTTGGCGATTGGGCCTTGTAAGTCTGGCACCTTATTTGCTCAAGGTGTGTGTTCTTGGTGAGGGCAGGAAAGGTATTTTCGCTCTCATACCTTCCTTCCTTGGCTGGCTTGAATGCGGTAGGCTCAGGCTTCAATGCAAAGGTCAAACAGTGAGCAACTGACTGACGTAAGCTGGCGCAACTCCTCTTGGTGAGCTCTGACAGATGCCCCAGGAGCGTAGTACCTCACGATGGTGAGGGATAGACACAGTCTCTTTTATCTCAGCTTGCCTGTCAGCTGAGTCAGGAAATGCAAATACTGGGAAAAAGACCAGCGACTTGCTGTTTTTGCTTGGCTTTGAACCAGGGACCTTTTGCATGTGAGGTGCGCATGATAACCACTACACTACACAAACAGACACACTTGCCGGTTTGCTTCATGTGGCTATGCATTGTACTGGAACCACCACACTATGGAAACAGACACACCTGCTTGCTTTATGTGGCTCTGCATTGGACTGGGATGCAAGGACTGAGGGCCAATGTTCATGACGCTCAAAGCTGAGCCTTCCGGAACACGATCTCTTGCCTTGGAAGAAAGGAACTGGCATCACTTTCATTCCAAGAGGTGATTTCAGAACTGGACCCGAAATTACCATGGAGAAGCACTGTGCATTTAATGTTCCTATGAGCACTGCTGCTCCAGCACAGAAAAGCAGTTGCAAAGAAATCTCGCATACCTTCATGATGCTGAACCGTCTCAACGCAGGTATAAAGCATGTATTGCATTGCAACATGACATCTTACAAGAGTGAAAAGCAGAAATACTCCTGTTTAAAACACAGACTGAACCTATAAAGGTAAGGGTTTGTCAGGGATTTGAACCAATGTCGTCTCACACCCGAAGCGAGAATCATACCCCTACACCAACTAGACTGCTGCCGCAGAGGCATTTGAAACATCTTCTGAAGCATCTTTCAGGAAAGCAGGGCCATTTGGAGGCTCTCTCTCTAAGCGTGCCATAGCAATTGATGTTTTCTGTCAAGGATTTTTTGTTTGTCTCTAGCAAGGAAAGAGGTAGTCAAGATGCCCTGTGCCAGTGAGCTGAACTAGGGCACTGATGTGAAAAGCAGACCCTTTCTGATAGTTGTAACCCTCTGCAAGTCCTGGACCCTTGCACCTTAGACTTCCAGACCAGAAGCACTGAAGGGCCTGCTAGCTCTTGAGCCAGAGAAGCATGCCTCTTGGATTCAAGCACACTTGCTCGCTCAGCGCTCGATCAGGCGAGATTTATAGTAGTGGCTCATAGGCCTGAAACACTCACCTGGGAGACGCGGGGTGGCTGATTTCCCGGAATGGCCCTTGATGGGGAAATCACCTCCTTTCCCCCGCCTCATTTCAGAATTGTGTGCAAGTCGCAAGACAGTGTTCAGGGGTTCATGGGTACTGCCTACTCCCAGCTGCCTCTCTGTCTTCTTCATGTAAATTGCAAGTCACGAGGAGGCACCATTGCCAATATGCTCCGCAAGCCTAACCAAGAAACCCAGTTTGAGCTTGTCTGCCTGTGTTGTTGCAGGGGCAGTGTCTTCTTTGCCCAAAAGGTGGCAGGAGAGACTCACTTCAAACGATAGAATCAACTGCTTAAGTAGAAACCAGCATGGTAGTTACTGTCATAAAGTGCAGCTCTAACAGAAGGTGTGCCTGAGATGCCCCTTCCAGTAATACACAGAATTTTGATTGAGGGCCCAGCCGATGGGTTGGTGGATTTCTCCTCACATGCCACAGCAGCTTCCAAAGATAGTGGTGTGAGGAGCTGGCTGTGCAAGCAGAGCAAGATTTAAGGTAAGAAAACACACCTGTTAGGAGTGGGATTTGAACCCACGCCTCCATGAAGAGACCAGAAGGCTCAGCTTCACTGAAGATCAAGCTCTCTTGAGTCTGGCACCTTAGACCACTCGGCCATCCTGACAGCTAATACATTGTGCAGGTCTGACTCTTCAGTCTGCACTTGTTGATGCTGCCGCTTGCAATGTTCCTATCTAAGTCACAGCTTTAAAGGCCCCACAATATAACATGGCCAAGAAAAAAAAAAAAAACAGAACAAGAAACAAGGCTCATGCACGACCACCGAGGGATGCAGATAACTTTTTATCGTCCTGCAATAGTAAAGCACATTTTACACAGGTCACAAGTTTTTAAATGTCATTTCTGTCTAAGTGTGCATTGAGAGAGACTGAGGTTTTAGTGAGCAAACACAAAAGCTACTGCTGCCCAGTGTCGAACCGGGGACCTTTTGCGTGTGAGGCAAATGTGATAACCACTACACTACAGAAACAAGCTTGCTGGCTTGACTGAAGGAGCACAGTTCCCCTCATATGTTTGCCCGATTTCCTCTATACTTGATCAGCAGTTGCTCAGAATGCGAGGGGTAAGTGTGAAAATTGCAGCGGTGTCAGCCAGCATGCATACACTCAGACGTCCTGAAAAGTCACAGCTGCGGGCAGAGACAGACAAATATCTGATGCCTAAATGCCAGGAACGCAAGCCTGTGAAATCATCACACAGGGCGCACTGAGAGCAAGCAGGAAGGAAGCCAAGGCATTGTAATCCATTTTTCGCCTGAGGCAAAAAATATGTTTTGCGCAACAATGCTTCGAGTGGAATGAGAAATGTTGAGGGGTTGTGTATTTTGAGCAGGATTTGATTGTTTTCCGCTAAAATGGGCTCGTCCGGGATCTGAACCCGGGACCTCTCGCACCCGAAGCAAGAATCATACCCCTAGACCAACGAGCCGGGGCACAGAAGCGCTACGGATCCCACCCTGCTCCGAGGGTTGGTGGCAGAGAGTGGGAGACTACATCCCAAAGCAAGAAACGCCACATGGTGCTCTCTTCTGCAGTATGACTAGAGTCATTTGCATGGTCGTCATCGAACATGACATAAAAAGCCTCTATCCTTTAGACATTTTGTCCCAGATTTACAAGAAAATGACTGAGCGCTACGCTGTGCCAAATTTGCAAGCCCCACGCTCCGTCATTTTCAAAATGCAGGGAAGCATCGTATTTAGTAGAATACAGCGCACCCCTGTGCTTCCCCCTGCGCCAGCTCTAAATTAGCTGCTGAGCGCCAACGCAGCCGTTCTTGCACCATGGTACAAGGATGACTGCGTTGAGGGGGAAATTGTTTTTGTGCAGGAAGGGACACCTTCCTGGCCAAAAGAAAAATCTTCAATGGTGATTTGCTCTTACTTCTATGTTTGCTGCAGAAATGAAAACATTTCTCCTCAGTGCGCCACTCTAACGATACCCCTGGGATGGCGTTGTATTTTGGCACTGACGCAGATTTACGACAACTCCTAAATCTGGAGCAGCATCAAAATGCTATGGTGTTGCTGTGGCACACTCACAGCAACACCCATTGCACGCCCCTTCCAGGGAAAGTGCTGAATGCTAAGGTGCCGTATTTACAAGGTGGTGTTAAGCCACAAAAAGTGGCTGAACGCCATCTTGTAAATACCGCGCAGTGCATAGTGCCACCGGGGCGTCACTAAAAGTGATGCTCCGTTGGAGATTGGGCCTTGTAAGTCTGGCACCTTATTTGCTCAAGGTGTGTGTTCTTGGTGAGGGCAGGAAAGCTATTTTCGCTCTCATACCTTCCTTCCTTGGCTGGCTTGAATGCGGTAGGCTCAGGCTTCAATGCAAAGGTCAAACAGTGAGCAACTGACTGACCTAAGCTGGCGCAACTCCTCTTGGTGAGCTGTGACAGATGCCCCAGGAGCGTAGTACCTCACGATGGTGAGGGATAGACACAGTCTCTTTTATCTCAGCTTGCCTGTCAGCTGAGTCAGGAAATGCAAATACTGGGAAAAAGCCCAGCGACTTGCTGTTTTTGCTTGGCTTCGAACCAGGGACCTTCTGCATGTGAGGTGCGCATTATAACCACTACACTACACAAGCAGACACACTTGCTGGTTTGCTTCATGTGGCTATGCATTGTACTGGAACCACCACACTATGGAAAGAGACACACCTGCTTGCTTTATGTGGCTCTGCATTGGACTGGGATGCAAGGACTGAGGGCCAATGTTCATGACGCTCAAAGCTGAGCCTTCCGGAACACGATCTCTTGCCTTGGAAGAAAGGAACTGGCATCACTTTCATTCCAAGAGGTGATTTCAGAACTGGACCCGAAATTACCATGGAGAAGAACTGTGCATTTAATGTTCCTATGAGCACAGCTGCTCCAGCACAGAAAAGCAGTTGCAAAGAAATCTCGCATACCTTCATGATGCTGAACCGTCTCAACGCAGGTATAAAGCATGTATTGCATTGCAACATGACATCTTACAAGAGTGAAAAGCAGAAATACTCCTGTTTAAAACACAGACTGAACCTATAAAGGTAAGGGTTTGTCTGGGATTTGAACCAAGGTCCTCTCACACCCGAAGCGAGAATCATACCCCTGTACCAACTAGACTGCTGCTGCAGAGGCATTTGAAACATCTTCTGAAGCGTCTTTCAGAAAAGCAGGGCCATTCGGAGGCTCTCTCTCTAAGCGTGCCATAGCAATTGATGTTTTCTGTCAAGGATTTTTTGTTTGTCTCTAGCAAGGAAAGAGGTAGTCAAGATGCCCTGTGCCAGTGCGCTGAACTAGGGTACTGATGTGAAAAACAGACCCTTTCTGGTAGTTGTAACCCTCTGCAAGTCCTGGACCCTTGCAATTTAGACTTTCAGACCAGAAGCACTGA
The DNA here is from genome assembly GCF_031143425.1 of Pleurodeles waltl. NCBI lineage: Eukaryota > Metazoa > Chordata > Amphibia > Caudata > Salamandridae > Pleurodeles > Pleurodeles waltl. The sequence continues at coordinate 1,559,062 of NW_027150403.1, read as the reverse complement.
AGGGCCTGCTAGCTCTTGAGCCAGAGAAGCATGCCTCTTGGATTCAAGCACACTTGCTCGCTCAGCGCTCGATCAGGCAAGATTTATAGTAGTGGCTCATAGGCCTGTAACACTCACCTGGGAGACGCGGGGTGGCTGATTTCCCGGAATGGCCCTTGATGGGGAAATCACCTCCTTTCCCCCGCCTCATTTCAGAATTGTGTGCAATTTGCAAGACAGTGTTCAGGGGTTCATGGGTACTGCCTACTCCCAGCTGCCTCTCTGTCTTCTTCATGTAAATTGCAAGTCACGAGGAGGCACCATTGCCAATATGCTCCGCCCACCTAACCAAGAAACCCAGTTTGAGCTTGTCTGCCTGTGTTGTTGCAGGGGCAGTGTCTTCTTTGCCCAAAAGGTGGCAGGAGAGACTCACTTCAAACGATAGAATCAACTGCTTAAGTAGAAACCAGCATGGTAGTTACTGTCATAAAGTGCAGCTCTAACAGAAGGTGTGCCTGAGATGCCCCTTCCAGTAATTACCAGATTTTTGATTGAGGGCCCAGCCGATGGGTTGGTGGATTTCTCCTCACATGCCACAGCAGCTTCCAAAGATAGTGGTGTGAGGAGCTGGCTGTGCAAGCAGAGCAAGATTTAAGGTAAGAAAACACACCTGTTAGGAGTGGGATTTGAACCCACGCCTCCATGAAGAGACCAGAAGGCTCAGCTTCACTGAAGATCAAGCTCTCTTGAGTCTGACACCTTAGACAACTCGGCCATCCTGACAGCCAAAACATTGTGCAGGTCTGACTCTTCAGTCTGCACTTGTTGATGCTGCCGCTTGCAATGTTCCTATCAAAGTCACAGCTTTAAAGGCCCCACAATATAACATGGCCAAGAAAAAAGAAAAAAAACAGAACAAGAAACAAGGCACATGCACGACCACCGAGGGATGCAGATAACTTTTTATCGTCCTGCAATAGTAAAACACATTTTACACAGGTCACAAGTTTTTAAAGGTAATTTCTGTCTAAGTGTGCATTGAGAGAGACTGAGGTTTTAGTGAGCAAACACAAAAGCTACTGCTGCAAGGTGTCGAAACGGGGACCTTTTGCGTGTGAGGCAAATGTGATAACCACTACACTACAGAAACAAGCTTGCTGGCTTGACTGAAGGAGCACAGTTCCTCTCATATGTTTGCCCGATTTCCTCTATACTTGATCAGCAGTTGCTCAGAATGCGAGGGGTAAGTGTGAAAATTGCAGCGGTGTCAGCCAGCATGCATACACTCAGACGTCCTGAAAAGTCACAGCTGCGGGCAGAGACAGACAAATATCTGATGCCTAAATGCCAGGAACGCAAGCCTGTGAAATCATCACACAGGGCGCACTGAGAGCAAGCAGGAAGGAAGCCAAAGCATTGTAATCCATTTTTCGCCTGAGGCAAAAAATATGTTTTGCGCAACAATGCTTCGAGTTGAATGAGAAATGTTGAGGGGTTGTGTATTTTGAGCAGGATTTGATTGTTTTCCGCTAAAATGGGCTCGTCCGGGATCTGAACCCGGGACCTCTCGCACCCGAAGCGAGAATCATACCCCTAGACCAACGAGCCGGGGCACAGAAGCGCTACGGATCCCACCCTGCTCCGAGGGTTGGTGGCAGAGAGTGGGAGACTACATCCCAAAGCAAGAAACGCCACATGGTGCTCTCTTCTGCAGTATGACTAGAGTCATTTGCATGGTCGTCATCGAACATGACATAAAAAGCCTCTATCCTTTAGACATTTTGTCCCAGATTTACAAGAAAATTACTGAGCGCGACGCTCTGCCAAATTTGCAAGCCCCACGCTCCGTCATTTTCAAAATGCAGGGAAGCGCCGTATTTAGTAGAATACAGCGCACCCCTGTGCTTCCCCCTGCGCCAGCTCTAAATTAGCTGCTGAGCGCCAACGCAGCCGTTCTTGCACCATGGTACAAGGATGACTGCGTTGAAGGGGAAATTGTTTTTGTGCAGGAAGGGACACCTTCCTGGCCAAAAGAAAAATCTTCAATGGTGATTTGCTCTTACTTCTATGTGTGCTGCAGAATGCAGCACACATAGAAAGAGAAAAAAGGAGGAGAAATGAAAACATTTCTCCTCAGTGCGCCACTCTAACGATACCCCTGGGATGGCGTTGGATTTTGGCGCTGACGCAGATTTACGACAACTCCTAAATCTGGAGCAGCATTAAAATGCTATGGTGTTGCTGTGGCACACTCACAGCAACACCCATTGCACGCCCCTTCCAGGGAAAGCGCTGAATGCTAAGGTGCCGTATTTACAAGATGGTGTTTAGCCACAAAAAGTGGCTGAACGCCATCTTGTAAATACCGCGCAGTGCATAGTGCCACCGGGGCGTCACTAAAAGTGATGCTCCGTTGGCGATTGGGCCTTGTAAGTCTGGCACCTTATTTGCTCAAGGTGTGTGTTCTTGGTGAGGGCAGGAAAGCTATTTTCGCTCTCATACCTTCCTTCCTTGGCTGGCTTGAATGCAGTAGGCTCAGGCTTCAATGCAAAGGTCAAACAGTGAGCAACTGACTGACGTAACCTGGCGCAACTCCTCTTGGTGAGCTGTGACAGATGCCCCAGGAGCGTAGTACCTCACGATGGTGAGGGATAGACACAGTCTCTTTTATCTCAGCTTGCCTGTCAGCTGAGTCAGGAAATGCAAATACTGGGAAAAAGCCCAGCGACTTGCTGTATTTGCTTGGCTTCGAACCAGGGACCTTTTGCATGTGAGGTGCGCATGATAACCACTACACTACACAAACAGACACACTTGCCGGCTTGCTTCATGTGGCTATGCATTGTACTGGAACCACCACACTATGGAAACAGACACACCTGCTTGCTTTATGTGGCTTTGCATTGGACTGGGATGCAAGGACTGAGGGCCAATGTTCATGACGCTCAAAGCTGAGCCTTCCGGAACACGATCTCTTGCCTTGGAAGAAAGGAACTGGCATCACTTTAATTCCAAGAGGTGATTTCAGAACTGGACCCGAAATTACCATGGAGAAGCACTGTGCATTTAATGTTCCTATGAGCACTGCTGCTCCAGCACAGAAAAGCAGTTGCAAAGAAATCTCGCATACCTTCATGATGCTGAACCGTCTCAACGCAGGTATAAAGCATGTATTGCATTGCAACATGACATCTTACAAGAGTGAAAAGCAGAAATACTCCTGTTTAAAACACAGACTGAACCTATAAAGGTAAGGGTTTGTCTGGGATTTGAACCAAGGTCCTCTCACACCCGAAGCAAGAATCATACCCCTATACCAACTAGACTGCTGCTGCAGAGGCATTTGAAACATCTTCTGAAGCGTCTTTCAGAAAAGCAGGGCCATTCAGAGGCTCTCTCTCCAAGCGTGCCATAGCAATTGATGTTTTCTGTCAAGGATTTTTTGTTTGTCTCTAGCAAGGAAAGAGGTAGTCAAGATGCCCTGTGCCAGTGAGCTGAACTAGGGCAGTGATGTGAAAAGCAGACCCTTTCTTGTAGTTGTAACCCTCTGCAAGTCCTGGACCCTTGCAACTTAGAATTTCAGACCAGAAGCACTGAAGGGCCTGCTAGCTCTTGAGCCAGAGAAGCATGCCTCTTGAATTCAAGCACACTTGCTCGCTCAGCGCTCAATCAGGCTCGATCAGGCGAGATTTATAGTAGTGGCTCATAGGCCTGAAACACTCACCTGGGAGACGCGGGGTGGCTGATTTCCCGGAATGGCCCTTGATGGTGAAATCACCTCCTTTCCCCCGCCTCATTTCAGAATTGTGTGCAAGTCGCAAGACAGTATTCAGGGGTTCATGGGTACTGCCTACTCCCAGCTGCCTCTCTGTCTTCTTCATGTAAATTGCAAGTCACGAGGAGGCACCATTGCCAATATGCTCCGCCCACCTAACCAAGAAACCCAGGCCCGTATTTATACTTTTTGACGCTAAACTGCGCTAACGCAGTTTAGCGTCAAAAATTTTGCGCCGGCTAACGTCATTCTGAAGCGCCATGCGGGCGCCGTATTTATTGAATGGCGTTAGCCGGCGCAAGCAGACCGGCGCTGCCTGGTGTGCGTGGAAAAAAACCACGTACACCAGGCAGCGCCGGCGTTGGGAAAAATGGCGCTAGGGCGTCTTAAAAATGGTGCAAGTCAGGTTGACGCAAAAAATCGCCTCCACTCGATTTGCGCCATTTTTAACGACGCCCAGACGCCATTGAAATGACTCCTGTCTTAGTAAAGACAGGAGTCATGCCCCCTTGCCCAATGGCCATGCCCAGGGGACTTATGTCCCCTGGGCATGGTCATTGGGCATTGTGGCATGTAGGGGGGCACAAATCAGGCCCCCCTATGCCAAAAAAAAAATATAAAAAAAAAAAATGTTATACTTACCTGAACTTACCTGAATGTCCCTGGGGTGGGTCCCTACATCCTTGGGTGTCCTCCTGGGGTGGGCAAGGGTGGCAGGGGGGGTCCCTGGGGGCATGGGAGGGCAGCTGTGGGCTCATTTTGAGCCCACAGGTCCCTTAACACCTGCCCTGACCCAGGCGTTAAAAAGAGGCGCAAATGCGGGGTTTTTTGACCCGACCACTCCCGGGCGTGATTTTTGCCCGGGAGTATAAATACGACGCATTTGCGTCGCAGACATTTTTTGGGACGGGAACGCCTACCTTGCATCTCATTAACGCAAGGAAGGCGTTCACGCAAAAAAATGACGCTCTTTACTCCTACTTTGGCGCTAGACGCGTCTAACGCCAAAGTATAAATATGGCGTTAGTTTTGCGCCGAATTTGCGTCGAAAAAAACGACGCTTATTCGGTGCAAACGGAGTATAAATATGCCCCCCAGTTTGAGCTTGTCTGCCTGTGTTGTTGCAGGGGCAGTGTCTTCTTTGCCCAAAAGGTGGCAGGAGAGACTCACTTCAAACGATAGAATCAACTGCTTAAGTAGAAACCAGCATGGTAGTTACTGTCATAAAGTGCAGCTCTAACAGAAGGTGTGCCTGAGATGCCCCTTCCAGTAATACACAGAATTTTGATTGAGGGCCCAGCCGATGGGTTGGTGGATTTCTCCTCACATGCCACAGCAGCTTCCAAAGATAGTGGTGTGAGGAGCTGGCTGTGCAAGCAGAGCAAGATTTAAGGGAAGAAAACACACCTGTTGAGAGTGGGATTTGAACCCACGCCTCCATGAAGAGACCAGAAGGCTCAGCTTCACTAAAGATCAAGTTTTCTTGAGTCTGGCACCTTAGACCACTCGGCCATCCTGACAGCCAAAACATTGTGCAGGTCTGACTCTTCAGTCTGCACTTGTTGATGCTGCCGCTTGCAATGTTCCTATCAAAGTCACAGCTTTAAAGGCCCCACAATATAACATGGCCAAGAAAAAAAAAAATAACAGAACAAGAAACAAGGCACATGCACGACCACCGAGGGATGCAGATAACTTTTTATCGTCCTGCAATAGTAAAGCACATTTTACACAGGTCACAAGTTTTTAAAGGTCATTTCTGTCTAAGTGTGCATTGAGAGAGACTGAGGTTTTAGTGAGCAAACACAAAAGCTACTGCTACCCAGTGTCGAACCGGGGACCTTTTGCGTGTGAGGCAAATGTGATAACCACTACACTACAGAAACAAGCTTGCTGGCTTGACTGAAGGAGCAGAGTTCCTCTCATATGTTTGCCCGATTTCCTCTATACTTGATCAGCAGTTGCTCAGAATGCGAGGGGTAAGTGTGAAAATTGCAGCGGTGTCAGCCAGCATGCATACACTCAGACGTCCTGAAAAGTCACAGCTGCGGGCAGAGACAGACAAATATCTGATGCCTAAATGCCAGGAACGCAAGCCTGTGAAATCTTCACACAGGACGCACTGAGAGCAAGCAGGAAGGAAGCCAAGGCATTGTAATCCATTTTTCGCCTGAGGCAAAAAATATGTTTTGCGCAACAATGCTTCGAGTGGAATGAGAAATGTTGAGGGGTTGTGTATTTTGAGCAGGATTTGATTGTTTTCCGCTAAAATGGGCTCGTCCGGGATTTAAACGTGGGACCTCTCGCACCCAAAGCGAGAATCATACCCCTAGACCAACCAGCCTGGGGACAGAAACGCTACGGCTCCCACCCTGCTCCGAGGGTTGGTGGCAGAGAGTGGGAGACTACATCCCAAAGCAAGAAACGCCAGATGCTGCTCTCTTCTGCAGTATGACTAGAGTCATTTGCATGGTCGTCATCGAACATGACATAAAAAGCCTCTATCCTTTAGACATTTTGTCCCAGATTTACAAGAAAATGACTGAGCGCGACGCTGTGCCAAATTTGCAAGCCCCACGCTCCGTCATTTTCAAAATGCAGGGAAGCGCCGTATTTAGTAGAATACAGCGCACCCCTGTGCTTCCCCCTGCGCCAGCTCTAAATTAGCAGCTGAGCGCCAACGTAGCCGTTCTTGCACCATGGTACAAGGATGACTGCGTTGAGGGGGAAATTGTTTTTGTGCAGGAAGGGACACCTTCCTGGCCAAAAGAAAAATCTTCAATGGTGATTTGCTCTTACTTCTATGTGTGCTGCAGAATGCAGCACACATAGAAAGAGAAAAAACGAGGAGAAATGAAAACATTTCTCCTCAGTGCGCCACTCTAACGATACCCCTGGGATGGCGTTGGATTTTGGCGCTGACGCAGATTTACGACAACTCCTAAATCTGGAGCAGCATTAAAATGCTATGGTGTTGCTGTGGCACACTCACAGCAACACCCATTGCACGCCCCTTCCAGGGAAAGCGCTGAATGCTAAGGTGCCGTATTTACAAGATGGTGTTAAGCCACAAAAAGTGGCTGAACGCCATCTTGTAAATACCGCGCAGTGCATAGTGCCACCGGGGCGTCACTAAAAGTGATGCTCCGTTGGCGATTGGGCCTTGTAAGTCTGGCACCTTATTTGCTCAAGGTGTGTGTTCTTGGTGAGGGCAGGAAAGCTATTTTCGCTCTCATACCTTCCTTCCTTGGCTGGCTTGAATGCGGTAGGCTCAGGCTTCAATGCAAAGGTCAAACAGTGAGCAACTGACTGACGTAAGCTGGCGCAACTCCTCTTGGTGAGCTGTGACAGATGCCCCAGGAGCGTAGTACCTCACGATGGTGAGGGATAGACACAGTCTCTTTTATCTCAGCTTGCCTGTCAGCTGAGTCAGGAAATGCAAATACTGGGAAAAAGCCCAGCAACTTGCTGTATTTGCTTGGCTTCGAACCAGGGACCTTTTGCATGTGAGGTGCGCATGATAACCACTACACTACACAAACAGACACACTTGCCGGCTTGCTTCATGTGGCTATGCATTGTACTGGAACCACCACACTATGGAAACAGACACACCTGCTTGCTTTATGTGGCTTTGCATTGGACTGGGATGCAAGGACTGAGGGCCAATGTTCATGACGCTCAAAGCTGAGCCTTCCGGAACACGATCTCTTGCCTTGGAAGAAAGGAACTGGCATCACTTTCATTCCAAGAGGTGATTTCAGAACTGGACCCGAAATTACCATGGAGAAGCACTGTGCATTTAATGTTCCTATGAGCACTGCTGCTCCAGCACAGAAAAGCAGTTGCAAAGAAATCTCGCATACCTTCATGATGCTGAACCGTCTCAACGCAGGTATAAAGCATGTATTGCATTGCAACATGACATCTTACAAGAGTGAAAAGCAGAAATACTCCTGTTTAAAACACAGACTGAACCTATAAAGGTAAGGGTTTGTCTGGGATTTGAACCAAGGTCCTCTCACACCCGAAGCGAGAATCATACCCCTATACCAACTAGACTTCTGCTGCAGAGGCATTTGAAACATCTTCTGAAGCGTCTTTCAGAAAAGCAGGGCCATTCGGAGGCTCTCTCTCTAAGCGTGCCATAGCAATTGATTTTTTCTGTCAAGGATTTTTTGTTTGTCTCTAGCAAGGAAAGAGGTAGTCAAGATGCCCTGTGCCAGTGAGCTGAACTAGGGCACTGATGTGAAAAGCAGACCCTTTCTGGTAGTTGTAACCCTCTGCAAGTCCTGGACCCTTGCAACTTAGAATTTCAGACCAGAAGCACTGAAGGGCCTGCTAGCTCTTGAGCCAGAGAAGCATGCCTCTTGGATTCAAGCACACTTGCTCGCTCGATCAGGCTCGATCAGGCGAGATTTATAGTACTGGCTCATAGGCCTGAAACACTCACCTGGGAGACGCGGGGTGGCTGATTTCCCGGAATGGCCCTTGATGGGGAAATCACCTCCTTTCCCCCGCCTCATTTCAGAATTGTGTGCAAGTCGCAAGACAGTGTTCAGGGGTTCATGGGTACTGCCTACTCCCAGCTGTCTTCTTCATGTAAATTGCAAGTCACGAGGAGGCACCATTGCCAATATGCTCCGCCCACCTAACCAAGAAACCCAGTTTGAGCTTGTCTGCCTGTGTTGTTGCAGGGGCAGTGTCTTCTTTACCCAAAAGGTGGCAGGAGAGACTCACTTCAAACGATAGAATCAACTGCTTAAGTAGAAACCAGCATGGTAGTTACTGTCATAAAGTGCAGCTCTAACAGAAGGTGTGCCTGAGATGCCCCTTCCAGTAATACAAAGAATTTTGATTGAGGGCCCAGCCGATGGGTTGGTGGATTTCTCCTCACATGCCACAGCAGCTTCCAAAGATAGTGGTGTGAGGAGCTGGCTGTGCAAGCAGAGCAAGATTTAAGGTAAGAAAACACACCTGTTAGGAGTGGGATTTGAACCCACGCCTCCATGAAGAGACCAGAAGGCTCAGCTTCACTGAAGATCAAGCTCTTTTGAGTCTGGCACCTTAGACCACTCGGCCATCCTGACAGCCAAAACATTGTGCAGGTCTGACTCTTCAGTCTGCACTTGTTGATGCTGCCGCTTGCAATGTTCCTATCAAAGTCACAGCTTTAAAGGCCCCACAATATAACATGGCCAAGAAAAAAAAAAAAAACAGAACAAGAAACAAGGCACATGCACGACCACCGAGGGATGCAGATAACTTTTTATCGTCCTGCAATAGTAAAACACATTTTACACAGGTCACAAGTTTTTAAAGGTAATTTCTGTCTAAGTGTGCATTGAGAGAGACTGAGGTTTTAGTGAGCAAACACAAAAGCTACTGCTGCCCAGTGTCGAAACGGGGACCTTTTGCGTGTGAGGCAAATGTGATAACCACTACACTACAGAAACAAGCTTGCTGGCTTGACTGAAGGAGCACAGTTCCTCTCATATGTTTGCCCGATTTCCTCTATTCTTGATCAGCAGTTGCTCAGAATGCGAGGGGTAAGTGTGAAAATTGCAGCGGTGTCAGCCAGCATGCATACACTCAGACGTCCTGAAAAGTCACAGCTGCGGGCAGAGACAGACAAATATCTGATGCCTAAATGCCAGGAACGCAAGCCTGTGAAATCATCACACAGGGCGCACTGAGAGCAAGCAGGAAGGAAGCCAAGGCATTGTAATCCATTTTTCGCCTGAGGCAAAAAATATGTTTTGCGCAACAATGCTTCGAGTGGAATGAGAAATGTTGAGGGGTTGTGTATTTTGAGCAGGATTTGATTGTTTTCCGCTAAAATGGGCTCGTCCGGGATTTGAACCCGGGACCTCTCGCACCCAAAGCGAGAATCATACCCCTAGACCAACCAGCCTGGGGACAGAAACGCTACGGCTCCCACCCTGCTCCGAGGGTTGGTGGCAGAGAGTGGGAGACTACATCCCAAAGCAAGAAACGCCACATGGTGCTCTCTTCTGCAGTATGACTAGAGTCATTTGCATGGTCGTCATCGAACATGACATAAAAAGCCTCTATCCTTTAGACATTTTGTCCCAGATTTACAAGAAAATGACTGAGCGCGACGCTGTGCCAAATTTGCAAGCCCCACGCTCCGTCATTTTCAAAATGCAGGGAAGCGCCGTATTTAGTAGAATACAGCGCACCCCTGTGCTTCCCCCTGCGCCAGCTCTAAATTAGCTGCTGAGCGCCAACGCAGCCGTTCTTGCACCATGGTACAAGGATGACTGCGTTGAAGGGGAAATTGTTTTTGTGCAGGAAGGGACACCTTCCTGGCCAAAAGAAAAATCTTCAATGGTGATTTGCTCTTACTTCTATGTGTGCTGCAGAATGCAGCACACATAGAAAGAGAAAAAACGAGGAGAAATGAAAACATTTCTCCTCAGTGCGCCACTCTAACGATACCCCTGGGATGGCGTTGGATTTTGGCGCTGACGCAGATTTACGACAACTCCTAAATCTGGAGCAGCATTAAAATGCTATAGTGTTGCTGTGGCACACTCACAGCAACACCCATTGCACGCCCCTTCCAGGGAAAGCGCTGAATGCTAAGGTGCCGTATTTACAAGATGGTGTTAAGCCACAAAAAGTGGCTGAACGCCATCTTGTAAATACCGCGCAGTGCATAGTGCCACCGGGGCGTCACTAAAAGTGATGCTCCGTTGGCGATTGGGCCTTGTAAGTCTGGCACCTTATTTGCTCAAGGTGTGTGTTCTTGGTGAGGGCAGGAAAGCTATTTTCGCTCTCATACCTTCCTTCCTTGGCTGGCTTGAATGCGGTAGGCTCAGGCTTCAATGCAAAGGTCAAACAGTGAGCAACTGACTGACGTAAGCTGGCGCAACTCCTCTTGGTCAGCTGTGACAGATGCCCCAGGAGCGTAGTACCTCACGATGGTGAGGGATAGACACAGTCTCTTTTATCTCAGCTTGCCTGTCAGCTGAGTCAGGAAATGCAAATACTGGGAAAAAGCCCAGCGACTTGCTGTATTTGCTTGGCTTCGAACCAGGGACCTTTTGCATGTGAGGTGCGCATGATAACCACTACACTACACAAACAGACACACTTGCCGGCTTGCTTCATGTGGCTATGCATTGTACTGGAACCACCACACTATGGAAACAGACACACCTGCTTGCTTTATGTGGCTCTGCATTGGACTGGGATGCAAGGACTGAGGGCCAATGTTCATGACGCTCAAAGCTGAGCCTTCCGGAACACGATCTCTTGCCTTGGAAGAAAGGAACTGGCATCACTTTCATTCCAAGAGGTGATTTCAGAACTGGACCCGAAATTACCATGGAGAAGCACTGTGCGTTTAATGTTCCTATGAGCACTGCTGCTCCAGCACAGAAAAGCAGTTGCAAAGAAATCTCACATACCTTCATGATGCTGAACCGTCTCAACGCATGTATAAAGCATGTATTGCATTGCAACATGACATCTTACAAGAGTGAAAAGCAGAAATACTCCTGTTTAAAACACAGACTGAACCTATAAAGGTAAGGGTTTGTCTGGGATTTGAACCAAGGTCCTCTCACACCCGAAGCAAGAATCATACCCCTATACCAACTAGACTGCTGCTGCAGAGGCATTTGAAACATCTTCTGAAGCGTCTTTCAGAAAAGCAGGGCCATTCGGAGGCTCTCTCTCTAAGCGTGCCATAGCAATTGATGTTTTCTGTCAAGGATTTTTTGTTTGTCTCTAGCAAGGAAAGAGGTAGTCAAGATGCCCTGTGCCAGTGAGCTGAACTAGGGCACTGATGTGAAAAGCAGACCCTTTCTGGTAGTTGTAACCCTCTGCAAGTCCTGGACCCTTGCAACTTAGACTTTCAGACCAGAAGCACTGAAGGGCCTGCTAGCTCTTGAGCCAATGAAGCATGCCTCTTGGATTCAAGCACACTTGCTCGCTCAGCGCTCGATCAGGCGAGATTTATAGTAGTGGCTCATAGGCCTGAAACACTCACCTGGGAGACGCGGGGTGGCTGATTTCCCGGAATGGCCCTTGATGGGGAAATCACCTCCTTTCCCCCTCCTCATTTCAGAATTGTGTGCAAGTCGCAAGACAGTGTTCAGGGGTTCATGGGTACTGCCTACTCCCAGCTGCCTCTCTGTCTTCTTCATGTAAATTGCAAGTCACGAGGAGGCACCATTGCCAATATGCTCCGCCCACCTAACCAAGAAACCCAGGCCCGTATTTATACTTTTTGACGCTAAACTGCGCTAACGCAGTTTAGCGTCAAAAAATTTTGCGCCGGCTAACGTCATTCTGAAGCGCCATGCGGGCGCCGTATTTATTGAATGGCGTTAGCCGGCGCAAGCAGACCGGCGCTGCCTGGTGTGCGTGGAAAAAAAACACGTACACCAGGCAGCGCCGGCGTTGGGAAAAATGACGCTAGGGCGTCTTAAAAATGGTGCAAGTCAGGTTGACGCAAAAAATCGCCTCCACTCGATTTGCGCCATTTTTAACGACGCCCAGACGCCATTGAAATGACTCCTGTCTTAGTAAAGACAGGAGTCATGCCCCCTTGCCCAATGGCCATGCCCAGGGGACTTATGTCCCCTGGGCATGGTCATTGGGCATTGTGGCATGTAGGGGGGCACAAATCAGGCCCCCCTATGCCAAAAAAAAAATATAAAAAAAAAAAATGTATACTTACCTGAACTTACCTGAATGTCCCTGGGGTGGGTCCCTCCATCCTTGGGTGTCCTCCTGGGGTGGGCAAGGGTGGCAGGGGGGGTCCCAGGGGGCATGGGAGGGCAGCTGTGGGCTCATTTTGAGCCCACAGGTCCCTTAACGCCTGCCCTGACCCAGGCGTTAAAAAGAGGCGCAAATGCAGGGTTTTTTGACCCGACCACTCCCGGGCGTGATTTTTGCCCGGGAGTATAAATACGACGCATTTGCGTCGCAGACATTTTTTTGGACGGGAACGCCTACCTTGCATCTCATTAACGCAAGGAAGGCGTTCACGCAAAAAAATTACGCTCTTTACTCCTACTTTGGCGCTAGACGCGTCTAACGCCAAAGTATAAATATGGCGTTAGTTTTGCGCCGAATTTGCGTCGAAAAAAACGACGCTTATTCGGCGCAAACGGAGTATAAATATGCCCCCCAGTTTGAGCTTGTCTGCCTGTGTTGTTGCTGGGGCAGTGTCTTCTTTGCCCAAAAGGTGGCAGGAGAGACTCACTTCAAACGATAGAATCAACTGCTTAAGTAGAAACCAGCATGGTAGTTACTGTCATAAAGTGCAGCTCTAACAGAAGGTGTGCCTGAGATGCCCCTTCCAGTAATACACAGAATTTTGATTGAGGGCCCAGCCGATGGGTTGGTGGATTTCTCCTCACATGCCACAGCAGCTTCCAAAGATAGTGGTGTGAGGAGCTGGCTGTGCAAGCAGAGCAAGATTTAAGGGAAGAAAACACACCTGTTAGGAGTGGGATTTGAAACCACGCCTCCATGAAGAGACCAGAAGGCTCAGCTTCACTGAAGATCAAGCTCTCTTGAGTCTGGCACCTTAGACCACTCGGCCATCCTGACAGCCAAAACATTGTGCAGGTCTGACTCTTCAGTCTGCACTTGTTGATGCTGCCGCTTGCAATGTTCCTATCAAAGTCACAGCTTTAAAGGCCCCACAATATAACATGGCCAAGAAAAAAAATAAAACAGAACAAGAAACAAGGCACATGCACGACCACCGAGGGATGCAGATAACTTTTTATCGTCCTGCAATAGTAAAGCACATTTTACACAGGTCACAAGTTTTTAAAGGTCATTTCTTTCTAAGTGTGAATTGAGAGGGACTCAGGTTTTAGTGAGCAAACACAAAAGCTACTGCTGCCCAGTGTCGAACCGGGGACCTTTTGCGTGTGAGGCAAATGTGATAACCAGTACACTACAGAAACAAGCTTGTTGGCTTGACTGAAGGAGCACAGTTCCCCTCATATGTTTGCCCGATTTCCTCAATACTTGATCAGCAGTTGCTCAGAATGCGAGGGGTAAGTGTGAAAATTGCAGCGGTGTCAGCCAGCATGCATACACTCAGACGTCCTGAAAAGTCACAGCTGCGGGAAGAGACAGACAAATATCTGATGCCTAAATGCCAGGAACGCAAGCCTGTGAAATGATCACACAGGGCGCACTGAGAGCAAGCAGGAAGGAAGCCAAACAATTGTAATCAATTTTTCGCCTGAGGCAAAAAATATGTTTTGCGCAACAATGCTTCGAGTGGAATGAGAAATGTTGAGGGGTTGTGTATTTTGAGCAGGATTTGATTGTTTTCCGCTAAAATGGGCTCGTCCGGGATTTGAACCCGGGACCTCTCGCCCCCGAAGCGAGAATCATACCCCTAGACCAACGAGCCTGGGCACAGAAGCGCTACGGCTCCCACCCTGCTCCGAGGGTTGGTGGCAGAGAGTGGGAGACTACATCCCAAAGCAAGAAACGCCACATGGTGCTCTCTTCTGCAGTATGACTAGAGTCATTTGCATGGTCGTCATCGAACATGACATAAAAAGCCTCTATCCTTTAGACATTTTGTCCCAGATTTACAAGAAAATGACTGAGCGCGGCGCTGTGCCAAATTTGCAAGCCCCACGCTCCGTCATTTTCAAAATGCAGGGAAGCGCCGTATTTAGTAGAATACAGCGCACCCCTGTGCTTCCCCATCCGCCAGCTCTAAATTAGCTGCTGAGCGCCAACGCAGCCGTCCTTGCACCATGGTACAAGGATGACTGCGTTGAGGGGGAAATTGTTTTTGTGCAGGAAGGGACACCTTCCTGGCCAAAAGAAAAATCTTCAATGGTGATTTGCTCATACTTCTATGTGTGCTGCAGAATGCAGCACACATTGAAAGAGAAAAAACGAGGAGAAATGAAAACATTTCTCCTCAGTGCGCCACTCTAACGATACCCCTGGGATGGCGTTGGATTTTGGCGCTGACGCAGATTTACGACAACTCCTAAATCTGGAGCAGCATTAAAATGCTATGGTGTTGGGGGCGTGGCCGGGCCACGAAACAAGATGGCCGCTTAGAGCGAGAGCTCCGCGCCGAGGCGGTCCCGGAGGGGCGACGGGGGCGAGAAGACAGCCGGACAACACACCGGGTTCGGTGCCCCTCCACCCCTACAACAGCGGCGACACGGAACCATGTCCGGGGACCCCGTAGGAGCGGGACGCAAGGCAGGAAACTCGCGACTCGCCCCAGGCCGATAAGGCCTGGAGAAAGGGGCGGAGTCGCGTCTTCGGAAGACCGCGTACGGCGTGCCCGTAGCGGCAAGGAGCAAGCTGAACAGGCCGCAGGGACTGCGGGAGCCGTGACGACCCGCATCCATCTCCGTACAACGCCAACAAACACCCGTGGACCTTCCCCCCCCCCACGGGGAGACGGGAAGACGCAGCAAAGGGGTGCGGCCCCTTCGACAGCCGGGAGAGAAACCCAAAGAGAGGTAGGATCGAATCTCTTCAAAATAAGAACGGCATCGCCGGAGGCAGAGGCACGACCTCTCCCCTCTTTTCCATCACAGAGGGACAACAAAAACCCTCCCGCTGAGATAATAAACTTTCTCCCCCCCGTCCAGACAACTAATACTGAGGAGGGCAGAGGGGCACGACGGGAGGCACGTGGAGGCGAGGGGACGAGAGGGGTGAGCGACTAGGGGGGCACCGGAGATGAGGAGAGCCAGAGGGAGCCAAGAGAACAGAGATACAGGAGAAGGGAGTGGACTGACACCAGTGTAAGCCACCGAACATCTATATCCTTATCGGAATCTACGGAGGGAATCTCGGGCCCCACGTGGTCAGACTCTGTAGACAATTGAGGCGATGCCCGGCAACAAACCGAACCATAAACCTGTCAGCAAGCCTGCACGACAACTATTATTCTCAGAAGCGCTACAACACAAACGCCTAACCCCCACGAAGATAAACCCTCAAACATCGCCACCTTTAAACGAGTCCACCACAATGCCTGATAAAGATCAATCCACGACTATGGACAGGATACTACAAGAGATCACCACCGTCAGCCGCCGCATAGAGGGGATGGACGCCTCTATAACTTCATTGACACTAGAAACCAAATCCATGCGATCTGACATTGCCGGCTTTCAATCTAGAGTGACAGGGCTAGAACAACGCATGGGATCACTAGAGACGCAGATCAACACGTCTCAGGTGCGAGAACAAGACTTCATCTACCTTAGGAGCAAACTAACGGACATGGAGGACAGGAGCCGGAGAGACAATATCCGCATACTTGGGATCCCGGAAAACGAAGAAGGCTCGGATATGCAGACTTTTCTGACCTCCACTCTTCCAAAAATGATTTCATTGGACTTTGACCCGCCGCTAGAATTCCAACGGGCACACAGGATGGGCCCAAAACGCTCTGACAACTCCTCAAGGCCCCGCCCAATCATCGCATGCTTGCTGCGGCATAATCAAACCCGACAAATACTCCAAGTAGCACGCAACCATGCCCTTTCCGAATAGACCAGCACGAGATCCGAATAACCGCCGATTACTCCAATGAAACCAACGAACGTAGAAAGGCTTTCCTAGCCCTACGACCCCGGCTTCGCAAACTAGAGATGAAATACGGTCTCTTTGACCATGCAAGAATGTGGGTTACAAAAAATGGAGTATCCAAGGACTTTTATAACCCCGACGAATTGAGACTCTTCCTTGACTCTTTCCAATCCCAGCCTATGGACTCTTACAACACAGACAGTGAGCATGACATTGTAGGAGGCAGTGATAGGGCCGAAACCCCCCACTCGGGAATAGAAAAGGTGAAGACGGCTCTACACGACACCGGAGCCAGTCATAGAGGTAGAGACATGGAGAGACTAACTAGATCATATGATGACAGGGGTCAGATTTTACACGCAGTAGTAACCCACACCCAATTATCGGAAAGAGACAAATCCCGCTCTCCTTTAAAGCCTACAACTGGGTCTTCTTGAGAAGGTAACGCGACAAGACGACTTATGGGACTATCGCCAGAGAGTCGAAAATAACAACTATAGACTCCGCGGAAGGATGAGTACCTTTCCAGATCATATGTGTATTACTATTGTAATTGTCTAAGACTGCTAGTATCAATGTTAAAACCAGATACATGAAAAATCTATGCTCTTTATGACTAGAGCCGAGACCCTATAATGGAAACTACCAGTAAATCGTTATTTGCCCTCAGTACACAACAGATGATGATTACTAGAACAGGGATCAGACCCCACCAACTCACCGTATGTTGAATAAGGGCCCGGTCCCGACCCTATAACCCTATAACAAGGTAACAAGGTAACAGGGGCATTAAACAGATAACAAAAAATAAACACTAATTAACTGTCATGGAACTTACCTTACATTCCACACACTACAAAGTATCTCATGGTAGTAAACAACAAAGTATGTGAAACTTTCTTAATACACACCACACTCGACCAGCGCCGACATTAGAACCGTTTAGCCCCCATTATCACCCCAAGGGATGGGACTAGACCACGCAAAGATAAATTAATTCCAATACAGGGACACACAATACGATATAACCTGAAACATATCAAAGCTCCCACTACTTGACTTTACCTTATTCTACAATAAGAAACTGGGGAAAAAAAAAAAAAAAATAGAACACGAGGACATAATACAACATAATAACGCATAACAAAGCGAAATATTATGACATTCTACACTGCCACTCCACACCACATTATAACATCACAATGTAAATTATAAACTATTAGCTATTCTTTTCCCCAGATGTTCGTACCTACCCCCATCCTAATCATTATTACTATCTTAAATTATCATCAACAACAGAACGACTATGATGTTAGCACATACCAATTAAGACCTTAGTAGGTCAGTATTATGATGTAATAATACACGGCAAGGAGCTAGTAATAGGATGAGAAACGCACTATCCTCGCGTAACCCGGGGCTCAGCTACACTCATTACCTATCCTACGATTAATAGAGAGACGTTTGGCATAATGGCTCCTAACATGATAATGTGATAAGATGCCAGGATATGTTATGTCGATCAACCTAATATGTCATTGAACAGTTGTAAGGCGAGACGAGACGAGGCAGTGTTATAGTTGAAAAGAAATGCTCAGGAAGTATTATATTATACTGTATATTGGTATCTTTATGTACCCATGCATACGCGAGAACTATAATACTCTGTTTGAGCTCTCTCCCCCCCCTCCTCTGCCCTGCCCCCCCCTCCCCTCGCCAGCCGGTCTCGGTCTTTCTGTCTGCCCAGTCCCTACTTTAATTTACGACCCTATCTTATGAACTCCTAAACACCCTACGATATCATACAACATCAAGTACTAGGCACAACATCCTAAACACCATACCCCATCAACACCTGACACCCCCCTTCCTCCTCTCCAGCGCCGCTCAGGTACTATAGTTATTAACCGATCATTACTTCTGCCAATATACACTTTAGTTATATAACTAATACACTAGCCACTAACCACCGATGAACAGACCCACTTCCCGATACATAAACATAAGCACTGCTGTGTGCCCCCCCCCCACCGCTCCTTATCACCGACATATCGATGACTGGCTGTCTGCTGTTTCCCCCCTTCGCCCCCCCCGATCGAGACCGCCTGACGGCACGAGAGCTCCGAGAGAAATGGGTCCCGCCGTTTACAGACCTAACGAACGAAGGAGGTTGGACTCCTAACCTCCCTCATCCCTACCCTTCTCCACTTCTTCCCCCAAATTGCACGCTCTCTTGCTATACTCTCAATCTCAACTTCAGCACACGCATCCATCCCTTCCCCCCCTTCTCCATCTTTTCTTCTCCCTCTCATTTCTCCTTGCCTTCTTTTTCCCTCATATTTCCCCTCCATCTGGCTCTCGTCCTACTTACATTACCTCTCTTCCTTCACCCTCTCCTCTCTCTTCTCTTTCTTCTCCAGAGGATTCCCTTGGCCTCCACCAGCTACTAACCCCTGTATAAAACAAAATAAAATAAAACACCGTATCATATCGAAACACAACTCCCACTCTAACTACTAAGTCAATATCTCCCACCCTCCCTCCCCCCCCCCACCAACACCAACCCCGGATCGAGGGTGCTAACTTACTTACTCACAATTATCCAATATGTCGAAGCCCCACCCTCAAGCGACGCGACCATTACGCATACTCTCTTGGAATGTACACGGCATGACGAGCTATGTTAAGCGGAAAAAGATACTGTCCTATCTTCAATCCAAAAAAACAGATATAGCTCTGATTCAAGAGACTCACCTTGACACTCTGGAATCCAGTAAACTTAAACGGGATTGGGTAGGGAGGGTTGCCTTCAGCTGCCGTTCAACGAGTCAGGAATCTGGAAGTAACGGACCCCGCAAATGTGGAGTGGCGATACTAGTGCGTAAATCCCTCCCGGTCACTATCATTAAAACCTGGAATGATACGGAAGGAAGGTATATATTTGCTAAATTAAAACTAGGGGACACTGTTTTATGCGTGGGATCCGTTTACGCACCAACCGGCCCAAAACGCCCATTCCTTCTACAGCTAAATCGCCTCCTGACAGAAATCGGAACTACTCGATACATAATTGGGGGAGACTGGAATCTCGTCCAAGACGCCATAATGGATAGGACAGGCCCTGTCGATGTATGTAACAATCACAACAGAGCGCTTCTGACAGACCTGACCACTGACGTCGGTCTGGTGGACTGCTGGAGAATACAACACCCGAAAGATAAAGAATATACTTTCTTATCCACCGTCCATGGCACCCAATCGCGTCTGGATTATTTCTTAGTATCACACACTGTAATCCCTCATATACAAGACACCTGTATCCTAGACAGCGGGCTCTCAGATCACTCCCCAATACTAATCCGGATCCAGGTGGGACTCTCCTTCTCTGGTCGTAAACCATGGCGACTGGCTGTACACAGATATCGCTCTCCACAAGGGAAGGAACAATTAAAAGCTCATGTAACCACATACATGGCCGAGAATTCAGGCACTGTATCCTCAAAAAGGATCCTAAGGGCGGCAGCAAAAGCAACCCTAAGAGGGAATATGATGCGAGATTCAGCACTGGCCAACAAAGACAGAATAGCCCGCCAAACCACCTTAGAGACCACGATACAGGACCTCACTAAACAATATACCGCCCAACCATCCCCTAGGCTGCGACACGCCTTAGAACAGGCCCGCATGGCACACAATGAACTCTATACATCTCAGGCGGAATACGCACTGCAAAAATTGCGAGGCCGCCATTACAAGGGGAAAAAGCAGGTTGCCTCCTAGCGGCGCAGCTCCGACAAAGAGAGGCACCCTCTGCCATTGCGGCCATAACATCTTCTTCAGGAGCAGTGCTAACTCGCCCACAAGACATTGTAAACAAGTTCGCCAAGTACTACCGACATTTGTACACTCCTGAAACAACAACAAATCAAACACAAATGGAGACATTTCTTGCCGCGGCCAATCTACCCCGTCTGTCTGAGGCAGGCAGGGCCCTCTTGGACGGTAACATAAGCAAAGAAGAGATAACCCAAGTTATAACAAGCCTCCCCTACCATAAATCACCAGGAGAGGATGGATTCCCTGCGGAATTCTATAAATGGGCTGGGGAGGAGGCAATAACCGCAGTACATGAAGCACTGACGGAAGCATGTCAAGAAGGCTCCCTGGGCGCTCTATCCAATAAAGCCACGATTGTCATCTTGCCTAAGCCAGGGAGAGACCCCCTTCTTTGCGGCAGTTACCGTCCTATCTCCCTTTTGAATGGGGATGTCAAACTCCTAGCCAGTGTTCTAGCAGCGCGGCTCCTCAAGGTGATACCATCATTGATTCACAATACCCAAGTTGGATTTGTACCAGGCCGTACCTCCAGAAATCATATGCGAACTCTTTGCCATACACTGTTAGAATCCATACAATTACCTGACGAAGCCCTAGCCCTGTCCCTAGACGCGAAGAAAGCATTCGACCGCATTGAGTGGCCCTACCTATTCACAACCATGAAGCATTTTGGCCTGGGGGAACAATTTATCTCTAAAGTACGTTTATTATATGACCACCCCACAGCACAGGTTAACTGTGGGGGCATCATGTCAGACCCATTCCCTATCGGAAGGGGCACACGCCAGGGATGCCCTTTGTCGCCACTTCTATTTTTATTGGCCATGGAACCCCTAGCTGCCACCATACCAAATTCTCACCAAATAAAAGGGATCCATATCACCGGGGGCATATCCAAAATATATCTCTACGCAGACGACATTCTGTTAACAATGTCCGATCTAGAAACCTCGCTCCCAGCATTACTTTCCACTATAGAAGACTTTGCATCCCTATCCGGATATCGGGTAAACTGGGATAAAAGTGAGGCACTCCCATTATCCCGCATAACGACGAGGGCAGCGATACATGGCCTTCAATTCAAATGGACCCCGACCCGCCTTAAATATTTAGGAACGTTTATTAACAGAGGTCTAGAACATATGGTCAGGGACAACATAGACCCCCTTATATCTAAAATGAAACAAGACTTAGCCAAATGGTCCCTACTAGGCCTGTCCATGTGGGGCAGGACACAGGCGGTCAGAATGGTCACCTTACCACGCTTCACATACGTGTTAGGCATGCTTCCCCTACAGATACCTCTTTCCTCACTCCGATTAATAGACGCATCCATAAGGGCCTTCGTCTGGGGCTCTTCACGCCCAAGACTGAAACCTGCAATAATACTGGCACAACGGCTCTACTGAGGATTAGGACTACCCTCGGTAGAACAATACTCTCTGGCCCTACAACTCTCACAGCTAATATATACGCTTCCGGATATAGGAGATCCACCGCAATGGGTGATCACAGAGAAACTCCTATATGGACAGTATACGGAGATGGGAGGAACATACGCCGACCACGTTCCCTTAACTAACCCCATCCTCAAGGCTACAAACACAGCGTGGTGCAGAGCCCATCGACTACTAGGAGTACACCCCTCCCTGCATACTCAGGCTCCCATAGCAGGGAATAAAAGCATTAAAATAGGAGGGACTATTCTCAGATGGCCCCAATGGTCCGAGGCAGGTATCCACAATATATCTCACATAATAGATGGAGATAGCTTCCGCACATTCGCCTCCCTCCAGGAAGAATTCGGTATCCAAAGTAACCAGGAGTGGCGATATCTACAGCTCAAACACTGTATGCGGAGAACATTAGGAACCCCCCCGTCGCTGCTCAAAACCTCACCCATCGTCACCTATCTTCAGAAATGGGGCCGACAAAAAGGCGTCTTGGCTGGCCTCTATGCCGAATTAAGTAACCACCTTTACTCTCAGCCTTTACTTGAACGACTACGCTTAAAGTGGCAGGACATACTAGAGATAACCTACACGGACGAAGAATGGCCAGACATACTAGAAGCCCTCGACAGAGGCGTACGTGAAGCACGCCTGAAATTTTGCCTATTTAAAATCCTTCAGGGATGGTACTGGACCCCCGTTAAACTCTTCAGGGCAGGGCTGATACCTCACGCAAACTGTTGGAGATGCACAGAGCCATATTGCGATCAACTTCATATTTTATGCCACTGCCCCACGGTACAGTCACTATGGGACGCGGTACGCCTCGCCTTATTGGACTTCATACAGATACCAAAACCGCCCCACCAGCATTTATCATCCTACATGAAATTCGCCCGTATCCCTCCCTATCGCGGGCACATAAACGATTAATCCACACGGCGCTAGCCACGGCCAAAATATGCATACTCCGGCACTGGAGATCTAGCATTGCCCCCACACCCATGGAATGGATGACGGCCATGTATCAAACGGCTACCCATGAACGAGTGATTTATAACCTACAGGACCAAGCAGAACAATTTGAGGAGGTCTGGCGCCCATTCTTGAAGAGACCATGAAACGGCTGGTGGATGACCAACGGATGATCAATGTTCAATGATCAATGATTAGGGAATATTAATTACCAATCACCCTCTGAGAATCCTAGACTCCGGAAACACATTTAATCTCCTACTGCCCCCTCTCTCTCTCCCTAGCTACGCTATCCTCTCTTCTCTCTCTCTTTTTTCTCTCTCTCTATCAATCCACAGGCCTCTAATTTTGTCACATGCCCGAGACCCTGAACTACCCAACATAGTAATACAAGTCGCTTCCTAACACAAACAAGGACTGAGAAATCAACTCATATAAGACGTAGACACTCTCTAACCGACCTTACCATATCTATCATACATATCATCTACCCCTAGATAATAACTTGCTACAGACGGAGAAGTACAGAACGATCTACTCTTAGGCCTGAACAAGCTAGTCTCAGGATACAAAGACCCCCTGCCTACCTCGAGTCTCTTCATTCTACACTCCCCCGTGATTACCCTTCCTCTTTCTCCCTCTTTCTTTCCCTTCTCTCCCCCTCCCCATTTCATATGACTATTTTGTCTCTCCCCTATACCAAGACCAACCCCTCCTACACAACCCTATCCTCGCTCCCCCTCCCCTTACCACCCCCCCCACCTGTTTTCCACTCTTCTTCAAAATAAGGGTACACAACTCAACTATGCAACCGGGAATTTTTACTTACCTGACAGTACATGTATATATTCTTACAATGGAAATAATTGTGGTAAACGAACAAAAACAATGTTTTGAAAGCTAAACAGTTTGTTTATATGCTGTATGTACCGCCTTGTATATTCTTAATAAAACTTTTGAAACTTTAAAAAATAAATAAAAAAAAAAGCAATTACTTCAATCCTAAAAAAAAAAAAAAAAAAAAATGCTATGGTGTTGCTGTGGCACACTCACAGCAACACCCATTGCAAGCCCCTTCCAGGGAAAGCGCTGAATGCTAAGGTGCCGTATTTACAAGGTGGTGTTAAGGCACAAAAAGTGGCTGAACGCCATCTTGTAAATACCGCGCAGTGCATAGTGCCACCGGGGCGTCACTAAAAGTGATGCTCCGTTGGCGATTGGGCCTTGTAAGTCTGGCACCTTATTTGCTCAAGGTGTGTGTTCTTGGTGAGGGCAGGAAAGCTATTTTCGCTCTCATACCTTCCTTCCTTGGCTGGCTTGAATGCGGTAGGCTCAGGCTTCAATGCAAAGGTCAAACAGTGAGCAACTGACTGACGTAAGCTGGCGCAACTCCTCTTGGTGAGCTGTGACAGATGCTCCAGGAGCGTAGTACCTCACAATGGTGAGGGATAGACACAGTCTCTTTTATCTCAGCTTGCCTGTCAGCTGAGTCAGGAAATGCAAATACTGGGAAAAAGCCCAGCGACTTGCAGTATTTGCTTGGCTTGGAACCAGGGACCTTTTGCATGTGAGGTGCGCATGATAACCACTACACTACACAAACAGACACACTTGCCGGCTTGCTTCATGTGGCTATGCATTGTACTGGAACCACCACACTATGGAAACAGACACACCTACTTGCTTTATGTGGCTCTGCATTGGACTGGGATGCAAGGACTGAGGGCTAATGTTCATGACGCTCAAAGCTGAGCCTTCCGGAACACGATCTCTTGCCTTGGAAGAAAGGAACTGGCATCACTTTCATTCCAAGAGGTGATTTCAGAACTGGACCCGAAATTACCATGGAGAAGCACTGTGCATTTAATGTTCCTATGAGCACTGCTGCTCCAGCACAGAAAAGCAGTTGCAAAGAAATCTCGCATACCTTCATGATGCTGAACCGTCTCAACGCAGGTATAAAGCATGTATTGCATTGCAACATGACATCTTACAAGAGTGAAAAGCAGAAATACTCCTGTTTAAAACACAGACTAAACCTATAAAGGTAAGGGTTTGTCTGGGATTTGAACCAAGGTCCTCTCACACCCGAAGCGAGAATCATACCCCTATACCAAATAGACTGCTGCTGCAGAGGCATTTGAAACATCTTCTGAAGCGTCTTTAAGAAAAGCAGGGCCATTCGGAGGCTCTCTCTCTAAGCGTGCCATAGCAATTGATGTTTTCTGTCAAGGATTTTTTGTTTGTCTCTAGCAAGGAAAGAGGTAGTCAAGATGCCCTCTGCCAGTGAACTGAACTAGGGCACTGACGTGAAAAGCAGACCCTTTCTGGTAGTTGTAACCCTCTGCAAGTCCTGGACCCTTGCACCTTAGACTTCCAGACCAGAAGCACTGAAGGGCCTGCTAGCTCTTGAGCCAGAGAAGCATGCCTCTTGGATTCAAGCACACTTGCTCGCTCAGCGCTCGATCAGGCAAGATTTATAGTAGTGGCTCATAGGCCTGAAACACTCACCTGGGAGACGCGGGGTGGCTGATTTCCCGGAATGGCCCTTGATGGGGAAATCACCTCCTTTCCCCCGCCTCATTTCAGAATTGTGTGCAAGTCGCAAGACAGTGTTCAGGGGTTCATGGGTACTGCCTACTCCCAGCTGCCTCTCTGTCTTCTTCATGTAAATTGCAAGTCACGAGGAGGCACCATTGCCAATATGCTCCGCCCACCTAACCAAGAAACCCAGTTTGAGCTTGTCTGCCTGTGTTGTTGCAGGGGCAGTGTCTTCTTTGCCCAAAAGGTGGCAGGAGAGACTCACTTCAAACGATAGAATCAACTGCTTAAGTAGAAACCAGCATGGTAGTTACTGTCATAAAGTGCAGCTCTAACAGAAGGTGTGCCTGAGATGCCCCTTCCAGTAATACACAGAATTTTGATTGAGGGCCCAGCCGATGGGTTGGTGGATTTCTCCTCACATGCCACAGCAGCTTCCAAAGATAGTGGTGTGAGGAGCTGGCTGTGCAAGCAGAGCAAGATTTAAGGGAAGAAAACACACCTGTTAAGAGTGGGATTTGAAACCACGCCTCCATGAAGAGACCAGAAGGCTCAGCTTCACTGAAGATCAAGCTCTCTTGAGTCTGGCACCTTAGACCACTCGGCCATCCTGACAGCCAAAACATTGTGCAGGTCTGACTCTTCAGTCTGCACTTGTTGATGCTGCCGCTTGCAATGTTCCTATCAAAGTCACAGCTTTAAAGGCCCCACAATATAACATGGCCAAGAAAAAAAAAAAAACAGAACAAGAAACAAGGCACATGCACGACCACCGAGGGATGCAGATAACTTTTTATCGTCCTGCAATAGTAAAGCACATTTTACACAGGTCACAAGTTTTTAAAGGTCATTTCTGTCTAAGTGTGCATTGAGAGAGACTGAGGTTTTAGTGAGCAAACACAAAAGCTACTGCTGCCCAGTGTCGAACCGGGGACCTTTTGCGTGTGAGGCAAATGTGATAACCACTACACTACAGAAACAAGCTTGCTGGCTTGACTGAAGGAGCACAGTTCCTCTCATATGTTTGCCCGATTTCCTCTATACTTGATCAGCAGTTGCTCAGAATGCGAGGGGTAAGTGTGAAAATTGCAGCGGTGTCAGCCAGCATGCATACACTCAGACGTCCTGAAAAGTCACAGCTGCGGGCAGAGACAGACAAATATCTGATGCCTAAATGCCAGGAACGCAAGCCTGTGAAATCATCACACAGGGCGCACTGAGAGCAAGCAGGAAGGAAGCCAAGGCATTGTAATCCATTTTTCGCCTGAGGCAAAAAATATGTTTTGCGCAACAATGCTTCGAGTGGAATGAGAAATGTTGAGGGGTTGTGTATTTTGAGCAGGATTTGATTGTTTTCCGCTAAAATGGGCTCGTCCGGGATTTGAACCCGGGACCTCTCGCACCCGAAGCGAGAATCATACCACTAGAATAACGAGCCTGGGGACAGAAGTGCTACGGCTCCACCCTGCTCCGAGGGTTGGTGGCAGAGAGTGGGAGACTACATCCCAAAGCAAGAAACGCCACATGGTGCTCTCTTCTGCAGTATGACTAGAGTCATTTGCATGGTCGTCATCGAACATGACATAAAAAGCCTCTATCCTTTACACATTTTGTCCCAGATGTACAAGAAAATGACTGAGCGCGACGCTGTGCCAAATTTGCAAGCCCCACGCTCCGTCATTTTCAAAATGCAGGGAAGCGCCGTATTTAGTAGAATACAGGGCACCCCTGTGCTTCCCCCTGCGCCAGCTCTAAATTAGCTGCTGAGCGCCAACGCAGCCGTTCTTGCACCATGGTACAAGGATGACTGCGTTGAGGGGGAAATTGTTTTTGTGCAGGAAGGGACACCTTCCTGGCCAAAAGAAAAATCTTCAATGGTGATTTGCTCTTACTTCTATGTGTGCTGCAGAATTCAGCACACATAGAAAGAGAAAAAACGAGGAGAAATGAAAACATTTCTCCTCAGTGCGCCACTCTAACGATACCCCTGGGATGGCGTTGGATTTTGGCGCTGACGCAGATTTACGACAACTCCTAAATCTGGAGCAGCATTAAAATGCTATGGTGTTGCTGTGGCACACTCACAGCAACACCCATTGCACGCCCCTTCCAGGGAAAGCGCTGAATGCTAAGGTGCCGTATTTACAAGGTGGTGTTAAGCCACAAAAAGTGGCTGAACGCCATCTTGTAAATACCGCGCAGTGCATAGTGCCATCGGGGCGTCACTAAAAGTGATGCTCCGTTGGCGATTGGGCCTTGTAAGTCTGGCACCTTATTTGCTCAAGGTGTGTGTTCTTGGTGAGGGCAGGAAAGCTATATTCGCTCTCATACCTTCCTTCCTTGGCTGGCTTGAATGCGGTAGGCTCAGGCTTCAATGCAAAGGTCAAACAGTGAGCAACTGACTGACGTAAGCTGGCGCAACTCCTCTTGGTGAGCTGTGACAGATGCCCCAGGAGCGTAGTACCTCACGATGGTGAGGGATAGACACAGTCTCTTTTATCTCAGCTTGCCTGTCAGCTGAGTCAGGAAATGCAAATGCTGGGAAAAAGCCCAGCGACTTGCTGTATTTGCTTGGCTTCGAACCAGGGACCTTTTACATGTGAGGTGCGCATGATAACCACTACACTACACAAACAGACACACTTGCCGGCTTGCTTCATGTGGCTATGCATTGTACTGGAACCACCACACTATGGAAACAGACACACCTGCTTGCTTTATGTGGCTCTGCATTGGACTGGGATGCAAGGACTGAGGGCTAATGTTCATGACGCTCAAAGCTGAGCCTTCCGGAACACGATCTCTTGCCTTGGAAGAAAGGAACTGGCATCACTTTCATTCCAAGAGGTGATTTCAGAAATGGACCCGAAATTACCATGGAGAAGCACTGTGCATTTAATGTTCCTATGAGCACTGCTGCTCCAGCACAGAAAAGCAGTTGCAAAGAAATCTCGCATACCTTCATGATGCTGAACCGTCTCAACGCAGGTATAAAGCATGTATTGCATTGCAACATGACATCTTACAAGAGTGAAAAGCAGAAATACTCCTGTTTAAAACACAGACTGAAACTATAAAGGTAAGGGTTTGTCTGGGATTTGAACCAAGGTCCTCTCACACCCGAAGCGAGAATCATACCCCTATACCAACTAGACTGCTGCTGCAGAGGCATTTGAAACATCTTCTGAAGCGTCTTTCAGAAAAGCAGGGCCATTCGGAGGCTCTCTCTCTAAGCGTGCCATAGCAATTGATGTTTTCTGTCAAGGATTTTTTGTTTCTCTCTAGCAAGGAAAGAGGTAGTCAAGATCCCCTGTGTCAGTGAGCTGAACTAGGGCACTGATGTGAAAAGCAGACCCTTTCTGGTAGTTGTAACCCTCTGCAAGTCCTGGACCCTTGCAACTTAAACTTTCAGACCAGAAGCACTGAAGGGCCTGCTAGCTCTTGAGCCAGAGAAGCATGCCTCTTAGATTCAAGCACACTTGCTCGCTCAGCGCTCGATCAGGCGAGATTTATAGTAGTGGCTCATAGGCCTGAAACACTCACCTGGGAGACGCGGGGTGGCTGATTTCCCGGAATGTCCCTTGATGGGGAAATCACCTCCTTTCCCCAGCCTCATTTCAGAATTGTGTGCAAGTCGCAAGACAGTGTTCAGGGGTTCATGGGTACTGCCTACTCCCAGCTGCCTCTCTGTCTTCTTCATGTAAATTGCAAGTCACGAGGAGGCACCATTGCCAATATGCTCCGCCCACCTAACCAAGAAACCCAGTTTGAGCTTGTCTGCCTGTGTTGTTGCAGGGGCAGTGTCTTCTTTGCCCAAAAGGTGGCAGGAGAGACTCACTTCAAACGATAGAATCAACTGCTTAAGTAGAAACCAGCATGGTAGTTACTGTCATAAAGTGCAGCTCTAACAGAAGGTGTGCCTGAGATGCCCCTTCCAGTAATACACAGAATTTTGATTGAGGGCCCAGCCGATGGGTTGGTGGATTTCTCCTCACATGCCACAGCAGCTTCCAAAGATAGTGGTGTGAGGAGCTGGCTGTGCAAGCAGAGCAAGATTTAAGGGAAGAAAACACACCTGTTAGGAGTGGGATTTGAACCCACGCCTCCATGAAGAGACCAGAAGGCTCAGCTTCTCTGAAGATCAAGCTCTCTTGAGTCTGGCACCTTAGAAAACTCGGCCATCCTGACAGCCAAAACATTGTGCAGGTCTGACTCTTCAGTCTGCACTTGTTGATGCTGCTGCTTGCAATGTTCCTATCAAAGTCACAGCTTTAAAGGCCCCACAATATAACATGGCCAAGAAAAAAAAAAAAAACAGAACAAGAAACAAGGCACATGCACGACCACCGAGGGATGCAGATAACTTTTTATCGTCCTGCAATAGTAAAGCACATTTTACACAGGTCACAAGTTTTTAAAGGTCATTTCTGTCTAAGTGTGCATTGAGAGAGACTGAGGTTTTAGTGAGCAAACACAAAAGCTACTGCTGCCCAGTGTCAAACCGGGGACCTTTTGCGTGTGAGGCAAATGTGATAACCACTACACTACAGAAACAAGCTTGTTGGCTTGACTGAAGGAGCACAGTTCCTCTCATATGTTTGCCCGATTTCCTCTATACTTGATCAGCAGTTGCTCAGAATGCGAGGGGTAAGTGTGAAAATTGCAGCGGTGTCAGCCAGCATGCATACACTCAGACGTCCTGAAAAGTCACAGCTGCGGGCAGAGACAGACAAATATCTGATGCCTAAATGCCAGGAACGCAAGCCTGTGAAATCATCACACAGGGAGCACTGAGAGCAAGCAGGAAGGAAGCCAAGGCATTGTAATCCATTTTTCGCCTGAGGCAAAAAATATGTTTTGCGCAACAATGCTTCGAGTGGAATGAGAGATGTTGAGGGGTTGTGTATTTTGAGCAGGATTTGATTGTTTTCCGCTAAAATGGGCTCGTCCGGGATTTGAAGCCGGGACCTCTCGCACCCGAAGCGAGAATCATACCCGTAGACCAACGAGCCTGGGGACAGAAGCGCTACGGCTCCCACCCTGCTCCGAGGGTTGGTGGCAGAGAGTGGGAGACTACATCCCAAAGCAAGAAATGCCACATGGTGCTCTCTTCTGCAGTATGACTAGAGTCATTTGCATGGTCGTCATCGAACATGACATAAAAAGCCTCTATCCTTTAGACATTTTGTCCCAGATTTACAAGAAAATGACTGAGCGCGACGCTGTGCCAAATTTGCAAGCCCCACGCTCCGTCATTTTCAAAATGCAGGGAAGCGCCGTATTTAGTAGAATACAGCGCACACCTGTGCTTCCCCCTGCGCCAGCTCTAAATTAGCTGCTGAGCGCCAACGCAGCCGTTCTTGCACCATGGTACAAGGATGACTGCGTTGAGGGGGAAATTGTTTTTGTGCAGGAAGGGACACCTTCCTGGCCAAAAGAAAAATCTTCAATGGTGATTTGCTCTTACTTCTATGTGTGCTGCAGAATGCAGCACACATAGAAAGAGAAAAAACGAGGAGAAATGAAAACATTTCTCCTCAGTGCGCCACTCTAACGATACCCCTGGGATGGCGTTGGATTTTGGCGCTGACGCAGATTTACGACAACTCCTAAATCTGGAGCAGCATTAAAATGCTATGGTGTTGCTGTGGCACACTCACAGCAACACCCATTGCACGCCCCTTCCAGGGAAAGCGCTGAATGCTAAGGTGCCGTATTTACAAGGTGGTGTTAAGCCACAAAAAGTGGCTGAACTCCATCTTGTAAATACCGCGCAGTGCATAGTGCCACCGGGGCGTCACTAAAAGTGATGCTCCGTTGGCAATTGGGCCTTGTAAGTTTGGCACCTTATTTGCTCAAGGTGTGTGTTCTTGGTGAGGGCAGGAAAGCTATTTTCGCTCTCATACCTTCCTTCCTTGGCTGGCTTGAATGCGGTAGGCTCAGGCTTCAATGCAAAGGTCAAACAGTGAGCAACTGACTGACGTAAGCTGGCGCAACTCCTCTTGGTGAGCTGTGACAGATGCCCCAGGAGCGTAGTACCTCACGATGGTGAGGGATAGACACAGTCTCTTTTATCTCAGCTTGCCTGTCAGCTGAGTCAGGAAATGCAAATACTGGGAAAAAGCCCAGCGACTTGCTGAATTTGCTTGGCTTCGAACCAGGGACCTTTTGCATGTGAGGTGCGCATGATAACCACTACACTACACAAACAGACACACTTGCCGGCTTGCTTCATGTGGCTATGCATTGTACTGGAACCACCACACTATGGAAACAGACACACCTGCTTGCTTTATGTGGCTCTGCATTGGACTGGGATGCAAGGACTGAGGGCTAATGTTCATGACGCTCAAAGCTGAGCCTTCCGGAACACGATTTCTTGCCTTGGAAGAAAGGAACTGGCATCACTTTCATTCCAAGAGGTGATTTCAGAACTGGACCCGAAATTATCATGGAGAAGTACTGTGCATTTAATGTTCCTATGAGCACTGCTGCTCCAGCACAGCAAAGCAGTTGCAAAGAAATCTTGCATACCTTCATGATGCTGAACCGTCTCAACGCAGGTATAAAGCATGTATTGCATTGCAACATGACATCTTACAAGAGTGAAAAGCAGAAATACTCCTGTTTAAAACACAGACTGAACCTATAAAGGTAAGGGTTTGTCTGGGATTTGAACCAAGGTCCTCTCACACCCGAAGCGAGAATCATACCCCTATACCAACTAGACAGCTGCTGCAGAGGCATTTGAAACATCTTCTGAAGCGTCTTTCAGAAAAGCAGGGCCATTCGGAGGCTCTCTCTCTAAGCGTGCCAAAGCAATTGATGTTTTCTGTCAAGGATTTTTTGTTTGTCTCTAGCAAGGAAAGAGGTAGTCAAGATGCCCTGTGGCAGTGAGCTGAACTAGGGCACTGATGTGAAAAGCAGACCCTTTCTGGTAGTTGTAACCCTCTGCAAGTCCTGGACGCTTGCAACTTAGACTTTCAGACCAGAAGCACTGAAGGGCCTGCTAGCTCTTGAGCCAGAGAAGCATGCCTCTTGGATTCAAGCACACTTGCTCGATCAGGTGAGATTTATAGTAGTGGCTCATAGGCCTGAAGCATTCACCTGGGAGACGCGGGGTGGCTGATTTCCCGGAATGGCCCTTGATGGGGAAATCACCTCCTTTCCCCCGCCTCATTTCAGAATTGTGTGCAAGTCGCAAGACAGTGTTCAGGGGTTCATGGGTACTGCCTACTCCCAGCTGCCTCTCTGTCTTCTTCATGTAAATTGCAAGTCACGAGGAGGCACCATTGCCAATATGCTCCGCCCACCTAACCAAGAAACCCAGTTTGAGCTTGTCTGCCTGTGTTGTTGCAGGGGCAGTGTCTTCTTTGCCCAAAAGGTGGCAGGAGAGACTCACTTCAAACGATAGAATCAACTGCTTAAGTAGAAACCAGCATGGTAGTTACTGTCATAAAGTGCAGCTCTAACAGAAGGTGTGCCTGAGATGCCCCTTCCAGTAATACACAGAATTTTGATTGAGGGCCCAGCCGATGGGTTGGTGGATTTCTCCTCACATGCCACAGCAGCTTCCAAAGATAGTGGTGTGAGGAGCTGGCTGTGCAAGCAGAGCAAGATTTAAGGGAAGAAAACACACCTGTTAGGAGTGGGATTTGAAACCACGCCTCCATGAAGAGACCAGAAGGCTCAGCTTCACTGAAGATCAAGCTCTCTTGAGTCTGGCACCTTAGACCACTCGGCCATCCTGACAGCCAAAACATTGTGCAGGTCTGACTCTTCAGTCTGCACTTGTTGATGCTGCCGCTTGCAATGTTCCTATCAAAGTCACAGCTTTAAAGGCCCCACAATATAACATGGCCAAGAAAAAAAAAAAAAACAGAACAAGAAACAAGGCACATGCACGACCACCGAGGGATGCAGATAACTTTTTATCGTCCTGCAATAGTAAAGCACATTTTACACAGGTCACAAGTTTTTAAAGGTCATTTCTGTCTAAGTGTGCATTGAGAGAGACTGAGGTTTTAGTGAGCAAACACAAAAGCTACTGCTGCCCAGTGTCGAACCGGGGACCTTTTGCGTGTGAGGCAAATGTGATAACCACTACACTACAGAAACAAGCTTGTTGGCTTGACTGAAGGAGCACAGTTCCCCTCATATGTTTGCCCGATTTCCTCTATACTTGATCAGCAGTTACTCAGAATGCGAGGGGTAAGTGTGAAAATTGCAGCGGTGTCAGCCAGCATGCATACACTCAGACGTCCTGAAAAGTCACAGCTGCGGGCAGAGACAGACAAATATCTGATGCCTAAATGCCAGGAACGCAAGCCTGTGAAATCATCACACAGGGCGCACTGAGAGCAAGCAGGAAGGAAGCCAAAGCATTGTAATCCATTTTTCGCCTGAGGCAAAAAATATGTTTTGCGCAACAATGCTTCGAGTGGAATGAGAAATGTTGAGGGGTTGTGTATTTTGAGCAGGATTTGATTGTTTTCCGCTAAAATGGGCTCGTCCGGGATTTGAACCCGGGACCTCTCGCACCCGAAGCGAGAATCATACCCCTAGACCAACGAGCCTGGGCACAGAAGCGCTACGGCTCTCACCCTGCTCCGAGGGTTGGTGGCAGAGAGTGGGAGACTACATCCCAAAGCAAGAAACGCCACATGGTGCTCTCTTCTGCAGTATGACTAGAGTCATTTGCATGGTCGTCATCGAACATGACATAAAAAGCCTCTATCCTTTAGACATTTTGTCCCAGATTTACAAGAAAATGACTGAGCGCGGCGCTGTGCCAAATTTGCAAGCCCCACGCTCCGTCATTTTCAAAATGCAGGGAAGCGCCGTATTTAGTAGAATACAGCGCACCCCTGTGCTTCCCCCTCCGCCAGCTCTAAATTAGCTGCTGAGCGCCAACGCAGCCGTTCTTGCACCATGGTACAAGGATGACTGAGTTGAGAGGGAAATTGTTTTTGTGCAGGAAGGGACACCTTCCTGGCCAAAAGAAAAATCTTCAATGGTGATTTGCTCTTACTTCTATGTGTGCTGCAGAATTCAGCACACATTGAAAGAGAAAAAACGAGGAGAAATGAAAACATTTCTCCTCAGTGCGCCACTCTAACGATACCCCTGGGATGGCGTTGGATTTTGGCGCTGACGCAGATTTACGACAACTCCTAAATCTGGAGCAGCATTAAAATGCTATGGTGTTGCTGTGGCACACTCACAGCAACACCCATTGCACGCCCCTTCCAGGGAAAGCGCTGAATGCTAAGGTGCCGTATTTACAAGGTGGTGTTAAGCCACAAAAAGTGGCTGAACGCCATCTTGTAAATACCGCGCAGTGCATAGTGCCACCGGGGCGTCACTAAAAGTGATGCTCCGTTGGCGATTGGGCCTTGTAAGTCTGGCACCTTATTTGCTCAAGGTGTGTGTTCTTGGTGAGGGCAGGAAAGCTATTTTCGCTCTCATACCTTCCTTCCTTGGCTGGCTTGAATGCGGTAGGCTCAGGCTTCAATGCAAAGGTCAAACAGTGAGCAACTGACTGACGTAAGCTGGCGCAACTCCTCTTGGTGAGCTGTGACAGATGCCCCAGGAGCATAGTACCTCACAATGGTGAGGGATAGACACAGTCTCTTTTATCTCAGCTTGCCTGTCAGCTGAGTCAGGAAATGCAAATACTGGGAAAAAGCCCAGCGACTTGCTGTATTTGCTTGGCTTTGAACCAGGGACCTTTTGCATATGAGGTGCGCACGATAACCACTACACTACACAAACAGACACACTTGCCGGCTTGCTTCATGTGGCTATGCATTGTACTGGAACCACCACACTATGGAAACAGACACACCTACTTGCTTTATGTGGCTCTGCATTGGACTGGGATGCAAGGACTGAGGGCTAATGTTCATGACGCTCAAAGCTGAGCCTTCCGGAACACGATCTCTTGCCTTGGAAGAAAGGAACTGGCATCACTTTCATTCCAAGAGGTGATTTCAGAACTGGACCCGAAATTACCATGGAGAAGCACTGTGCATTTAATGTTCCTATGAGCACTGCTACTCCAGCACAGAAAAGCAGTTGCAAAGAAATCTCGCATACCTTCATGATGCTGAACCGTCTCAACGCAGGTATAAAGCATGTATTGCATTGCAACATGACATCTTACAAGAGTGAAAAGCAGAAATACTCCTGTTTAAAACACAGACTGAACCTATAAAGGTAAGGGTTTGTCTGGGATTTGAACCAAGGCCCTCTCACACCCGAAGCGAGAATCATACCCCTATACCAACTAGACTGCTGCTGCAGAGGCATTTGAAACATCTTCTGAAGCGTCTTTCAGAAAAGCAGGGCCATTCAGAGGCTCTCTCTCTAAGCGTGCCATAGCAATTGATGTTTTCTGTCAAGGATTTTTTGTTTGTCTCTAGCAAGGAAAGAGGTAGTCAAGATGCCCTGTGCCAGTGAGCTGAACTAGGGCACTGATGTGAAAAGCAGACCCTTTCTGGTAGTTGTAACCCTCTGCAAGTCCTGGATCCTTGCAACTTAGACTTTCAGACCAGAAGCACTGAAGGGCCTGCTAGCTCTTGAGCCAGAGAAGCATGCCTCTTGGATTCAAGCACACTTGCTCGCTCAGCGCTCGATCAGGCGAGATTTATAGTAGTGGCTCATAGGCCTGAAACACTCACCTGGGAGACGCGGGGTGGCTGATTTCCCGGAATGGCCCTTGATGGGGAAATCACCTCCTTTCCCCCGCCTCATTTCAGAATTGTGTGCAAGTCGCAAGACAGTGTTCAGGGGTTCATGGGTACTGCCTACTCCCAGCTGCCTCTCTGTCTTCTTCATGTAAATTGCAAGTCACGAGGAGGCACCATTGCCAATATACTCCACCCACCTAACCAAGAAACCCAGTTTGAGCTTGTCTGCCTGTGTTGTTGTAGGGGCAGTGTCTTCTTTGCCCAAAAGGTGGCAGGAGAGACTCACTTCAAACGATAGAATCAACTGCTTAAGTAGAAACCAGCATGGTAGGTACTGTCATAAAGTGCAGCTCTAACAGAAGGTGTGCCTGAGATGCCCCTTCCAGTAATACACAGAATTTTGATTGAGGGCCCAGCCGATGGGTTGGTGGATTTCTCCTCACATGCCACAGCAGCTTCCAAAGATAGTGGTGTGAGGAGCTGGCTGTGCAAGCAGAGCAAGATTTAAGGGAAGAAAACACACCTGTTAGGAGTGGGATTGGAACCCACGCCTCCATGAAGAGACCAGAAGGCTCAGCTTCACTGAAGATCAAGCTCTCTTGAGTCTGGCACCTTAGACCACTCGGCCATCCTGACAGCCAAAACATTGTGCAGGTCTGACTCTTCAGTCTGCACTTGTTGATGCTGCCGCTTGCAATGTTCCTATCAAAGTCACAGCTTTAAAGGCCCCACAATATAACATGGCCAAGAAAAAAAAAAAAACAGAACAAGAAACAAGGCACATGCACGACCACCGAGGGATGCAGATAACTTTTTATCGTCCTGCAATAGTAAAGCACATTTTACACAGGTCACAAGTTTTTAAAGGTCATTTCTGTCTAAGTGTGCATTGAGAGAGACTGAGGTTTTAGTGAGCAAACACAAAAGCTACTGCTGCCCAGTGTCGAACCGGGGACCTTTTGCGTGTGAGGCAAATGTGATAACCACTACACTACAGAAACAAGCTTGCTGGCTTGACTGAAGGAGCACAGTTCCTCTCATATGTTTGCCCGATTTCCTCTATACTTGATCAGCAGTTGCTCAGAATGCGAGGGGTAAGTGTGAAAATTGCAGCGGTGTCAGCCAGCATGCATACACTCAGACGTCCTGAAAAGTCACAGCTGCGGGCAGAGACAGACAAATATCTGATGCCT
Source organism: Pleurodeles waltl (assembly GCF_031143425.1). Taxonomy (NCBI): domain Eukaryota; kingdom Metazoa; phylum Chordata; class Amphibia; order Caudata; family Salamandridae; genus Pleurodeles; species Pleurodeles waltl. The sequence goes on along the minus strand of NW_027150403.1, from coordinate 1,522,041 downwards.
AAATGCCAGGAACGCAAGCCTGTGAAATCATCACACAGGGCGCAGTGAGAGCAAGCAGGAAGGAAGCCAAGACATTGTAATCCATTTTTCGCCTGAGGCAAAAAATATGTTTTGCGCAACAATGCTTCGAGTGGAATGAGAAATGTTGAGGGGTTGTGTATTTTGAGCAGGATTTGATTGTTTTCCGCTAAAATGGGCTCGTCCGGGATTTGAACCCGGGACCTCTCGCACCCGAAGCGAGAATCATACCCCTAGAATAACGAGCCTGGGGACAGAAGTGCTACGGCTCCCACCCTGCTCCGAGGGTTGGTGGCAGAGAGTGGGAGACTACATCCCAAAGCAAGAAACGCCACATGGTGCTCTCTTCTGCAGTATGACTAGAGTCATTTGCATGGTCGTCATCGAACATGACATAAAAAGCCTCTATCCTTTACACATTTTGTCCCAGATGTACAAGAAAATGACTGAGCGCGACGCTGTGCCAAATTTGCAAGCCCCACGCTCCGTCATTTTCAAAATGCAGGGAAGCGCCGTATTTAGTAGAATACAGCGCACCCCTGTGCTTCCCCCTGCGCCAGCTCTAAATTAGCTGCTGAGCGCCAACGCAGCCGTTCTTGCACCATGGTACAAGGATGACTGCGTTGAGGGGGAAATTGTTTTTGTGCAGGAAGGGACACCTTCCTGGCCAAAAGAAAAATCTTCAATGGTGATTTGCTCTTACTTCTATGTGTGCTGCAGAATGCAGTACACATAGAAAGAGAAAAAACGAGGAGAAATGAAAACATTTCTCCTCAGTGCGCCACTCTAACGATACCCCTGGGATGGCGTTGGATTTTGGCGCTGACGCAGTGTATTGCTACATACACTACGTGCATGCGGCAGCACTACGTGCAAGGTAAACAGTGGTGCAGAGTGTGGACCATTGGCCTCTGCTTTCATTGGCCTTCGCTTCCATTTTGGTTCACGACTCCATTTTGTCGAGTCTGGTTCGGTGCGTAAGGCACTGTTCTGTGTTTTTCCACAAGCTTCGGCAAGCTGAAGGGTGGGGTGTTTTTCTGCTCAACTTCGCTCCATCTGCCTGGTACGAAGGGCGCTATTTACATTCCACGAGCTATCAGTTAGAACAACAGGGGGATGCGCCTGTACACAAGGAGGAATGCAAGCTTCACCTTGGAGTCCTCTCCTGGGAACTTGGCCCGTTCTGAGGAGACGTCTCGAAGGGTGAACAAGGTACCGCCGATTGCACAATTTGTAAAGGAGGGGGTCTTTTTCTAGAAAAGACTCCTGGGCGTTAGTAAATACTATAAAAGTTGGGGGCCTGGATGGGCTGGTTTAGGAACTCTCTTCTGGGTTGGACGCAACGCCAGGAGGACTGATTGTCCCGAACAGAGGCTCCCTGTGTCAGCTGATTTGGGTTCCCCAGCTTTGTGTACGGCGGAGGGATGCAGACGCTCTTTTCGGTGAAGCTTTTCAATTTATTAAGTGTATTGTGTGTGCGCGCGTAATGTGTACTTATTCTTGCAGTCATTTTCATGCTATTGAGCATTGAAGTATATTGTGTGTGCGCGCGTAATATGCACTTACTCTTGCAGTCATTTTCATGCTATTGAGCATTGAGGTATATTGTGTGTGCTCGTATTATATGCACTTACTCTTGCAATTATTCACAGAGTGCTTATATCTTTATCATTATTCTCATGTTATTCTCCTGATGTATATATATATATATTAGTGTGGTTTAGTTTTGCTAGCTGAGAACTTGCCCCTTAAATAAACTTGATTATTCTACTTACGAAGGTGTTTGAGAGTGATTGCTTTACATTGTGCCTTAAAATATCCTGAAGTGCATAGTTTTGATATTCTGAAGAGTAAAGCAGCACAAATTGGCGTAGTCGTTTGCAGGATTCAAAAAAAAAAAAAAGGGAAAATGCTTAATAAGATCAAAGCGAGCTCAAAAGCAGGTTCTCAGGTAGCAAATCCAGACATAGAGATACCGGGGTGGGAAATCGCTCCGTATAAACTATTAGCTCAGGAATGGTCACGTTGTGCTGGTTTGTGTGAAAATTGGAATGCGTGTATGTTAAATGTGGAACCTGAAGATCTTCTCATTTGTTTACGGAAAGTTTCGATTGACAAGGGAAGGGAGGTTTGTGCGTTGGGGAGGCGAGGCTGGATCTTGCTTTCTGCGTACCGAAAGTTGTATGAAAAATGTTTACAGTTACAAAAAGATCACGAGCAGCTGGAGAAGGAGTTAGTGGAAGCCCGAAATTCCTCTACCATGCTAGCTTGTCAAAATAAATTATTAAGTGATAAGTTGGAAATGTACCAACTGGTTGCAGAGAGAACGGCTGTTAGCGTAGCTAAATATAAACACAAGAAACGAAGAGGGAAAGTTAATAAAAAGAAGGTGCATTTAGCTATCTCTCAGGCAGGATTAGCCTTTGACCCTGAATTTTGGGATGGAAACATCTGGGATACATCTGATTTTTCAGATGGGTCCGGGGGCGATGACTGCCAAGATGTTAGACAGGAGAAGACAGAGCGCAGGAATGTTGTCCGTGCGCAGCCCATATATCGGCGAAAGTTACAGCATAGCCCAGCTAATCCTGGAGGGGTGATGTTGGATGCCCTGGAGGATTATACACAGCAAGAACTAAGTGATGTGATAGACAGATTTCGACAGAGGTCTGGGGAAACATTGCTTACGTGGTTGGTGCGGGTGCACGATATGGGGGGCCAGGGGGTCCAATTGGATCACGGCGACGCCCCGAGGCTTTGTATGTTAAGTACAGACCCGGTTATTCAAAATGAGTTTAGAACCTATCCAGGGAATGGTCCCATGACCAATTTGTTAGAGCTAGCGGCGCAAGGGTGTGCTCAGAAGTATCCGACAGAGTCAGACTGGCCGCCTAATGATAAACCTTGGTATACTTTGAGAGATGCAGTACAGAGATTGAAGGAAGAAGGGATGAAAACAGCTATCTTTATGGGTAATGCCCATGATTTGATGAATGGAATTTTAAGTGTGTCTGTGCGAAACCGGCTGATTAGGGCTGCTCCTCCTGCATATAAGCATGTCATCATGACTTTGTTAATTAATCAGACAGGTAACCCATTGTCTCAGGTGGTAGAAGCGGTGCGTGAGTTAAGTGATTTAGGAGAATGGGCTAAGCCAGAGAGGAATTCACGGTCTGAGAATCGTACTGATAACAACAGGGTGACAAGGCGAGACATGTTTCAGGCCTTGATGCGAGATGGGGTGACCAGGAATGAAATTGATGGGATAAGCACCAAGGACATGTGGGAAATGTACCGCAAACGCGGTTTGGATAAAAAAGAGGGGAGTAGGAAAGGGAACAAGAAGGATAACAAGGTGGTGAACCAGAGAAAAGCAGGAGGGGAGGAGCGTGAGAGTGAAAAGGGGGAGAGAGGGAGAAAACCCCACAGTAGAGAGAGATCCCCAGAGGACGGAAATTGGGAGGAAGAGCACCGAAGCGCAGAGGGAACCCGGAGCAGGGAGAGAGACCGGGAACTGACAGGTTCTGGGAAAACTCGAGGAAGAGAGTGGGAGAGGGAGCTGGTAAGCTCAGAGAGGTTGCGAAGCAGAGACAGGGAGGAGGAGTTCCCTGAGAATTACCGCAAACTGTATCCAGATTTGACTTGGGCAGACTCTGATGTGCGCAGAGTGAAAATAGATTAGGAAACAGGCCAAACTCCGGTGCAGGGATGGGCTCGCAAAGATAACAGACCTCATGTCAAAGTAGAAATTTATTGGAAACGTGGAAATGTTCAAAAAGTTCGAGCCCTCGTTGACACCGGAGCGGAGGCCACCTTGATTCATGGCAATCCAAGAAAATTCAGGGGACAGTACTTTACCATTACGGGATTGGGCGGAAAAGAAACCCCGGCAGTGCAGATAGTGGTTCCCATGAAAATAGGGGCACTTCCAAAGAGAGAATACACTGTCCTGATTGTGCCCATTCCCGAATACATTATTGGAATTGACATTTTGAAAGGGATGACCCTACATTTGGAAGATGGATGTTATCAATTTGGTTCCAAAAGATTTATATCAATAGCCGCCGCAAGGGTGGGGCTGTTGAAGATTCCTCCGGTAACACTTCCCCAAGCTACTAAAGTGATTCAAATGAAACAGTACAGAATACCGGGAGGACATGAGGAGATTAGCCAGACTATACATGATTTACTAGAGGCCGGGGTAATAGTTCCCATCACCACTGCGTGGAATAATGCCCTCTGGCCTGTTCGTAAAAGTGATAACAGTTGGAGGATTTGCATTGATTATCGCCAATTGAATAAACATACACCTCCTCTGACTGCAGCGGTCCCAGACACCATTACCTTGATTGAGAACATACAGAAACACAGTGGGACTTGGTATGCAACCATTGACATTGCCAATGCCTTCTTTACGATACCAATAGCTACTGAGAGCCAGCCTCAGCTGGCATTCCAATGGGCGGGGCGTCAGTACACCTTCTGTAGATTACCCATGGGGTATTTACATAGCCCCACTATCTGCCACCGGCTGGTGGCAGAGCATTTGGATGAAGTACCAGTGGTTCCTGGAGTACAAATTTCCCACTATATAGATGACGTGATGATGCAGGGAGAGACGCAAGAACAGGTGCAAATTCAGCTAGACAGGGTGGTGGAACATTTGCAGAATCAAGGGTGGGAGATTAACCCCGAGAAAGTGCAGGGACCGTCTCAGAGCGTGAAATTTTTGGGCATTCAGTGGAATCAGGGACACAGAGAAGTGTTGCCAAAAGTGAAACAAAAGATTAAGGAATTCGCAGTACCGCGAAATCGGAAGGAAGCCCAGAGTTTTATAGGACTATTCGGGTATTGGAGACAACATATACCCCATTTGTCTCAGATTTTGGCCCCATTGTACAAAGTTACACGAACGAAAAATGCGTTTGAATGGGGAGAGCAGGAGCAGCGCGCGTTTGAATTGGCGAAAGACGCCATTCAGCATGCTTTGGATTTGTGGCCGATTCGAGAGGGAGACATTGAATTGAATGTGACAGTCCACGGGCAGTATGCCAATTGGAGTTTATGGCAAAAACAAGGAAGAAAGAGGGTGCCCCTGGGATTTTGGACAAAGAAGTTACCTGAGGCAGGAGAGCGGTATACTCCCTTTGAGAAGCAGCTGCTGGCCTGCTATTGGGCCCTGGTTGATACTGAGCAAATTACACTGGGACACAATGTGATTTTAAGGCCTGAAATTCCCATCATGCAGTGGGTGATGAGTTCCCCAAAAACTCATAGAATTGGACATGCGCAAGAAGCCAGCATTATAAAATGGAAATGGTATGTCCAGGACAGGGCACGAGCGGGTCCAAAAGGGACCGCCGTTTTGCATGAGCAGGTAGCGCAGAATTCCGAAATGTTGCGTGATGTACCTTCAGTGTGTGAATCCCCAGTAGGGTGGGGCCAGCCGTTCGCAGACTTGTCTGCAGATGACAAAAAACATGTGTGGTTCACAGATGGTTCAGCAAAATATGTTGGAGCGAAAAGGCACTGGAAGGCAGTGTCCTATAATCCTGTTATCAAGAAGCTTTTGACAACTACAGGACAGGGAAAAAGTAGCCAGTATGCAGAGCTTTATGCCGTGTATCAGGCTTTAAAACAGGAGCTACCCGGAAAATGTCACATTTATACAGATTCCTGGTCTACCGCCAATGGGTTAGCCACTTGGCTTCCCACGTGGCATGCACATCAGTACAAAATCCATAACAAAGAGGTATGGGGGAAGGAGTTATGGCAGGAGATCTGGGAAATGTTACCTCAAAGCACCGTGACTGTCTATCATGTGGACGCTCACTGTCCAACTGATTCATTAGACCGATGGTTCAATTGTCTTGCAGACGATCGAGCCAAGATTCAAGAGGCTGAAGTGGAGGCGCAGAGTTCTGATTTGGTGGGAATGGCTAAATGGGCACACCAGAAATGCGGACATCTTGGAGAAAAGGCTACTCACAGGTGGGCTGAGATTAGAGGGATGCATCTTCCCCTAGATTTGATTAAAACAGCGATCATTGAATGTCTCATTTGTCAGCATGCACAGCACAGACCGGTCCCACAGGTGGTGAGAGGCCAGCTAGGTAGAGGTAAATTGCCAGGACAGATTTGGCAGATTGATTACATTGGACCAATGCCAGTGAGCAGAGGGTGTCAGTATGCCTGCACCGTGGTAGACACTTACTCTGGTTATCTCATAGCCTTTCCCTGCAAGCGCGCAACTCAACAGAGCACCCTGAAAACACTAGATCTGTTGATTCTGTACTATGGAGTGCCACTCCAGATTCAAAGTGATAACGCCAGCCACTTCAAGGGCAGACTAGTGCAGGACTATTGTGCACAACGCAATATTGAGTGGATTTTTCACATACCTTACTACCCACAAGCAGCGGGACTGATTGAGAGAATGAATGGGTTGCTGAAAGAACAATTGCGTAAACTGAATGATGGGACACTGAAGGGGTGGAGGGATAATTTGTATGATGCTTTGCAAATTTTGAACAACCGACCCCTTACAAATGCTGAGACACCTCTCATGAGAATGCTCACACCTGCTTTACAGATTAATCCGTTTACAACGAGCAATACCATTGTGTATTGGGAAACAGCTCCAGGAGCTTTGGCCCCATATCGAGCTACACCAGAATCTGCAGGACTTGACTTACATGCTTTACACATGCATCGATTGAAACCTAGAGACATCACTCTGATTGAAACTGGGGTGGGAATTCAGATTCCCCCTGAGCATTACGGTCTGATCGCCCCTCGATCTGGGCTTGCCTTGAGGGGCATCCAAGTTTTAGGAGGCGTGATAGATGCAGACTACCAAGGCGAGTTGAAAGTCATTCTCTTGAACAGTGGTGACACAGACCTAGTGGTGCAACCTGGTGATCGCGTAGCCCAAATTGTCATTATGCCGGTTTATGGAGGTGTTGTTAAGAAGGGGAGCGCCCCAGCTCTTCTCACTGTGAGAGGCAAAGGAGGGTTCGGATCTACTGACAAGAACCCAGGGGCCAAAGTGTGGATTGAATCCCCAAATAACCCTCCTCAACCCGCTGATGTCATCGCCACTGGACCAGACAATGTCCTGGTAGTTATGCGACCTGGTCAAGACAAATGGGAACATGTTCCAGCTGACAAATGCTATCTGCGAGAATGATAATACGTGTTTGTCCTTTGTTCTTTTCAGATCATCCTGTGGAGTGCCTGTGCCATGAGTGTGGTGTATGGAGCCCGTTCGGGAGACTCCACCGGGGAGCGGGAGGGGCTCATAGCCCAAACATTCAACCGTCAGCCGCAGATGCCAACGCTGCTGCATCAACCGAACAATGTTTGGATTCATCTAGCGCAGGAAGTGCTGAATATATCTCACTTCTGTATGAGTAACATGCAAAGCGTTCAAGATTTGATTACCACTTGTCTAGTGGCAGTGCCCACTCCTGCTGCTGTATTATTACACATCTTTAACAATACAAACCAGGATGGAATGGTGGATGTGAGTGACGTTCGCTCCCATCTGTCACTCTATGAGTACTGCTGTCATTGCCCGGAGGTGGGCAGGCGGTTGTGGAGGAACATGACATCTATACTCACGTTTAACATCTCAAATGGGCATGTGTGTTATTCATTGACCTGTGATCCTATGAAAATAGGTAAATGTGCTCAGCTCAAATTGGAGAAAAGAGACACAAACTTAACTGCTGCACAACGGACGTTGTGCCACTCACGGACTGACCTAACCTGTTTGAATGTAAATAATTCAATGTTTTGCCAACATGTGGTGCCTGCTGCCAGCCACATTCAAAATGTTAAGTTGCCTAAAGGTTGGCTCTTTTCTTGTGGTAATCTTTCTTTTACTTATATTCCAGCCAATCTAACCGGAGGGCCTTGTGCCTGGTCACGCTTAGGCTTTCTCATGTTTCCCATGGATACTGCTCTACACCCTCGCTATACCAGAGACACTATTCAATTACCTACGGACTGTGATTCTGAAATTTCATTGCTGTCCAAAACAGAATATGTTAGTTTAGCTAGTTCTATCGTAGGGGTGCCAGGACTTGCAGTATATAATACCAGAGTTATTAATAAACTTGCATGTTTAGTAGTCAAGAATATTAACTATACATCAGCTGCCTTAGCTGAGCTGTTATTAGATGTACAGGGAATTAGAAGAGCTGCTTTGCAGAATCGCGCTGCTATTGATTATTTACTGCTTAAACACAACCATGGCTGCAGTGATTTTGAAGGATTATGTTGCTTCAATTTATCCGACCACTCCATATCAATCAACTCCCACATAGAGGTCCTGCATAAGTTGGTGAAGGGGGTGCAGCAGGATGTTGACAAGGGGTGGTGGGATTGGGCTTTTGGATGGCTGCCTAATTTAGGCCAACTGCGTTATATCTTTGGTGTAATCATTATCATAACAGTTATTTTAATTTCATTATGTTGTTGTATTCAGTGTGTGCCTAATCTTCTATCTCAGTTTCGCCCAAGAGCATTGCCATTTCAGCTTATAGGATATACTTAGTTGTAAGTTGGCCAAATGGTCCAAGGGTGGAGATGTATTGCTACATACACTACGTGCATGCAGCAGCACTACGTGCAAGGTAAACAGTGGTGCAGAGTGTGGACCATTGGCCTCTGCTTTCATTGGCCTTCGCTTCCATTTTGGTTCACGACTCCATTTTGTCGAGTCTGGTTCGGTGCGTAAGGCACTGTTCTGTGTTTTTCCACAAGCTTCGGCAAGCTGAAGGGTGGGGTGTTTTTCTGCTCAACTTCGCTCCATCTGCCTGGTACGAAGGGCGCTATTTACATTCCACGAGCTATCAGTTAGAACAACAGGGGGATGCGCCTGTACACAAGGAGGAATGCAAGCTTCACCTTGGAGTCCTCTCCTGGGAACTTGGCCCGTTCTGAGGAGACGTCTCGAAGGGTGAACAAGGTACCGCCGATTGCACAATTTGTAAAGGAGGGGGTCTTTTTCTAGAAAAGACTCCTGGGCGTTAGTAAATACTATAAAAGTTGGGGGCCTGGATGGGCTGGTTTAGGAACTCTCTTCTGGGTTGGACGCAACGCCAGGAGGACTGATTGTCCCGAACAGAGGCTCCCTGTGTCAGCTGATTTGGGTTCCCCAGCTTTGTGTACGGCGGAGGGATGCAGACGCTCTTTTCGGTGAAGCTTTTCAATTTATTAAGTGTATTGTGTGTGCGCGCGTAATGTGTACTTATTCTTGCAGTCATTTTCATGCTATTGAGCATTGAAGTATATTGTGTGTGCGCGCGTAATATGCACTTACTCTTGCAGTCATTTTCATGCTATTGAGCATTGAGGTATATTGTGTGTGCTCGTATTATATGCACTTACTCTTGCAATTATTCACAGAGTGCTTATATCTTTATCATTATTCTCATGTTATTCTCCTGATGTATATATATATATATTAGTGTGGTTTAGTTTTGCTAGCTGAGAACTTGCCCCTTAAATAAACTTGATTATTCTACTTACGAAGGTGTTTGAGAGTGATTGCTTTACATTGTGCCTTAAAATATCCTGAAGTGCATAGTTTTGATATTCTGAAGAGTAAAGCAGCACACGCAGATTTACGACAACTCCTAAATCTGGAGCAGCATTAAAATGCTATGGTGTTGCTGTGGCACACTCACAGCAACACCCATTGCACACCCCTTCCAGGGAAAGCGCTGAATGCTAAGGTGCCGTATTTACAAGGTGGTGTTAAGCCACAAAAAGTGGCTGAACGCCATCTTGTAAATACCGCGCAGTGCATAGTGCCACCGGGGCGTCACTAAAAGTGATGCTTCATTGGCGATTGGGCCTTGTAAGTCTGGCACCTTATTTGCTCAAGGTGTATGTTCTTGGTGAGGGCAGGAAAGCTATTTTCGCTCTCATACCTTCCTTCCTTGGCTGGCTTGAATGCGGTAGGGTCAGGCTTCAATGCAAAGGTCAAACAGTGAGCAACTGACTGACGTAAGCTGGCGCAACTCCTCTTGGTGAGCTGTGACAGATGCCCCAGGAGCATAGTACCTCACGATGGTGAGGGATAGACACAGTCTCTTTTATCTCAGCTTGCCTGTCAGCTGAGTCAGGAAATGCAAATGCTGGGAAAAAGCCCAGCGACTTGCTGTATTTGCTTGGCTTCGAACCAGGGACCTTTTACATGTGAGGTGCGCATGATAACCACTACACTACACAAACAGACACACTTGCCGGCTTGCTTCATGTGGCTATGCATTGTACTGGAACCACCACACTATGGAAACAGACACACCTGCTTGCTTTATGTGGCTCTGCATTGGACTGGGATGCAAGGACTGAGGGCTAATGTTCATGACGCTCAAAGCTGAGCCTTCCGGAACACGATCTCTTGCCTTGGAAGAAAGGAACTGGCATCACTTTCATTCCAAGAGGTGATTTCAGAACTGGACCCGAAATTACCATGGAGAAGCACTGTGCATTTAATGTTCCTATGAGCACTGCTGCTCCAGCACAGAAAAGCAGTTGCAAAGAAATCTCGCATACCTTCATGATGCTGAACCGTCTCAACGCAGGTATAAAGCATGTATTGCATTGCAACATGACATCTTACAAGAGTGAAAAGCAGAAATACTCCTGTTTAAAACACAGACTGAACCTATAAAGTTAAGGGTTTGTCTGGGATTTGAAGCAAGGTCCTCTCACACCCGAAGCGAGAATCATACCCCTATACCAACTAGACTGCTGCTGCAGAGGCATTTGAAACATCTTCTGAAGCGTCTTTCAGAAAAGCAGGGCCATTCGGAGGCTCTCTCTCTAAGCGTGCCATAGCAATTGATGTTTTCTGTCAAGGATTTTTTGTTTCTCTCTAGCAAGGAAAGAGGTAGTCAAGATGCCCTGTGTCAGTGAGCTGAACTAGGGCACTGATGTGAAAAGCAGACCCTTTCTGGTAGTTGTAACCCTCTGCAAGTCCTGGACCCTTGCAACTTAGACTTTCAGACCAGAAGCACTGAAGGGCCTGCTAGCTCTTGAGCCAGAGAAGCATGCCTCTTGGATTCAAGCACACTTGCTCGCTCAGCGCTCGATCAGGCGAGATTTATAGTAGTGGCTCATAGGCCTGAAACACTCACCTGGGAGACGCGGGGTGGCTGATTTCCCGGAATGGCCCTTGATGGGGAAATCACCTCCTTTCCCCCGCCTCATTTCAGAATTGTGTGCAAGTCGCAAGACAGTGTTCAGGGGTTCATGGGTACTGCCTACTCCCAGCTGCCTCTCTGTCTTCTTCATGTAAATTGCAAGTCACGAGGAGGCACCATTGCCAATATGCTCCGCCCACCTAACCAAGAAACCCAGTTTGAGCTTGTCTGCCTGTGTTGTTGCAGGGGCAGTGTCTTCTTTGCCCAAAAGGTGGCAGGAGAGACTCACTTCAAACGATAGAATCAACTGCTTAAGTAGAAACCAGCATGGTAGTTACTGTCATAAAGTGCAGCTCTAACAGAAGGTGTGCCTGAGATGCCCCTTCCAGTAATACACAGAATTTTGATTGAGGGCCCAGCCGATGGGTTGGTGGATTTCTCCTCACATGCCACAGCAGCTTCCAAAGATAGTGGTGTGAGGAGCTGGCTGTGCAAGCAGAGCAAGATTTAAGGTGAGAAAACACACCTGTTAGGAGTGGGATTTGAACCCACGCCTCCATGAAGAGACCAGAAGGCTCAGCTTCACTGAAGATCAAGCTCTCTTGAGTCTGGCACCTTAGACCACTCGGCCATCCTGACAGCCAAAACATTGTGCAGGTCTGACTCTTCAGTCTGCACTTGTTGATGCTGCCGCTTGCAATGTTCCTATCAAAGTCACAGCTTTAAAGGCCCCACAATATAACATGGCCAAGAAAAAAAAAAAAAAAAGAACAAGAAACAAGGCACATGCACGACCACCGAGGGATGCAGATAACTTTTTATCGTCCTGCAATAGTAAAGCACATTTTACACAGGTCACAAGTTTTTAAAGGTCATTTCTGTCTAAGTGTGCATTGAGAGAGACTGAGGTTTTAGTGAGCAAACACAAAAGCTACTGCTGCCCAGTGTCGAACCGGGGACCTTTTGCATGTGAGGCAAATGTGATAACCACTACACTACAGAAACAAGCTTGCTGGCTTGACTGAAGGAGCACAGTTCCTCTCATATGTTTGCCCGATTTCCTCTATACTTGATCAGCAGTTGCTCAGAATGCGAGGGGTAAGTGTGAAAATTGCAGCGGTGTCAGCCAGCATGCATACACTCAGACGTCCTGAAAAGTCACAGCTGCGGGCAGAGACAGACAAATATCTGATGCCTAAATGCCAGGAACGCAAGCCTGTGAAATCATCACACAGGGTGCATTGAGAGCAAGCAGGAAGGAAGCCAAGGCATTGTAATCCATTTTTCGCCTGAGGCAAAAAATATGTTTTGCGCAACAATGCTTCGAGTGGAATGAGAAATGTTGAGGGGTTGTGTATTTTGAGCAGGATTTGATTGTTTTCCGCTAAAATGGGCTCGTCCGGGATTTGAACCCGGGACCTCTCACACCCGAAGCGAGAATCACACCCTTAGACCAACGAGCCTGGGGACAGAAGCGCTACGGCTCCCACCCTGCTCCGAGGGTTGGTGGCAGAGAGTGGGAGACTACATCCCAAAGCAAGAAACGACACATGGTGCTCTCTTCTGCAGTATGACTAGAGTCATTTGCATGGTCGTCATCGAACATGACATAAAAAGCCTCTATCCTTTAGACATTTTGTATCAGATTTACAAGAAAATGACTGAGCGCGACGCTGTGCCAAATTTGCAAGCCCCACGCTCCGTCATTTTCAAAATGCAGGGAAGCGCCGTATTTAGTAGAATACAGCGCACCCCTGTGCTTCCCCCTGCGCCAGCTCTAAATTAGCTGCTGATCGCCAACGCAGCCGTTCTTGCACCATGGTACAAGGATGACTGCGTTGAGGGGGAAATTGTTTTTGTGCAGGAAGGGACACCTTCCTGGCCAAAAGAAAAATCTTCAATGGTGATTTGCACTTACTTCTATGTGTGCTGCAGAATGCAGCACACATAGAAAGAGAAAAAACAAGGAGAAATGAAAACATTTCTCCTCAGTGCGCCACTCTAACGATACCCCTGGGATGGCGTTGGATTTTGGCGCTGACGCAGATTTACGACAACTCCTAAATCTGGAGCAGCATTAAAATGCTATGGTGTTGCTGTGGCACACTCACAGCAACACCCATTGCACGCCCCTTCCAGGGAAAGCGCTGAATGCTAAGGTGCCGTATTTACAAGGTGGTGTTAAGCCACAAAAAGTGGCTGAACGCCATCTTGTAAATACCGCGCAGTGCATAGTGCCACCGGGGCGTCACTAAAAGTGATGCTCCGTTGGCAATTGGGCCTTGTAAGTCTGGCACCTTATTTGCTCAAGGTGTGTGTTCTTGGAGAGGGCAGGAAAGCTATTTTCGCTCTCATACCTTCCTTCCTTGGCTGGCTTGAATGCGGTAGGCTCAGGCTTCAATGCAAAGGTCAAACAGTGAGCAACTGACTGACGTAAGCTGGCGCAACTCCTCTTGGTGAGCTGTGACAGATGCCCCAGGAGCGTAGTACCTCACGATGGTGAGGGATAGACACAGTTTCTTTTATCTCAGCTTGCCTGTCAGCTGAGTCAGGAAATGCAAATACTGGGAAAAAGCCCAGCGACTTGCTGTATTTGCTTGGCTTCGAACCAGGGACCTTTTGCATGTGAGGTGCGCATGATAACCACTACACTACACAAACAGACACACTTGCCAGCTTGCTTCATGTGGCTATGCATTGTACTGGAACCACCACACTATGGAAACAGACACACCTGCTTGCTTTATGTGGCTCTGCATTGGACTGGGATGCAAGGACTGAGGGCTAATGTTCATGACGCTCAAAGCTGAGCCTTCCGGAACACGATCTCTTGCCTTGGAAGAAAGGAACTGGCATCACTTTCATTCCAAGAGGTGATTTCAGAACTGGACCCGAAATTACCATGGAGAAGCACTGTGCATTTAATGTTCCTATGAGCACTGCTACTCCAGCACAGAAAAGCAGTTGCAAAGAAATCTCGCATACCTTCATGATGCTGAACCGTCTCAACGCAGGTATAAAGCATGTATTGCATTGCAACATGACATCTTACAAGAGTGAAAAGCAGAAATACTCCTGTTTAAAACACAGACTGAACCTATAAAGGTAAGGGTTTGTCTGGGATTTGAACCAAGGCCCTCTCACACCCGAAGCGAGAATCTTACCCCTATACCAACTAGACTGCTGCTGCAGAGGCATTTGAAACATCTTCTGAAGCGTCTTTCAGAAAAGCAGGGCCATTCAGAGTCTCTCTCTCTAAGCGTGCCATAGCAATTGATGTTTTCTGTCAAGGATTTTTTGTTTGTCTCTAACAAGGAAAGAGGTAGTCAAGATGCCCTGTGCCAGTGAGCTGAACTAGGGCACTGATGTGAAAAGCAGACCCTTTCTGGTAGTTGTAACCCTCTGCAAGTCCTGGACCCTTGCACCTTAGACCTCCAGACCAGAAGCACTGAAGGGCCTGCTAGCTCTTGAGCCAGAGAAGCATGCCTCTTGGATTCAAGCACACTTGCTCGATCAGGCGAGATTTATAGTAGTGGCTCATAGGCCTGAAACACTCACCTGGGAGACGCGGGGTGGCTGATTTCCCGGAATGGCCCTTGATGGGGAAATCACCTCCTTTCCCCCGCCTCATTTCAGAATTGTGTGCAAGTCGCAAGACAGTGTTCAGGGGTTCATGGGTACTGCCTACTCCCAGCTGCCTCTCTGTCTTCTTCATGTAAATTGCAAGTCACGTGGAGGCACCATTGCCAATATGCTCCGCCCACCTAACCAAGAAACCCAGTTTGAGCTTGTCTTCCTGTGTTGTTGCAGGGGCAGTGTCTTCTTTGCCCAAAAGGTGGCAAGAGAGACTCACTTCAAACGATAGAATCAACTGCTTAAGTAGAAACCAGCATGGCAGTTACTGTCATAAAGTGCAGCTCTAACAGAAGGTGTGCCTGAGATGCCCCTTCCAGTAATACACAGAATTTTGATTGAGGGCCCAGCTGATGGGTTGGTGGATTTCTCCTCACATGCCACAGCAGCTTCCAAAGATAGTGGTGTGAGGAGCTGGCTGTGCAAGCAGAGCAAGATTTAAGGGAAGAAAACACACCTGTTAGGAGTGGGATTTGAACCCACGCCTCCATGAAGAGACCAGAAGGCTCAGTTTCACTAAAGATCAAGCTCTCTTGAGTCTGGCACTTTAGACCACTCGGCCATCCTGACAGCCAAAACATTGTCCAGGTCTGACTCTTCAGTCTGCACTTGTTGATGCTGCTGCTTGCAATGTTCCTATCAAAGTCACAGCTTTAAAGGCCCCACAATATAACATGGCCAAGAAAAAGAAAAAAAAACAACAAGAAACAAGGCACATGCACGACCACCGAGGGATGCAGATAACTTTTTATCGTCCTGCAATAGTAAAGCACATTTTACACAGGTCACAAGTTTTTAAAGGTCATTTCTGTCTAAGTGTGCATTGAGAGAGACTGAGGTTTTAGTGAGCAAACACAAAAGCTACTGCTGCCCAGTGTCGAACCGGGGACCTTTTGCGTGTGAGGCAAATGTGATAACCACTACACTACAGAAACAAGCTTGCTGGCTTGACTGAAGGAGCACAGTTCCTCTCATATGTTTGCTCGATTTCCTCTATACTTGATCAGCAGTTGCTCAGAATGCGAGGGGTAAGTGTGAAAATTGCAGCGGTGTCAGCCAGCATGCATACACTCAGGCGTCCTGAAAAGTCACAGCTGCGGGCAGAGACAGACAAATATCTGATGCCTAAATGCCAGGAACGCAAGCCTGTGAAATCATCACACAGGGAGCACTGAGAGCAAGCAGGAAGGAAGCCAAGGCATTGTAATCCATTTTTCGCCTGAGGCAAAAAATATGTTTTGCGCAACAATGCTTCGAGTGGAATGAGAGATATTGAGGGGTTGTGTATTTTGAGCAGGATTTGATTGTTTTCCGCTAAAATGGGCTCGTCCGGGATTTGAACCTGGGACCTCTCGCACCTGAAGCGAGAATCATACCCCTAGACCAACGAGCCTGGGGACAGAAGCGCTACTGCTCCCACCCTGCTCCGAGGGTTGGTGGCAGAGAGTGGGAGACTACATCCCAAAGCAAGAAACGCCACATGGTGCTCTCTTCTGCAGTATGACTAGAGTCATTTGCATGGTCGTCATCGAACATGACATAAAAAGCCTCTATCCTTTAGACATTTTGTCCCAGATTTACAAGAAAATGACTGAGCGCGACGCTGTGCCAAATTTGCAAGCCCCACGCTCCGTCATTTTCAAAATGCAGGGAAGCGCCGTATTTAGTAGAATACAGCGCACACCTGTGCTTCCCCCTGCGCCAGCTCTAAATTAGCTGCTGAGCGCCAACGCAGCCGTTCTTGCACCATGGTACAAGGATGACTGCGTTGAGGGGGAAATTGTTTTTGTGCAGGAAGGGACACCTTCCTGGCCAAAAGAAAAATCTTCAATGGTGATTTGCTTTTACTTCTATGTGTGCTGCAGAATGCAGCACACATAGAAAGAGAAAAAACGAGGAGAAATGAAAACATTTCTCCTCAGTGCGCCACTCTAACGATACCCCTGGGATGGCGTTGGATTTTGGCGCTGACTCAGATTTACGACAACTCCTAAATCTGGAGCAGCATTAAAATGCTATGGTGTTGCTGTGGCACACTCACAGCAACACCCATTGCACGCCCCTTCCAGGAAAAAGCGCTGAATGCTAAGGTGCCGTATTTACAAGGTGGTGATAAGCCACAAAAAGTGGCTGAACGCCATCTTGTAAATACCGCGCAGTGCATAGTGCCACCGGGGCGTCACTAAAAGTGATGCTCCGTTGGCAATTGGGCCTTGTAAGTCTGGCACCTTATTTGCTCAAGGTGTGTGTTCTTGGTGAGGGCAGGAAAGCTATTTTCGCTCTCATACCTTCCTTCCTTGGCTGGCTTGAATGCGGTAGGCTGAGGCTTCAATGCAAAGGTCAAACAGTGAGCAACTGACTGACGTAAGCTGGCGCAACTCCTCTTGGTGAGCTGTGACAGATGCCCCAGGAGCGTAGTACCTCACGATGGTGAGGGATAGACACAGTCTCTTTTATCTCAGCTTGCCTGTCAGCTGAGTCAGGAAATGCAAATACTGGGAAAAAGCCCAGCGACTTGCTGAATTTGCTTGGCTTCGAACCAGGGACCTTTTGCATGTGAGGTGCGCATGATAACCACTACACTACACAAACAGACACACTTGCCGGCTTGCTTCATGTGGCTATGCATTGTACTGGAACCACCACACTATGGAAACAGACACACCTGCTTGCTTTATGTGGCTCTGCATTGGACTGGGATGCAAGGACTGAGGGCTAATGTTCATGACGCTCAAAGCTGAGCCTTCCGGAACACGATCTCTTGCCTTGGAAGAAAGGAACTGGCATCACTTTCATTCCAAGAGGTGATTTCAGAACTGGACCCGAAATTACCATGGAGAAGTACTGTGCATTTAATGTTCCTATGAGCACTGCTGCTCCAGCACAGAAAAGCAGTTGCAAAGAAATCTTGCATACCTTCATGATGCTGAACCGTCTCAACGCAGGTATAAAGCATGTATTGCATTGCAACATGACATCTTACAAGAGTGAAAAGCAGAAATACTCCTGTTTAAAACACAGACTGAACCTATAAAGGTAAGGGTTTGTCTGGGATTTGAACCAAGGTCCTCTCACACCCGAAGCGAGAATCATACCCCTATACCAACTAGACAGCTGCTGCAGAGGCATTTGAAACATCTTCTGAAGCGTCTTTCAGAAAAGCAGGGCCATTCGGAGGCTCTCTCTCTAAACGTGCCAAAGCAATTGATGTTTTCTGTCAAGGATTTTTTGTTTGTCTCTAGCAAGGAAAGAGGTAGTCAAGATGCCCTGTGCCAGTGAGCTGAACTAGGGCACTGATGTGAAAAGCAGACCCTTTCTGGTAGTTGTAACCCTCTGCAAGTCCTGGACGCTTGCAACTTAGACTTTCAGACCAGAAGCAGTGAAGGGCCTGCTAGCTCTTGAGCCAGAGAAGCATGCCTCTTGGATTCAAGCACACTTGCTCGATCAGGCGAGATTTATAGTAGTGGCTCATAGTCCTGAAACACTCACCTGGGAGACGCGGGGTGGCTGATTTCCCGGAATGGCCCTTGATGGGGAAATCACCTCCTTTCCCCCGCCTCATTTCAGAATTGTGTGCAAGTCGCAAGACAGTGTTCAGGGGTTCATGGGTACTGCCTACTCCCAGCTGCCTCTCTGTCTTCTTCATGTAAATTGCAAGTCACGAGGAGGCACCATTGCCAATATGCTCCGCCCACCTAACCAAGAAACCCAGTTTGAGCTTGTCTGCCTGTGTTGTTGCAGGGGCAGTGTCTTCTTTGCCCAAAAGGTGGCAGGAGAGACTCACTTCAAACGATAGAATCAACTGCTTAAGTAGAAACCAGCATGGTAGTTACTGTCATAAAGTGCAGCTCTAACAGAAGGTGTGCCTGAGATGCCCCTTCCAGTAATACACAGAATTTTGATTGAGGGCCCAGCCGATGGGTTGGTGGATTTCTCCTCACATGCCACAGCAGCTTCCAAAGATAGTGGTGTGAGGAGCTGGCTGTGCAAGCAGAGCAAGATTTAAGGGAAGAAAACACACCTGTTAGGAGTGGGATTTGAACCCACACCTCCATGAAGAGACCAGAAGGCTCAGCTTCACTGAAGATCAAGCTCTCTTGAGTCTGGCACCTTAGACCACTCGGCCATCCTGACAGCCAAAACATTGTGCAGGTCTGACTCTTCAGTCTGCACTTGTTGATGCTGCCGCTTGCAATGTTCCTATCAAAGTCATAGCTTTAAAGGCCCCACAATATAACATGGCCAAGAAAAAAAAAAAAACAGAACAAGAAACAAGGCACATGCACGACCACCGAGGGATGCAGAAAACTTTTTATCATCCTGCAATAGTAAAGCACATTTTACACAGGTCACAAGTTTTTAAAGGTCATTTCTGTCTAAGTGTGCATTGAGAGAGACTGAGGTTTTAGTGAGCAAACACAAAAGCTACTGCTGCCCAGTGTCGACCCGGGGACCTTTTGCGTGTGAGGCAAATGTGATAACCACTACACTACAGAAACAAGCTTGCGGGCTTGACTGAAGGAGCACAGTTCCCCTCATATGTTTGCCCGATTTCCTCTATACTTGATCAGCAGTTGCTCAGAATGCGAGGGGTAAGTGTGAAAATTGCAGCGGTGTCAGCCAGCATGCATACACTCAGACGTCCTGAAAAGTCACAGCTGCGGGCAGAGACAGACAAATATCTGATGCCTAAATGCCAGGAACGCAAGCCTGTGAAATCATCACACAGGGCGCACTGAGAGAAAGCAGGAAGGAAGCCAAGGCATTGTAATCCATTTTTCGCCTGAGGCAAAAAATATGTTTTGCGCAACAATGCTTCGAGTGGAATGAGAAATGTTGAGGGGTTGTGTATTTTGAGCAGGATTTGATTGTTTTCCGCTAAAATGGCCTCGTCCTGGATTTGAACCCGGGACATCTCGCACCCGAAGCGAGAATCATACCCCTAGACCAACGAGCCTGGGCACAGAAGCGCTACGGCTCCCACCCTGCTCCGAGGGTTGGTGGCAGAGAGTGGGACACTACATCCCAAAGCACGAAACGCCACATGGTGCTCTCTTCTGCAGTATGACTAGAGTCATTTGCATGGTCGTCATCGAACATGACATAAAAAGCCTCTATCCTTTACACATTTTGTCCCAGATTTACAAGAAAATGACTGAGCGCGACGCTGTGCCAAATTTGCAAGCCCCACGCTCCGTCATTTTCAAAATGCAGGGAAGCGCCGTATTTAGTAGAATACAGCGCACCCCTATGCTTCCCCCTGCGCCAGCTCTAAATTAGCTGCTGAGCGCCAACGCAGCCGTTCTTGCACCATGGAACAAGGATGACTGCGTTGAGGGGGAAATTGTTTTTGTGCAAGAAGGGACACCTTCCTGGCCAAAAGAAAAATCTTCAATGGTGATTTGCTCTTACTTCTATGTGTGCTGCAGAATGCAGCACACATAGAAAGAGAAAAAACGAGGAGAAATGAAAACATTTCTCCTCAGTGCGCCACTCTAACGATACCCCCGGGATGGCGTTGGATTTTGGCGCTGACGCAGATTTACGACAACTCCTAAATCTGGAGCAGCATCAAAATGCTATGGTGTTGCTGTGGCACACTCACAGCAACACCCATTGCACGCCCCTTCCAGGGAAAGTGCTGCGTGCTAAGGTGCCGTATTTACAAGGTGGTGTTAAGCCACAAAAAGTGGCTGAACGCCATCTTGTAAATACCGCGCAGTGCATAGTGCCACCGGGGCTTCACTAAAAGTGATGCTCCGTTGGCGATTGGGCCTTGTAAGTCTGGCACCTTATTTGCTCAAGGTGTGTGTTCTTGGTGAGGGCAGGAAAGCTTTTTTCGCTCTCATACCTTCCTTCCTTGGCTGGCTTGAATGCAGTAGGCTCAGGCTTCAATGCAAAGGTCAAACAGTGAGCAACTGACTGACGTAAGCTGCGCAACTCCTCTTGGTGAGCTGTGACAGATGCCCCAGGAGCGTAGTACCTCACGATGGTGAGGGATAGACACAGTCTCTTTTATCTCAGCTTGCCTGTCAGCTGAGTCAGGAAATGCAAATACTGGGAAAAAGCCCAGTGACTTGCTGTTTTTGCTTGGTTTCGAACCAGGGACCTTTCGCATGTGAGGTGCGCATGATAACCACTACACTACACAAACAGACACACTTGCCGGCTTGCTTCATGTGGCTATGCATTGTACTGGAACCACCACACTATGGAAACAGACACACCTGCTTGCTTTATGTGGCTCTGCATTGGACTGGGATGCAGGGACTGAGGGCCAATGTTCATGACGCTCAAAGCTGAGCCTTCCGGAACACGATCTCTTGCCTTGGAAGAAAGGAACTGGCATCACTTTCATTCCAAGAGGTGATTTCAGAACTGGACCCGAAATTACCATGGAGAAGCACTGTGCATTTAATGTTCCTATGAGCACTGCTGCTCCAGCACAGAAAAGCAGTTGCAAAGAAATCTTGCATACCTTCATGATGCTGAACCGTCTCAACGCAGGTATAAAGCATGTATTGCATTGCAACATGACAACTTACAAGAGTGAAAAGCAGAAATACTCCTGTTTAAAACACAAACTGAACCTATAAAGGTAAGGGTTTGTCTGGGATTTGAACCAAGGTCCTCTCACACCCGAAGCGAGAATCATACCCCTATACCAACTAGACTGCTGCTGCAGAGGCATTTGAAGCATCTTCTGAAGCGTCTTTCAGAAAAGCAGGGCCATTCGGAGGCTCTCTCTCTAAGCGTGCCATAGCAATTGATGTTTTCTGTCAAGGATTTTTTGTTTGTCTCTAGCAAGGAAAGAGGTAGTCAAGATGCCCTGTGCCAGTGAGCTGAACTAGGGCACTGATGTGAAAAGCAGACCCTTTCTGGTAGTTGTAACCCTCTGCAAGTCCTGGACCCTTGCACCTTAGACTTCCAGACCAGAAGCACTGAAGGGCCTGCTAGCTCTTGAGCCAGAGAAGCATGCCTCTTGGATTCAAGCACACTTGCTCGCTCAGGCGAGATCAGGCGAGATTTATAGTAGTGGCTCATAGGCCTGAAACACTCACCTGGGAGACGCGGGGTGGCTGATTTCCCGGAATGGCCCTTGATGGGGAAATCACCTCCTTTCCCCCGCCTCATTTCAGAATTGTGTGCAAGTCGCAAGACAGTGTTCAGGGGTTCATGGGTACTGCCTACTCCCAGCTGCCTCTCTGTCTTCTTCATGTAAATTGCAAGTCACGAGGAGGCACGTTGCCAATATGCTCCGCCCACCTAACCAAGAAACCCAGTTTGAGCTTGTCTGCCTGTGTTGTTGCAGGGGCAGTGTCTTCTTTGCCCAAAAGGTGGCAGGAGAGACTCACTTCAAACAATAGAATCAACTGCTTAAGTAGAAACCAGCATGGTAGTTACTGTCATAAAGTGCAGCTCTAACAGAAGGTGTGCCTGAGATGCCCCTTCCAGTAATACACAGAATTTTGATTGAGGGCCCAGCCGATGGGTTTGTGGATTTCTCCTCACATGCCACAGCAGCTTCCAAAGATAGTGGTGTGAGGAGCTGGCTGTGCAAGCAGAGCAAGATTTAAGGGAAGAAAACACACCTGTTAGGAGTGGGATTTGAACCCACGCCTCAATGAAGAAACCAGAAGGCTCAGCTTCACTGAAGATCAAGCTCTCTTGAGTCTGGCACCTTAGACCACTCGGCCATCCTGACAGCCAAAACATTATGCAGGTCTGACTCTTCAGTCTGCACTTGTTGATGCTGCCGCTTGCAATGTTCCTATCAAAGTCACAGCTTTAAAGGCCCCACAATATAACATGGCCAAGAAAAAAAAAAAAAACAGAACAAGAAACAAGGCACATGCACGACCACCGAGGGATGCAGATAACTTTTTATCGTCCTGCAATAGTAAAGCACATTTTACACAGGTCACAAGTTTTTAAAGGTCATTTCTGTCTAAGTGTGCATTGAGAGAGACTGAGGTTTTAGTGAGCAAACACAAAAGCTACTGCTGTCCAGTGTCGAACCGGGGATCTTTTGCGTGTGAGGCAAATGTGATAACCACTACACTACAGAAACAAGCTTGCTGGCTTGACTGAAGGAGCACAGTTCCCCTCATATGTTTGCCCGATTTCCTCTATACTTGATCAGCAGTTGCTCAGAATGCGAGGGGTAAGTGTGAAAATTGCAGCGGTGTCAGCCAGCATGCATACACTCAGACGTCCTGAAAAGTCACAGCTGCGGGCAGAGACAGACAAATATCTGATGCCTAAATGCCAGGAACGCAAGCCTGTGAAATCATCACACAGGGCGCACTGAGAGCAAGCAGGAAGGAAGCCAAGGCATTGTAATCCATTTTTCGCCTGAGGCAAAAAATATGTTTTGCGCAACAATGCTTCGAGTGGAATGAGAAATGTTGAGGGGTTGTGTATTTTGAGCAGGATTTGATTGTTTTCCGCTAAAATGGGCTCGTCCGGGATTTGAACCCGGGACCTCTTGCACCCGAAGCAAGAATCATACCCCTAGACCAACGAGCCTGGGCACAGCAGCGATATGGCTCCCACCCTGCTCCGAGGGTTGGTGGCAGAGAGTGGGAGACTACATCCCAAAGCAAGAAACGCCACATGGTGCTCTCTTCTTCAGTATGACTAGAGTCATTTGCATGGTCGTCATCGAACATGACATAAAAAGCCTCTATCCTTTAGACATTTTGTCCCAGATTTACAAGAAAATGACTGAGCGCGACGCTGTGCCAAATTTGCAAGCCCCACGCTCCGTCATTTTCAAAATGCAGGGAAGCGCCGTATTTAGTAGAATACAGCGCACCCCTGTGCTTCCCCCTGCGCCAGCTCTAAATTAGCTGCTGAGTGCCAACGCAGCCGTTCTTGCACCATGGTACAAGGATGACTGCGTTGAGGGGGAAATTGTTTTTGTGCAGGAAGGGACACCTTCCTGGCCAAAAGAAAAATCTTCAATGGTGATTTGCTCTTACTTCTATGTGTGCTGCAGAATGCAGCACACATAGAAAGAGAAAAAACGAGGAGAAATGAAAACATTTCTCCTCAGTGCGCCACTCTAACGATACCCCTGGGATGGCGTTGGATTTTGGCGCTGACGCAGATTTACGACAACTCCTACATCTGGAGCAGCATCAAAATGCTATGGTGTTGCTGTGGCACACTCACAGCAACACCCATTGCACGCCCCTTCCAGGGAAAGCGCTGCGTGCTAAGGTGCCGTATTTACAAGGTGGTGTTAAGCCACAAAAAGTGGCTGAACGCCATCTTGTAAATACCGCGCAGTGCATAGTGCCACCGGGGCGTCACTGAAAGTGATGCTCCGTTGGCGATTGGGCCTTGTAAGTCTGGCATCTTATTTGCTCAAGGTGTGTGTTCTTGGTCAGGGCAGGAAAGCTTTTTTCGCTCTCATACCTTCCTTCCTTGGCTGGCTTGAATGCGGTAGGCTCAGGCTTCAATGCAAAGGTCAAACAGTGAGCAACTGACTGACATAAACTGGCGCAACTCCTCTTGGTGAGCTGTGACAGATGCCCCAGGAGCGTAGTACCTCATAATGGTGAGGGATAGACACAGTCTCTTTTATCTCAGCTTGCCTTTCAGCTGAGTCAGGAAATGCAAATACTGGGAAAAAGCCCAGCAACTTGCTGTTTTTGCTTGGCTTCGAACCAGGGACCTTTCGCATGTGAGGTGCGCATGATAACCACTACACAAACAGACACACTTGCCGGCTTGCTTCATGTGGCTATGCATTGTACTGGAACCACCACACTATGGAAACAGACACACCTGCTTGCTTTATGTGGCTCTGCATTGGACTGGGATGCAAGGACTGAGGGCCAATGTTCATGACGCTCAAAGTTGAGCCTTCCGGAACACGATCTCTTGCCTTGGAAGAAAGGAACTGGCATCACTTTCATTCCAAGAGGTGATTTCAGAACTGGACTCGAAATTACCATGGAGAAGCACTGTGCATTTAATGTTCCTATGAGCACTGCTGCTCCAGCACAGAAAAGCAGTTGCAAAGAAATCTTGCATACCTTCATGATGCTGAACCGTCTCAACGCAGGTATAAAGCATGTATTGCATTGCAACATGACAACTTACAAGAGTGAAAAGCAGAAATACTCCTGTTTAAAACACAGACTGAACCTATAAAGGTAAGGGTTTGTCTGGGATTTGAACCAAGGTCCTCTCACACCCGAAGCGAGAATCATACCCCTATACCAACTAGACTGCTGCTGCAGAGGCATTTGAAACATCTTCTGAAGCGTCTTTCAGAAAAGCAGGGCCATTCGGAGGCTCTCTCTCTAAGCGTGCCATAGCAATTGATGTTTTCTGTCAAGGATTTTTTGTTTGTCTCTAGCAAGGAAAGAGGTAGTCAAGATGCCCTGTGCCAGTGAGCTGAACTAGGGCACTGATGTGAAAAGCAGACCCTTTCTGGTAGTTGTAACCCTCTGCAAGTCCTGGACCCTTGCACCTTAGACTTCCAGACCAGAAGCACTGAAGGGCCTGCTAGCTCTTGAGCCAGAGAAGCATGCCTCTTGGATTCAAGCACACTTGCTCGCTCAGCGCTCGATCAGGCTTGATCAGGCGAGATTTATAGTAGTGGCTCATAGGCCTGAAACACTCACCTGGGAGACGCGGGGTGGCTGATTTCCCGGAATGGCCCTTGATGGGGAAATCACCTCCTTTCCCCCGCCTCATTTCAGAATTGTGTGCAAGTCGCAAGACAGTGTTCAGGGGTTCATGGGTACTGCCTACTCCCAGCTGCCTCTCTGTCTTCTTCATGTAAATTGCAAGTCACGAGGAGGCACCATTGCCAATATGCTCCGCCCACCTAACCAAGAAACCCAGTTTGAGCTTGTCTGCCTGTGTTGTTGCAGGGGCAGTGTCTTCTTTGCCCAAAAGGTGGCAGGAGAGACTCACTTCAAACTATAGAATCAACTGCTTAAGTAGAAACCAGCATGGTAGTTACTGTCATAAAGTGCAGCTCTAACAGAAGGTGTGCCTGAGATGCCCCTTCCAGTAATACACAGAATTTTGATTGAGGGCCCAGCTGATGGGATGGTGGATTTCTCCTCACATGCCACAGCAGCTTCCAAAGATAGTGGTGTGAGGAGCTGGCTGTGCAAGCAGAGCAAGATTTAAGGGAAGAAAACACACCTGTTAGGAGTGGGATTTGAACCCACGCCTCCATGAAGAAACCAGAAGGCTCAGCTTCACTGAAGATCAAGCTCTCTTGAGTCTGGCACCTTAGACCACTCGGCCATCCTGACAGCCGAAACATTATGCAGGTCTGACTCTTCAGTCTGCACTTGTTGATGCTGCCGCTTGCAATGTTCCTATCAAAGTCACAGCTTTAAAGGCCCCACAATATAACATGGCCAAGAAAAAAAAAAAAAACAGAACAAGAAACAAGGCACATGCACGACCACCGAGGGATGCAGATAACTTTTTATCGTCCTGCAATAGTAAAGCACATTTTACACAGGTCACAAGTTTTTAAAGGTCATTTCTGTCAAAGTGTGCATTGAGAGAGACTGAGGTTTTAGTGAGCAAACACAAAAGCTACTGCTGCCCAGTGTCCAACCGGGGACCTTTTGCGTGTGAGGCAAATGTGATAACCACCACACTACAGAAACAAGCTTGCTGGCATGACTGAAGGAGCACAGTTCCCCTCATATGTTTGCCCGATTTCCTCTATACTTGATCAGCAGTTGCTCAGAATGCGAGGGGTAAGTGTGAAAATTGCACCGGTGTCAGCCAGCATGCATACACTCAGACGTCCTGAAAAGTCACAGCTGCGGGCAGAGACAGACAAATATCTGATGCCTAAATGCCAGGAACGCAAGCCTGTGAAATCATCACACAGGGCGCACTGAGAGCAAGCAGGAAGGAAGCCAAGGCATTGTAATCCATTTTTCGCCTGAGGCAAAAAATATGTTTTGCGCAACAATGCTTCGAGTGGAATGAGAAATGTTGAGGGGTTGTGTATTTTGAGCAGGATTTGATTGTTTTCCGCTAAAATGGGCTCGTCTGGGATTTGAACCCGGGACCTCTCGCACCCGAAGCGAGAATCATACCCCTAGACCAACAAGCCTGTGCACAGAAGCGCTACGGCTCCCACCCTGCTCCGAGGGTTGGTGGCAGAGAGTGGGAGACTACATCCCAAAGCAAGAAACGCCACATGGTGCTCTCTTCTGCAGTATGACTAGAGTCATTTGCATGGTCGTCATCGAACATGACATAAAAAGCCTCTATCCTTTAGACATTTTGTCCCAGATGTACAAGAAAATGACTGAGCGCGACGCTGTGCCAAATTTGCAAGCCCCACGCTCCGTCATTTTCAAAATGCAGGGAAGCGCCGTATTTAGTAGAATACAGCGCACCCCTTTGCTTCCCCCTGTGCCAGCTCTAAATTAGTTGCTGAGCGCCAACGCAGCCGTTCTTGCACCAGGGTACAAGGATGACTGCGTTGAGGGGGAAATTGTTTTTGTGCAGGAAGGGACACCTTCCTGGCCAAAAGAAAAATCTTCAATGGTGATTTGCTCTTACTTCTATGTGTGCTGCAGAATGCAGCACACATAGAAAGAGAAAAAACGAGGAGAAATGAAAACCTTTCTCCTCAGTGCGCCACTCTAACGATACCCCTGGGATGGCGTTGGATTTTGGCGCTGACGCAGATTTACGACAACTCCTAAATCTGGAGCAGCATCAAAATGCTATGGTGTTGCTGTGGCACACTCACAGCAACACCCATTGCACGCCCCTTCCAGGGAAAGCGCTGAATGCTAATGTGCCGTATTTACAAGGTGGTGTTAAGCCACAAAAAGTGGCTGAACGCCATCTTGTAAATACCGCGCAGTGCATAGTGCCACCGGGGCGTCACTAAAAGTGATGCTCCGTTGGCGATTGGGCCTTGTAAGTCTGGCACCTTATTTGCTCAAGGTGTGTGTTCTTGGTGAGGGCAGGAAAGCTATTTTCGCTCTCATACCTTCCTTCCTTGGCTGGCTTGAATGCAGTAGGCTCAGGCTTCAATGCAAAGGTCAAACAGTGAGCAACTGACTGACGTGAGCTGGCGCAACTCCTCTTGGTGAGATGTGACAGATGCCCCAGGAGCGTAGTACCTCACGATGGTGAGGGATAGACACAGTCTCTTTTATCTCAGCTTGCCTGTCAGCTGAGTCAGGAAATGCAAATACTGGGAAAAAGCCCAGCGACTTGCTGTTTTTGCTTGGTTTCGAACCAGGGACCTTTCGCATGTGAGGTGCACATGATAACCACTACACTACACAAACAGACACATTTGCCGGCTTGCTTCATGTGGCTATGCATTGTACTGGAACCACCACACTATGGAAACAGACACACCTGCTTGCTTTATGTGGCTCTGCATTGGACTGGGATGCAAGGACTGAGGGCCAATGTTCATGACGCTCAAAGCTGAGCCTTCCGGAACACGATCTCTTGCCTTGAAAGAAAGGAACTGGCATCACTTTCATTCCAAGAGGTGATTTCAGAACTGGACCCGAAATTACCATGGAGAAGCACTGTGCATTTAATGTTCCTATGAGCACTGCTGCTCCAGCACAGAAAAGCAGTTGCAAAGAAATATCGCATACCTTCATGATGCTGAACCGTCTCAACGCAGGTATAAAGCATGTATTGCATTGCAACATGACAACTTACAAGAGTGAAAAGCAGAAATACTCCTGTTTAAAACACAGACTGAACCTATAAAGGTAAGGGTTTGTCTGAGATTTGAACCAAGGTCCTCTCACACCCGAAGCGAGAATCATACCCCTATACCAACTAGACTGCTGCTGCAGAGGCATTTGAAACATCTTCTGAAGCGTCTTTCAGAAAAGCAGGGCCATTCGGAGGCTCTCTCTCTAAGCGTGCCATAGCAATTGATGTTTTCTGTCAAGGATTTTTAGTTTGTCTCTAGCAAGGAAAGAGGTAGTCAAGATGCCCTGTGCCAGTGAGCTGAACTAGGGCACTGATGTGAAAAGCAGACCCTTTCTTGTAGTTGTAACCCTCTGCAAGTCCGGGACCCTTGCACCTTAGACTTCCAGACCAGAAGCACTGAAGGGCCTGCTAGCTCTTGAGCCAAAGAAGCATGCCTCTTGGATTCAAGCACACTTGCTCGCTCAGCGCTCGATCAGGCAAGATTTATAGTAGTGGCTCATAGGCCTGAAACACTCACCTGGGAGACGCGGGGTGGCTGATTTCCCGGAATGGCCCTTGATGGGGAAATCACCTCCTTTCCCCCGCCTCATTTCAGAATTGTGTGCAAGTCGCAAGACAGTGTTCAGGGGTTCATGGGTACTGCCTACTCCCAGCTGCCTCTCTGTCTTCTTCATGTAAATTGCAAGTCACGAGGAAGCACCATTGCCAATATGCTCCGCCCACCTAACCAAGAAACCCAGTTTGAGCTTGTCTCCCTGTGTTGTTGCAAGGTCAGTGTCTTCTTTGCCCAAAAGGTGGCAGGAGAGACTCACTTCAAACGATAGAATCAACTGCTTAAGTAGAAACCAGCATGGTAGTTACTGTCATAAAGTGCAGCTCTAACAGAAGGTGTGCCTGAGATGCCCCTTCCCGTAATACACAGAATTTTGATTGAGGGCCCAGCCGATGGGTTGGTGGATTTTTCCTCACATGCCACAGCAGCTTCCAAAGATAGTGGTGTGAGGAGCTGGCTCTGCAAGCAGAGCAAGATTTAAGGGAAGAAAACACACCTGTTAGGAGTGGGATTTGAACCCACGCATCCATGAAGAGACCAGAAGGCTCAGCTTCACTGAAGATCAAGCTCTCTTGAGTCTGGCACCTTCGACCACTCGGCCATCCTGACAGCCAAAACAGTATGCAGGTCTGACTCTTCAGTCTGCACTTGTTGATGCTGCCGCTTGCAATGTTCCTATCAAAGTCACAGCTTTAAAGGCCCCACAATATAACATGGCCAAGAAAAAAAAAAAAACAGAACAAGAAACAAGGCACATGCACGACCACCGAGGGATACAGATAACTTTTTATCGTCCTGCAATAGTAAAGCACATTTTACACAGGTCACAAGTTTTTAAAGGTCATTTCTGTCTAAGTGTGCATTGAGAGAGACTGAGGTTTTAGTGAGCAAACACAAAAGCTACTGCTGCCCAGTGTCGAACAAGGGACCTTTTGCTTGTGAGGCAAATGTGATAACCACTACACTACAGAAACAAGCTTGCTGGCTTGACTGAAGGAGCACAGTTCCCCTCATATGTTTGCCTGATTTCCTCTATACTTGATCAGCAGTTTCTCAGAATGCGAGGGGTAAGTGTGAAAATTGCAGCGGTGTCAGCCAGCATGCATACACTCAGACGTCCTGAAAAGTCACAGCTGCGGGCAGAGACAGACAAATATCTGATGCCTAAATGCCAGGAACGCAAGCCTGTGAAATTATTACACAGGGCGCACTGAGAGCAAGCAGGAAGGAAGCCAAGACATTGTAATCCATTTTTCGCCTGAGGCAAAAAATATGTTTTGCGCAACAATGCTTCGAGTGGAATGAGAAATGTTGCGGGGTTGTGTATTTTGAGCAGGATTTGATTGTTTTCCGCTAAAATTGGCTCGTCCGGGATTTGAACCCGGGACCTCTCGCACCCAAAGCGAGAATCATACCCCTAGACCAACGAGCCGGGGCACAGAAGCGCTACGGCTCCCACCCTGCTACGAGGGTTGGTGGCAGAGAGTGGGAGACTACATCCCAAAGCAAGAAACGCCACATGGTGCTCTCATCTGCAGTATGACTAGAGTCATTTGCATGGTCGTCATCGAACATGACATAAAAAGCCTCTATCCTTTAGACATTTTGTCCCAGATTTACAAGAAAATGACTGAGCGCGACGCTGTGCCAAATTTGCAAGCCCCTCGCTCCGTCATTTTCAAAATGCAGGGAAGCGCCGTATTTAGTAGAATACAGCGCACCCCTGTGCTTCCCCCTGCGCCAGCTCTAAATTAGCTGCTGAGCGCCAACGCAGCCGTTCTTGCACCATGGTACAAGGATGACTGCGTTGAGGGGGAAATTGTTTTTGTGCAGGAAGGGACACCTTCCTGGCCAAAAGAAAAATCTTCAATGGTGATTTGTTCTTACTTCTATGTGTGCTGCAGAATGCAGCACACATAGAAAGAGAAAAAACGATGAGAAATGAAAACATTTCTCCTCAGTGCGCCACTCTAACGATACCCCTGGGATGGCGTTGGATTTTGGCGCTGACGCAGATTTACGACAACTCCTAAATCTGGAGCAGCATCAAAATGCTATGGTGTTGCTGTGGCACACTCACAGCAACACCCATTGCACGCCCCTTCCAGGGAAAGCGCTGAATGCTAAGGTGCCGTATTTACAGGATGGTGTTAAGCCACAAAAAGTGGCTGAACGCCATCTTGTAAATACCGCGCAGTGCATAGTGCCACCGGGGCGTCACTAAAAGTGAAGCTCCGTTGGCGATTGGGCCTTGTAAGTCTGGCACCTTATTTGCTCAAGATGTGTGTTCTTGGTGAGGGCAGGAAAGCTATTTTCGCTCTCATACCTTCCTTCCTTGGCTGGCTTGAATGCGGTAGGCTCAGGCTTCAATGCAAAGGTCAAACAGTGAGCAACTGACTGACGTAAGCTGGCGCAACTCCTCTTGGTGAGCTGTGACAGATGCCCCAGGAGCGTAGTACCTCACGATGGTGAGGGATAGACACAGTCTCTTTTATCTCAGCCTGCCTGTCAGCTGAGTCAGGAAATGCAAATACTGGGAAAAAGCCCAGCGACTTGCTGTATTTGCTTGGCTTCGAACCAGGGACCTTTTGCATGTGAGGTGCGCATGATAACCACTACACTACACAAACAGACAAACTTGCCAGCTTGCTTCATGTGGCTATGCATTGTACTGGAACCACCACACTATGGAAACAGACACACCTGCTTGCTTTATGTGGCTCTGCATTGGACTGGGATGCAAGGACTGAGTGCCAATGTTCATGACGCTCAAAGCTGAGCCTTCCGGAACACGATCTCTTGCCTTGGAAGAAAGGAACTGGCATCACTTTCATTCCAAGAGGTGATTTCAGAACTGGACCCGAAATTACCATGGAGAAGCACTGTGCATTTAATGTTCCTATGAGCACTGCTGCTCCAGCACAGAAAAGCAGTTGCAAAGAAATCTCGCATACCTTCATGATGCTGAACCGTCTCAACGCAGGTATAAAGCATGTATTGCATTGCAACATGACATCTTACAAGAGTGAAAAGCAGAAATACTCCTGTTTAAAACACAGACTGAACCTATAAAGGTAAGGGTTTGTCTGGGATTTGAACCAAGGTCCTCTCACACCCGAAGCGAGAATCATACCCCTATACCAACTAGACTGCTGCTGCAGAGGCATTTGAAACATCTTCTGAAGCGTCTTTCAGAAAAGCAGGGCCATTTGGAGGCTCTCTCTCTAAGCGTGCCATAGCAATTGATGTTTTCTGTCAAGGATTTTTTGTTTGTCTCTAGCAAGGAAAGAGGCAGTCAAGATGCCCTGTGCCAGTGAGCTGAACTAGGGCACTGATGTGAAAAGCAGACCCTTTCTGGTAGTTGTAACCCTCTGCAAGTCCTGGACCCTTGCATCTTAGACTTCCAGACCAGAAGCACTGAAGGGCCTGCTAGCTCTTGAGCCAGAGAAGCATGCCTCTTGGATTCAAGCACACTTGCTTGCTCAGGGCTCGATCAGGCGAGATTTATAGTAGTGGCTCATAGGCCTGAAACACTCACCTGGGAGACGCGGGTGGCTGATTTCCCGGAATGGCCCTTGATGGGGAAATCACCTCCTTTCCCCGCCTCATTTCAGAAATGTGTGCAAGTCGCAAGACAGTGTTCAGGGGTTCATGGGTACTGCCTACTCCCAGCTGCCTCTCTGTCTTCTTCATGTAAATTGCAAGTCACGAGGAGGCACCATTGCCAATATGCTCCGCCCACCTAACCAAGAAACCCAGTTTGAGCTTGTCTGCCTGTGTTGTTGCAGGGGCAGTGTCTTCTTTGCCCAAAAGGTGGCAGGAGAGACTCACTTCAAACGATAGAATCAACTGCTTAAGTAGAAACCAGCATGGTAGTTACTGTCATAAAGTGCAGCTCTAACAGAAGGTGTGCCTGAGATGCCCCTTCCAGTAATACACAGAATTTTGATTGAGGGCCCAGCCGATGGGTTGGTGGATTTCTCCTCACATGCCACAGCAGCTTCCAAAGATAGTGGTGTGAGGAGCTGGCTGTGCAAGCAGAGCAAGATTTAAGGTAAAAAAACACACCTGTTAGGAGTGGGATTTGAACCCACGGCTCCATGAAGAGACCAGAAGGCTCAGCTTCACTGAAGATCAAGCTCTCTTGAGTCTGGCACCTTAGACCACTCGGCCATCCTGACAGCCAAAACTTTGTGCAGGTCTGACTCTTCAGTCTGCACTTGTTGATGCTGCCGCTTGCAATGTTCCTATCAAAGTCACAGCTTTAAAGGCCCCACAATATAACATGGCCAAAAAAAGAAGAAAAAAACAGAACAAGAAACAAGGCACATGCACGACCACCGAGGGATGCAGATAACTTTTTATCGTCCTGCAATAG
Organism: Pleurodeles waltl; assembly: GCF_031143425.1. Classification (NCBI taxonomy): domain Eukaryota; kingdom Metazoa; phylum Chordata; class Amphibia; order Caudata; family Salamandridae; genus Pleurodeles; species Pleurodeles waltl. Next base: position 1,488,602 of record NW_027150403.1, on the reverse strand, counting down.
TAAAGCACATTTTACACAGGTCACAAGTTTTTAAAGGTCATTTCTGTCTAAGTGTGCATTGAGAGAGACTGAGGTTTTAGTGAGCAAACACAAAAGCTACTGCTGCCCAGTGTCGAACCGGGGACCTTTTGCGTGTGAGGCAAATGTGATAACCACTACACTACAGAAACAAGCTTGCTGGCTTGACTGAAGGAGCACAGTTCCCCTCATATGTTTGCCCGATTTCCTCTATACTTGATCAGCAGTTGCTCAGAATGCGAGGGGTAAGTGTGAAAATTGCAGCGGTGTCAGCCAGCATGCATACACTCAGACGTCTTGAAAAGTCACAGCTGCGGGCAGAGACAGACAAATATCTGATGCCTAAATGCCAGGAACGCAAGCCTGTGAAATCATCACACAGGGCGCACTGAGAGCAAGCAGGAAGGAAGCCAAGGCATTGTAATCCATTTTTCGCCTGAGGCAAAAAATATGTTTTGCGCAACAATGCTTCGAGTGGAATGAGAAATGTTGAGGGGTTGTGTATTTTGAGCAGGATTTGATTGTTTTCCGCTAAAATGGGCTCGTCCGGGATTTGAACCCGGGACCTCTCACACCCGAAGCGAGAATCATACCCCTAGACCAACGAGCCTGGGCACAGAAGTACTACGGCTCCCACCCTGCTCCGAGCGTTGGTGGCAGAGAGTGGGAGACTACATCCCAAAGCAAGAAACACCACATGGTGCTCTCTTCTGCAGTATGACTAGAGTCATTTGCATGGTCGTCATCAAACATGACATAAAAAGCCTCTATCCTTTAGACATTTTGTCCCAGATTTACAAGAAAATGACTGAGCGCGACGCTGTGCCAAATTTGCAAGCCCCACGCTCCGTCATTTTCAAAATGCAGGGAAGCGCCGTATTTAGTAGAATACAGCGCACCCCTGTGCTTCCCCCTGCGCCAGCTCAAAATTAGCTGCTGAGCGCCAACGCAGCCGTTCTTGCACCATGGTACAAGGATGACTGCGTTGAGGGGGAAATTGTTTTTGTGCAGGAAGGGATACCTTCCTGGCCCAAAGAAAAATCTTCAATGGTGATTTGCTCTTACTTCTATGTGTGCTGCAGAATGCAGCACACATAGAAAGAGAAAAAACGAGGAGAAATGAAAACATTTCTCCTCAGTGCGCCACTCTAACGATACCCCTGGGATGGCGTTGGATTTTGGTGCTGACGCAGATTTACGACAACTCCTAAATCTGGAGCAGCATCAAAATGCTATGGTGTTGCTGTGGCACACTCACAGCAACACCCATTGCACGCCCCTTCCAGGGAAAGCGCTGAATGCTAAGGTGCCGTATTTACAAGGTGGTGTTAAGCCACAAAAAGTGGCTGAACGCCATCTTGTAAATACCGCGCAGTGCATAGTGCCACCGGGGCATCACTAAAAGTGATGCTCCGTTGGCGATTGGGCCTTGTAAGTCTGGCACCTTATTTGCTCAAGGTGTGTGTTCTTGGTGAGGGCAGGAAAGCTATTTTCGCTCTCATACCTTCCTTCCTTGGCTGGCTTGAATGCGGTAGGCTCAGGCTTCAATGCAAAGGTCAAACAGTGAGCAACTGATGACGCAGAAATGAAGGTTTTACATTTATTAGCGCATAAACGTAGTGCCGCAATAATCAAGTGTGACTTTAACCGAACTAATAAAGATTGTACGGGGACAAATGTGCCCTCAGAGTAGTTCGCCAACATTTATAAGCGTGCTTTATATAACGTGATGTATTAGAATTGTACTAATCTGACATAACCGTAAACGTGTGCCATGATTTGCTTGTTTGAAATGTTTTAACTTAGCATAACTTTAGTGGAGGCTTCGGCCTAGTTGCCTTGTCTCACGGTTTAGATGCTCGTGTTTTTCTAATGTGCTAATAAAACGTGTATTCCTGCTTGAAGCTGTACTTTTCCAGTGAGATCGGTTCACATGCTTATCTTTAAGGTTTCGTGCCAGCCTGGCATCTTCTTCTTTGCTCCAAGGTCAATCTGCAGGTGCAGACAATGGAAGCTCTGAAAGTGAGTTAATTGGTAAAATATGTTGCAACTTACGTTCCCGACTCCAAGGATAATGTATGCCTAGGTAGAAGCTTGTGAATTGTTGTTTTTGATTGGACAATTTGAAGCCAACCTATGAACCCTCCAATGGAAGACCCTACTGGACTTGAACTGTTGTTTATTTAAACCCGGTGCACAAGAAGAAAGCAGCCATTAGCCATTAGCCATCGGACATTAGCCATTCCATTTCAGCCATTATGGCCCATCTTGCCGACCTCGTCATTTTGCCATCTTCTTCGATGCCAATTGATGTTCGACGCCATTTTGAATGAGACTTTGATGCTTTCTCTAATCGAGAGAAAGAGACTTTAAGTAATTCTCGCCCTAGAGACTTTAACTTTGATCTGCCCCTTTGCATAAAGTAGTAGTTTTGTCCTTTTATCTTGCCGCTGTGAGGCAATTGCCCCGTACACCCTGCCCCCTTTGCCCCGTCCCATGCAGATCGAAACCGGTACCTGTGAGACGAAGACTTCCTTGAATGCTGATTGAATTTGGTAAATATGAAAGGAAAATGTACAATTGCATTGTGTTTTTTTTTAGGTAACCAACTGCTGATTTTTGATAAGAGCCCTAGTTAGGAGTTTTCCAAATCAATGTTGCTAAATTGTTTTTGCATGAAGTCCCACATGCAGATGCTAATTTGAGGTTAGATGAGGATTCATTTGTTGCACGATGCAATTTGAGACCTTGTTATGCTGACTAATGTATGCAATTAGCTCATTACAGATTTTAGTTTTAGCGGTTTGCGTTGCTATTATCGAATGCATTGTTATTCAAATGCTGCATAGATTGCATCTTTTCCGCCGTTATGGACAGCTATTAATGTTCATTTACATATATCATTTGGTGTTGAGACACATTTATATTGTGCTAGCTTTGTTAATATAGGGAAATAAATTCATTAACTTTGAATGAACTGGTGTGGTTATTCATGGCCGAAAGGTCATGGTTCGCCGAAATGTTTTCTGGATTAATTGTGAAGTGTTATGTTGATCAGGGCATTGCTTATGTTCGTTATTGATTATTGATTAGATTAAATTGACTAATCTCGGGTGAAGAGAGCCCCACTTGGTAAAAAGATTCATTGACCCAAGAGCGTCCAAATACAGGTAATTTATTAGTACGGAACGCTCTATCAGTAGATGGTAGCAGAGGACGGTTTCGCCCTTTGGGACCCCACTCGAGAGGTAATGGTTTCGACTTTTGGGACCCCACTCGAGAGGTAATGGTTTCGCCCTTTGGGACCCCACTCGAGAGGTAACGGTTTCGCCCTTTGGGACCCCGCTCGAGAGGTAACGGTTGCGCTCTTTGAGACCCCACTCGAGAGGTATATGGTGTTGAATTAGATTTTTCTTGGGTAAAACAGATTGAGAGAATGATGATGCCCTAAGCCCCCCGCGACTTTCCCGGGATCTCGGAGCTTGCGAATGGAGAGAATGGAGGTGTGAAATCGGCGTTGGCGGTACTAGTGACGGTATGAGTGAAGTCAGGGTTTTGCGCTTGCACAGCTTATTGCCGCAGATTGTTTGAAAAGGTTGCGAGGATTTTAGAGAATAGCGGAGGTGCGACTCCGAGTGTGAGAGTAGGGAAGTCGTCGAACTTCATGTGCATGTGGCGCTTTGTGCAGAAAAAGGTCCACGTGGTTGTTGTTGTTGAGACGGGCCCTGCGAGGTCAAGAGACTCCGGAGTATGTTGAAAAGTGTATGAGACACTTGTTTTATGTTGTGGTCTGGTCGGTTTAATAGGTTGACCGGGCGTGGTCAACGAGTCGGTACGTGTGTTAAGGGAGTGAAAGAAAACTTCGACTTCGGGCTTTGACAAATTCTAAGTGCACTAGAATAGATCATTGACAAGTTGAGAGCAGAGTCTGCGGGTCAGGATTTGCTTGCGAAAGTGGGGACCGAGAAAGATGGAATAACTGCAGAGGCTAGTGAAAAATCCCTAAGGTCCTGAAGCGATTGTGTTACCCTTCCTGTAGTAAACCGACAGATCTGTTTTATTATTATTTGGTTGCTCGCGATACATGCCAGAAGTTGTTACGAGAGGAGCGGAGTGAAGGAGGACAAGCCTCGAGGCTTTGTCAGCCGCAGTGTGTGTGAGTGTGACGTCACTAGGAGCCACGCTGGGATAGGTTGGTTGCAAAGAAGGGCCGCGCACGGATTGGACGCAGTCCGTGGGGCTCGATTGGAAGGGGAAAGGCAAGCGAAGAGTATTCCGGGAATTAAAGTCACTTATTGATTACAAACTTTGTGAAATAAAAGACGAGAAAATGAAATTTTTTAAAGCATTAAAGAGTGCGATGAAGGGGGGGTCTTACATTAAAGCAAGCGTAGGAGAGGAGACGCCACCCGAAGGTACACCAGCTTACATTGTAATGGAGGAAAAGGGGGTAGCTCCGTGCCTTTGGCTAAAGCAATGGCACAAGCTGACAGAGAAACATGGGAGCGTAGCGTTCCCGATCCATGGGACATTCAATATAAGGATCCTAGAGAATTTGAGATTTGCGATGTATGACATGAAGGTACCTCCAAGGCCAGCACAGTTTGAGGCTCTAGTGATTTGGGAACTAATGGCTAGACAGCAACAGCAAAAGAAGTTCGAGACCAGGATAAGAAAGGTAGAAAAGGCACTAGCGGACGCTAGGTGGGATAATGCACAGAAGGTGTGGAGGTCAGATATATTGCAGGGGATAAAATTGTTTCCCGCAATTGCTAAGGAAGAAGAGGCGACAGGCAAGAAAGCTACCTGTAAGACAAACAGGAGGTGTTTCAAAGATAGAGAGGACGAGGAAAAGTTAAGGAGAGAAGAAGAGTCAGAGGATGAGGAGTTCATCATGCAATTGCTGAACGACCGTCCACCACCTTATGCAGAGAGTGGACAAGGTCCAAGTACCAGTTCTGCCCCTCCGGCACCGGTACAGAATAATGAAACTCCGAGTTCAGAAACGCCATCGGGATCTAAGGACCCGAGTTTACTGTTCACCCCGCAGATACCGCAGGTTAGGAGAATATATCCAGATGTGCCTATATTGAAAACAGCAGAAAATTATCAGCCGCAGGTCTCAAGGTACTACAGCAGTGACAACAGTACGGGAATGATTCTAGATCCAACCGTAATGGGAGTACAGAATGGTCGCAACCCAACATTGGCACAAGCTGAATCAACCCAGTTTTTGATGCCTCAAAAGCAGATGCAGGGGGGAACCGCACATGCTCAGATGACGGGGAGTCAGATGGGCATGCCGGCAATGATGACCCATAGTGTGGGAATGAACATGCCTCAGAACATGGGGAATGGACAGAACCCAGATGCGATATCCCTACCCATTACTGTAGGTCCACCGGTACCTTTGTACATTCAGCCTAACTCAGGTATGAGCGGTCAAGGATCAATGGTGCAGAGTGGGACGGAAAGGAGGTGCATAGAAAACACTCCAGAGACAACTCCGATAGCAGCTCTGCCAACTGGATCTGGGTCCTTGATGGAGTTTAGTCCCATATGTGCTCAGTCAACAGTGGTGAGGTCGAGTCCCCCACTGATGATACCGCTATCATCGAACACTGAAAGGTTGCCGCAACCATCAATGGCAGTCGATGTGAATGCTACACTGATGGGGTTGAATGCGCAACAGCTGACACAGTGGTTCAACAGTCTGAATTCCACACAAAGCTCAGCCAGTGGGAAGGGAGAAGACTATCTGAATAAGGTCAGGTTGAACATGGAAGCAGAAGAATTGGTGGAAGGGACTATTGGTTTGAATAGGTTAGAGTCCTACTCGGAAGAAGAGCTGAGGTATCTATGTCCTAGGATTACGAGAGAAGTGAACAAGGTACATAGAAGGTTGCAAGAAATAGCTGACAAAAACGGGGTTGAGATAGACAAGACAAAACACTTGAGCAGGAGCTATAGATTGGATTTCGGGACCACAGACTTTGAACACATGAGGTCAGCAGGCATGAAAACGCACCTTAGAGAATTGCTGCAGAGTGCACAAGTGTGGAGGTGCTTAGACAAATGGGAAAGCAGATGGGCAAAGAAAAAGGAAAAGAGGAAAGACAGTGTCCCAGAGCATAAGGAGAAAAGACCGCAGAGTAGTGATGCAATAACCATGTTACCAATGAGGGAGACAGCAGGGGGAAAATTAATACATGTACCGTGGCACAGAAGCGACATTCAGTCTTTTACGGATTATTTTCCCAAACTGAGAGAGAAACCGATTGAACGGTATCAACAGACTGATAGGTTTGTGAAGCTTGCAAAATGTCTTTGGGAAGACCTGAACACCCTCTTTGAGATTGTGGTTCCGGTAGATTTGTGGGAAGACTGCAAAAGGGCTGTAGGTTGGCCGACAAGTGAACCAGAGAGAGACAGGGATACGGGTGCACCGTCACCTATGGTAATGAGCTTGTACTATAAGGTGATTGAGCATTTGAAGACGAAGGTTGCCGCGAAAAATGTGGATTGGCAGAAGATTGATCGAACTGCCCAAGAGGCTAAAGAGTCGATTCATGGTTACTATGAGAGGTTGTTGAAGGCGTTCAAGAACTACAGTGGCACGGAAACAATAGAGGCGAAGGACATGCTTCATTTTGTGTTTAGATTTGTGGAAGGGCTGAGACCAGAGATAAGTCAGATGATAAAGACGCATTTGATTTGTTGGCAGTCGAAACCTATTGATGAGGTGTTGAATTATGCGAATTACTGTAGCGACGAAATTGAAGTGAAACAGAAAAGGTTGAAAGAGAAAGTGATGGTGATGCAACTTGAAGCAGCTCAGACAGGTCTGCAAGGGTTGCAAGGGTTCCAACAGCAGATACCGCAGCCGCAGGGAAATATGGTGTTTCAGCCACAGGCAAGAGGCAGAGGCAGAGGAGGCTTTGGGAGTAATGGTCCGGATTTGAACACTGTTGCAATTCCGAATGGTGTGCAGGCAATGAAAAGGGTGATGCCGTGTCACGTGTGCGGAATCGTCGGGCATTGGAAACGCGAGTGCCCGATGGTGATGCAGGAAGGTGCAGGTGTTGGTCAGCAAAACAATGATGTCAATGCATTCCAGACAATGAGGGGACCGAAAATGAGAGGTCCAAACCCAAATTTTCAGACCATAAATCAGCTGCAGGGATTACAGCCCATGCAGCCGCAGCAGATGCAGATGCCCCGTATGCAGATGACGCAAATGCAGCCAATGCAACAGCAGTTTCCCATGGTACCTAATCAGCAAATGCAAATACCTTTGGCACCAGTGAGTCAGCAGCAAGTGATGGTTCCTCCACAGGTCTCGGGTCAGGTGATGAATACAAATGGCACCGTACAACAGTTCCCATTAAACAGTGAGAATGGAATAAACAATGTATGGGAGAGTGAAAGTTCAGATGAGGAGGGAAATTGTGTGCTTGCAGCATCCTTGGAAGTTGATCAAAAGGGTCCATATGTGGAGGGAAGAGTTATGGGTCATCGTGTTTCATTCTTGGTTGACACAGGAGCCACACGTTCAACTGTTAGGAGCATTGAAGTACCAAATTTGCCACTCTCAGGGAGAACAGTTCAAGTAGTGGGAGTAGCAAACAGGCACCTGACGAACTCAATCACAGATCCAGTACAAGTCAGAATTGGTAACTATCAAGGGTTACATAAATTTGTGGTATGTGACTCAAGCCCGATAGCACTGTTAGGGAGAGACCTATTGTGCAAATTGGGATGTTCGATTATGTGTTCGAACGATGGAATTAGAATTCAGATGAGCAGTGATGGGGAAGAAGAGGACAGTGTAGAAGGGGATGAGATGGAAACTGTCGATGAAGAATATCCTCTGATTAACCTTTTTCCGATGATAACTGAAGAAGATATTCCAGCTGAATTACGGGAAACAGTCGGAAAGGAAGTGTGGGATGTGACAGGAAAAGAGGTGGGATTGGTGAAAGGAGTGGAACCAGTGAAAGTGACCGTAAAACCCAATGTAACCTTTCCCCAGACCCCACAATACCACATGGCACAAGACACCCTCATGAAAGTCGCCCAACTCATTGACGAGTTTGTAAAACAGGGAGTACTGAAAGAAGTGTTAAGCAGTCCATGTAATTCACCAATCATGGGACTAATAAAGCCGAGTGGAAAGGTCCGAATCGTGCAGGACTTGAGGAAAATAAATGACATCATAATTAAATGCTGCCCTGTAGTACCGAATCCAGCTGTGATAATGTTTCAAGTCCCTTGCGATGCCGAGTGGTTCTCAGTCATTGACTTGTCACAAGCATTCTTTTCGGTGCCTCTTCATGAGGACAGCCAATTTCTCTTTTGTTTCAAATTCTTAGACAGAGTTTACAGTTGGTGTCGAATTCCTCAAGGGTTTTCGGAGTCACCGTCAATTTTCAATCAGATTCTAAAGAAAGACTTGGAAGCGTTAGAATTGCCATTCGAGTCAACCCTAGTACAGTATATCGATGACTTACTGATTGCATCTAAGACAGAAAGTGGCTGCAAAGCCGACACCATTGCTCTACTGAACCATTTGGGAAGGAATGGACACAAGGTGTCTCCTTCAAAGTTGCAGTTCTGTCAGAAGAAAGTAAAATACTTGGGTCATCAAATAGAGAAAGGGTCACAGAGAATAATGAAGGAAAGAATAACAAGTGTACTTCAAATGAGTCCAACAAAGACGAGGAGGGAGGTGAGGAAGTTTTTGGGGATGGTGAGCTACTGTCGCCAGTGGATTCCCAACTTTTCAACTCTAGCAAAGCCTTTACTGAAACTGACCCAGAAGGATGACTTGGATGAAATTGAGCTGAAAGGAGATGAGATGGATGCTTTTATTGAATTGAAAGAATGCATGTGCAGGGCTCCAGCTTTAGGTATGCCTGATTACACAAAGCCTTTCACATTGTTTTGTCATGAACGTGATGCATGTTCTTTGTCTGTCTTGACCCAAGCCCATGGTGGCATAAACAGACCAGTAGCGTATTTTTCAGCTACTTTGGATCCGGTCGCAGCAGCACTGCCAGGGTGTTTGCGCGCCGTAGCAGCAGTTGGTATCAGCCTCACTCAGAGTGAAGGAATAGTGATGGGACACCCATTAACAGTCATGGTCCCTCACTCAGTTGAGATACTTTTGACCCGCTCCCGAACGCAACACATGACTGGAGCAAGACTCACAAGGTATGAAACAATAATTCTGGGCTCACCGAATGTGCAGCTAAAAAGGTGCACTACGTTGAATCCAGCAACCTTGCTTCCCGGTGAAAATGCTGAAATTGAGAACGCTGAAGACGTCGAGCACGACTGCCTTCAGGTGACTGAATTTTGCACAAAACCCCGACCTGATATTAGGGATACTAAGCTTGATGAAAATGACCATATTATTTTTGTTGATGGTTCATGTCTAAGAGATGGGTTGGGAATTTTGAAAGCAGGATATGCTGTATGTACTGTAACAGGTGTCTTGGAAGCATCCTGGCTTCAAGGAGTCTATTCCGCACAAGTAGCAGAGCTTGTAGCCCTTACAAGAGCATGCCAACTGTCTACATTGATGAAGGTTACCATTTACACTGACAGTCAGTACGGGTTTGGAATTGTGCACGACTTTGGGCAACTATGGTCACAGAGAGGTTTCCTGACCTCTTCAGGGTCCCCAGTGAAAAACGGGGAGAGAATAAGGGAATTGTTACATGCCATTCAGATGCCAGCCGAAATTGCAGTGGTAAAGTGTAGTGCTCATACAAAAGGACAGGACTATGTTTCTCTGGGAAATGCATATGCGGATCAAGTCGCAAGATTTTGTGCCTTGAACTTTATATTGCTCAGGGATGAATGGAATTTGATAAGTGAACCAGAACTCGAACCAGCTGAAGCATTTGCCTTGAAGGTCGTGGATACAATGGATGAACTAAAAGCATTACAGAATAGCGTCAGGGAGGATGAAAGAGCTTCCTGGATTAAGTCACAATGTACAAGGAGACCAGATGAGTTATGGGTTTCAAATGAGGGAAAATTTGTTTTACCAAATAGTCTCTTATCGCAGCTAGCGCGGTTCTATCATGGGCAGGCTCACCTAGGGAGAGATGCCATGATAAGATTGTTCAAAACTGATTGGTTTAACCCCAGATTCCGTCAAGTTGCAGAAGCAGTTTGCCATCGTTGTGTCATTTGTCAGCAGATGAACCCAGGCAAGGGAACGGTTGTGAACGTGAGCCACATTGGCAGGGCGGGTGGCCCGTTCAGCAGAATGCAGATGGACTTTATTGAGATGCCTGTGCATGGGGGTCTGAAGTATGTGTTGGTGATTGTGTGCATTTTTAGTCACTGGATTGAAGCATACCCCACACGTAGAAATGACAGCCTTACAGTTGCAAAACTATTGTTGAGGGAGTTGATACCACGTTTCGGATTCCCGATCTCTTTAGAATCAGATAGAGGAAGTCACTTCAATAACGAGGTGATAAAGTTACTTTGCGCAGCGCTGAACATTGAGCAAAAACTGCATTGTAGCTATCGCCCTGAAGCCTCAGGACTGGTGGAACAGATGAATGGTACACTGAAATCAAGAATGGCGAAAATATGTGCATCGACAAATTTGAAATGGCCTGACGCATTGCCTTTGGTGTTAATGTCAATGAGAAACACCCCTGACAGAAAGACTGGATTGTCCCCGCACGAAATTCTCATGGGCAGGGCCATGAGACTTCCTGCAGTTCCCGCAAACGCGCTTTTGAATATTACAGATGATATGGTGTTAGACTACTGCAAAGGTCTGGCTGACGTGGTTCGCTCTTTCTCTCACCAGGTGGAAGCAACCACCTTGTCACCGATCCAAGGTCCAGGACACACACTGAAAGCAGGTGACTGGGTCGTGATAAAGAAGCACGTGAGGAAGTCGTGTCTGGAACCCCGTTGGAAAGGCCCTTTCCAAGTGATCCTGACGACCACTACCGCTGTGAAGTGTGCGGGAGTTCCCAACTGGATTCACGCCAGTCATACAAAGAAGGTGTTGTGTCCCACAGATGAGGAAGTTGAAGCGCTGAAACTGCCAGTACCTGATAACAAAGTGCCAAGCGCTGAGACAGAGCAAAACAGAACTAGAAGCGAACAGGCAGAAATAGAAGAGAGAGAAATATTCTGTGAGGACGAAACAACCGATTCACTTGGGGAAGACCAAGGAGAAACCTCAGACAGCGACGAAGCAGCTGAAGGTAGCAAAGAGCCTGAAGCAGCTGAAGGTAACAAAGAGCCTGAAGCAGCTGAAGGTAACAAAGAGCCTGAAGAAAGTAACGGTGACAAAGGGCTCGAAAGAGGTGAAGAAGCAGGAGAGCCTGATCAGAGGAGGGCTTTCCCAGAAGCAGACGGTACAGAAAAAGAAAAGAAAAACCTGATTGACTCCCCAGAAGGAGGGGACAAGGCAGAACAGAACGAAACTGTTCAAACTTCCTCAGAAGAGATCGCAGGTCCATCAAGTGGACACAGTGCAAAGAGAAGACCAAATATATCACCAGTAAAACTAAGAACTAGAGAAACGTTGAATGACAGTGAAGGGCCAAGAGTGAAAGAGAAAAGAAAGGAAGTGTCTGTCGTGGTACCAACATCAAGTGAAGAAAAAGACTTGGCCAAAGAGGAAAGTACCAGTGAGGCAGAATCGAAGAGAGATGCAAAATTGAAAAGGAAAAGGATACCAAACAGGAGATATTCCGGTCCAGAATGGGCATATGTAGTCAATGACGATTGGACCGACGAATTTGTATCTCTTAGCCTCGAGAACGAAGAAGAAGAGATACCAATAGAAAAGAAAAGTTTTATGGACACTATTGATTGAAAGGGTGATAAATGACATTGCTTGCTATAATCTAACGTGATACAACCAGCTGAGACATTGCTAAACCGGATGAGACATTTGCTAACTTGATAAGACTTTGATAACCTGATTGACTCTTAAACCCGATTTGAGACAACGTTGCTTACTGATAAAAGACTGAGTTATTGCCGAATTGAGACAAATGCTGCTAACCGATAAGTGACTGGGCTCCTGAAGAAAACTGTGTGAACATTGCGCTCGTTCAGCTTTGTAACTAATTGCTAAATCGTTTCTTTATAAGTGCTTCTAGCTCTCTGATTCTATACAGATCATGACTAAGTACGCTACACAAAACAGTAGAGTGAAATATTGTAAATATGCGTGTATAGGCTTGATAACTGCATGTGTACTAATAATAATGGCAATAGTGCTTGCAACGCGTGGTAAGGGTGAGAATGAGAAAATTGATGCTTCTACTTCTGCTCCTGTTATTGTCACTGAACTAACCGCATTGAAAAGACTAGAATTAGATGAGAGACACTTGCATGATAAGAAGGAACTTTCGTATAATGTTTTCTATCGCCTACTAACAGAATATGTTGAGACTATGGATGCGAAAGATTGTTATGTGTGTACACAGATACCGACATCGGTAACGGAAGGGGTGACTTATCACCACATGCCTCTTACATATGGGATTACATGTAGTTTAGTAACTTCTAGATTTTATGGTCAAACTAACATACAGTATTTTTATTCAAATTATGATGTTACCTTTGCATATGTTCCTATAATAACGCAACTAAGCCAGATTGCTAAAGATTGGGATGCTAAAATAATGAGGGAATTTTTCGAGCCAATGCAACCTTTTGAAACAGCTCACGCTCATAGGGAAAACCTTACCTGCTCGCTCTCTGCAGTAGAAATAAGCTTTTTAGATCGCACAGATGATAGAAGGGCACAAATGAATGCGAAATTAGAAAAAGAGCTAAGTAAGAGGACTTCAGTAGATAATTATGCTTTTGCCGAAATAAAAACACAAGGAAAAATAGCTTTAGACGCTTGGCATGTAGGGAAATTTTGTATATATCGTGGTGAATCTTATTATGATAACATTTTCGTGGGAGCGAGTGAATGTAAACATACGTTTATCTTTAAGGCCAAATGGACATTCATGCTGAACGGACTTGACCCTGTCATACCTGGTGTATATTACATTTGTGGGCATAATGCCTATTATCGTCTTCCAAAGGGATGGTGGGGGAGATGTTATTTGGGTACAGTGTTCCCAAAGGTTTATCAACTGGATGACCTATCGGTGATTCCAAAGACGACTGGATCTCATCGTATCCAGAAAAGAGAGACCGCAGCTGCTGTGGTAGGAGATATATTTGGAGCCATGATTCCTTCATTGGGAGTTGTGTTGAATTCCATCAAAATAAGAAAGTTGTCTACTATAGTGGATAACATGTTGACAAAGTTTTCAGGTGCTATAATCCTGATGGATGCTGAACTTGCAGCAGAAAGAGCTATGACTCTTCAAAACAGGCTTGCCCTACACATTCTTTTAGCAAAGGATGGCGGCGTTTGCAAAATGCTTGGTGCGCGTCACTGTTGCACGTATATACCAGACAACAGTGTGAAGATTAAAACAATGCTTGCAAATCTAACAAAAGAGAGTGCAGACTTGAAGGAATTGAAAGAACCAGGAGTTTGGGAGAAGGTTGGAAAGGGAGTTGCTTCAGTGGGAAATTGGCTTGGTGGCATTTGGAATGGAATATTACTAAAAATAATACAGGGAATACTAATAGTACTAATTTGCTTCTTTGGGATTTGGGGAATAAAGAAGGGAATACTAATGATCATGGCAAGAATTAAGAGAAGGAAGGAAGAGAAAATGATTAAAAGAATGGCAGAAGAATACAAGGCAAGAACAAGGGGAACTAAAAGGCAAAGAGAAATGACAGAATTTTAATGGAATAAAATGTGTGGGAATAGTTTTGTGTGATGACAAATAGTCATCAGAGGAGGGATTGATGACGCAGAAATGAAGGTTTTACATTTATTAGCGCATAAACGTAGTGCCGCAATAATCAAGTGTGACTTTAACCGAACTAATAAAGATTGTACGGGGACAAATGTACCCTCAGAGTAGTTCGCCAACATTTATAAGCGTGCTTTATATAACGTGATGTATTAGAATTGTACTAATCTGACATAACCGTAAACGTGTGCCATGATTTGCTTGTTTGAAATGTTTTAACTTAGCATAACTTTAGTGGAGGCTTCGGCCTAGTTGCCTTGTCTCACGGTTTAGATGCTCGTGTTTTTCTAATGTGCTAATAAAACGTATATTCCTGCTTGAAGCTGTACTTTTCCAGTGAGATCGGTTCACATGCTTATCTTTAAGGTTTCGTGCCAGCCTGGCATCTTCTTCTTTGCTCCAAGGTCAATCTGCAGGTGCAGACAATGGAAGCTCTGAAAGTGAGTTAATTGGTATAATATGTTGCAACTTACGTTCCCGACTCCAAGGATAATGTATGCCTAGGTAGAAGCTTGTGAATTGTTGTTTTTGATTGGACAATTTGAAGCCAACCTATGAACCCTCCAATGGAAGACCCTACTGGACTTGAACTGTTGTTTATTTAAACCCGGTGCACAAGAAGAAAGCAGCCATTAGCCATCGGAAATTAGCCATTCAATTGCAGCCATTATGGCCCATCTTGCCGACCTCGTCATTTTGCCATCTTCTACGATGCCAATTGATGTTCGACGCCATTTTGAATGAGACTTTGATGCTTTCTCTAATCGAGAGAAAGAGACTTTAAGTAATTCTCGCCCTAGAGACTTTAACTTTGATCTGCCCCTTTGCATAAAGTAGTAGTTTTGTCCTTTTATCCTGCCGCTGTGAGGCAATTGCCCCGTCCACCCTGCCCCCTTTGCCCCTTCCCATGCAGATCGAAACCGGTACCTGTGAGACGAAGACTTCCTTGAATGCTGATTGAATTTGGTAAATATGAAAGGAAAATGTACAATTGCATTGTGTTTCTTTTTAGGTAACCAACTGCTGATTTTTGATAAGAGCCCTAGTTAGGAGTTTTCCAAATCAATGTTGCTAAATTGTTTTTGCATGAAGTCCCACATGCAGATGCTAATTTGAGGTTAGATGAGGATTCATTTGTTGCACGATGCAATTTGAGACCTTGTTATGCTGACTAATGTATGCAATTAGCTCATTACAGATTATAGTTTTAGTGGTTTGCATTGCTATTATCGAATGCATTGTTATTCAAATGCTGCATAGATTGCATCTTTTCCGCCGTTATGGACAGCTATTAATGTTCATTTACATATCATTTGGTGTTGAGACACATTTATATTGTGCTAGCTTTGTTAATATAGGGAAATAAATTCATTAACTTTGAATGAACTGGTGTGGTTATTCATGGCCGAAAGGTCATGGTTCGCCGAAATGTTTTCTGGATTAATTGTGAAGTGTTATGTTGATCAGGGCATTGCTTATGTTCGTTATTGATTATTGATTAGATTAAATTGACTAATCTTGGGTGAAGAGAGCCCCACTTGGTCAAAAGATTCATCGACCCAAGAGCGTCCAAATACAGGTAATTTATTAGTACGGAACGCTCTATCACAACTGACTGACGTAAGCTGGCGCAACTCCTCTTGGTGAGCTGTGACAGATGCCCCAGGAGCGTAGTACCTCACGATGGTAAGGGATAGACACAGTCTCTTTTATCTCAGCTTGCCTGTCAGCTGAGTCAGGAAATGCAAATACTGGGAAAAAGCCCAGCGACTTGCTGTTTTTGCTTGGCTTCGAATCAGGGACCTTTTGCATGTGAGGTGCGCATGAAAACCACTACACTACACAAACAGACACACTTGCCGGTTTGCTTCATGTGGCTATGCATTGTACTGGAACCACCACACTATGGAAACAGACACACCTGCTTGCTTTATGTGGCTCTGCATTGGACTGGGATGCAAGGACTGAGGGCCAATGTTCATGACGCTCAAAGCTGAGCCTTCCGGAACACGATCTCTTGCCTTGGAAGAAAGGAACTGGCATCACTTTCATTCCAAGAGGTGATTTCAGAACTGGACCCGAAATTACCATGGAGAAGCACTGTGCATTTAATGTTCCTATGAGCACTGCTGCTCCAGCACAGAAAAGCAGTTGCAAAGAAATCTCGCATACCTTCATGATGCTGAACCGTCTCAACGCAGGTATAAAGCATGTATTGCATTGCAACATGACATCTTACAAGAGTGAAAAGCAGAAATACTCCTGTTTAAAACACAGACTGAACCTATAAAGGTAAGGGTTTGTCTGGGATTTGAACCAAGGTCCTCTCACACCCGAAGCGAGAATCATACCCCTACACCAACTAGACTGCTGCTGCAGAGGCATTTGAAACATCTTCTGAAGCGTCTTTCAGGAAAGCAGGGCCATTTGGAGGCTCTCTCTCTAAGCGTGCCATAGCAATTGATGTTTTCTGTCAAGGATTTTTTGTTTGTCTCTAGCAAGGAAAGAGGTAGTCAAGATGCCCTGTGCCAGTGAGCTGAACTAGGGCACTGATGTGAAAAGCAGACCCTTTCTGGTAGCTGTAACCCTCTGCAAGTCCTGGACCCTTGCACCTTAGACTTCCAGACCAGAAGCACTGAAGGGCCTGCTAGCTCTTGAGCCAGAGAAGCATGCCTCTTGGATTCAAGCACACTTGCTCGCTCAGCGCTCGATCAGGTTCGATCAGGCGAGATTTATAGTAGTGGCTCATAGGCCTGAAACACTCACCTGGGAGACGCGGGGTGGCTGATTTCCCAGAATGGCCCTTGATGGGGAAATCACCTCCTTTCCCCCGCCTCATTTCAGAATTGTGTGCAAGTCGCAAGACAGTGTTCAGGGGTTCATGGGTACTGCCTACTCCCAGCTGCCTCTCTGTCTTCTTCATGTAAATTGCAAGTCACGAGGAGGCACCATTGCCAATATGCTCCGCCCACCTAACCAAGAAACCCAGTTTGAGCTTGTCTGCCTGTGTTGTTGCAGGGGCAGTGTCTTCTTTGCCCAAAAGGTGGCAGGAGAGACTCACTTCAAACGATAGAATCAACTGCTTAAGTAGAAACCAGCATGGTAGTTACTGTCATAAAGTGCAGCTCTAACAGAAGGTGTGCCTGAGATGCCCCTTCCAGTAATACACAGAATTTTGATTGAGGGCCCAGCCGATGGGTTGGTGGATTTCTCCTCACATGCCACAGCAGCTTCCAAAGATAGTGGTGTGAGGAGCTGGCTGTGCAAGCAGAGCAAGATTTAAGGTAAGAAAGCACACCTGTTAGGAGTGGGATTTGAACCCACACCTCCATGAAGAGACCAGAAGGCTCAGCTTCACTGAAGATCAAGCTCCCTTGAGTCTGACACCTTAGACCACTCGGCCATCCTGACAGCCAAAACATTGTGCAGGTCTGACTCTTCAGTCTGCACTTGTTGATGCTGCCACTTGCAATGTTCCTATCAAAGTCACAGCTTTAAAGGCCCCACAATATAACATGGCCAAGAAAAAAAAAAAAACAGAACAAGAAACAAGGCACATGCACGACCACCAAGGGATGCAGATAACTTTTTATCGTCCTGCAATAGTAAAGCACATTTTACACAGGTCACAAGTTTTTAAAGGTCATTTCTGTCTAAGTGTGCATTGAGAGAGACTGAGGTTTTAGTGAGCAAACACAAAAGCTACTGCTGCCCAGTGTCGAACCGGGGACCTTTTGCGTGTGAGGCAAATGTGATAACCACTACACTACAGAAACAAGCTTGCTGGCTTGACTGAAGGAGCACAGTTCCCCTCATATGTTTGCCCGATTTCCTCTATACTTGATCAGCAGTTGCTCAGAATGCGAGGGGTAAGTGTGAAAATTGCAGCGGTGTCAGCCAGCATGCATACACTCAGACGTCCTGAAAAGTCACAGCTGCGGGCAGAGACAGACAAATATCTGATGCCTAAATGCCAGGAACGCAAGCCTGTGAAATCATCACACAGGGCGCACTAAGAGCAAGCAGGAAGGAAGCCAAGGCATTGTAATCCATTTTTCGCCTGAGGCAAAAAATATGTTTTGCGCAACAATGCTTCGAGTGGAATGAGAAATGTTGAGGGGTTGTGTATTTTGAGCAGGATTTGATTGTTTTCCGCTAAAATGGGCTCGTCCGGGATTTGAACCCGGGACCTCTCGCACCCGAATCGAGAATCATACCCCTAGACCAACGAGCCTGGGCACAGAAGCGCTACGGCTCCCACCTTGCTCCGAGGGTTGGTGGCAGAGAGTGGGAGACTACATCCCAAAGCAAGAAACGCCACATGGTGCTCTCTTCTGCAGTATGACTAGAGTCATTTGCATGGTCGTCATCGAACATGACATAAAAAGCCTTTATCCTTTAGACATTTTGTCCCAGATTTACAAGAAAATGACTGAGCGCGACGCTGTGCCAAATTTGCAAGCCCCACGCTCCGTCATTTTCAAAATGCAGGGAAGCGCCGTATTTAGTAGAATACAGCGCACCCCTGTGCTTCCCCCTGCGCCAGCTGTAAATTAGCTGCTGAGCGCCAACGCAGCCGTTCTTGCACCATGGTACAAGGATGACTGCGTTGAGGGGGAAATTGTTTTTGTGCAGGAAGGGACACCTTCCTGGCCAAAAGAAAAATCTTCAATGGTGATTTGCTCTTACTTCTATGTGTGCTGCAGAATGCAGCACACATAGAAAGAGAAAAAACAAGGAGAAATGAAAACATTTCTCCTCAGTGCGCCACTCTAACGATACCCCTGGGATGGCGTTGGATTTTGTCGCTGACGCAGATTTACGACAACTCCTAAATCTGGAGCAGCATCAAAATGCGATGGTGTTGCTGTGGCACACTCGCAGCAACACCCATTGCACGCCCCTTCCAGGGAAAGCGCTGAATGCTAAGGTGCTGTATTTACAAGGTGGTGTTAAGCCACAAAATGTGGCTGAACGCCATCTTGTAAATACCGCGCAGTGCATAGTGCCACCGGGGCGTCACTAAAAGTGATGCTCCATTGGCGATTGGGCCTTGTAAGTCTGGCACCTTATTTGCTCAAGGTGTGTGTTCTTGGTGAGGGCAGGAAAGCTATTTTCGCTCTCATACCTTCCTTCCTTGGCTGGCTTGAATGCAGTAGGCTCAGGCTTCAATGCAAAAGTCAAACAGTGAGCAACTGACTGACGTAAGCTGGCGCAACTCCTCTTGGTGAGCTGTGACAGATGCCCCAGGAGCGTAGTACCTCACGATGGTGAGGGATAGACACAGTCTCTTTTATCTCAGCTTGCCTGTCAGCTGAGTCAGGAAATGCAAATACTGGGAAAAAGCCCAGCGACTTGCTGTATTTGCTTGGCTTCGAACCAGGGACCTTTTGCATGTGAGGTGCGCATGATAACCACTACACTACACAAACAGACACACTTGCCGGTTTGCTTCATGTGGCTATGCATTGTACTGGAACCACCACACTATGGAAACAGACACACCTGCTTGCTTTATGTGGCTCTGCATTGGACTGGGATGCAAGGACTGAGGGCCAATGTTCATGATGCTCAAAGCTGAGCCTTCCGGAACACGATCTCTTGCCTTGGAAGAAAGGAACTGGCATCACTTTCATTCCAAGAGGTGATTTCAGAACTGGACCCGAAATTACCATGGAGAAGCACTGTGCATTTAATGTTCCTATGAGCACTGCTGCTCCAGCACAGAAAAGCAGTTGCAAAGAAATCTTGCATACCTTCATGATGCTGAACCGTCTCAACGCAGGTATAAAGCATGTATTGCATTGCAACATGACATCTTACAAGAGTGAAAAGCAGAAATACTCCTGTTTAAAACACAGACTGAACCTATAAAGGTAAGGGTTTGTCTGGGATTTGAACCAAGGGCCTCTCACACCCGAAGCGAGAATCATACCCCTATACCAACTAGACTGCTGCTGCAGAGGCATTTGAAACATCTTCTGAAGCGTCTTTCAGAAAAGCAGGGCCATTCGGAGGCTCTCTCTCTAAGCGTGCCATAGCAATTGATGTTTTCTGTCAAGGATTTTTTGTTTGTCTCTAGCAAGGAAAGAGGTAGTCAGGATGCCCTGTGCCAGTGAGCTGAACTAGGGCACTGATGTGAAAAGCAGACCCTTTCTGGTAGTTGTAACCCTCTGCAAGTCCTGGACCCTTGCACCTTAGACTTCCAGACCAGAAGCACTGAAGGGCCTGCTAGCTCTTGAGCCAGAGAAGCATGCCTCTTGGATTCAAGCACACTTGCTCACTCAGCGCTCGATCAGGTGAGATTGATAGTAGTGGCTCATAGGCCTGAAACACTCACCTGGGAGACGCGGGGTGGCTGATTTCCCGGAATGGCCCTTGATGGGGAAATCACCTCCTTTCCCCCGCCTCATTTCAGAATTGTGTGCAAGTCGCAAGACAGTGTTCAGGGGTTCATGGGTACTGCCTACTCCCAGCTGCCTCTCTGTCTTCTTCATGTAAATTGCACGTCACGAGGAGGCACCATTGCCAATATGCTCAGCCCACCTAACCAAGAAACCCAGTTTGAGCTTGTCTGCCTGTGTTGTTGCAGGGGCAGTGTCTTCTTTGCCCAAAAGGTGGCAGGAGAGACTCACTTCAAACAATAGAATCAACTGCTTAAGTAGAAACCAGCATGGTAGTTACTGTCATAAAGTGCAGCTCTAACAGAAGGTGTGCCTGAGATGCCCCTTCCAGTAATACACAGAATTTTGATTTAGGGCCCAGCCGATGGGTTGGTGGATTTCTCCTCACATGCCACAGCAGCTTCCAAAGATAGTGGTGTGAGGAGCTGGCTGTGCAAGCAGAACAAGATTTAAGGTAAGAAAAAACACCTGTTAGGAGTGGGATTTGAACCCACGCCTCCATGAAGAGACCAGAAGGCTCAGCTTCACTGAAGATCAAGCTCTCTTGAGTCTGGCACCTTAGACCACTCGGCCATCCTGACAGCCAAAACATTGTGCAGGTCTGACTCTTCAGTCTGCACTTGTTGATGCTGCCGCTTGCAATGTTCCTATCAAAGTCACAGCTTTAAAGGCCCCACAATATAACATGGCCAAGAAAAAGAAAAAAAAACAGAACAAGAAACAAGGCACATGCACGACCACCGAGGGATGCAGATAACTTTTTATCGTCCTGCAATAGTAAAGCACATTTTACACAGGTCACAAGTTTTTAAAGGTCATTTCTGTCTAAGTGTGCATTGAGAGAGACTGAGGTTTTAGTGAGCAAACACAAAAGCTACTGCTGACCAGTGTCGAACCGGGGACCTTTTGCGTGTGAGGCAAATGTGATAACCACTACACTACAGAAACAAGCTTGCTGGCTTGACTGAAGTAGCACAGTTCCCCTCATATGTTTGCCCGATTTCCTCTATACTTGATCAGCAGTTGCTCAGAATGCGAGGGGTAAGTGTGAAAATTGCAGCGGTGTCAGCCAGCATGCATACACTCAGACGTCCTGAAAAGTCACAGCTGCGGGCAGAGACAGACAAATATCTGATGCCTAAATGCCAGGAACGCAAGCCTGTGAAATCATCACACAGGGCGCACTGAGAGCAAGCAGGAAGGAAGCCAAGGCATTGTAATCCATTTTTCGCCTGAGGCAAAAAATATGTTTTGCTCAACAATGCTTCGAGTGGAATGAGAAATGTTGAGGGGTTGTGTATTTTGAGCAGGATTTGATTGTTTTCCGCTAAAATGGGCTCGTTCGGGATTTGAACCCGGGAACTCTCGCACCCGAAGCGAGAATCATACCCCTAGACCAACGAGCCTGGGCACAGAAGCGCTACAGCTCCCACCCTGCTCCGAGGGTTGGTGGCAGAGAGTGGGAGACTACATCCCAAAGCAAGAAACGCCACATGGTGCTCTCTTCTGCAGTGTGACTAGAGTCATTTGCATGGTCGTCATCGAACATGACATAAAAAGCCTCTATCCTTTAGACATTTTGTCCCAGATTTACAAGAAAATGACTGAGCGCGACGCTGTGCCCAATTTGCAAGCCCCACGCTCCGTCATTTTCAAAATGCAGGGAAGCGCCGTATTTAGTAGAATACAGCGCACCCCTGTGCTTCCCCCTGCGCCAGCTCTAAATTAGCTGCTGAGCGCCAACAGAGCCGTTCTTGCACCATGGTACAAGGATGACTGCGTTGAGGGGGAAATTGTTTTTGTGCAGGAAGGGACACCTTCCTGGCCAAAAGAAAAATCTTCAATGGTGATTTGCTCTTACTTCTATGTGTGCTGCAGAATGCAGCACACATAGAAAGAGAAAAAACGAGGAGAAATGAAAACATTTCTCCTCAGTGCGCCACTCTAACGATACCCCTGGGATGGCGTTGGATTTTGGCGCTGACGCAGATTTACGACAACTCCTAAATCTGGAGCAGCATCAAAATGCTATGGTGTTGCTGTGGCACACTCACAGCAACACCCATTGCACGCCCCTTCCAGGGAAAGCGCTGAATGCTAAGGTGCCGTATTTAAAAGGTGGTGTTGAGCCACAAAAAGTGGCTGAACGCCATCTTGTAAATACCGCGCAGTGCATAGTGCCACCGGGGCGTCACTAAAAGTGATGCTCCGTTGGCGATTGGGCCTTGTAAGTCTGGCACCTTATTTGCTCAAGGTGTGTGTTCTTGGTGAGGGCAGGAAAGCTATTTTCCCTCTCATACCTTCCTTCCTTGGCTGGCTTGAATGCGGTAGGCTCAGGCTTCAATGCAAAGGTCAAACAGTGAGCAACTGACTGACGTAAGCTGGCGCAACTCCTCTTGGTGAGCTGTGACAGATGCCCCAGGAGCGTAGTACCTCACGATGGTGAGGGATAGACACAGTCTCTTTTATCTCAGCTTGCCTGTCAGCTGAGTCAGGAAATGCAAATACTGGGAAAAAGCACAGCGACTTGCTGTTTTTGCTTGGCTTCGAACCAGGGACCTTTTGCATGTGAGGTGCGCATGATAACCACTACACTACACAAACAGACACACTTGCCGGTTTGCTTCATGTGTCTATGCATTGTACTGGAACCACCACACTATGGAAACAGACACACCTGCTTGCTTTATGTGGCTCTGCATTGGACTGGGATGCAAGGACTGAGGGCCAATGTTCATGACGCTCAAAGCTGAGCCTTCCGGAACACGATCTCTTGCCTTGGAAGAAAGGAACTGGCATCACTTTCATTCCAAGAGGTGATTTCAGAACTGGACCCGAAATTACCATGGAGAAGCACTGTGCATTTAATGTTCCTATGAGCACTGCTGCTCCAGCACAGAAAAGCAGTTGCAAAGAAATCTCGCATACCTTCATGATGCTGAACCGTCTCAACGCAGGTATAAAGCATGTATTGCATTGCAACATGACATCTTACAAGAGTGAAAAGCAGAAATACTCCTGTTTAAAACACAGACTGAACCTATACAGGTAAGGGTTTGTCTGGGATTTGAACCAAGGTCCTCTCACACCCGAAGCGAGAATCATACCCCTATACCAACTAGACTGCTGCTGCAGAGGCATTTGAAACATCTTCTGAAGCGTCTTTCAGAAAAGCAGGGCCATTCGGAGGCTCTCTCTCTAAGCGTGCCATAGGAATTGATGTTTTCTGTCAAGGATTTTTTGTTTGTCTCTAGCAAGGAAAGAGGTAGTCAAGATGCCCTGTGCCAGTGAGCTGAACTAGGACACTGATGTGAAAAGCAGACCCTTTCTGGTAGTTGTAACCCTCTGCAAGTCCTGGACCCTTGCACCTTAGACTTCCAGACCAGAAGCACTGAAGGGCCTGCTAGCTCTTGAGCCAGAGAAGCATGCCTCTTGGATTCAAGCACACTTGCTCACTCAGCGCTTGATCAGGCTCGATTTATAGTAGTGGCTCAGAGGCCTGAAACACTCACCTGGGAGACGCGGGGTGGCTGATTTCCCGGAATGGCCCTTGATGGGGAAATCACCTCCTTTCCCCCGCCTCATTTCAGAATTGTGTGCAAGTCGCAAGACAGTGTTCAGGGGTTCATGGGTACTGCCTACTCCCAGCTGCCTCTCTGTCTTCTTCATGTAAATTGCAAGTCACGAGGAGGCACCATTGCCAATATGCTCCGCCCACCTAACCAAGAAACCCAGTTTGAGCTTGTCTGCCTGTGTTGTTGCAGGGGCAGTGTCTTCTTTGCCCAAAAGGTGGCAGGAGAGACTCACTTCAAACGATAGAATCAACTGCTTAAGTAGAAACCAGCATGGTAGTTACTGTCATAAAGTGCAGCTCTAACAGAAGGTGTGCCTGAGATGCCCCTTCCAGTAATTACCAGAATTTTGATTGAGGGCCCAGCCGATGGGTTGGTGCATTTCTCCTCACATGCCACAGCAGCTTCCAAAGATAGTGGTGTGAGGAGCTGGCTGTGCAAGCAGAGCAAGATTTAAGGTAAGAAAACACACCTGTTAGGAGTGGGATTTGAACCCACGCCTCCATGAAGAGACCAGAAGGCTCAGCTTCACTGAAGATCAAGCTCTCTTGAGTCTGGCACCTTAGACCACTCGGCCATCCTGACAGCCAAAACATTGTGCAGGTCTGACTCTTCAGTCTGCACTTGTTGATGCTGCCGCTTGCAATGTTCCTATCAAAGTCACAGCTTTAAAGGCCCCACAATATAACATGGCCAAGAAAAAAAAAAAAACAGAACAAGAAACAAGGCACATGCACGACCACCGAGGGATGCAGATAACTTTTTATCGTCCTGCAATAGTAAAGCACATTTTACACAGGTCACAAGTTTTTAAAGGTCATTTCTGTCTAAGTGTGCATTGAGAGAGACTGAGGTTTTAGTGAGCAAACACAAAAGCTACTGCTGCCCAGTGTCGACCCGGGGACCTTTTGCGTGTGAGGCAAATGTGATAACCACTACACTACAGAAACAAGCTTGCGGGCTTGACTGAAGGAGCACAGTTCCCCTCATATGTTTGCCCGATTTCCTCTATACTTGATCAGCAGTTGCTCAGAATGCGAGGGGTAAGTGTGAAAATTGCAGCGGTGTCAGCCAGCATGCATACACTCAGACGTCCTGAAAAGTCACAGCTGCGGGCAGAGACAGACAAATATCTGATGCCTAAATGCCAGGAACGCAAGCCTGTGAAATCATCACACAGGGCGCACTGAGAGCAAGCAGGAAGGAAGCTAAGGCATTGTAATCCATTTTTCGCCTGAGGCAAAAAATATGTTTTGCGCAACAATGCTTCGAGTGGAATGAGAAATGTTGAGGGGTTGTGTATTTTGAGCAGGATTTGATTGTTTTCCGCTAAAATGGGCTCGTCCGGGATTTGAACCTGGGACCTCTTGCACCCGAAGCGAGAATCATACCCCTAGACCAACGAGCCTGGGCACAGAAGCGCTACGGCTCCCACCCTGCTCCGAGGGTTGGTGGAAGAGAGTGGGAGACTACATCCCAAAGCAAGAAACGCCACATGGTGCTCTCTTCTGCAGTATGACTAGAGTCATTTGCATGGTCGTCATCGAACATGACATAAAAAGCCTCTATCCTTTAGACATTTTGTCCCAGATTTACAAGAAAATGACTGAGCGCGACGCTGTGCCAAATTTGCAAGCCCCACGCTCCGTCATTTTCAAAATGCAGGGAAGCGCCGTATTTAGTAGAATACAGCGCACCCCTGTGCTTCCCCCTGCGCCAGCTCTAAATTAGCTGCTGAGCGCCAACGCAGCCGTTCTTGCACCATGGTACAAGGATGACTGCGTTGAGGGGGAAATTGTTTTTGTGCATGAAGGGACACCTTCCTGGCCAAAAGAAAAATCTTCAATGGTGATTTGCTCTTACTTCTATGTGTGCTGCAGAATGCAGCACACATAGAAAGAGAAAAAACGAGGAGAAATGAAAACATTTCTCCTCAGTGCGCCACTCTAACGATACCCCTGGGATGGCGTTGGATTTTGGCGCTGACGCAGATTTACGACAACTCCTAAATCTGGAGCAGCATCAAAATGCTATGGTGTTGCTGTGGCACACTCACAGCAACACCCATTGCACGCCCCTTCCAGGGAAAGCGCTGAATGCTACGGTGCCGTATTTACAAGGTGGTGTTAAGCCACACAAAGTGGCTGAACGCCATCTTGTAAATACCGCGCAGTGCATAGTGCCAACGGGGCATCACTAAAAGTGATGCTCCGTTGGCAATTGGGCCTTGTAAGTCTGGCACCTTATTTGCTCAAGGTGTGTGTTCTTGGTGAGGGCAGGAAAGCTATTTTCGCTCTCATACCTTCCTTTCTTGGCTGGCTTGAATGCGGTAGGCTCAGGATTCAATGCAAAGGTCAAACAGTGAGCAACTGACTGACGTAAGCTGGCGCAACTCCTCTTGGTGAGCTGTGACAGATGCCCCAGGAGCGTAGTACCTCACGATGGTGAGGGATAGACACAGTCTCTTTTATCTCAGCTTGCCTGTCAGCTGAGTCAGGAAATGCAAATACTGGGAAAAATCCCAGCGACTTGCTGTTTTTGCTTGGCTTCGAACCAGGGACCTTTTGCATGTGAGGTGCGCATGATAACCACTACACTACACAAACAGACACACTTGCCGGTTTGCTTCATGTGGCTATGCATTGTACTGGAACCACCACACTATGGAAACAGACACACCTGCTTGCTTTATGTGGCTCTGCATTGGACTGGGATGCAAGGACTGAGGGCCAATGTTCATGACGCTCAAAGCTGAGCCTTCCGGAACACGATCTCTTGCCTTGGAAGAAAGGAACTGGCATCACTTTCATTCCAAGAGGTGATTTCAGAACTGGACCCGAAATTACCATGGAGAAGCACTGTGCATTTAATGTTCCTATGAGCACTGCTGCTCCAGCACAGAAAAGCAGTTGCAAAGAAATCTCGCATACCTTCATGATGCTGAACCGTCTCAACGCAGGTATAAAGCATGTATTGCATTGCAACATGACATCTTACAAGAGTGAAAAGCAGAAATACTCCTGTTTAAAAAACAGACTGAACCTATAAAGGTAAGGGTTTGTCTGGGATTTGAACCAAGGTCCTCTCACACCCGAAGCGAGAATCATACCTCTATACCAACTAGACTGCTGCTGCAGAGGCATTTGAAACATCTTCTGAAGCGTCTTTCAGAAAAGCAGGGCCATTCGGAGGCTCTCTCTCTAAGCGTGCCATAGCAATTGATGTTTTCTGTCAAGGATTTTTTGTTTGTCTCTAGCAAGGAAAGAGGTAGTCAAGATGCCCTGTGCCAGTGAGCTGAACTAGGGCACTGATGTGAAAAGCAGACCCTTTCTGGTAGTTGTAACCCTCTGCAAGTCCTGGACCCTTGCACCTTAGACTTCCAGACCAGAAGCACTGAAGGGCCTGCTAGCTCTTGAGCCAGAGAAGCATGCCTCTTGGATTCAAGCACACTTGCTCACTCAGCGCTTGATCAGGCTCGATTTATAGTAGTGGCTCAGAGGCCTGAAACACTCACCTGGGAGACGCGGGGTGGCTGATTTCCCGGAATGGCCCTTGATGGGGAAATCACCTCCTTTCCCCCGCCTCATTTCAGAATTGTGTGCAAGTCGCAAGACAGTGTTCAGGGGTTCATGGGTACTGCCTACTCCCAGCTGCCTCTCTGTCTTCTTCATGTAAATTGCAAGTCACGAGGAGGCACCATTGCCAATATGCTCCGCCCACCTAACCAAGAAACCCAGTTTGAGCTTGTCTGCCTGTGTTGTTGCAGGGGCAGTGTCTTCTTTGCCCAAAAGGTGGCAGGAGAGACTCACTTCAAACGATAGAATCAACTGCTTAAGTAGAAACCAGCATGGTAGTTACTGTCATAAAGTGCAGCTCTAACAGAAGGTGTGCCTGAGATGCCCCTTCCAGTAATTACCAGAATTTTGATTGAGGGCCCAGCCGATGGGTTGGTGGATTTCTCCTCACATGCCACAGCAGCTTCCAAAGATAGTGGTGTGAGGAGCTGGCTGTGCAAGCAGAGCAAGATTTAAGGTAAGAAAACACACCTGTTAGGAGTGGGATTTGAACCCACGCCTCCATGAAGAGACCAGAAGGCTCAACTTCACTGAAGATCAAGCTCTCTTGAGTCTGGCACCTTACACCACTCGGCCATCCTGACAGCCAAAACATTGTGCAGGTCTGACTCTTCAGTCTGCACTTGTTGATGCTGCCGCTTGCAATGTTCCTATCAAAGTCACAGCTTTAAAGGCCCCACAATATAACATGGCCAAGAAAAAAAAAAAACAGAACAAGAAACAAGGCACATGCACGACCACCGAGGGATGCAGATAACTTTTTATCGTCCTGCAATAGTAAAGCACATTTTACACAGGTCACAAGTTTTTAAAGGTCATTTCTGTCTAAGTGTGCATTGAGAGAGACTGAGGTTTTA
This sequence comes from Pleurodeles waltl, assembly GCF_031143425.1. NCBI lineage: Eukaryota > Metazoa > Chordata > Amphibia > Caudata > Salamandridae > Pleurodeles > Pleurodeles waltl. Next base: position 1,460,293 of record NW_027150403.1, on the reverse strand, counting down.
GTGAGCAAACACAAAAGCTACTGCTGCCCAGTGTCAAACCGGGGACCTTTTGCGTGTGAGGCAAATGTGATAACCACTACTCTACAGAAACAAGCTTGCTGGCCTGACTGAAGGAGCACAGTTCCCCTCATATGTTTGCCCGATTTCCTCTATACTTGATCAGCAGTTGCTCAGAATGCGAGGGGTAAGTGTGAAAATTGCAGCGGTGTCAGCCAGCATGCATACACTCAGACGTCCTGAAAAGTCACAGCTGCGGGCAGAGACAGACAAATATCTGATGCCTAAATGCCAGGAACGCAAGCCTGTGAAATCATCACACAGGGCGCACTGAGAGCAAGCAGGAAGGAAGCTAAGGCATTGTAATCCATTTTTCGCCTGAGGCAAAAAATATGTTTTGCGCAACAATGCTTCGAGTGGAATGAGAAATGTTGAGGGGTTGTGTATTTTGAGCAGGATTTGATTGTTTTCCGCTAAAATGGGCTCGTCCGGGATTTGAACCCGGGACCTCTCGCACCCGAAGCGAGAATCATACCCCTAGACCAACGAGCCTGGGCACAGAAGCGCTACGGCTCCCACCCTGCTCCGAGGGTTGGTGGAAGAGAGTGGGAGACTACATCCCAAAGCAAGAAACACCACATGGTGCTCTCTTCTGCAGTATGACTAGAGTCATTTGCATGGTCGTCATCGAACATGACATAAAAAGCCTCTATCCTTTAGACATTTTGTCCCAGATTTACAAGAAAATGACTGAGCGCGACGCTGTGCCAAATTTGCAAGCCCCACGCTCCGTCATTTTCAAAATGCAGGGAAGCGCCGTATTTAGTAGAATACAGCGCACCCCTGTGCTTCCCCCTGCGCCAGCTCTAAATTAGCTGCTGAGCGCCAACGCAGCCGTTCTTGCACCATGGTACAAGGATGACTGCGTTGAGGGGGAAATTGTTTTTGTGCAGGAAGGGACACCTTCCTGGCCAAAAGAAAAATCTTCAATGGTGATTTGCTCTTACTTCTATTTGTGCTGCAGAATGCAGCACACATAGAAAGAGAAAAAACGAGGAGAAATGAAAACATTTCTCCTCAGTGCGCCACTCTAACGATACCCCTGGGATGGCGTTGGATTTTGGCGCTGACGCAGATTTACGACAACTCCTAAATCTGGAGCAGCATCAAAATGCTATGGTGTTGCTGTGGCACACTCACAGCAACACCCATTGCACGCCCCTTCCAGGGAAAGCGCTGAATGCTACGGTGCCGTATTTACAAGGTGGTGTTAAGCCACACAAAGTGGCTGAACGCCATCTTGTAAATACCGCGCAGTGCATAGTGCCACCGGGGCATCACTAAAAGTGATGCTCCGTTGGCAATTGGGCCTTGTAAGTCTGGCACCTTATTTGCTCAAGGTGTGTGTTCTTGGTGAGGGCAGGAAAGCTATTTTCGCTCTCATACCTTCCTTTCTTGGCTGGCTTGAATGCGGTAGGCTCAGGATTCAATGCAAAGGTCAAACAGTGAGCAACTGACTGACGTAAGCTGGCGCAACTCCTCTTGGTGAGCTGTGACAGATGCCCCAGGAGCGTAGTACCTCACAATGGTGAGGGATAGACACAGTCTCTTTTATCTCAGCTTGCCTGTCAGCTGAGTCAGGAAATGCAAATACTGGGAAAAAGTCCAGCGACTTGCTGTTTTTGCTTGGCTTCGAACCAGGGACCTTTTGCATGTGAGGTGCGCATGATAACCACTACACTACACAAACAGACACACTTGCCGGTTTGCTTCATGTGGCTATGCATTGTACTGGAACCACCACACTATGGAAACAGACACACCTGCTTGCTTTATGTGGCTCTGCATTGGACTGGGATGCAAGGACTGAGGGCCAATGTTCATGACGCTCAAAGCTGAGCCTTCCGGAACACGATCTCTTGCCTTGGAAGAAAGGAACTGGTATCACTTTCATTCCAAGAGGTGATTTCAGAACTGGACCCGAAATTACCATGGAGAAGCACTGTGCATTTAATGTTCCTATGAGCACTGCTGCTCCAGCACAGAAAAGCAGTTGCAAAGAAATCTCGCATACCTTCATGATGCTGAACCGTCTCAACGCAGGTATAAAGCATGTATTGCATTGCAACATGACATCTTACAAGAGTGAAAAGCAGAAATACTCCTGTTTAAAACACAGACTGAACCTATAAAGGTAAGGGTTTGTCTGGGATTTGAACCAAGGTCCTCTCACACCCGAAGCGAGAATCATACCTCTATACCAACTAGACTGCTGCTGCAGAGGCATTTGAAACATCTTCTGAAGCGTCTTTCAGAAAAGCAGGGCCATTCGGAGGCTCTCTCTCTAAGCGTGCCATAGCAATTGATGTTTTCTGTCAAGGATTTTTTGTTTGTCTCTAGCAAGGAAAGAGGTAGTCAAGATGCCCTGTGCCAGTGAGCTGAACTAGGGCACTGATGTGAAAAGCAGACCCTTTCTGGTAGTTGTAACCCTCTGCAAGTCCTGGACACTTGCACCTTAGACTTCCAGACCAGAAGCACTGAAGGGCCTGCTAGCTCTTGAGCCAGAGAAGCATGCCTCTTGGATTCAAGCACACTTGCTCACTCAGCACTCGATCAGGCTCGATCAGGCGAGATTTATAGTAGTGGCTCATAGGCCTGAAACACTCACCTGGGAGACGCGGGGTGGCTGATTTCCCGGAATGGCCCTTGATGGGGAAATCACCTCCTTTCCCCCGCCTCATTTCAGAATTGTGTGCAAGTCGCAAGACAGTGTTCAGGGGTTCATGGGTACTGCCTACTCCCAGCTGCCTCTCTGTCTTCTTCATGTAAATTGCAAGTCACGAGGAGGCACCATTGCCAATTTGCTCCGCCCACCTAACCAAGAAACCCAGTTTGAGCTTGTCTGCCTGTGTTGTTGCAGGGGCAGTGTCTTCTTTGCCCAAAAGGTGGCAGGAGAGACTCACTTCAAACGATAGAATCAACTGCTTAAGTAGAAACCAGCATGGTAGTTACTGTCATAAAGTGCAGCTCTAACAGAAGGTGTGCCTGAGATGACCCTTCCAGTAATACACAGAATTTTGATTGAGAGCCCAACCGATGGGTTGGTGGATTTCTCCTCACATGCCACAGCAGCTTCCAAAGATAGTGGTGTGAGGAGCTGGCTGTGCAAGCAGCACAAGCTTTAAGGTAAGAAAACACACCTGTTAGGAGTGGGATTTGAACCCACGCCTCCATGAAGAGACCAGAAGGCTCAGCTTCACTGAAGATCAAGCTCTCTTGAGTCTGGCACCTTAGACCACTCGGCCATCCTGACAGCCAAAACATTGTGCAGGTCTGACTCTTCAGTCTGCACTTGTTGATGCTGCCGCTTGCAATGTTCCTATCAAAGTCACAGCTTTAAAGGCCCCACAATATAACATGGCCAAGTAAAAAAAAAAAACAGAACAAGAAACAAGGCACATGCACGACCACCGAGGGATGCAGATAACTTTTTATCGTCCTGCAATAGTAAAGCACATTTTACACAGGTCACAAGTTTTTAAAGGTAATTTCTGTCTAAGTGTGCATTGAGAGAGACTGAGGTTTTAGTGAGCAAACACAAAAGCTACTGCTGCCCAGTGTCGAACCGGGGACCTTTTGCGTGTGAGGCAAATGTGATAACCACTACGCTACAGAAACAAGCTTGCTGGCTTGACTGAAGGAGCACAGTTCCCCTCATATGTTTGCCCGATTTCCTCTATACTTGATCAGCAGTTGCTCAGAATGCGAGGGGTAAGTGTGAAAATTGCAGCGGTGTCAGCCAGCATGCATACACTCAGACGTCCTGAAAAGTCACAGCTGCGGGCAGAGACAGACAAATATCTGATGCCTAAATGCCAGGAACGCAAGCCTGTGAAATCATCACACAGGGCGCACTGAGAGCAAGCAGGAAGGAAGCCAAGGCATTGTAATCCATTTTTCGCCTGAGGCAAAAAATATGTTTTGCGCAACAATGCTTCGAGTGGAATGAGAAATGTTGAGGGGTTGTGTATTTTGAGCAGGATTTGATTGTTTTCCACTAAAATGGGCTCGTCCGGGATTTGAACACCGGGACCTCTCGCACCCGAAGTGAAAATCACACCCCTAGACCAACGAGCCTGGGCACAGAAGCACTACGACTCTCACCCTGCTCCGAGGGTTGGTGGCAGAGAGTGGGAGACTACATCCCAAAGCAAGAAACGCCACATGGTGCTCTCTTCTGCAGTATGACTAGAGTCATTTGCATGGTCGTCATCGAGCATGACATAAAAAGCCTCTATCCTTTAGACATTTTGTCCCAGATTTACAAGAAAATGAGTGAGCGCGACGCTGTGCCAAATTTGCAAGCCCCACGCTCCGTCATTTTCAAAATGCAGGGAAGCGCCGTATTTAGTAGAATACAGCGCACCCCTGTGCTTCCCCCTGCGCCAGCTCTAAATTAGCTGCTGAGCGCCAACGCAGCCGTTCTTGCACCATGGTACAAGGATGACTGCGTTGAGGTGGAAATTGTTTTTGTGCAAGAAGGGACACCTTCCTGGCCAAAAGAAAAATCTTCAATGGTGATTTGCTCTTACTTCTATGTGTGCTGCAGAATGCAGCACACATAGAAAGAGAAAAAACGAGGAGAAATGAAAACATTTCTCCTCAGTGCGCCACTCTAAAGATACCCCTGGGATGGCGTTGGATTTTGGCGCTGACGCAGATTTACGACAACTCCTAAATCTGGAGCAGCATCAAAATGCTATGGTGTTGCTGTGGCACACTCACAGCAACACCCATTGCACGCCCCTTCCAGGGAAAGCGCTGAATGCTACGGTGCCGTATTTACAAGGTGGTGTTAAGCCACAAAAAGTGGCTGAACGCCATCTTGTAAATACCGCGCAGTGCATAGTGCCACCGGGGCGTCACTAAAAGTGATGCTCCGTTGGCGATTGGGCCTTGTAAGTCTGGCACCTTATTTGCTCAAGGTGTGTGTTCTTGGTGAGGGCAGGAAAGCTATTTTCGCTCTCATACCTTCCTTCCTTGGCTGGCTTGAATGCGGTAGGCTCAGGCTTCAATGCAAAGGTCAAACAGTGAGCAACTGACTGACGTAAGCTGGGGCAACTCCTCTTGGTGAGCTGTGACAGATGCCCCAGGAGCGTAGTACCTCACGATGGTGAGGGATAGACACAGTCTCTTTTATCTCAGCTTGCCTGTCAGCTGAGTCAGGAAATGCAAATACTGGGAAAAAGCCCAGCGACTTGCTGTTTTTGCTTGGCTTCGAACCAGGGACCTTTTGCATGTGAGGTGCGCATGATAACCACTACACTACACAAACAGACACACTTGTTGGTTTGCTTCATGTGGCTATGCATTGTACTGGAACCACCACACTATGGAAACAGACACACCTGCTTGCTTTATGTGGCTCTGCATTGGACTGGGATGCAAGGACTGAGGGCCAATGTTCATGACGCTCAAAGCTGAGCCTTCCGGAACACGATCTCTTGCCTTGGAAGAAAGGAACTGGCATCACTTTCATTCCAAGAGGTGATTTCAGAACTGGACCCGAAATTACCATGGAGAAGCACTGTGCATTTAATGTTCCTATGAGCACTGCTGCTCCAGCACAGAAAAGCAGTTGCAAAGAAATCTCGCATACCTTCATGATGCTGAACCGTCTCAACGCAGGTATAAAGCATGTATTGCATTGCAACATGACATCTTACAAGAGTGAAAAGCAGAAATACTCCGGTTTAAAGCACAGACTGAACCTATAAAGGGAAGGGTTTGTCTGGGATTTGAACCAAGGTCCTCTCACACCCGAAGCGAGAATCAAACCCCTATACCAACTAGACTGCTGCTGCAGAGGCATTTGAAACATCTTCTGAAGCGTCTTTCAGAAAAGCAGGGCCATTTGTTGGAAAATGGGTTATTGGTAGGGCAGGTAGGTACCTACACCTAGCAACAAGCCACTAACCTCCACAAAGGTACAGTTAGGTCTCAGTAAATTAATCCCAGCTCAACCCTTGGTAGCTTGGCAACGAGCGTCAAGGCTTAACTTAGGAGACAAAGTGTAAAGCATTCAAATATCACAAAACAGTAATTAAATAAAACACAGGAAACAGTTTAAAAATCCAAAACCAATTTATAAAAATAGTTTATATTTTTATCTTTAAAATGACACAAAAACGATTAAAATCGGTTCAGGGGAACCGGAGATATGAATTTTTAAAGAATTATTACTTTTCTAGCACTTAGAAACAAAAAGCGCCAATCGGGTCATCTGGTTGCACCTCGACCGGGGCAAAGTCAAACTTTCAGGCCGACCGCGACGGAGCCCTGCTCGGCTACAGGTCGCGGAAGGCCTCGGTTAAAAAGTTACCTTCTGACTTAGTCTTTATTTTGAAGTTTTTCTTCACCGGGACGAACCTGCCAGTTGAATCCGACCTCCTGGAGCCCTTGTCCGGATACGCGATGTGGGTTTCCTCGGTGGAGACTTTTACCTTCGGACTTAGTCGTTTTTTCGAGATGAAAATCCTTCGACCGGGGTAAACCTGGATCTTGATCCGACGTCCATGGAGCCCTTCTCGGATACGATGGCTGGGAGGTCCCGGTCAACTTTTTACGTTCGGACTTAGTCTCTTTTTTGGATGTTTTTCTTTACCGGGACGAACCACGAAGTCAGGCCGGGTCGCGGTTGAGGCAAGCCGGCTAGAATTTCCGCGGCGGGTCGGTCCCTCTCTGGAGCTTTTTTCCAAAAATTCTCAAATCTTTTCCAAACTTCTGGGGCTTCACCCAGATGTTCTTTTAAGGTTCTTTTGGGGTCCACAGCTCACCCCAAGGGTCCAGAAGTTCTGTGATGGTCCTTGGGGGGTGCGGACTTCAACTCCCAGAATGCACCTGGCGCAAACTCCTTTTTGGCCACTGGACAGTGGTCAGCTGGTCGCTTTCTTCAGGAGTTGGTGCAGGGGACTCTGGTTTAGCAATTTTTCACCTGTAGCAAACAGGGAGTCCCTCCTTGAACCAGTTGAAGCCAGGCAAAGTCCTTCTTGTGGTGAAGCCCAAGTGTGCAGCTGGTGCAGTCCTTCTGAGTGCAGGGTCCAGGTGCAGGCCAGGGGTCCAGCAGGGCAGTCCTTCTTCTTCTTTAGTTCCTTTCTTGTTGAATTCTGGAGGGGATCTGAGGCGTGGGTGCAGGTCTGCCAGTTTTATCCTTGCTCCTGGGTGAAAAGCAGGGGGGCCCTGGTTCTCCAATCAGGGACAGGGTCGTCCCCCTGTGATGACCACTTCCTGGGAAGTGTGGCAAAAATCCATCCCAGAAGGCAACAGTCTCTAAAAATCCAACATGGATGAATCTGATTTTTGGAGGTTACATCTGGCTGAGCCCACCCACTGGTGTGGCTAAAAATCATAACCACACCCCTCTCCTGCCCTCTCCTAATCTAATCAAGGGGGCACCTAGTTGTCTGGGGTTGCAGGATGTGGGGATGTTGCTGGGTGCTGCAAATGTCCTTCTCTGCCTTTGAAGACCAGTTTGGCAGCCCTCCCCCTTCCTGCCTCACCATCTGCTGAGGGGAGATTCTCTCCCCCAAGCACATTCCTTTGTGTGAAGCCTGGCCACTTCACACCTCATCAAGGCAGCCTGGCAGAAGCTGCTGCAGGCTGGCCAATCAGAGCACAGCAGCAAAAACAATGCAGAGCTGAAATTGGCAACTTTTTAGGTAAAGTCTAAACTTTTTACCTGGACAAGTTATATTAAATCCAACAACTGGAAGTTGTGGGATTTATTACAACAATCAATTTGATACCAAATTCTTGGTATGTAACATTTAAGGAGACTTTAAAATTTAAAATAAAGTCTGCCCATTCTAGCCTATGAAGGCCATTTACTTCAATGAGGGAAAAACGAATGTGGCTGTTTTTACCTCACCAGGGCTTATAAATCTATTTTTATAAAGTCCCTGCTTATAGTTACATGGCACCCAGCCCTAGGGGCACATAGGGCACACCTTAGGGGTGACTTATATGTAAAAATAAGGTAGTTTAAGACTTTGGAAGTACCTTTAATTCCAAAGTCGAATTTGCATATAACTTTAATTTAAAAGCAGCCAGCAAGGCAGGCTTGCTTTTAAAATGACACTGGGCACCTCAGCAATGCACCTAGGTGTGCACCACCTATGCTGTGGTCCCTAAACCTACATGCCCTACCATATACTAGGGACTTATAGGTAGGTTAACTTAGCCAATTATAATTAGCCTAATTTGTATATCCATTTTACTCAGAGCACAGGCCCTGGGACTGGTTAGCAGTACCCAGGGCACCATCAAAGTCAGGAAAACACCAGCATAAAGTGGAAAATGGGGGCAAAAAGTTAGGGGGCCTCTGCAATCAGCCCTGTTTTCCCACAGAGGCTCTCTCTCTAAGCGTGCCATAGCAATTGATGTTTTCTGTCAAGGATTTTTTGTTTGTCTCTAGCAAGGAAAGAGGTAGTCAAGATGCCCTGTGCCAGTGAGCTGAACTAGGGCACTGATGTGAAAAGCAGACCCTTTCTGGTAGTTGTAACCCTCTGCAAGTCCTGGACCCTTGCACCTTAGACTTCCAGACCAGAAGCACTGAAGGGCCTGCTAGCTCTTGAGCCAGAGAAGCATGCCTCTTGGATTCAAGCACACTTGCTCACTCAGCGCTCGATCAGGCGAGATTTATAGTAGTGGCTCATAGGCCTGAAACACTCACCTGGGAGACGCGGGGTGGCTGATTTCCCGGAATGGCCCTTGATGGGGAAATCACCTCCTTTCCCCCGCCTCATTTCAGAATTGTGTGCAAGTCGCAAGACAGTGTTCAGGGGTTCATGGGTACTGCCTACTCCCAGCTGCCCCTCTGTCTTCTTCATGTAAATTGCAAGTCACGAGGAGGCACCATTGCCAATATGCTCCGCCCACCTAACCAAGAAACCCAGTTTGAGCTTGTCTGCCTGTGTTGTTGCAGGGGCAGTGTCTTCTTTGCCCAAAAGGTGGCAGGAGAGACTCACTTCAAACGATAGAATCAACTGCTTAAGTAGAAACCAGCATGGTAGTTACTGTCATAAAGTGCAGCTCTAACAGAAGGTGTGCCTGAGATGCCCCTTCCAGTAATACACAGAATTTTGATTGAGGGCCCAGCCGATGGGTTGGTGGATTTCTCCTCACATGCCACAGCAGCTTCCAAAGATAGTGGTGTGAGGAGCTGGCTGTGCAAGCAGAGCAAGATTTAAGGTAAGAAAACACACCTGTTAGGAGTGGGATTTGAACCCACGCCTCCATGAAGAGACCAGAAGACTTAGCTTCACTGAAGATCAAGCTCTCTTGAGTTTGGCACCTTAGACCACTCGGCCATCCTGACAGCCAAAACATTGTGCAGGTCTGACTCTTCAGTCTGCACTTGTTGATGCTGCCGCTTGCAATGTTCCTATCAAAGTCGCAGCTTTAAAGGCCCCACAATATAACATGGCCAAGAAAAAGAAAAAAAAACAGAACAAGAAACAAGGCACATGCACGACCACCGAGGGATGCAGATAACTTTTTATCGTCCTGCAATAGTAAAGCACATTTTACACAGGTCACAAGTTTTTAAAGGTCATTTCTGTCTAAGTGTGCATTGAGAGAGACTGAGGTTTTAGTGAGCAAACACAAAAGCTACTGCTGCCCAGTGTCGAACCGGGAACCTTTTGCGTGTGAGGCAAATGTGATAACCACTACACTACAGAAACAAGCTTGCTAGCTTGACTGATGGAGCACAGTTCCCCTCATATGTTTGCCCGATTTCCTCTATACTTGATCAGCAGTTGCTCAGAATGCGAGGGGTAAGTGTGAAAATTGCAGCGGTGTCAGCCAGCATGCATACACTCAGACGTCCTGAAAAGTCACAGCTGCGGGCAGAGACAGACAAATATCTGATGCCTAAATGCCAGGAACGCAAGCCTGTGAAATCATCACACAGGGCGCACTGAGAGCAAGCAGGAAGGAAGCCAAGGCATTGTAATCCATTTTTCGCCTGAGGCAAAAAATATGTTTTGCGCAACAATGCTTCGAGTGGAATGAGAAATGTTGAGGGGTTGTGTATTTTGAGCAGGATTTGATTGTTTTCCGCTAAAATGGGCTTGTCCGGGATTTGAACCCGGGACCTCTGGCACCCAAAGTGAGAATCATACCCCTAGACCAACAAGCCTGGGCACAGAAGTGCTACGGCTCCCACCCTGCTCCGAGGGTTGGTGGCAGAGAGTGGGAGACTACATCCCAAAGCAAGAAACGCCACATGGTGCTCTCTTCTGCAGTATGACTAGAGTCATTTGCATGGTCGTCATCGAACATGACATAAAAAGCCTCTATCCTTTAGACATTTTGTCCCAGATTTACAAGAAAATCACTGAGCGTGACGCTGTGCAAAATTTGCAAGCCCCACGCTCCGTCATTTTCAAAATGCAGGGAAGCGCCGTATTTAGTAGAATACAGCGCACCCCTGTGCTTCCCCCTGCACCAGCTCTAAATTAGCTGCTGAGCGCCAACGCAGCCGTTCTTGCACCATGGTACAAGGATGACTGCGTTGAGGGGGAAATTGTTTTTGTGCAGGAAGGGACTCCTTCCTGGCCAAAAGAAAAATCTTCAATGGTGATTTGCTCTTACTTCTATGTGTGCTGCATAATGCAGCACACATAGAAAGAGAAAAAACAAGGTGAAATTAAAACATTACCCCTGGGATGGCATTGGATTTTGGCGCTGACGCAGATTTACGACAACTCCTAAATCTGGAGCAGCATCAAAATGCTATGGTGTTGCTGTGGCACACTCACAGCAACACCCATTGCACGCCCCTTCCAGGGAAAGCGCTGAATGCTAAGGTGCCGTATTTACAAGGTGGTGTTAAGCCACAAAAAGTGGCTGAACGCCATCTTGTAAATACCGCGCAGAGCATAGTGCCACTGGGGCGTCACTAAAAGTGATGCTCCGTTGGCGATTGGGCCTTGTAAGTCTGGCACCTTATTTGCTCAAGGTGTGTGTTCTTGGTGAGGGCAGGAAAGCTATTTTCGCTCTCATACCTTCCTTCCTTGGCTGGCTTGAATGCGGTAGGCTCAGGCTTCAATGCAAAGGTCAAACAGTGAGCAACTGACTGACGTAAGCTGGCGCAACTCCTCTTGGTGAGCTGTGACAGATGCCCCAGGAGCGTAGTACCTCACGATGGTGAGGGATAGACACAGTCTCTTTTATCTCAGCTTGCCTGTCAGCTGAGTCAGGAAATGCAAATACTTGGAAAAAGCCCAGCGACTTGCTGTTTTTGCTTGGCTTCAAACCAGGGACCTTTTGCATGTGAGGGGTACATGATAACCACTACACTACACAAACACACTTGCCGGTTTGCTTCATGTGGCTATGCATTGTACTGGAACCACCACACTATGGAAACAGACACACCTGCTTGCTTTATGTGGCTCTGCATTGGACTGGGATGCAAGGACTGAGGGCCAATATTCATGACGCTCAAAGCTGAGCCTTCCGGAACACGATCTCTTGCCTTGGAAGAAAGGAACTGGCATCACTTTCATTCCAAGAGGTGATTTCAGAACTGGACCCGAAATTACCATGGAGAAGCACTGTGCATTTAATGTTCCTATGAGCACTGCTGCTCCAGCACAGAAAAGCAGTTGCAAAGAAATCTCGCATACCTTCATGATGCTGAACCGTCTCAACGCAGGTATAAAGCATGTATTGCATTGCAACATGACATCTTACAAGAGTGAAAAGCAGAAATACTCCTGTTTAAAACACAGACTGAACCTATAAAGGTAAGGGTTTGTCTGGGATTTGAACCAAGGTCCTCTCACACCCGAAGTGAGAATCATACCCCTACACCAACTAGACTGCTGCTGCAGAGGCATTTGAAACATCTTCTGAAGCGTCTTTCAGGAAAGCAGGGCAATTTGGAGGCTCTCTCTCTAAGCGTGCCATAGCAATTGATGTTTTCTGTCAAGGATTTTTTGTTTGTCTCTAGCAAGGAAAGAGGTAGTCAAGATGCCCTGTGCCAGTGAGCTGAACTAGGGCACTGATGTGAAAAGCAGACCCTTTCTGGTAGTTGTAACCCTCTGCAAGTCCTGGACCCTTGCACCTTAGACTTCCAGACCAGAAGCACTGAAGGGCCTGCTAGCTCTTGAGCCAGAGAAGCATGCCTCTTGGATTCAAGCACACTTGCTCGCACAGCCCTCGATCAGGCGAGATTTATAGTAGTGGCTCATAGGCCTGAAACACTCACCTGGGAGACACGGGGTGGCTGATTTCCCGGAATGGCCCTTGATGGGGAAATCACCTCCTTTCCCCCGCCTCATTTCAGAATTGTGTGCAAGTCGCAAGACAGTGTTCAGGGGTTCATGGGTACTGCCTACTCCCAGCTGCCTCTCTGTCTTCTTCATGTAAATTGCAAGTCACGAGGAGGCACCATTGCCAATATGCTCCGCCCACCTAACCAAGAAACCCAGTTTGAGCTTTTCTGCCTGTGTTGTTGCAGGGGCAGTGTCTTCTTTGCCCAAAAGGTGGCAGGAGAGAATCACTTCAAACGATAGAATCAACTGCTTCAGTAGAAACCAGCATGGTAGTTACTGTCATAAAGTGCAGCTCTAACAGAAGGTGTGCCTGAGATGCCCCTTCCAGTAATACACAGAATTTTGATTGAGGGCCCAGCCGATGGGTTGGTGGATTTCTCCTCACATGCCACAGCAGCTTCCAAAGATAGTGGTGTGAGGAGCTGGCTGTGCAAGCAGAGCAAGATTTAAGGTAAGAAAACACACCTGTTAGGAGTGGGATTTGAACCCACGCCTCCATGAAGATACCAGAAGGCTCAGCTTCACTGAAGATCAAGCTCTCTTGAGTCTGACACCTTAGACCACTCGGCCATCCTGACAGCCAAAACGTTGTGCAGGTCTGACTCTTCAGTCTGCACTTGTTGATGCTGCCGCTTGCAATGTTCCTATCAAAGTCACAGCTTTAAAGGCCCCACAATATAACATGGCCAAGAAAAAAAAAAAAAACAGAACAAGAAACAAGGCACATGCACGACCACCGAGGGATGCAGATAACTTTTTATCGTCCTGCAATAGTAAAGCACATTTTACACAGGTCACAAGTTTTTAAAGGTCATTTCTGTCTAAGTGTGCATTGAGAGAGACTGAGGTTTTAGTGAGCAAACACAAAAGCTACTGCTGCCCAGTGTCGAACCGGGGACCTTTTGCGTGTGAGCCAAATGTGATAACCACTACACTACAGAAACAAGCTTGCTGGCTTGACTGAAGGAGCACAGTTCCCCTCATATGTTTGCCCGATTTCCTCTATACTTGATCACAAGTTGCTCAGAATGCGAGGGGTAAGTGTGAAAATTGCAGCGGAGTCAGCCAGCATGCATACACTCAGACGTCCTGAAAAGTCACAGCTGCGGGCAGAGACAGACAAATATCTGATGCCTAAATGCCAGGAACGCAAGCCTGTGAAATCATCACACAGGGCGCACTGAGAGCAAGCAGGAAGGAAGCCAAGGCATTGTAATCCATTTTTCGCCTGAGGCAAAAAATATGTTTTGCGCAACAATGCTTCGAGTGGAATTAGAAATGTTGAGGGGTTGTGTATTTTGAGCAGGATTTGATTGTTTTCCGCTAAAATGGGCTCGTCCGGGATTTGAATCTGGGACCTCTTGCACCCGAAGCGAGAATCATACCCCTAGACCAACGAGCCTGGGCACAGAAGCGCTACGGCTCCCACCCTGCTCCGAGGGTTGGTGGCAGCGAGTGGGAGACTACATCCCAAAGCAAGAAACGCCACATGGTGCTCTCTTCTGCAGTATGACTAGAGTCATTTGCATGGTCGTCATCGAACATGACATAAAAAGCCTCTATCCTTTAGACATTTTGTCCCAGATTTACAAGAAAATGACTGAGCGCGACGCTGTGCCAAATTTGCAAGCCCCACGCTCCGTCATTTTCAAAATGCAGGGAAGCGCCGTATTTAGTAGAATACAGCGCACCCCTGTGCTTCCCCCTGCGCCAGCTCTAAATTAGCTGCTGAGCGCCAACGCAGCCGTTCTTGCTCCATGGTACAAGGATGACTGCGTTGAGGGGGAAATTGTTTTTGTGCAGGAAGGGACACCTTCCTGGCCAAAAGAAAAATCTTCAATGGTGATTTGCTCTTACTTCTATGTGTGCTGCAGAATGCAGCACACATAGAAAGAGAAAAAACGAGGAGAAATGAAAACATTTCTCCTCAGTGCGCCACTCTAACGATACCCCTGGGATGGCGTTGGATTTTGGCGCTGACGCAGATTTACGACAACTCCTAAATCTGGAGCAGCATCAAAATGCTATGGTGTTGCTGTGGCACACTCACAGCAACACCCATTGCACGCCCCTTCCAGGGAAAGTGCTGAATGCTAAGGTGCCGTATTTACAAGGTGGTGTTAAGCCACAAAAAGTGGCTGAACGCCATCTTGCAAATACCGCGCAGTGCATAGTGCCACCGGGGCGTCACTAAAAGTGAGGCTCCGTTGGCGATTGGGCCTTGTAAGTCTGGCACCTTATTTGCTCAAGGTGTGTGTTCTTGGTGAGGGCAGGAAAGCTATTTTCGCTCTCATACCTTCCTTCCTTGGCTGGCTTGAATGCGGTAGACTCAGGCTTCAATGCAAAGGTCAAACAGTGAGCAACTGACTGACGTAAGCTGGCGCAACTCCTCTTGGTGAGCTGTGACAGATGCCCCAGGAGCGTAGTACCTCACGATGGTGAGGGATAGACACAGTCTCTTTTATCTCAGCTTGCCTGTCAGCTGAGTCAGGAAATGCAAATACTGGGAAAAAGCCCAGCGACTTGCTGTTTTTGCTTGGCTTCGAACCAGGGACCTTCTGCATGTGAGGTGCGCATTATAACCACTACACTACACAAACAGAAACACTCGCCGGTTTTCTTCATGTGGCTATGCATTGTACTGGAACCACCACACTATGGAAACAGACACACCTGCTTGCTTTATGTGGCTCTGCATTGGACTGGGATGCAAGGACTGAGGGCCAATGTTCATGACGCTCAAAGCTGAGCCTTCCGGAACACGATCTCTTGCCTTGGAAGAAAGGAACTGGCATCACTTTCATTACAAGAGGTGATTTCAGATCTGGACCCGAAATTACCATGGAGAAGCACTGTGCATTTAATGTTCCTATGAGCACTGCTGCTCCAGCACAGAAAAGCAATTGCAAAGAAATCTCGCATACCTTCATGATGCTGAACCGTATCAATGCAGGTATAAAGCATGTATTGCTTTGCAACATGACATCTTACAAGAGTGAAAAGCAGAAATACTCCTGTTTAAAACACAGACTGAACCTATAAAGGTAAGGGTTTGTCTGGGATTTGAACCAAGGTTCTCTCACACCCGAAGCGAGAATCATACCCCTATACCAACTAGGCTGCTGCTGCAGAGGCATTTGAAACATCTTCTGAAGCGTCTTTCAGAAAAGCAGGGCCATTCGGAGGCTCTCTCTCTAAGCGTGCCATAGCAATTGATGTTTTCTGCCAAGGATTTTTTGTTTGTCTCTAGCAAGGAAAGAGGTAGTCAAGATGCCCTGTGCCAGTGAGCTGAACTAGGGCACTGATGTGAAAAGCAGACCCTTTCTGGTAGTTGTAACCCTCTGCAAGTCCTGGACCCTTGCACCTTAGACTTCCAGACCAGAAGCACTGAAGGGCCTGCTAGCTCTTGAGCCAGAGAAGCATGCCTCTTGGATTCAAGCACACTTGCTCACTCAGCGCTCGATCAGGCGAGATTTATAGTAGTGGCTCATAGGCTTGAAACACTCACCTGGGAGACGTGGGGTGGCTGATTTCCCGGAATGGCCCTTGATGGGGAAATCACCTACTCTCCCCCGCCTCGTTTCAGAATTGTGTGCAAGTCGCAAGACAGTGTTCAGGGGTTCATGGGTACTGCCTACTCCCAGCTGCCTCTCTGTCTTCTTCATGTAAATTGCAAGTCACGAGGAGGCACCATTGCCAATATGCTCTGCCCACCTAACCAAGAAACCCAGTTTGAGCTTGTCTGCCTCTGTTGTTGCAGGGGCAGTGTCTTCTTTGCCCAAAAGGTGGCAGGAGAGACTCACTTCAAACGATAGAATCAACTGCTTAAGTAGAAACCAGCATGGTAGTTACTGTCATAAAGTGCAGCTCTAACAGAAGGTGTGCCTGAGATGCCCCTTCCAGTAATACACAGAATTTTGATTGAGGGCCCAGCCGATGGGTTGGTGGATTTCTCCTCACATGCCACAGCAGCTTCCAAAGATAGTGGTGTGAGGAGCTGGCTGTGCAAACAGAGCAAGATTTAACACACCTGTTAGGAGTGGGATTTGAACCCACGCCTCCATGAAGAGACCAGAAGGCTCAGCTTCACTGAAGATCAAGCTCTCTTGAGTCTGGCACCTTAGACCACTCGGCCATCCTGACAGCCAAAACATTGTGCAGGTCTGACTCTTCAGTCTGCACTTGTTGATGCTGCCGCTTGCAATGTTCCTATCAAAGTCACAGCTTTAAAGGCCCCACAATATAACATGGCCAAGAAAAAAAAAAAAAACAGAACAAGAAACAAGGCACATGCACGACCACCGAGGGATGCAGATAACTTTTTATCGTCCTGCAATAGTAAAGCACATTTTACACAGGTCACAAGTTTTTAAAGGTCATTTCTGTCTAAGTGTGCATTGAGAGAGACTGAGGTTTTAGTGAGCAAACACAAAAGCTACTGCTGCCCAGTGTCGAACCGGGGACTTTTTGCGTGTGAGGCAAATGTGATAACCACTACACTACAGAAACAAGCTTGCTGGCTTGACTGAAGGAGCACAGTTCCCCTCATATGTTTGCCCGATTTCCTCTATACTTGATCAGCAGTTGCTCAGAATGCGAGGGGTAAGTGTGAAAATTGCAGCAGTGTCAGCCAGCATGCATACACTCAGACGTCCTGAAAAGTCACAGCTGCGGGCAGAGACAGACAAATATCTGATGCCTAAATGCCAGGAACGCAAGCCTGTGAAATCATCACACAGGGCGCACTGAGAGCAAGCAGGAAGGAAGCCAAGGCATTGTAATCCATTTTTCGCCTGAGGCAAAAAATATGTTTTGCGCAACAATGCTTCGAGTGGAATGAGAAATGTTGAGGGGTTGTGTATTTTGAGCAGGATTTGATTGTTTTCCGCTAAAATGGGCTTGTCTGGGATTTGAACCCGGGACTTCACGCACCCGAAGCGAGAATCATACCCCTAGACCAACGAGCCTGGGCACAGAAGCGCTACGGCTCCCACCCTGCTCCGAGGGTTGGTGGCAGAGAGTGGGAGACTACATCCCAAAGCAAGAAACGCCACATGGTGCTCTCTTCTGCAGTATGACTAGAGTCATTTGCATGGCCGTCATCGAACATGACATAAAAAGCCTCTATCCTTTAGACATTTTGTCCCAGATTTACAAGAAAATGACTGAGCGCGACGCTGTGCCAAATTTGCAAGCCCCACGCTCCGTCATTTTCAAAATGCAGGGAAGCGCCGTATTTAGTAGAATACAGCGCACCCCTGTGCTTCCCCCTGCGCCAGCTCTAAATTAGCTGCTGAGCGCCAACGCAGCCGTTCTTGCACCATGGTACAAGGATGACTGCGTTGAGGGGGAAATTGTTTTTGTGCAGGAAGGGACACCTTCCTGGCCAAAAGAAAAATCTTCAATGGTGATTTGCTCTTACTTCTATGTGTGCTGCAGAATGCAGCACACATAGAAAGAGAAAAAACGAGGAGAAATTAAAACATTTCTCCTCAGTGCGCTACTCTAACGATACCCCTGGGATGGCATTGGATTTTGGCGCTGACGCAGATTTACGACAACTCCTAAATCTGGAGCAGCATCAAAATGCTATGGTGTTGCTGTGGCACACTCACAGCAACACCCATTGCACGCCCCTTCCAGGGAAAGCGCTGAATGCTAAGGTGCCGTATTTACAAGGTGGTGTTAAGCCACAAAAAGTGGCTGAACGCCATCTTGTAAATACCGCACAGTGCATAGTGCCACCGGGGCGTCACTAAAAGTGATGCTCCGTTGGCGATTGGGCCTTGTAAGTCTGGCACCTTATTTGCTCAAGGTGTGTGTTCTTGGTGAGGGCAGGAAAGCTATTTTCGCTCTCATACCTTCCTTCCTTGTCTGGCTTGAATGCGGTAGGCTCAGGCTTCAATGCAAAGGTCAAACAGTGAGCAACTGACTGACGTAAGCTGGCGCAACTCCTCTTGGTGAGCTGTGACAGATGCCCCAGGAGCGTAGTACCTCACGATGGTGAGGGATAGACACAGTCTCTTTTATCTCAGCTTGCCTGTCAGCTGAGTCAGGAAATGCAAATACTGGGAAAAAGCCCAGCGACTTGCTGTTTTTGCTTGGCTTCGAACCAGGCACCTTTTGCATGTGAGGTGCGCATGATAACCACTACACTACACAAACAGACACACTTGTTGGTTTGCTTCATGTGGCTATGCATTGTACTGGAACCACCACACTATGGAAACAGACACACCTGCTTGCTTTATGTGGCTCTGCATTGGACTGGGATGCAAGGACTGAGGGCCAATGTTCATGACGCTTTAAGCTGAGCCTTCCGGAACACGATCTCTTGCCTTGGAAGAAAGGAACTGGCATCACTTTCATTCCAAGAGGTGATTTCAGAACTGGACCCGAAATTACCATGGAGAAGCACTGTGCATTTAATGTTCCTATGAGCACTGCTGCTCCAGCACAGAAAAGCAGTTGCAAAGAAATCTCGCATACCTTCATGATGCTGAACCGTCTCAACGCAGGTATAAAGCATGTATTGCATTGCAACATGACATCTTACAAGAGTGAAAAGCAGAAATACTCCTGTTTAAAACACAGACTGAACCTATAAAGGTAAGGGTTTGTCTGGGATTTGAACCAAGGTCCTCTCACACCCGAAGCGAGAATCATACCCCTACACCAACTAGACTGCTGCTGCAGAGGCATTTGAAACATCTTCGGAAGCGTCTTTCAGGAAAGCAGGGCCATTTGGAGTCTCTCTCTCTAAGCGTGCCATAGCAATTGATGTTTTCTGTCAAGGATTTTTTGTTTGTCTCTAGCAAGGAAAGAGGTAGTCAAGATGCCCTGTGCCAGTGAGCTGAACTAGGGCACTGATGTGAAAAGCAGACCCTTTCTGGTAGTTGTAACCCTCTGCAAGTCCTGGACCCTTGCACCTTAGACTTCCAGACCAGAAGCACTGAAGGGCCTGCTAGCTCTTGAGCCAGAGAAGCATGCCTCTTGGATTCAAGCACACTTGCTCGCTCAGCGCTCAATCAGGCTCGATCAGGCGAGATTTATAGTAGTGGCTCATAGGCCTGAAACACTCACCTGGGAGACGCGGGGTGGCTGATTTCCCGGAATGGCCCTTGATGGGGAAATCACCTCCTTTCCCCTGCCTCATTTCAGAATTGTGTGCAAGTCGCAAGACAGTGTTCAGGGGTTCATGGGTACTGCCTACTCCCAGCTGCCTCTCTGTCTTCTTCATGTAAATTGCAAGTCACGAGGAGGCACCATTGCCAATATGCTCTGCCCACCTAACCTAGAAACCCAGTTTGAGCTTGTCTGCCTGTGTTGTTGCCGGGGCAGTGTCTTCTTTGCCCAAAAGTTGGCAGGAGAGACTCACTTCAAACGATAGAATCAACTGCTTAAGTAGAAACCAGCATGGTAGTTACTGTCATAAAGTGCAGCTCTAACAGAAGGTGTGACTGAGATGCCCCTTCCAGTAATACACAGAATTTTGATTGAGGGCCCAGCCGATGGGTTGGTGGATTTCTCCTCACATGCCACAGCAGCTTCCAAAGATAGTGGTGTGAGGAGCTGGCTGTGCAAACAGAGCAAGATTTAAGGTAAGAAAACACACCTGTTAGGAGTGGGATTTGAACCCACGCCTCCATGAAGAGACCAGAAGGCTCAGCTTCACTGAAGATCAAGCTCTCTTGAGTCTGGCACCTTAGACCACTCGGCCATCCTGACAGCCAAAACATTGTGCAGGTCTGACTCGTCAGTCTGCACTTGTTGATGCTGCCGTTTGCAATGTTCCTATCAAAGTCACAGCTTTAAAGGCCCCACAATATAACATTGCCAAGAAAAAAAAAAAAAACAGAACAAGAAACAAGGCACAAGCACGACCACCGAGGGATGCAGATAACTTTTTATCGTCCTGCAATAGTAAAGCACATTTTACACAGGTCACAAGTTTTTAAAGGTCATTTCTGTCTAAGTGTGCATTGAGAGAGACTGAGGTTTTAGTGAGCAAACACAAAAGCTACTGCTGTCCAGTGTCGAACCGGGGACCTTTTGCATGTGAGGCAAATGTGATAACCACTACACTACAGAAACAAGCTTGCTGGCTTGACTGAAGGAGCACAGTTCCCCTCATATGTTTGCCCGATTTCCTCTATACTTGATCAGCAGTTGCTCAGAATGCGAGGGGTAAGTGTGAAAATTGCAGCGGTGTCAGCCAGCATGCATACACTCAGACGTCCTGAAAAGTCACAGCTGCGGGCAGAGACAGACAAATATCTGATGCCTAAATGGCAGGAACGCAAGCCTGTGAAATCATCACACAGGGCGCACTAAGAGCAAGCAGGAAGGAAGCCAAGGCATTGTAATCCATTTTTCGCCTGAGGCAAAAAATATGTTTTGCGCAACAATGCTTCGAGTGGAATGAGAAATGTTGAGGGGTTGTGTATTTTGAGCAGGATTTGATTGTTTTCCGCTAAAATGGGCTCGTCTGGGATTTGAACCCAGGACCTCTCGCACCCAAAGCGAGAATCATACCCCTAGACCAACCAGCCTGGGGACAGAAACGATACGGCTCCCACCCTGCTCCGAGGGTTGGTGGCAGAGAGTGGGAGACTACATCCCAAAGCAAGAAACGCCACATGGTGCTCTCTTCTGCAGTATGACTAGAGTCATTCGCATGGTCGTCATCGAACATGACATAAAAAACCTCTATCCTTTAGACATTTTGTCCCAGATTTACAAGAAAATGACTGAGCGCGACGCTGTGCCAAATTTGCAAGCCCCACGCTCCGTCATTTTCAAAATGCAGGGAAGCGCCGTATTTAGTAGAATACAGCGCACCCCTGTGCTTCCCCCTGCGCCAGCTCTAAATTAGCTGCTGAGCGCCAACGCAGCCGTTCTTGCACCATGGTACAAGGATGACTGCGTTGAGGGGGAAATTGTTTTTGTGCAGGAAGGGACACCTTCCTGGCCAAAAGAAAAATCTTCAATGGTGATTTGCTCTTACTTCTATGTGTGCTGCATAATGCAGCACACATAGAAAGAGAAAAAACGAGGAGAAATGAAAACATTTCTCCTCAGTGCGCCACTCTAACGATACCCCTGGGATGGCGTTGGATTTTGGCGCTGACGCAGATTTACGACAACTCCTAAATCTGGAGCAGCATTAAAATGCTATGGTGTTGCTGTGGCACACTCACAGCAACACCCATTGCACGCCCCTTCCAGGGAAAGCGCTGAATGCTAAGGTGCCGTATTTACAAGATGGTGTTAAGCCACAAAAAGTGGCTGAACGCCATCTTGTAAATACCGCGCAGTGCATAGTGCCACCGGGGCGTCACTAAAAGTGATGCTCCGTTGGCGATTGGGCCTCGTAAGTCTGGCACCTTATTTGCTCAAGGTGTGTGTTCTTGGTGAGGGCAGGAAAGCTATTTTCGCTCTCATACCTTCCTTCCTTGGCTGGCTTGAATGCGGTAGGCTCAGGCTTCAATGCAAAGGTCAAACAGTGAGCAACTGACTGACGTAAGCTGGAGCAACTCCTCTTGGTGAGCTGTGACAGATGCCCCAGGAGCGTAGTACCTCACGATGGTGAGGGATAGACACAGTCTCTTTTATCTCAGCTTGCCTGTCAGCTGAGTCAGGAAATGCAAATACTGGGAAAAAGCCCAGCGACTTGCAGTATTTGCTTGGCTTCGAACCAGGGACCTTTTGCATGTGAGGTGCGCATGATAACCACTACACTACACAAACAGACACACTTGCCGGCTTGCTTCATGTGGCTATGCATTGTACTGGAACCACCACACTATGGAAACAGACACACCTGCTTGCTTTATGTGGCTCTGCATTGGACTGGGATGCAAGGACTGAGGGCTAATGTTCATGACGCTCAAAGCTGAGCCTTCCGGAACACGATCTCTTGCCTAGGAAGAAAGGAACTGGCATCACTTTCAATCCAAGAGGTGATTTCAGAACTGGACCCGAAATTACCATGGAGAAGCACTGTGCATTTAATGTTCCTATGAGCACTGCTGCTCCAGCACAGAAAAGCAGTTGCAAAGAAATCTCGCATACCTTCATGATGCTGAACCGTCTCAACGCAGGTATAAAGCATGTATTGCATTGCAACATGACATCTTACAAGAGTGAAAAGCAGAAATACTCCTGTTTAAAACACAGACTGAACCTATAAAGGTAAGGGTTTGTCTGGGATTTGAACCAAGGTCCTCTCACACCCGAAGCGAGAATCATACCCCTATACCAACTAGACAGCTGCTGCAGAGGCATTTGAAACATCTTCTGAAGCGTCTTTCAGAAAAGCAGGGCCATTCGGAGGCTCTCTCTCTAAGCGTGCCATAGCAATTGATGTTTTCTGTCATGGATTTTTTGTTTGTCTCTAGCAAGGAAAGAGGTAGTCAAGATGCCCTGTGCCAGTGAGCTGAACTAGGGCACTGATGTGAAAAACAGACCCTTTCTGGTAGTTGTAACCCTCTGCAAGTCCTGGACCCTTGCACCTTAGACTTCCAGACCAGAAGCACTGAAGGGCCTGCTAGCTCTTGAGCCAGAGAAACATGCCTCTTGGATTCAAGCACACTTGCTGGATCAGGCTCGATCAGGCGAGATTTATAGTAGTGGCTCATAGGCCTGAAACACTCACATGGGAGACGCGGGTGGCTGATTTCCCGGAATGGCCCTTGATGGGGAAATCACCTCCTTTCCCCCGCCTCATTTCAGAATTGTGTGCAAGTCGCAAGACAGTGTTCAGGGGTTCATGGGTACTGCCTACTCCCAGCTGCCTCTCTGTCTTCTTCATGTAAATTGCAAGTCACGAGGAGGCACCATTGCCAATATGCTCCGCCCACCTAACCAAGAAACCCAGTTTGAGCTTGTCTGCCTGTGTTGTTCCAGGGGCAGTGTCTTCTTTGCCCAAAAGGTGACAGGAGAGACTCACTTCAAACGATACAATCAACTGCTTAAGTAGAAACCAGCATGGTAGTTACTGTCATAAAGTGAAGCTCTAACAGAAGGTGTGCCTGAGATGCCCCTTCCAGTAATACACAGAATTTTGATTGAGGGCCCAGCCGATGGGTTGGTGGATTTCTCCTCACATGCCACAGCAGCTTCCAAAGATAGTGGTGTGAGGAGCTGGCTGTGCAAGCAGAGCAAGATTTAAGGGAAGAAAACACACCTGTTAAGAGTGGGATTTGAACCCACGCCTCCATGAAGAGACCAGAAGGCTCAGCTTCACTGAAGATCAAGCTCTCTTGAGTCTGGCACCTTAGACCACTCAGCCATCCTGACAGCCAAAACATTGTGCAGGTCTGACTCTTCAGTCTGCACTTGTTGATGCTGCCGCTTGCAATGTTCCTATCAAAGTCACAGCTTTAAAGGCCCCACAATATAACATGGCCAAGAAAAAAAAAAAAACAGAACAAGAAACAAGGCACATGCACGACCACCGAGGGATGCAGATAACTTTTTATCGTCCTGCAATAGTAAAGCACATTTTACACAGGTCACAAGTTTTTAAAGGTCATTTCTGTCTAGGTGTGCATTGAGAGAGACTGAGGTTTTAGTGAGCAAACACAAAAGCTACTGCTGCCCAGTGTCGAACCGGGGACCTTTTGCGTGTGAGGCAAATGTGATAACCACTACACTACAGAAACAAGCTTGCTGGCTTGACTGAAGGAGCACAGTTCCTCTCATATGTTTGCCCGATTTCCTCTATACTTGATCAGCAGTTGCTCAGAATGCGAGGGGTAAGTGTGAAAATGGCAGTGGTGTCAGCCAGCATGCATACACTCAGACGTCCTGAAAAGTCACAGCTGCGGGCAGAGACAGACAAATATCTGATGCCTAAATGCCAGGAACGCAAGCCTGTGAAATCATCACACAGGGCGCACTGAGAGCAAGCAGGAAGGAAGCCAAGGCATTGTAATCCATTTTTCGCCTGAGGCAAAAAATATGTTTTGCGCAACAATGCTTCGAGTGGAATGAGAAATGTTGAGGGGTTGTGTATTTTGAGCAGGATTTGATTGTTTTCCGCTAAAATGGGCTCGTCCGGGATTTGAACCCGGGACCTCTCGCACCCAAAGCGAGAATCATACCCCTAGACCAACCAGCCTGGGGACAGAAACGCTACGGCTCCCACACTGCTCCGAGGGTTGGTGGCAGAGAGTGGGAGACTACATCCCAAAGCAAGAAACGCCACATGGTGCTCTCTTCTGCAGTATGACTAGAGTCATTTGCATGGTCGTCATCGAACATGACATAAAAAGCCTCTATCCTTTAGACATTTTGTCCCAGATTTACAAGAAAATGACTGAGCGAGACGCTGTGCCAAATTTGCAAGCCCCACGCTCCGTCATTTTCAAAATGCAGGGAAGCGCCGTATTTAGTAGAATACAGCGCACCCCTGTGCTTCCCCCTGCGCCAGCTCTAAATTAGCTGCTGAGCGCCAACGCAGCCGTTCTTGCACCATGGTACAAGGATGACTGCGTTGAGGGGGAAATTGTTTTTGTGCAGGAAGGGACACCTTCCTGGCCAAAAGAAAAATCTTCAATGGTGATTTGCTCTTACTTCTATGTGTGCTGCAGAATGCAGCACACATAGAAAGAGAAAAAACGAGGAGAAATGAAAACATTTCTCCTCAGTGCGCCACTCTAACGATACCCCTGGGATGGCGTTGGATTTTGGCGCTGACGCAGATTTACGACAACTCCTAAATCTGGAGCAGCATTAAAATGCTATGGTGTTGCTGTGGCACAATCACAGCAACACCCATTGCACGCCCCTTCCAGGGAAAGCGCTGAATGCTAAGGTGCCGTATTTACAAGATGGTGTTAAGCCACAAAAAGTGGCTGAACGCCATCTTGTAAATATCGTGCAGTGCATAGTGCCACCGGGGGGTCACTAAAAGTGATGCTCCGTTGGCGATTGGGCCTTGTAAGTCTGGCACCTTATTTGCTCAAGGTGTGTGTTCTTGGTGAGGGCAGGAAAGCTATTTTCGCTCTCATACCTTCCTTCCTTGGCTGGCTTGAATGCGGTAGGCTCAGGCTTCAATGCAAAGGTCAAACAATGAGCAACTGACTGACGTAAGCTGGCGCAACTCCTCTTGGTGAGCTGTGACAGATGCCCCAGGAGCGTAGTACCTCACGATGGTGAGGGATAGACACAGTCTCTTTTATCTCAGCTTGCCTGTCAGCTGAGTCAGGAAATGCAAATACTGGGAAAAAGCCCAGCGACTTGCTGTATTTGCTTGGCTTCGAACCAAGGACCTTTTGCATGTTAGGTGCGCATGATAACCACTACACTACACAAACAGACACACTTGCCGACTTGCTTCATGTGGCTATGCATTGTACTGGAACCACCACACTATGGAAACAGACACACCTGCTTGCTTTATGTGGCTCTGCATTGGACTGGGATGCAAGGACTGAGGGCCAATGTTCATGACGCTCAAAGCTGAGCCTTCCGGAACACGATCTCTTGCCTTGGAAGAAAGGAACTGGCATCACTTTCATTCCAAGAGGTGATTTCAGAACTGGACCCGAAATTACCATGGAGAAGCACTGTGTATTCAATGTTCCTATGAGCACTGCTGCTCCAGCACAGAAAAGCAGTTGCAAAGAAATCTCGCATACCTTCATGACGCTGAACCGTCTCAACGCAGGTATAAAGCATGTATTGCATTGCAACATGACATCTTACAAGAGTGAAAAGCAGAAATACTCCTGTTTAAAACACAGACTGAACCTATAAAGGTAAGGGTTTGTCTGGGATTTGAACCAAGGTCCTCTCACACCTGAAGCGAGAATCATACCCCTATACCAACTAGACTGCTGCTGCAGAGGCATTTGAAACATCTTCTGAAGCGTCTTTCAGAAAAGCAGGGCCATTCGGAGGCTCTCTCTCTAAGCGTGCCATAGCAATTGATGTTTTCTGTCAAGGATTTTTTGTTTGTCTCTAGCAAGGAAAGAGGTAGTCAAGATGCCCTGTGCCAGTGAGCTGAACTAGGGCACTGATGTGAAAAGCAGACCCTTTCTGGTAGTTGTAACCCTCTGCAAGTCCTGGACCCTTGCAACTTAGAATTTCAGACCAGAAGCACTGAAGGGCCTGCTAGCTCTTGAGCCAGAGAAGAATGCCTCTTGGATTCAAGCACACTTGCTCGCTCAGCGCTCAATCAGGCTCGATCAGGCGAGATTTATAGTAGTGGCTCATAGGCCTGAAACACTCACCTGGGAGACGCGGGGTGGCTGATTTCCCGGAATGGACCTTGATGGGGAAATCACCTCCTTTCCCCCGCCTCATTTCCAAATTGTGTGCAAGTCACAAGACAGTGTTCAGGGGTTCATGGGTACTGCCTACTCCCAGCTGCCTCTCTGTCTTCTTCATGTGAATTGCAAGTCACGAGGAGGCACCATTGCCAATATGCTCCGCCCACCTAACCAAGAAACCCAGGCCCGTATTTATACTTTTTGACGCTAAACTGCGCTAACGCAGTTTAGCGTCAAAAATTTTTGCGCCGGCTAACGTCATTCTGAAGCGCCATGCGGGCGCCGTATTTATTGAATGGCGTTAGCCGGCGCAAGCAGACCGGCGCTGCCTGGTGTGCGTGGAAAAAAACCACATACACCAGGCAGCGCCGGCGTTGGGAAAAATGGCGCTAGGGCGTCTTAAAAATGGTGCAAGTCAGGTTGACGCAAAAAATCGCCTCCACTCGATTTGCGCCATTTTTAACGACGCCCAGACGCCATTGAAATGACTCCTGTCTTAGTAAAGACAGGAGTCATGCCCCCTTGCCCAATGGCCATGCCCAGGGGACTTATGTCCCCTGGGCATGGTCATTGGGCATTGTGGAATGTAGGGGGGCACAAATCAGGCCCCCCTATGCCAAAAAAAAAATATTAAAAAAAAAATGTTATACTTACCTGAACTTACCTGAATGTCCCTGGGGTGGGTCCCTCCATCCTTGGGTGTCCTCCTGGGGTGGGCAAGGGTGGCCGGGGGGGTCCCTGGGGGCATGGGAGGGCAGCTGTGGGCTCATTTTGAGCCCACAGGTCCCTTAACGCCTGCCCTGACCCAGGCGTTAAAAAGAGGCGCAAATGCGAGGTTTTTTGACCCGACCACTCCCGGGCGTGATTTTTGCCCGGGAGTATAAATACGACGCATTTGCGTCGCAGACATTTTTTTGGACGGGAACGCCTACCTTGCATCTCATTAACGCAAGGAAGGCGTTCACGCAAAAAAATGACGCTCTTTACTCCTACTTTGGCACTAGACGCGTCTAACGCCAAAGTATAAATATGGCGTTAGTTTTGCGCCGAATTTGCGTCGAAAAAAACAACGCTTATTCGGCGCAAACGGAGTATAAATATGCCCCCAGTTTGAGCTTGTCTGCCTGTGTTGTTGCAGGGGCAGTGTCTTCTTTGCCCAAAAGGTGGCAGGAGAGACTCACTTCAAACGATAGAATCAACTGCTTAAGTAGAAACCAGCATGGTAGTTACTGTCATAAAGTGCAGCTCTAACAGAAGGTGTGCCTGAGATGCCCCTTCCAGTAATACACAGAATTTTGATTGAGGGCCCAGCCGATGGGTTGGTGGATTTCTCCTCACATGCCACAGCAGCTTCCAAAGATAGTGGTGTGAGGAGCTGGCTGTGCAAGCAGAGCAAGCTTTAAGGGAAGAAAACACACCTGTTAGGAGTGGGATTTGAAACCACGCCTCCATGAAGAGACCAGAAGGCTCAGCTTCACTGAAGATCAAGCTCTCTTGAGTCTGGCACCTTAGACCACTCGGCCATCCTGACAGCCAAAACATTGTGCAGGTCTGACTCTTCAGTCTGCACTTGTTGATGCTGCCGCTTGCAATGTTCCTATCAAAGTCACAGCTTTAAAGGCCCCACAATATAACATGGCCAAGAAAAAAAAAAAAAACAGAACAAGAAACAAGGCACATGCACGACCACCGAGGGATGCAGATAATTTTTTATCGTCCTGCAATAGTAAAGCACATTTTACACAGGTCACAAGTTTTTAAAGGTCACTTCTGTCTAAGTGTGCATTGAGAGAGACTGAGGTTTTAGTGAGCAAACACAAAAGCTACTGCTGCCCAGTGTCGAACCGGGGACCTTTTGCGTGTGAGGAAAATGTGATAACCACTACACTACAGAAACAAGCTTGTTGGCTTGACTGAAGGAGCACAGTTCCCCTCATATGTTTGCCCGATTTCCTCTATACTTGATCAGCAGTTGCTCAGAATGCGAGGGGTAAGTGTGAAAATTGCAGCGGTGTCAGCCAGCATGCATACACTCAGACGTCCTGAAAAGTCACAGCTGCGGGCAGAGACAGACAAATATCTGATGCCTAAATGCCAGGAACGCAAGCCTGTGAAATCATCACACAGGGCGCACTGAGAGCAAGCAGGAAGGAAGCCAAAGCATTGTAATCCATTTTTCGCCTGAGGCAAAAAATATGTTTTGCGCAACAATGCTTCGAGTGGAATGAGAAATGTTGAGGGGTTGTGTATTTTGAGCAGGATTTGATTGTTTTCCGCTAAAATGGGCTCGTCCGGGATTTGAACCCGGGACCTCTCGCACCCGAAGCAAGAATCATACCCCTAGTCCAACGAGCCTGGGCACAGAAGTGCTACGGCTCCCACCCTGCTCCGAGGGTTGGTGGCAGAGAGTGGGAGACTACATCCCAAACCAAGAAACGCCACCTGGTGCTCTCTTCTGCAGTATGACCAGAGTCATTTGCATGGTCGTCATCGAACATGACGTAAAAAGCCTCTATCCTTTAGACATTTTGTCCCAGATTTACAAGAAAATGACTGAGCGCGGCGCTGTGCCAAATTTGCAAGCCCCACGCTCCGTCATTTTCAAAATGCAGGGAAGCGCCGTATTTAGTAGAATACAGCGCACCCCTGTGCTTCCCCCTGCACCACCTCTAAATTAGCTGCTGAGCGCCAATGCAGCCGTTCTTGCACCATGGTACAAGGATGACTGCGTTGAGGGGGAAATTGTTTTTGTGCAGGAAGGGACACCTTCCTGGCCAAAAGAAAAATCTTCAATGGTGATTTGCTCTTACTTCTATGTGTGCTGCAGAATGCAGCACACATTGAAAGAGAAAAAACGAGGAGAAATGAAAATATTTCTCCTCAGTGCGCCACTCTAACGATACCCCTGGGATGACGTTGGATTTTGGCGCTGACGCAGATTTACGACAACTCCTAAATCTGGAGCAGCATTAAAATGCTATGGTGTTGCTGTGGCACACTCACAGCAACACCCATTGCACGCCCCTTCCAGGGAAAGCGCTGAATGCTAAGGTGCCGTATTTACAAGGTGGTGTTAAGCCACAAAAAGTGGCTGAACGCCATCTTGTAAATACCGCGCAGTGCATAGTGCCACCGGGGCGTCACTAAACGTGATGCTCCATTGGCGATTGGGCCTTGTAAGTCTGGCACCTTATTTGCTCAAGGTGTGTGTTCTTGGTGAGGGCAGGAAAGCTATTTTCGCTCTCATACCTTCCTTCCTTGGCTGGCTTGAATGCTGTAGGCTCAGGCTTCAATGCAAAGGTCAAACAGTGAGCAACTGACTGACGTAAGCTGGCGCAACTCCTCTTGGTGAGCTGTGACAGATGCCCCAGGAGCCTAGTACCTCACGATGGTGAGGGATAGACACAGTCTCTTTTATCTTAGCTTGCCTGTCAGCTGAGTCAGGAAATGCAAATACTGGGAAAAAGCCCAGCGACTTGCTGTATTTGCTTGGCTTCGAACCAGGGACCTTTTGCATGTGAGGTGCGCATGATAACCTCTACACTACACAAACAGACACACTTGCCGGCTTGCTTCATGTGGCTATGCATTGTACTGGAACCACCACACTATGGAAACAGACACACCTGCTTGCTTTATGTGGCTCTGCATTGGACTGGGATGCAAGGACTGAGGGCTAATGTTCATGACGCTCAAAGCTGAGCCTTCCGGAACACGATCTCTTGCCTTGGAAGAAAGGAACTGGCATCACTTTCATTCCAAGAGGTGATTTCAGAACTGGACCCGAAATTACCATGTAGAAGCACTGTGCATTTAGGCCCATATTTATACTTTTTGACGCTAAACTGCGCTAACGCAGTTTAGCGTCAAAAAATTTAGCGCCGCCTAACGCCATTCTGAAGCGCCATGCGGGCGCCGTATTTATGGAATGGCGTTAGCCGGCGCAAGCAGACCGGCGCTGCCTGGTGTGCGTGGAAAAAAACCACGTAGACCAGGCAGCGCCGGCGTAGGGGGAAAATGGCGTTAGGGCGTCTTAAAATGGGGCAAGTCAGGTTGAGGCAAAAAAATCGCCTCAACCCGATTTGCGCCATTATTTTCGACGCCCAGACGCCATTTAAATGACTCCTGTCTTAGTAAAGACAGGAGTCATGCCCCCTTGCCCAATGGCCATGCCCAGGGGACTTATGTCCCCTGGGCATGGTCATTGGGCATAGTGGCATGTAGGGGGGCACAAATAAGGCCCCCCTATGCCACACAAAAAAAATTAAAAAATATAAAAAATTATACTTACCTGAACTTACCTGAATGTCCCTGGGGTGGGTCCCTCCATCCTTGGGTGTCCTCCTGGGGTGGGCAGGGGGGGTCCCTGGGGGCAGGGGAGGGCACCTGTGGGCTCATTTTGAGCCCACAGGCCCCTTAACGCCTACCCTGACCCAGGCGTTAAATAGTGGCGCAAATGCAGGGTTTTTTGACCCGCCACCTCCCGGGTGTGATTTTTGCCCGGGAGTATAAATACGACGCATTTGCGTCGCCGTCATTTTTTTAGACGGGAACGCCTTCCTTGCATCTCATTAACGCAAGGAAGGCGTTCACGCAAAAAAATGACGCTCTTTACTCATACTTTGGCGCTAGACGCGTCTAACGCCAAAGTATAAATATGGCGTTAGTTTTGCGCCGAATTTGCGTCGAAAAAAACTACGCTAATTCGGCGCAAACGGAGTATAAATATGCCCCTTAGGCCCATATTTATACTTTTTGACGCTAAACTGCGCTAACGCAGTTTAGCGTCAAAAAATTTAGCGCCGTCTAACGCCATTCTGAAGCGCCATGCGGGCGCCGTATTTATGGAATGGCGTTAGCCGGCGCTAGCAGACCGGCGCTGCCTGGTGTGCGTGGAAAAAAACCACGTACACCAGGCAGCGCCGGCGTAGGGGGAAAATGGCGTTAGGGCGTCTTAAAATGGGGCAAGTCAGGTTGAGGCAAAAAAATCGCCTCAACCCGATTTGCGCCATTTTTTCGACACCCAGACGCCATTTAAATGACTCCTGTCTTAGTAAAGACAGGAGTCATGCCCCCTTGCCCAATGGCCATGCCCAGGGGACTTATGTCCCCTGGGCATGGTCATTGGGCATAGTGGCATGTAGGGGGGCACAAATAAGGCCCCCC
Source organism: Pleurodeles waltl (assembly GCF_031143425.1). Classification (NCBI taxonomy): domain Eukaryota; kingdom Metazoa; phylum Chordata; class Amphibia; order Caudata; family Salamandridae; genus Pleurodeles; species Pleurodeles waltl. Next base: position 1,428,507 of record NW_027150403.1, on the reverse strand, counting down.
TATGCCACCAAAAGAAATTTAAAAAAATAAAAAATTATACTTACCTGAACTTACCTGAATGTCCCTCGGATGGGTCCCTCCATCCTTGGGTGTCCTCCTGGGGTGGGCAAGGGTGGCAGGGGGGGTCCCTGGGGGCATGGGAGGGCACCTGTGGGCTCATTTTGAGCCCACAGCCCCCTTAACGCCTACCCTGACCCAGGCGTTAAAAAGTGTCGCAAATGCGTGGTTTTTTGCCCCGCCCACTCCCGGGCGTGATTTTTGCCCGGGAGTATAAATACGACGCATTTGCGTCGCCGTCATTTTTTTAGACGGGAACGCCTTCCTTACATCTCATTAGCGCAAGGAAGGCGTTCACGTAAAAAAATGACGCTATTTGCCCATACTTTGGCGCTAAACGCGTCTAACGCCAAAGTATAAATATGGCGTTAGTTTTGCGCCGAATTTGCGTCGAAAAAAACGACGCTAATTCGGCACAAACGGAGTATAAATACGGGCCTTAATGTTCCTATGAGCACTGCTGCTCCAGCACAAAAAAGCAGTTGCAAAGAAATCTCGCATACCTTCATGATGCTGAACCGTCTCAACGCAGGTATAAAGCATGTATTGCATTGCAACATGACATCTTACAAGAGTGAAAAGCAGAAATACTCCTGTTTACAACACAGACTGAACCTATAAAGGTAAGGGTTTGTCTGGGATTTGAACCAAGGTCCTCTCACACCCGAAGCGAGAATCATACCCCTATACCAACTAGACTGCTGCTGCAGAGGCATTTGAAACATCTTCTGAAGCGTCTTTCAGAAAAGCAGGGCCATTCAGAGGCTCTCTCTCTAAGCGTGCCATAGCAATTGATGTTTTCTGTCAAGGATTTCTTGTTTGTCTCTAGCAAGGAAAGAGGTAGTCAAGATGCCCTGTGCCAGTGAGCTGAACTAGAGCACTGATGTGAAAAGCAGACCCTTTCTGGTAGTTGTAACCCTCTGCAAGTCCTGGACCCTTGCAACTTAGACTTTCAGACCAGAAGCACTGAAGGGCCTGATAGCTCTTGAGCCAGAGAAGCATGCCTCTTGGATTCAAGCACACTTGCTCGCTCAGGGCTCGATCAGGCGAGATCAGGCGAGATTTATAGTAGTGGCTCATAGGCCTGAAACACTCACCTGGGAGACGCGGGGTGGCTGATTTCCCGGAATGGCCCTTGATGGGAAAATCACCTCCTTTCCCCCGCCTCATTTCAGAATTGTATGCAAGTCGCAAGACAGTGTTCAGGGGTTCATGGGTACTGCCTACTCCCAGCTGCCTCTCTGTCTTCTTCATGTAAATTGCAAGTCACGAGGAGGCACCATTGCCAATATGCTCCGCCCACCTAACCAAGAAACCCAGTTTGAGCTTGTCTGCCTGTGTTGTTGCAGGGGCAGTGTCTTCTTTGCCCAAAAGGTGGCAGGAGAGACTCACTTCAAACGATAGAATCAACTGCTTAAGTAGAAACCAGCATGGTAGTTACTGTCATAAAGTGCAGCTCTAACAGAAGGTGTGCCTGAGATGCCCCTTCCAGTAATACACAGAATTTTGATTGAGGGCCCAGCCGATGGGTTGGTGGATTTCTCCTCACATGCCACAGCAGCTTCCAAAGATACTGGTGTGAGGAGCTGGCTGTGCAAGCAGAGCAAGATTTAAGGGAAGAAAACACACCTGTTAGGAGTGGGATTTGAAACCACGCCTCCATGAAGAGACCAGAAGGCTCAGCTTCACTGAAGATCAAGCTCTCTTGAGTCTGGCACCTTAGACCACTCGGCCATCCTGACAGCCAAAACATTGTGCAGGTCTGACTCTTCAGTCTGCATTTGTTGATGCTGCCGCTTGCAATGTTCCTATCAAAGTCACAGCTTTAAAGGCCCCACAATATAACATGGCCAAGAAAAAAAAAAAAACAGAACAAGAAACAAGGCACATGCACGACCACCGAGGGATGCAGATAACTTTTTATCGTCCTGCAATAGTAAAGCACATTTTACACAGGTCACAAGTTTTTAAAGGTTATTTCTGTCTAAGTGTGCATTGAGAGAGACTGAGGTTTTAGTGAGCAAACACAAAAGCAACTGCTGCCCAGTGTCGAACGGGGACCTTTTGCGTGTGAGGCAAATGTGATAACCACTACACTACAGAAACAAGCTTGCTGGCTTGACTGAAGGAGCACAGTTCCTCTCATATGTTTGCCCGATTTCCTCTATACTTGATCAGCAGTTGCTCAGAATGCGAGGGGTAAGTGTGAAAATTGCAGCGGTGTCAGCCAGCATGCATACACTCAGACGTCCTGAAAAGTCACAGCTGCGGGCAGAGACAGACAAATATCTGATGCCTAAATGCCAGGAACGCAAGCCTGTGAAATCATCACACAGGGCGCACTGAGAGCAAGCAGGAAGGAAGCCAAGGCATTGTAATCCATTTTTCGCCTGAGGCAAAAAATATGTTTTGCGCAACAATGCTTCGAGTGGAATGAGAAATGTTGAGGGGTTGTGTATTTTGAGCAGGATTTGATTGTTTTCCGCTAAAATGGGCTCGTCCGGGATTTGAACCCGGGACCTCTCGCACTTGAAGCGAGAATCATACCCCTAGACCACCGAGCCTGGGGACAGAAGCGCTACGGCTCCCACCCTGCTCCGAGGGCTGGTGGCAGAGAGTGGGAGACTACATCCCAAAGCAAGAAACGCCACATGGTGCTCTCTTCTGCAGTATGACTAGAGTCATTTGCATGGTCGTCATCGAACATGACATAAAAAGCCTCTATCCTTTAGACATTTTGTCCCAGATTTACAAGAAAATGACTGAGCGCGACGCTGTGCCAAATTTGCAAGCCCCACGCTCCGTCATTTTCAAAATGCAGGGAAGCGCCGTATTTAGTAGAATACAGCGCACCCCTGTGCTTCCCCCTGCGCCAGCTCTAAATTAGCTGCTGAGCGCCAACGCAGCCGTTCTTGCACCATGGTACAAGGATGACTGCGTTGAGGGGGAAATTGTTTTTGTGCAGGAAGTGACACCTTCCTGGCCAAAAGAAAAATCTTCAATGGTGATTTGCTCTTACTTCTATGTGTGCTGCAGAATGCAGCACACATAGAAAGAGAAAAAACGAGGAGAAATGAAAACATTTCTCCTCAGTGCGCCACTCTAACGATACCCCTGGGATGGCGTTGGATTTTGGCGCTGACGCAGATTTACGACAACTCCTAAATCTGGAGCAGCATTAAAATGCTATGGTGTTGCTGTGGCACACTCACAGCAACACCCATTGCACGCCCCTTCCAGGGAAAGCGCTGAATGCTAAGGTGCCGTATTTACAAGGTGGTGTTAAGCCACAAAAAGTGGCTGAACGCCATCTTGTAAATACCGCGCAGTGCATAGTGCCACCGGGGCGTCACTAAAAGTGATGCTCCGTTGGCGATTGGGCCTTGTAAGTCTGGCACCTTATTTGCTCAAGGTGTGTGTTCTTGGTGAGGGCAGGAAAGCTATTTTCGCTCTCATACCTTCCTTCCTTGGCTGGCTTGAATGCGGTAGGCTCAGGCTTCAATGCAAAGGTCAAACAGTGAGCAACTGACTGACGTAAGCTGGCGCAACTCCTCTTGGTGAGCTGTGACAGATGCCCCAGGAGCGTAGTACCTCACGATGGTGAGGGATAGACACAGTCTCTTTTATCTCAGCTTGCCTGTCAGCTGAGTCAGGAAATGCAAATACTGGGAAAAAGCCCAGCGACTTGCTGTATTTGCTTGGCTTCGAACCAGGGACCTTTTGCATGTGAGGTGCGCATGATAACCACTACACTACACAAACAGACACACTTGCCGCCTTGCTTCATGTGGCTATGCATTGTACTGGAACCACCACACTATGGAAACAGACACACCTGCTTGCTTTATGTGGCTCTGCATTGGACTGGGATGCAAGGACTGAGGGCTAATGTTCATGACGCTCAAAGCTGAGCCTTCCGGAACACGATCTCTTGCCTTGGAAGAAAGGAACTGGCATCACTTTCATTCCAAGAGGTGATTTCAGAACTGGACCCGAAATTACCATGGAGAAGCACTGTGCATTTAATGTTCCTATGAGCACTGCTGCTCCAGCACAGAAAAGCAGTTGCAAAGAAATCTCGCATACCTTCATGATGCTGAACCGTCTCAACGCAGGTATAAAGCATGTATTGCATTGCAACATGACATCTTACAAGAGTGAAAAGCAGAAATACTCCTGTTTAAAACACAGACTGAACCTTTAAAGGTAAGGGTTTGTCTGGGATTTGAACCAAGGTCCTCTCACACCGAAGCGAGAATCATACCCCTATACCAACTAGACAGCTGCTGCAGAGGCATTTGAAACATCTTCTGAAGCGTCTTTCAGAAAAGCAGGGCCATTCGGAGGCTCTCTCTCTAAGCGTGCCATAGCAATTGATGTTTTCTGTCAAGGATTTTTTGTTTGTCTCTAGCAAGGAAAGAGGTAGTCAAGATGCCCTGTGCCAGTGAGCTGAACTAGGGCACTGATGTGAAAAGCAGACCCTTTCTGGTAGTTGTAACCCTCTGCAAGTCCTGGACCGTTGCAACTTAGACTTTCAGACCAGAAGCACTGAAGGGCCTGCTAGCTCTTGAGCCAGAGAAGCATGCCTCTTGGATTCAAGCACACTTGCTCGCTCAGCGCTCGATCAGGCGAGATTTATAGTAGTGGCTCATAGGCCTGAAACACTCACCTGGGAGACGCGGGGTGGCTGATTTCCCGGAATGGCCCTTGATGGGGAAATCACCTCCTTTCCCCCGCCTCATTTCAGAATTGTGTGCAAGTCGCAAGACAGTGTTCAGGGGTTCATGGGTACTGCCTACTCCCAGCTGCCTCTCTGTCTTCTTCATGTAAATTGCAAGTCACGAGGAGGCACCATTGCCAATATGCTCCGCCCACCTAACCAAGAAACCCAGTTTGAGCTTGTCTGCCTGTGTTGTTGCAGGGGCAGTGTCTTCTTTGCCCAAAAGGTGGCAGGAGAGACTCACTTCAAACGATAGAATCAACTGCTTAAGTAGAAACCAGCATGGTAGTTACTGTCATAAAGTGCAGCTCTAACAGAAGGTGTGCCTGAGATGCCCCTTCCAGTAATACACAGAATTTTGATTGAGGGCCCAGCCAATGGGTTGGTGGATTTCTCCTCACATGCCACAGCAGCTTCCAAAGATAGTGGTGTGAGGAGCTGGCTGTGCAAGCAGAGCAAGATTTAAGGGAAGAAAACACACCTGTTAGGAGTGGGATTTGAACCCACGCCTCCATGAAGAGACCAGAAGGCTCAGCTTCACTGAAGATCAAGCTCTCTTGAGTCTGGCACCTTAGACCACTCAGCCATCCTGACAGCCAAAACATTGTGCAGGTCTGACTCTTCAGTCTGCACTTGTTGATGCTGCCGCTTGCAAAGTTCCTATCAAAGTCACAGCTTTAAAGGCCCCACAATATAACATGGCCAAGAAAAAAAAAAAAAAAAGAACAAGAAACAAGGCACATGCACGACCACCGAGGGATGCAGATAACTTTTTATCGTCCTGCAATAGTAAAGCACATTTTACACAGGTCACAAGTTTTTAAAGGTCATTTCTGTCTAAGTGTGCATTGAGAGAGACTGAGGTTTTAGTGAGCAAACACAAAAGCTACTGCTGCCGTGTGTCGCACGGGGACCTTTTGCGTGTGAGGCAAATGTGATAACCACTACACTACAGAAACAAGCTTGCTGGCTTGACTGAAGGAGCACAGTTCCTCTCATATGTTTGCCCGATTTCCTCTATACTTGATCAGCAGTTGCTCAGAATGCGAGGGGTAAGTGTGAAAATTGCAGCGGTGTCAGCCAGCATGCATACACTCAGACGTCCTGAAAAGTCACAGCTGCGGGCAGAGACAGACAAATATCTGATGCCTAAATGCCAGGAACGCAAGCCTGTGAAATCATCACACAGGGCGCACTGAGAGCAAGCAGGAAGGAAGCCAAGGCATTGTAATCCATTTTTCGCCTGAGGCAAAAAATATGTTTTGCGCAACAATGCTTCGAGTGGAATGAGAAATGTTGAGGGGTTGTGTATTTTGAGCAGGATTTGATTGTTTTCCGCTAAAATGGGCTCGTCCGGGATTTTAACCCGGGACCTCTCGCACCCAAAGCGAGAATCATACCCCTAGACCAACGAGCCTGGGGACAGAAGCGCTACGGCTCCCACCCTGCTCCGAGGGTTGGTGGCAGAGAGTGGGAGACTACATCCCAAAGCAAGAAACGCCACATGGTGCTCTCTTCTGCAGTATGACTAGAGTCATTTGCATGGTCGTCATCGAACATGACATAAAAAGCCTCTATCCTTTAGACATTTTGTCCCAGATTTACAAGAAAATGACTGAGCGCGACGCTGTGCCAAATTTGCAAGCCCCACGCTCCGTCATTTTCAAAATGCAGGGAAGCGCCGTATTTAGTAGAATACAGCGCACCCCTGTGCTTCCCCCTGCGCCAGCTCTAAATTAGCTGATGAGCGCCAACGCAGCCGTTCTTGCACCATGGTACAAGGATGACTGCGTTGAGGTGGAAATTGTTTTTGTGCAAGAAGGGACACCTTCCTGGCCAAAAGAAAAATCTTCAATGGTGATTTGCTCTTACTTCTATGTGTGCTGCAGAATGCAGCACACATAGAAAGAGAAAAAACGAGGAGAAATGAAAACATTTCTCCTCAGTGCGCCACTCTAACGATACCCCTGGGATGGCGTTGGATTTTGGCGCTGACGCAGATTTACGACAACTCCTAAATCTGGAGCAGCATTAAAATGCTATGGTATTGCTGTGGCACACTCACAGCAACACCCATTGCACGCCCCTTCCAGGGAAAGCGCTGAATGCTAAGGTGCCGTATTTACAAGGTGGTGTTAAGCCACAAAAAGTGGCTGAACGCCATCTTGTAAATACCACGCAGTGCATAGTGCCACTGGGGCGTCACTAAAAGTGATGCTCCGTTGGCGATTGGGCCTTGTAAGTCTGGCACCTTATTTGCTCAAGGTGTGTGTTCTTGGTGAGGGCAGGAAAGCTATTTTCGCTCTCATACCTTCCTTCCTTGGCTGGCTTGAATGCGGTAGGCTCAGGCTTCAATGCAAAGGTCAAACAGTGAGCAACTGACTGACGTAAGCTGGCGCAACTCCTCTTGGTGAGCTGGGACAGATGCCCCAGGAGCGTAGTACCTCACGATGGTGAGGGATAGACACAGTCTCTTTTATCTCAGCTTGCCTGTCAGCTGAGTCAGGAAATGCAAATACTGGGAAAAAGCCCAGCGACTTGCTGTATTTGCTTGGTTTCGAACCAGGGACCTTTTGCATGTGAGGTGCGCATGATAACCACTACACTACACAAACAGACACACTTGCCGGCTTGCTTCATGTGGCTATGCATTGTACTGGAACCACCACACTATGGAAACAGACACACCTGCTTGCTTTATGTGGCTCTGCATTGGACTGGGATGCAAGGACTGAGGGCTAATGTTCATGACGCTCAAAGCTGAGCCTTCCGGAACACGATCTCTTGCCTTGGAAGAAAGGAACTGGCATCACTTTCATTCCAAGAGGTGATTTCAGAACTGGACCCGAAATTACCATGGAGAAGCACTGTGCATTTAATGTTCCTATGAGGACTGCTGCTCCAGCACAGAAAAGCAGTTGCAAAGAAATCTCGCATACCTTCATGATGCTGAACCGTCTCAACGCAGGTATAAAGCATGTATTGCATTGCAACATGACATCTTACAAGAGTGAAAAGCAGAAATACTCCTGTTTAAAACACAGACTGAACCTATAAAGGTAAGGGTTTGTCTGGGATTTGAACCAAGGTCCTCTCACACCCGAAGCGAGAATCATACCCCTATACCAACTAGACTGCTGCTGCAGAGGCATTTGAAACATCTTCTGAAGCGTCTTTCAGAAAAGCAGGGCCATTCGGAGGCTCTCTCTCTAAGCGTGCCATAGCAATTGATGTTTTCTGTCAAGGATTTTTTGTTTGTCTCTAGCAAGGAAAGAGGTAGTCAAGATGCCCTGTGCCAGTGAGCTGAACTAGGGCACTGATGTGAAAAACAGACCCTTTCTGGTAGTTGTAACCCTCTGCAAGTCCTGGACCCTTGCACCTTAGACTTCCAGACCAGAAGCACTGAAGGGCCTGCTAGCTCTTGAGCCAGAGAAACATGCCTCTTGGTTTCAAGCACACTTGCTCAATCAGGCTCGATCAGGCGAGATTTATAGTAGTGGCTCATAGGCCTGAAACACTCACCTGGGAGACGCGGGGTGGCTGATTTCCCGGAATGGCCCTTGATGGGGAAATCACCTCCTTTCCCCCGCCTCATTTCAGAATTGTGTGCAAGTCGCAAGACAGTGTTCAGGGGTTCATGGGTACTGCCTACTCCCAGCTGCCTCTCTGTCTTCTTCATGTAAATTGCAAGTCACGAGGAGGCACCATTGCCAATATGCTCCGCCCACCTAACCAAGAAACCCAGTTTGAGCTTGTCTGCCTGTGTTGTTGCAGGGGCAGTGTCTTCTTTGCCCAAAAGGTGGCAGGAGAGACTCACTTCAAAAGATAGAATCAACTGCTTAAGTAGAAACCAGCATGGTAGTTACTGTCATAAAGTGCAGCTCTAACAGAAGGTGTGCCTGAGATGCCCCTTCCAGTAATACACAGAATTTTGATTGAGGGCCCAGCCGATGGGTTGGTGGATTTCTCCTCACATGCCACAGCAGCTTCCAAAGATAGTGGTGTGAGGAGCTGGCTGTGCAAGCAGAGCAAGATTTAAGGGAAGAAAACACACCTGTTAGGAGTGGGATTTGAACCCACGCCTCCATGAAGAGACCAGAAGGCTCAGCTTCACTGAAGATCAAGCTCTCTTGAGTCTGGCACCTTAGACCACTCGGCCATCCTGACAGCCAAAACATTGTGCAGGTCTGACTCTTCAGTCTGCACTTGTTGATGCTGCCGCTTGCAAAGTTCCTATCAAAGTCACAGCTTTAAAGGCCCCACAATATAACATGGCCAAGAAAAAAAAAAAAAAAAGAACAAGAAACAAGGCACATGCACGACCACCGAGGGATGCAGATAACTTTTTATCGTCCTGCAATAGTAAAGCACATTTTACACAGGTCACAAGTTTTTAAAGGTCATTTCTGTCTAAGTGTGCATTGAGAGAGACTGAGGTTTTAGTGAGCAAACACAAAAGCTACTGCTGCCCTGTGTCGAACGGGGACCTTTTGCGTGTGAGGCAAATGTGATAACCACTACACTACAGAAACAAGCTTGCTTGCTTGACTGAAGGAGCACAGTTCCTCTCATATGTTTGCCCGATTTCCTCTATACTTGATCAGCAGTTGCTCAGAATGCGAGGGGTAAGTGTGAAAATTGCAGCGGTGTCAGCCAGCATGCATACACTCAGACGTCCTGAAAAGTCACAGCTGCGGGCAGAGACAGACAAATATCTGATGCCTAAATGCCAGGAACGCAAGCCTGTGAAATCATCACACAGGGCGCACTGAGAGCAAGCAGGAAGGAAGCCAAGGCATTGTAATCCATTTTTCGCCTGAGGCAAAAAATATGTTTTGCGCAACAATGCTTCGAGTGGAATGAGAAATGTTGAGGGGTTGTGTATTTTGAGCAGGATTTGATTGTTTTCCGCTAAAATGGGCTTGTCCGGGATTTGAACCCGGCACCTCTCGCACCCAAAGCGAGAATCATACCCCTAGACCAACGAGCCTGGGGACAGAAGCGCTACGGCTCCCACCCTGCTCCGAGGGTTGGTGGCAGAGAGTGGGAGACTACATCCCAAAGCAAGAAACGCCACATGGTGCTCTCTTCTGCAGTATGACTAGAGTCATTTGCATGGTCGTCATCGAACATGACATAAAAAGCCTCTATCCTTTAGACATTTTGTCCCAGATTTACAAGAAAATGACTGAGCGCGACGCTGTGCCAAATTTGCAAGCCCCACGCTCCGTCATTTTCAAAATGCAGGGAAGCGCCGTATTTAGTAGAATACAGCGCACCCCTGTGCTTCCCCCTGCGCCAGCTCTAAATTAGCTGCTGAGCGCCAACGCAGCCGTTCTTGCACCATGGTACAAGGATGACTGCGTTGAGGTGGAAATTGTTTTTGTGCAAGAAGGGACACCTTCCTGGCCAAAAGAAAAATCTTCAATGGTGATTTGCTCTTACTTCTATGTGTGCTGCAGAATGCAGCACACATAGAAAGAGAAAAAACGAGGAGAAATGAAAACATTTCTCCTCAGTGCGCCACTCTAACGATACCCCTGGGATGGCGTTGGATTTTGGCGCTGACGCAGATTTACGACAACTCCTAAATCTGGAGCAGCATTAAAATGCTATGGTGTTGCTGTGGCACACTCACAGCAACACCCATTGCACGCCCCTTCCAGGGAAAGCGCTGAATGCTAAGGTGCCGTATTTACAAGGTGGTGTTAAGCCACAAAAAGTGGCTGAACGCCATCTTGTAAATACCACGCAGTGCATAGTGCCACCGGGGCGTCACTAAAAGTGATGCTCCGTTGGCAATTGGGCCTTGTAAGTCTGGCACCTTATTTGCTCAAGGTGTGTGTTCTTGGTGAGGGCAGGAAAGCTATTTTCGCTCTCATACCTTCCTTCCTTGGCTGGCTTGAATGCGGTAGGCTCAGGCTTCAATGCAAAGGTCAAACAGTGAGCAACTGACTGACGTAAGCTGGCGCAACTCCTCTTGGTGAGCTGGGACAGATGCCCCAGGAGCGTAGTACCTCACGATGGTGAGGGATAGACACAGTCTCTTTTATCTCAGCTTGCCTGTCAGCTGAGTCAGGAAATGCAAATACTGGGAAAAAGCCCAGCGACTTGCTGTATTTGCTTGGCTTCGAACCAGGGACCTTTTGCATGTGAGGTGCGCATGATAACCACTACACTACACAAACAGACACACTTGCCGGCTTGCTTCATGTGGCTATGCATTGTACTGGAACCACCACACTATGGAAACAGACACACCTGCTTGCTTTATGTGGCTCTGCATTGGACTGGGATGCAAGGACTGAGGGCTAATGTTCATGACGCTCAAAGCTGAGCCTTCCGGAACACGATCTCTTGCCTTGGAAGAAAGGAACTGGCATCACTTTCATTCCAAGAGGTGATTTCAGAACTGGACCCGAAATTACCATGGAGAAGCACTGTGCATTTAATGTTCCTATGAGCACTGCTGCTCCAGCACAGAAAAGCAGTTGCAAAGAAATCTCGCATACCTTCATGATGCTGAACCGTCTCAACGCAGGTATAAAGCATGTATTGCATTGCAACATGACATCTTACAAGAGTGAAAAGCAGAAATACTCCTGTTTAAAACACAGACTGAACCTATAAAGGTAAGGGTTTGTCTGGGATTTGAACCAAGGTCCTCTCACACCCGAAGCGAGAATCATACCCCTATACCAACTAGACTGCTGCTGCAGAGGCATTTGATACATCTTCTGAAGCGTCTTTCAGAAAAGCAGGGCCATTCGGAGGCTCTCTCTCTAAGCGTGCCATAGCAATTGATGTTTTCTGTCAAGGATTTTTTGTTTGTCTCTAGCAAGGAAAGAGGTAGTCAAGATGCCCTGTGCCAGTGAGCTGAACTAGGGCACTGATGTGAAAAACAGACCCTTTCTGGTAGTTGAAACCCTCTGCAAGTCCTGGACCCTTGCACCTTAGACTTCCAGACCAGAAGCACTGAAGGGCCTGCTAGCTCTTGAGCCAGAGAAACATGCCTCTTGGTTTCAAGCACACTTGCTCGATCAGGCGAGATTTATAGTAGTGGCTCATAGGCCTGAAACACTCACATGGGAGACGCGGGGTGGCTGATTTCCCGGAATGGCCCTTGATGGGGAAATCACCTCCTTTCCCCCGCCTCATTTCAGAATTGTGTGCAAGTCGCAAGACAGTGTTCAGGGGTTCATGGGTACTGCCTACTCCCAGCTGCCTCTCTGTCTTCTTCATGTAAATTGCAAGTCACGAGGAGGCACCATTGCCAATATGCTCCGCCCACCTAACCAAGAAACCCAGTTTGAGCTTGTCTGCCTGTGTTGTTGCAGGGGCAGTGTCTTCTTTGCCCAAAAGGTGGCAGGAGAGACTCACTTCAAACGATAGAATCAACTGCTTAAGTAGAAACCAGCATGGTAGTTACTGTCATAAAGTGCAGCTCTAACAGAAGGTGTGCCTGAGATGCCCCTTCCAGTAATACACAGAATTTTGATTGAGGGCCCAGCCGATGGGTTGGTGGATTTCTCCTCACATGCCACAGCAGCTTCCAAAGATAGTGGTGTGAGGAGCTGGCTGTGCAAGCAGAGCAAGATTTAAGGGAAGAAAACACACCTGTTAGGAGTGGGATTTGAACCCACGCCTCCATGAAGAGACCAGAAGGCTCAGCTTCACTGAAGATCAAGCTCTCTTGAGTCTGGCACCTTAGACCACTCGGCCAACCTGACAGCCAAAACATTGTGCAGGTCTGACTCTTCAGTCTGCACTTGTTGATGCTGCTGCTTGCAATGTTCCTATCAAAGTCACAGCTTTAAAGGCCCCACAATATAACATGGCCAAGAAAAAAAACAAAAACAGAACAAGAAACAAGGCACATGCACGACCACCGAGGGATGCAGATAACTTTTTATCGTCCTGCAATAGTAAAGCACATTTTACACAGGTCACAAGTTTTTAAAGGTCATTTCTGTCTAAGTGTGCATTGAGAGAGACTGAGGTTTTAGTGAGCAAACACAAAAGCTACTGCTGCCCTGTGTCGAACGGGGACCTTTTGCGTGTGAGGCAAATGTGATAACCACTACACTACAGAAACAAGCTTGCTGGCTTGACTGAAGGAGCACAGTTCCTCTCATATGTTTGCCCGATTTCCTCTATATAGTTGATCAGCAGTTGCTCAGAATGCGAGGGGTAAGTGTGAAAATTGCAGCGGTGTCAGCCAGCATGCATACACTCAGACGTCCTGAAAAGTCACAGCTGCGGGCAGAGACAGACAAATATCTGATGCCTAAATGCCAGGAACGCAAGCCTGTGAAATCATCACACAGGGCGCACTGAGAGCAAGCAGGAAGGAAGCCAAGGCATTGTAATCCATTTTTCACCTGAGGCAAAAAATATGTTTTGCGCAACAATGCTTCGAGTGGAATGAGAAATGTTGAGGGGTTGTGTATTTTGAGCAGGATTTGATTGTTTTCCGCTAAAATGGGCTCGTCCGGGATTTGAACCCGGGACCTCTCGCACCCGAAGCGAGAATCATACCCCTAGACCAACGAGGCTGGGGACAGATGCGCTACGGCTCCCACCCTGCTCCGAGGGTTGGTGGCAGAGAGTGGGAGACTACATCCCAAAGCAAGAAACGCCACATGGTGCTCTCTTCTGCAGTATGACTAGAGTCATTTGCATGGTCGTCATCGAACATGACATAAAAAGCCTCTATCCTTTAGACATTTTGTCCCAGATTTACAAGAAAATGACTGAGCGCGACGCTCTGCCAAATTTGCAAGCCCCACGCTCCGTCATTTTCAAAATGCAGGGAAGCGCCGTATTTAGTAGAATACAGCGCACCCCTGTGCTTCCCCCTGCGCCAGCTCTAAATTAGCTGCTGAGCGCCAACGCAGCCGTTCTTGCACCATGGTACAAGGATGACTGCGTTGAGGTGGAAATTGTTTTTGTGCAAGAAGGGACACCTTCCTGGCCAAAAGAAAAATCTTCAATGGTGATTTGCTCTTACTTCTATGTGTGCTGCAGAATGCAGCACACATAGAAAGAGAAAAAACGAGGAGAAATGAAAACATTTCTCCTCAGTGCGCCACTCTAACGATACCCCTGGGATGGCGTTGGATTTTGGCGCTGACGCAGATTTACGACAACTCCTAAATCTGGAGCAGCATTAAAATGCTATGGTGTTGCTGTGGCACACTCACAGCAACACCCATTGCACGCCCCTTCCAGGGAAAGCGCTGAATGCTAAGGTGCCGTATTTACAAGGTGGTGTTAAGCCACAAAAAGTGGCTGAACGCCATCTTGTAAATACCACGCAGTGCATAGTGCCACCGGGGCGTCACTAAAAGTGATGCTCCGTTGGCGATTGGGCCTTGTAAGTCTGGCACCTTATTTGCTCAAGGTGTGTGTTCTTGGTGAGGGCAGGAAAGCTATTTTCGCTCTCATACCTTCCTTCCTTGGCTGGCTTGAATGCGGTAGGCTCAAATCAAATCAAATCAAATCATTAACATTTATAAAGCGCGCTACTCACCCGTGCGGGTCTCAAGGCGCTAGGGAAAGGGGGGTTATCGCTGCTCGAACAACCAAGTCTTTAGGAGTCTCCGGAAAGCGGAGTGGTCCTGGGTGGTCCTGAGGCTGGTGGGGAGGGAGTTCCAGGTCTTGGCCGCCAGGAAGGAGAAAGATCTCCCACCCGCCGTGGAGCGGCGGGTGCGAGGGACGGCAGCAAGTGCGAGGCCAGCGGAGCGGAGGGGGGGGGTGGGGACGTAGAAGCTGAGGCGTCTGTTGAGGTATTCCGGTCCCTTGTTGTGGAGGGCTTTGTGTGCGTGGGTGAGAAGACGGAAGGTGATCCTTTTGCTGACTGGGAGCCAATGCAGGTGTCTCAGGTGTGCGGAGATGTGGCTGTTGCGGGGTACGTCGAGGATGAGGCGGGCCGAGGCGTTTTGGATGCGTTGCAGGCGGTTTTGGAGTTTGGCGGTGGTCCCGGCGTAGAGGGTGTTGCCGTAGTCCAGGCGACTCGTGACAAGGGCGTGGGTCACGGTTTTTCTGGTGTCGGCGGGGATCCAGCGGAAGATCTTGCGGAGCATGCGGAGAGTGAGGAAGCAGGCGGAGGACACGGCGTTGACTTGCTTGGTCATGGTGAGAAGAGGGTCCAAGATGAAGCCGAGGTTGCGGGCGTGGTCTGCGGGGGTCGGTGCGGTGCCGAGGGCCATGGGCCACCAGGAGTCGTCCCAGGCGGACGGGGTGTTGCCGAGGATGAGGACTTCCGTTTTTTCAGAGTTCAGCTTTAGGCGGCTGAGCCTCATCCAATCTGCGACGTCCTTCATACCCTCTTGTAGGTTGGTCTTGGCGCTGGCGGGGTCCTTGGTGAGGGAGAGTACAAGTTGGGTGTCGTCGGCGTAGGAGGTGATGATGATGTCGTGCTTGCGTACGATGTCGGCGAGGGGGCTCATGTAGACATTGAAGAGTGTCGGACTGAGCGATGAGCCTTGAGGTACGCCGCAGATGATCTTGGTGGGTTCTGAGCGAAACAGAGGGAGGTAAACTCTTTGGGAGCGGTTAGCGAGGAAGGAGGCGATCCAGTCCAGGGCCTGGCCTTGGATCCCGGTGGAGCGTAGGCGGGTGATTAGGGTGCGGTGACAGACGGTGTCAAAGGCAGCCGAGAGGTCGAGGAGAATGAGGGCGACTGTTTCACCGTTGTCCATCAGGGTTCTGATGTCGTCTGTGACTGAGATGAGGGCGGTTTCCGTGCTGTGGTTGGTTCGGAATCCGGTTTGTGAAGGGTCGAGCAGGTTGTTGTCTTCCAGGAAGGTGGTCAGCTGTTTGTTGACGGTCTTTTCTATTACCTTGGCTGGGAAAGGTAGAAGAGAGATGGGGCGGAAGTTTTTCAGGTCGCTTGGGTCAGCCGTAGGTTTCTTTAGTAGGGCGTTGACTTCAGCGTGCTTGCAGCATTCGGGGAAGGTAGCAGAAGAAAAAGAAGAGTTGATGACGGTCTGGAGGTGCGGGGCGATGATGTCGTCGGCTTTGTTAAAGATGAAGTGCGGGCAGGGGTCCGAAGGGGCGCCGGAGTGGATAGAGTTCATGATGGATTTGGTTTCTTCCGTGTTGATGTGGGTCCAGTTGTTGAGGGTGATGTCCGGGGAAGCGGGTTCAGTGGTGTATGGTTGGGTCTGGTGTCCGAAGCTGTCGTGGAGGTCGCTGATCTTGCGATGGAAGAAAGTGGCGAGGGATTCGCACAAATCCTGTGAGGGCGTGACGGCGTTGGCGCTGGCGCTGGGGTTGGAGAACTCTTTGACGATGCTGAAGAGTTCTCTGCAGTTGTGGCTGTTTTTGTCTAGTCTGTCGGTGAAAAAGTTCCTTTTGGCAGTGCGGATCAGGTGGTGGTGTTCGCGTGTAGCGTTCTTGAGGGCGGTCATGTTGTCTGCGGTGTGGTCCTTGCGCCAGGCCTTCTCAAGGGCACGACAAGTTTTCTTTGATTCTTTGAGGGTGTCAGAGAACCAGAGAGGTTTTTTGGTGTTGGTCTGTCGATGCGTGCGTTTGAGGGGAGCAAGGTTGTCAGCGCAGTTGGAGATCCAGTTTGTGAGGTTGAGAGCTGCGTCGTTGGGGTCGGTGGTGAGGGTGGGTTGGTTGGCGGCGAGAGCGGAGAAGAGTTGCTCTTCAGGGATCTTGTTCCACTGTCTACGAGGGGTGGGTTGATTGCGGAGGTGGGAGGTCTCGCGTCGGAATGTGAAGTGGACGCAGCTGTGGTCGGTCCAGTGTAGGGCAGAGGTGTGGCTGAAGAAGACGTGTTTGCTGGCGGAGAAGATAGGGTCGAGCGTGTGTCCGGCGATGTGGGTGCCGGTGTTCACCAGTTGTTTGAGGCCGAGGTTGGCGAGGTTGTCGAGCAGGGTGGTGGTGTTGGGGTCGTTGTTTTGTTCCAGATGGAAGTTGAGGTCGCCTAGGAGGATGTAGTCCGGTGAGGCGAGGGCGTGCGGGGAGATGAAGTCGGCGATGGCGTCGCTGAAAGAGGCGCGAGGTCCGGGAGGACGGTAGACGAGGGATCCTCTGAGGGTGGTCCTTGGGTCGGTGCGAATCTGAAAATGCAGGTGTTCAGCGGCGAGGGGGGGGTCTTCGGTGGAGGTGGTGACGCTGATGGAGTCTTTGAAGATGATGGCGACATCAGGCTTCAATGCAAAGGTCAAACAGTGAGCAACTGACTGACGTAAGCTGGCGCAACTCCTCTTGGTGAGCTGTGACAGATGCCCCAGGAGCGTAGTACCTCACGATGGTGAGGGATAGACACAGTCTCTTTTAACTCAGCTTGCCTGTCAGCTGAGTCAGGAAATGCAAATACTGGGAAAAAGCCCAGCGACTTGCTGTATTTGCTTGGCTTCGAACCAGGGACCTTTTGCATGTGAGGTGCGCATGATAACCACTACACTACACAAACAGACACACTTGCCGGCTTGCTTCATGTGGCTATGCATTGTACTGGAACCACCACACTATGGAAACAGACACACCTGCTTGCTTTATGTGGCTCTGCATTGGACTGGGATGCAAGGACTGAGGGCTAATGTTCATGACGCTCAAAGCTGAGCCTTCCGGAACACGATCTCTTGCCTTGGAAGAAAGGAACTGGCATCACTTTCATTCCAAGAGGTGATTTCAAAACTGGACCCGAAATTACCATGGAGAAGCACTGTGCATTTAATGTTCCTATGAGCACTGCTGCTCCAGCACAGAAAAGCAGTTGCAAAGAAATCTCGCATACCTTCATGATGCTGAACCGTCTCAACGCAGGTATAAAGCATGTATTGCATTGCAACATGACATCTTACAAGAGTGAAAAGCAGAAATACTCCTGTTTAAAACACAGACTGAACCTATAAAGGTAAGGGTTTGTCTGGGATTTGAACCAAGGTCCTCTCACACCCGAAGCGAGAATCATACCCCTATACCAACTAGACTGCTGCTGCAGAGGCATTTGAAACATCTTCTGAAGCGTCTTTCAGAAAAGCAGGGCCATTCGGAGGCTCTCTCTCTAAGCGTGCCATAGCAATTGATGTTTTCTGTCAAGGATTTTTTGTTTGTCTCTAGCAAGGAAAGAGGTAGTCAAGATGCCCTGTGCCAGTGAGCTGAACTAGGGCACTGATGTGAAAAACAGACACTTTCTGATAGTTGTAACCCTCTGCAAGTCCTGGACCCTTGCACCTTAGACTTCCAGACCAGAAGCACTGAAGGGCCTGCTAGCTCTTGAGCCAGAGAAACATGCCTCTTGGTTTCAAGCACACTTGCTCGATCAGGCTCGATTAGGCGAGATTTATAGTAGTGGCTCATAGGCCTGAAACACTCACCTGGGAGACGCGGGTGGCTGATTTCCCGGAATGGCCCTTGATGGGGAAATCACCTCCTTTCCCCCGCCTCATTTCAGAATTGTGTGCAAGTCGCAAGACAGTGTTCAGGGGTTCATGGGTACTGCCTACTCCCAGCTGCCTCTCTGTCTTCTTCATGTAAATTGCAAGTCACGAGGAGGCACCATTGCCAATATGCTCCGCCCACCTAACCAAGAAACCCAGTTTGAGCTTGTCTGCCTGTGTTGTTGCAGGGGCAGTGTCTTCTTTGCCCAAAAGGTGGCAGGAGAGACTCACTTCAAACGATAGAATCAACTGCTTAAGTAGAAACCAGCATGGTAGTTACTGTCATAAAGTGCAGCTCTAACAGAAGGTGTGCCTGAGATGCCCCTTCCAGTAATACACAGAATTTTGATTGAGGGCCCAGCCGATGGGTTGGTGGATTTCTCCTCACATGCCACAGCAGCTTCCAAAGATAGTGGTGTGAGGAGCTGGCTGTGCAAGCAGAGCAAGATTTAAGGGAAGAAAACACACCTGTTAGGAGTGGGATTTGAACCCACGCCTCCATGAAGAGACCAGAAGGCTCAGCTTCACTGAAGATCAAGCTCTCTTGAGTCTGGCACCTTAGACCACTCGGCCATCCTGACAGCCAAAACATTGTGCAGGTCTGACTCTTCAGTCTGCACTTGTTGATGCTGCTGCTTGCAATGTTCCTATCAAAGTCACAGCTTTAAAGGCCCCACAATATAACATGGCCAAGAAAAAAAAAAAAAACAGAACAAGAAACAAGGCACATGCACGACCACCGAGGGATGCAGATAACTTTTTATCGTCCTGCAATAGTAAAGCACATTTTACACAGGTCACAAGTTTTTAAAGGTCATTTCTGTCTAAGTGTGCATTGAGAGAGACTGAGGTTTTAGTGAGCAAACACAAAAGCTACTGCTGCCCAGTGTCGAACCGGGGACCTTTTGTGTGTGAGGCAAATGTGATAACCACTACACTACAGAAACAAGCTTGCTGGTTTGACTGAAGGAGCACAGTTCCCCTCATATGTTTGCCCGATTTCCTCTATACTTGATCAGCAGTTGGTCAGAATGCGAGGGGTAAGTGTGAAAATTGCAGCGGTGTCAGCCAGCATGCATACACTCAGACGTCCTGAAAAGTCACAGCTGCGGGCAGAGACTGACAAATATCTGATGCCTAAATGCCAGGAACGCAAGCCTGTGAAATCATCACACAGGGCGCACTGAGAGCAAGCAGGAAGGAAGCCAAGGCATTGTAATCCATTTTTCGCCTGAGGCAAAAAATATGTTTTGCGCAACAATGCTTCGAGTGGAATGAGAAATGTTGAGGGGTTGTGTATTTTGAGCAGGATTTGATTGTTTTCCGCTAAAATGGGCTCGTCCGGGATTTGAACCCGGGACCTCTCGCACCCTAAGCGAGAATCATACCCCTAGACCAACGAGCCTGGATACAGAAGCGCTACAGCTCCCACCCTGCTCCGAGGGTTGGTGGCAGAGAGTGGGAGACTACATCCCAAAGCAAGAAACGCCACATGGTGCTCTCTTCTGCAGTATGACTAGAGTCATTTGCATGGTCGTCATCGAACATGACATAAAAAGCCTCTATCCTTTAGACATTTTGTCCCAGATTTACAAGAAAATGACTGAGCGCGACTCTGTGCCAAATTTGCAAGCCCCACGCTCCGTCATTTTCAAAATGCAGGGAAGCGCCGTATTTAGTAGAATACAGCGCACCCCTGTGCTTCCCCCTGCGCCAGCTCTAAATTAGCTGCTGAGCGCCAACGCAGCCGTTCTTGCACCATGGTACAAGGATGACTGCGTTGAGGGGGAAATTGTTTTTGTGCAGCAAGGGACACCTTCCTGGCCAAAAGAAAAATCTTCAATGGTGATTTGCTCTTACTTCTATGTGTGCTGCAGAATGCAGCACACATAGAAAGAGAAAAAACGAGGACAAATGAAAACATTTCTCCTCAGTGCGCCACTCTAACGATACCGCTGGGATGGCGTTGGATTTTGGCGCTGACGCAGATTTACGACAACTCCTAAATCTGGAGCAGCATTAAAATGCTATGGTGTTGCTGTGGCACACTCACAGCAACACCCATTGCACGCCCCTTCCAGGGAAAGCGCTGCGTGCTAATGTGCCGTATTTACAAGTTGGTGTTAAGCCACAAAAATTGGGTGAACGCCATCTTGTAAATACCGCGCAGTGCATAGTGCCACCGGGGCGTCACTAAATGTGATGCTCCGTTGGCAATTGGGCCTTGTAAGTCTGGCACCTTATTTGCTCAAGGTGTGTGTTCTTGGTGAGGGCAGGAAAGCTATTTTCGCTCTCATACCTTCCTTCCTTGGCTGGCTTGAATGCGGTAGGCTCAGGCTTCAATGCAAAGGTCAAACAGTGAGCAACTGACTGACGTAAGCTGGCGCAACTCCTCTTGGTGAGCTGTGACAGATGCCCCAGGAGCGTAGTACCTCACGATGGTGAGGGATAGACACAGTCTCTTTTATCTTAGCTTGCCTGTCAGCTGAGTCAGGAAATGCAAATACTGGGAAAAAGCCCAGCGACTTGCTGTATTTTCTTGGCTTCGAACCAGGGACCTTTTGCATGTGAGGTGCGCATGATAACCACTACACTACACAAACAGACACACTTGCCGGCTTGCTTCATGTGGCTATGCATTGTACTGGAACCACCACACTATGGAAACAGACACACCTGCTTGCTTTATGTGGCTCTGCATTGGACTGGGATGCAAGGACTGAGGGCTAATGTTCATGACGCTCAAAGCTGAGCCTTCCGGAACACGATCTCTTGCCTTGGAAGAAAGGAACTGGCATCACTTTCATTCCAAGAGGTGATTTCAGAACTGGACCCGAAATTACCATGGAGAAGCACTGTGCATTTAATGTTCCTATGAGCACTGCTGCTCCAGCACAGAAAAGCAGTTGCAAAGAAATCTCGCATACCTTCATGATGCTGAACCGTCTCAACGCAGGTATAAAGCATGTATTGCATTGCAACATGACATCTTACAAGAGTGAAAAGCAGAAATACTCCTGTTTAAAACACAGACTGAACCTATAAAGGTAAGGGTTTGTCTGGGATTTGAACCAAGGTCCTCTCACACCCGAAGCGAGAATCATACCCCTATACCAACTAGACTGCTGCTGCAGAGGCATTTGAAACATCTTCTGAAGCGTCTTTCAGAAAAGCAGGGCCATTCGGAGGCTCTCTCTCTAAGCGTGCCATAGCAATTGATGTTTCCTGTCAAGGATTTTTTGTTTGTCTCTAGCAAGGAAAGAGGTAGTCAAGATGCCCTGTGCCAGTGAGCTGAACTAGAGCACTGATGTGAAAAGCAGACCCTTTCTGGTAGTTGTAACCCTCTGCAAGTCCTGGACCCTTGCACCTTAGACTTCCAGACCAGAAGCACTGAAGGGCCTGCTAGCTCTTGAGCCAGAGAAACATGCCTCTTGGATTCAAGCACACTTGCTCACTCAGCGCTCGATCAAGCGAGATTTATAGTAGTGGCTCATAGGCCTGAAACACTCACCTGGGAGACGCGGGGTGGCTGATTTCCCGGAATGGCCCTTGATGGGGAAATCACCTCCTTTCCCCCGCCTCATTTCAGAATTGTGTGCAAGTCGCAAGACAGTGTTCAGGGATTCATGGGTACTGCCTACTCCCAGCTGCCTCTCTGTCTTCTTCATGTAAATTGCAAGTCACGAGGAGGCACCATTGCCAATATGCTCCGCCCACCTAACAAAGAAACCCAGTTTGAGCTTGTCTGCCTGTGTTGTTGCAGGGGCAGTGTCTTCTTTGCCCAAAAGGTGGCAGGAGAGACTCACTTCAAACGATAGAATCAACTGCTTAAGTAGAAACCAGCATGGTAGTTACTGTCATAAAGTGCAGCTCTAACAGAAGGTGTGCCTGAGATGCCCCTTCCAGTAATACACAGAATTTTGATTGAGGGCCCAGCCGATGGGTTGGTGGATTTCTCCTCACATGCCACAGCAGCTTCCAAAGATAGTGGTGTGAGGAGCTGGCTGTGCAAGCAGAGCAAGATTTAAGGGAAGAAAACACACCTGTTAGGAGTGGGATTTGAACCCACGCCTCCATGAAGAGACCAGAAGGATCAGCTTCACTGAAGATCAAGCTCTCTTGAGTCTGGCGCCTTAGACCACTCGGCCATCCTGACAGCCAAAACAGTGTGCAGGTCAGACTCTTCAGTCTGCACTTGTTGATTTTGCCGCTTGCAATGTTCCTATCAAAGTCACAGCTTTAAAGGCCCCACAATATAACATGGCCAAGAAAAAAAAAAAAAAACAGAACAAGAAACAATGCACATGCACGACCACCGAGGGATGCAGATAACTTTTTAGCGTCCTGCAATAGTAAAGCACGTTTTACACAGGTCACAAGTTTTTAAAGGTCATTTCTGTCTAAGTGTGCATTGAGAGAGACTGAGGTTTTAGGGAGCAAACACAAAAGCTGCTGCTGCCAAGTGTTTCTGCCCGGTCTCGAACCAGGGACCTTTCGCGTGTGAGGCGAACGTGATAACCACTACACTACAGAAACAAGCTTGCTGGTTTGACTGAAGGAGCACACTTCCCCTCATATGTTTGCACGATTTCCTCTATACTTTATCAGCAGTTGCTCGGAATGCGAGGGGTAAGTGTGAAAATTGCAGCGGTGTCAGCCAGCATGCATACACTCAGACGTCCTGAAAAATCCCACAGCTGCGGGCAGAGACAGACAAATATCTGATGCCTAAATGCCAGGAAGGAGAGCCTGTGAAATCATCACACAGGGCGCACTGAGAGCAAGCAGGAAGGAAGCCAAGGCATTGTAATCCATTTTTCGCCTGAGGCAAAAAATATGTTTTGCGCAACAATGCTTCGAGTGGAATGAGAAATGTTGAGGGGTTTTGTATTTTGAGCAGGATTTGATTGTTTTCCGCTAAAATGGGCTCGTCCGGGATTTGAACCCGGGACCTCTCGCACCCTAAGCGAGAATCATACCCCTAGACCAACGAGCCTGGGCACAGAAATGTAACGGCTCTGACCCTGCTCGGAGGGTTGGTGACAGAGAGTGGGAGACTACATCCCAAAGCAAGAAACTGCACATGGTGCTCTCTTCTGCAGTACGACTAGAGTCATTTGCATGGTCTTCATCGAACATGACATAAAAAGCCTCTATCCTTTAGACATTTTGGCCCAGATTTACAAGAAAATGACTAAGCGCGACGCTGTGCCAAATTTGCAAGCCCCACGCGCCGTCATTTTCAAAATGCAGGGAAGCGCCGTATTTAGTAGAATACAGCGCACCCCTGTGCTTCCCCCTGCGCCAGCTCTAAATTAGCTGCTGAGCGCCAACGCAGCCGTTCTTGCACCATGGTACAAGGATGACTGCGTTGAGGGGGAAATTGTTTTTGTGCAGGAAGGGACACCTTCCTGCCCAAAAAAAAAATCTTCAATGGTGATTTGCTCTTACTTCCATGTGTGCTGCAGAATGCATCACACATAGAAAGAGCAAAAACAAGGAGAAATGAAAACATTTCTCCTCAGTGCGCCACTCTAACGACACCCCTGGGATGGCGTTGGATTTTGGTGCTGACGCAGATTTACGCCAACTCCTAAATCTGGAGCAGCATCAAAATGCTATGGTGTTGCTGTGGCACACTCCCAACAACACCCATTGCACGCCCCTTCCAGGGAACGCGCTGCGTGCTAAGGGGCCGTATTTACAAGGTGGTGTTAAGCCACAAAAAGTGGCTGAACGCCATCTTGTAAATACCGCGCAGTGCATAGTGCCACCGGGGCGTCACTAAAAGTGATGCTCCGGTGGCGATAGGGCCTTGTAAGTCTGGCACTTTATTTGCTCAAGGTGTGTGTTCTTGGTGAGGGCAGGAAAGCTATTTTCGCTCTCGTACCTTCCTTCCTTGGCTGGCTTGAATGCTGTAGGCTCAGGCTTCATTGCAAAGGTCAAACAGTGAGCAACTGACTGCCGTAAGCTGGCGCAACTCCTCTTGGTGAGCTGTGACAGATGCCCCAGGAGCGTAGTACCTCACGATGGTGAGGGATAGACACAGTCTCTTTTATCTCAGCTTGTCTGTCAGGTGAGGCAGGAAATGCAAATACTGTGAAAAAGCCCAGCGACTCGAACCAGGGACCTTTCACATGTGAGGTGCGCATGATAACCACTACACTACACAAACAGACACACTTGCCGGCTTGCTTCATGTGGCTATGCATTGTACTGGAACCACCACACTATGGAAACAGACACACCTGCTTGCTTTATGTGGCTATGCATTGGACTGGGATGCAAGGATGAGGGCCAATGTTCATGACGCTCAAAGCTGAGCCTTCCGGAACACGATCTCTTCCCTTGGAAGAAAGGAACTGGGATCACTTTCATTCCAAGAGGAGATTTCAGAACTGGACCCGAAATTACCATGGAGAAGCACTGTGCATTTAATGTTCCTACGAGCACTGCTGCTCCAGCACAGAAAAGCAGTTGCAAAGAAATCTCGCATACCTTCATGATGCTGAACCGTCTCGACGCCAGTATAAAGCATGTATTGCATTGCAACATGACATCTTACAAGAGTGAAAAGCAGAAATACTCCTGTTTAAAACACAGACTGAACCTATAAAGGTAGGGGTTTGTCTGGGATTTGAACCGAGGTCCTCTCACACCCGAAGCGAGAATCATACCCCTATACCAACTAGACTGCCGCTGCATAGTCATTTGAAACATCTTCTGAAGCGTCTTTCCGAAAAGCAGGGCCATTTGGAGGCTCTCTCTCTCTAAGCGTGCCATAGCAATTGATGTTTTCTGTCAAGGATTTTTTGTTTGTCTCTAGCAAGGCAAGAGGTAGTCAAAATGCCCTGTGCCAGTGAGCGGAACTAGGGCACTGATGTGAAAAGCAGACCCTTTCTGGTAGTTGTAACCCGCTGCAAGTCATGAACCCTTGCACCTTAGACTTCCCAACCAGAAGCACTGAAGGGCCTGCTAGCTCTTGAGCCAGAGGAGCATGCCTCTTGGATTCAAGCACACTTGCTCGATCAGCGCTCGATCAGGTGAGATTTATATTAGTGGCTCATAGGCCTGAAACACTCACCTGGGAGACGCAGGGTGGCTGATTTCCCGGAATGGCCCTTGATGGGGAAATCACCTCCTTTCCCCCGCCTCATTTCAGAATTGTGTGCTAGTCGCAAGACAGTGTTCAGGGGTTCATGGGTACTGCCTACTCCCAGCTGCCTCTCTGTCTTCTTCATGTAAATTGCAAGTCACAAGGAGGCACCATTGCCAATATGCTCCGCCCACCTAACCAAGAAACCTAGTTTGAGCTTGTCTGCCTGTGTTGTTGCAGGGGCAGTGTCTTCTTTGCCCAAAAGGTGGCAGGAGAGCCTCACTTCAAACAATAGAATCAACTGCTTAAGTAGAAACCAGCATGGTAGTTACTGTCATAAAGTGCAGCTCTAACAGAAGGTGTGCCTGAGACGCCCCTTCCAGTAATACACAGAATTTTGATTGAGGGCCCAGCCGATGGGTTGGTGGATTTCTCCTCACATGCCACAGCAGCTTCCAAAGATAGTGGTGTGAGGAGCTGGCTCTGCAAGCAGAGCAAGATTTAAGGGAAGAAAATACACCTGTTAGAAGTGGGATTTGAACCCACGCCTCCATGAAGAGACCAGAAGGCTCAGCTTCACTGAAGATCAAGCTCTCTTGAGTCTGGCGCCTTAGACCACTCGGCCATCCTGACAGCCAAAACAGTGTGCAGGTAGGACTCTTCAGTCTGCACTTGTTGATTTTGCCGCTTGCAATGTTCCTATCAAAGTCACAGCTTTAAAGGCCCCACAATATAACATGGCCAAGAAAAAAAAAAAACAGAACAAGAAACAATGCACATGCACGACCACCGAGGGATGCAGATAACTTTTTAGCGTCCTGCAATAGTAAAGCACGTTTTACACAGGTCACAAGTTTTTAAAGGTCATTTCTGTCTAAGTGTGCATTGAGAGAGACTGAGGTTTTAGGGAGCAAACACAAAAGCTGCTGCTGCCAAGTGATTCTGCCCGGTCTCGAACCGGGGACCTTGCGCGTGTGAGGCAAACGTGATAACCACTACACTACAGAAACAAGCTTGCTGGTTTGACTGAAGGAGCACAGTTCCCCTCATATGTTTGCACGATTTCCTCTATACTTTATCAGCAGTTGCTCGGAATGCGAGGGGTAAGTGTGAAAATTGCAGCGGTATCAGCCAGCATGCATACACTCAGACGTCCTGAAAAATCCCACAGCTGCGGGCAGAGACAGACAAATATCTGATGCCTAAATGCCAGGAAGGAGAGCCTGTGAAATCATCACACAGGGCGCACTGAGAGCAAGCAGGAAGGAAGCCAAGGCATTGTAATCCATTTTTCGCCTGAGGCAAAAAATATGTTTTGCGCAACAATGCTTCGAGTGGAATGAGAAATGTTGAGGGGTTTTGTATTTTGAGCAGGATTTGATTGTTTTCCGCTAAAATGGGCTCGTCCGGGATTTGAACCCGGGACCTCTCGCACCCTAAGCGAGAATCATACCCCTAGACCAACGAGCCTGGGCACAGAAATGAAACGGCTCCGACCCTGCTCGGAGGGTTGGTGACAGAGAGTGGGAGACTACATCCCAAAGCAAGAAACTGCACATGGTGCTCTCTTCTGCAGTACGACTAGAGTCATTTGCATGGTCTTCATCGAACATGACATAAAAAGCCTCTATCCTTTAGACATTTTGGCCCAGATTTACAAGAAAATGACTAAGCGCGACGCTGTGCCAAATTTGCAAGCCCCACGCGCCGTCATTTTCAAAATGCAGGGAAGCGCCGTATTTAGTAGAATACAGCGCACCCCTGTGCTTCCCCCTGCGCCAGCTCTAAATTAGCTGCTGAGCGCCAACGCAGCCGTTCTTGCACCATGGTACAAGGATGACTGCGTTGAGGGGGAAATTGTTTTTGTGCAGGAAGGGACACCTTCCTGCCCAAAAAAAAAATCTTCAATGGTGATTTGCTCTTACTTCTATGTGTGCTGCAGAATGCATCACACATAGAAAGAGCAAAAACAAGGAGAAATGAAAACATTTCTCCTCAGTGCGCCACTCTAACGACACCCCTGGGATGGCGTTGGATTTTGGTGCTGACGCAGATTTACGCCAACTCCTAAATCTGGAGCAGCATCAAAATGCTATGGTGTTGCTGTGGCACACTCCCAACAACACCCATTGCACGCCCCTTCCAGGGAACGCGCTGCGTGCTAAGGGGCCGTATTTACAAGGTGGTGTTAAGCCACAAAAAGTGGCTGAACGCCATCTTGTAAATACCGCGCAGTGCATAGTGCCACCGGGGCGTCACTAAAAGTGATGCTCCGGTGGCGATAGGGCCTTGTAAGTCTGGCACTTTATTTGCTCAAGGTGTGTGTTCTTGGTGAGGGCAGGAAAGCTATTTTCGCTCTCGTACCTTCCTTCCTTGGCTGGCTTGAATGCTGTAGGCTCAGGCTTCATTGCAAAGGTCAAACAGTGAGCAACTGACTGCCGTAAGCTGGCGCAACTCCTCTTGGTGAGCTGTGACAGATGCCCCAGGAGCGTAGTACCTCACGATGGTGAGGGATAGACACAGTCTCTTTTATCTCAGCTTGCCTGTCAGGTGAGGCAGGAAATGCAAATACTGTGAAAAAGCCCAGCGACTCGAACCAGGGACCTTTCGCATGTGAGGTGCGCATGATAACCACTACACTACACAAACAGACACACTTGCCAGCTTGCTTCATGTGGCTATGCATTGTACTGGAACCACCACACTATGGAAACAGACACACCTGCTTGCTTTATGTGGCTATGCATTGGACTGGGATGCAAGGATGAGGGCCAATGTTCATGACGCTCAAAGCTGAGCCTTCCGGAACACGATCTCTTCCCTTGGAAGAAAGGAACTGGGATCACTTTCATTCCAAGAGGAGATTTCAGAACTGGACCCGAAATTACCATGGAGAAGCACTGTGCATTTAATGTTCCTACGAGCACTGCTGCTCCAGCACAGAAAAGCAGTTGCAAAGAAATCTCGCATACCTTCATGATGCTGAACCGTCTCGACGCCAGTATAAAGCATGTATTGCATTGCAACATGACATCTTACAAGAGTGAAAAGCAGAAATACTCCTGTTTAAAACACAGACTGAACCTATAAAGGTAGGGGTTTGTCTGGGATTTGAACCGAGGTCCTCTCACACCCGAAGCGAGAATCATACCCCTATACCAACTAGACTGCCGCTGCATAGTCATTTGAAACATCTTCTGAAGCGTCTTTCCGAAAAGCAGGGCCATTTGGAGGCTCTCTCTCTCTAAGCGTGCCATAGCAATTGATGTTTTCTGTCAAGGATTTTTTGTTTGTCTCTAGCAAGGCAAGAGGTAGTCAAAATGCCCTGTGCCAGTGAGCTGAACTAGGGCACTGATGTGAAAAGCAGACCCTTTCTGGTAGTTGTAACCCGCTGCAAGTCATGGACCCTTGCACCTTAGACTTCCCAACCAGAAGCACTGAAGGGCCTGCTAGCTCTTGAGCCAGAGGAGCATGCCTCTTGGATTCAAGCACACTTGCTCGATCAGCGCTCGATCAGGCGAGATTTATATTAGTGGCTCATAGGCCTGAAACACTCACCTGGGAGACGCAGGGTGGCTGATTTCCCGGAATGGCCCTTGATGGGGAAATCACCTCCTTTCCCCCGCCTCATTTCAGAATTGTGTGCTAGTCGCAAGACAGTGTTCAGGGGTTCATGGGTACTGCCTACTCCCAGCTGCCTCTCTGTCTTCTTCATGTAAATTGCAAGTCACAAGGAGGCACCATTGCCAATATGCTCCGCCCACCTAACCAAGAAACCTAGTTTGAGCTTGTCTGCCTGTGTTGTTGCAGGGGCAGAGTCTTCTTTGCCCAAAAGGTGGCAGGAGAGCCTCACTTCAAACGATAGAATCAACTGCTTAAGTAGAAACCAGCATGGTAGTTACTGTCATAAAGTGCAGCTCTAACAGAAGGTGTGCCTGAGACGCCCCTTCCAGTAATACACAGAATTTTGATTGAGGGCCCAGCCGATGGGTTGGTGGATTTCTCCTCACATGCCACAGCAGCTTCCAAAGATAGTGGTGTGAGGAGCTGGCTCTGCAAGCAGAGCAAGATTTAAGGGAAGAAAATACACCTGTCAGAAGTGGGATTTGAACCCACGCCTCCATGAAGAGACCAGAAGGCTCAGCTTCACTGAAGATCAAACTCTCTTGAGTCTGGCGCCTTAGACCACTCGGCCATCCTGACAGCCAAAACAGTGTGCAGGTCGGACTCTTCAGTCTGCACTTGTTGATTTTGCCGCTTGCAATGTTCCTATCAAAGTCACAGCTTTAAAGGCCCCACAATATAACATGGCCAAGAAAAAAAAAAAAAAAACAGAACAAGAAACAATGCACATGCACGACCACCGAGGGATGCAGATAACTTTTTAGCGTCCTGCAATAGTAAAGCACGTTTTACACAGGTCACAAGTTTTTAAAGGTCATTTCTGTCTAAGTGTGCATTGAGAAAGACTGAGGTTTTAGGGAGCAAACACAAAAGCTGCTGCTGCCAAGTGTTTCTGCCCGGTCTCGAACCGGGGACCTTTCGCGTGTGAGGCGAATGAGATAACCACTACACTACATAAACAAGCTTGCTGGTTTGACTGAAGGAGCACAGTTCCCCTCATATGTTTGCACGATTTCCTCTATACTTTATCAGCAGTTGCTCGGAATGCGAGGGGTAAGTGTGAAAATTGCAGCGGTGTCAGCCAGCATGCATACACTCAGACGTCCTGAAAAATCCCACAGCTGCGGGCAGAGACAGACAAATATCTGATGCCTAAATGCCAGGAACGCAAGCCTGTGAAATCATCACACAGGGCGCACTGAGAGCAAGCAGGAAGGAAGCCAAGCTATTGAAATCCATTTTTCGCCTGAGGCAAAAAATATGTTTTGCGCAACAATGCTTCGAGTGGAATGAGAAATGTTGAGGGGTTGTGTATTTTGAGCAGGATTTGATTGTTTTCCGCTAAAATGGGCTCGTCCGGGATTTGAACCTGGGACCTCTCGCACCCTAATCGAGAATCATACCCCTAGACCAACGAGCCTGGGCACAGAAATGCAACAGCTCCGACCCTGCTCGGAGGGTTGGTGACAGAGAGTGGGAGACTACATCCCAAAGCAAGAAACTGCACATGGTGCTCTCTTCTGCAGTACGACTAGAGTCATTTGCATGGTCTTCATCGAACATGACATAAAAAGCCTCTATCCTTTAGACATTTTGGCCCAGATTTACAAGAAAATGACTAAGCGCGACGCTGTGAAAAATTTGCAAGCCCCACGCGCCGTCATTTTCAAAATGCAGGGAAGCGCCGTATTTAGTAGAATACAGCGCACCCCTGTGCTTCCCCCTGCGCCAGCTCTAAATTAGCTGCTGAGCGCCAACGCAGCCGTTCTTGCACCATGGTACAAGGATGACTGCGTTGAGGGGGAAATTGTTTTTATGCAGGAAGGGACACCTTCCTGCCCAAAAAAAAAATCTTCAATGGTGATTTGCTCTTACTTCTATGTGTGCTGCAGAATGCATCACACATAGAAAGAGCAAAAACAAGGAGAAATGAAAACATTTCTCCTCAGTGCGCCACTCTAACGACACCCCTGGGATGGCGTTGGATTTTGGTGCTGACGCAGATTTACGCCAACTCCTAAATCTGGAGCAGCATCAAAATGCTATGGTGTTGCTGTGGCACACTCCCAACAACACCCATTGCACGCCCCTTCCAGGGAACGCGCTGCGTGCTAAGGGGCCGTATTTACAAGGTGGTGTTAAGCCACAAAAAGTGGCTGAACGCCATCTTGTAAATACCGCGCAGTGCATAGTGCCACCGGGGCGTCACTAAAAGTGATGCTCCGGTGGCGATAGGGCCTTGTAAGTCTGGCACTTTATTTGCTCAAGGTGTGTGTTCTTGGTGAGGGCAGGAAAGCTATTTTCACTCTCATACCTTCCTTCCTTGGCTGGCTTGAATGCTGTAGGCTCAGGCTTCATTGCAAAGGTCAAACAGTGAGCAACTGACTGCCGTAAGCTGGCGCAACTCCTCTTGGTGAGCTGTGACAGATGCCCCAGGAGCGTAGTACCTCACGATGGTGAGGGATAGACACAGTCTCTTTTATCTCAGCTTGCCTGTCAGGTGAGGCAGGAAATGCAAATACTGTGAAAAAGCCCAGCGACTCGAACCAGGGACCTTTCGCATGTGAGGTGCGCTTGATAACCACTACACTACACAAACAGACACACTTGCCGGCTTGCTTCATGTGGCTATGCATTGTACTGGAACCACCACACTATGGAAACAGACACACCTGCTTGCTTTATGTGGCTATGCATTGGACTGGGATGCAAGGATGAGGGCCAATGTTCATGACGCTCAAAGCTGAGCCTTCCGGAACACGATCTCTTCCCTTGGAAGAAAGGAACTGGGATCACTTTCATTCCAAGAGGTGATTTCAGAACTGGACCCGAAATTACCATGGAGAAGCACTGTGCATTTAATGTTCCTACGAGCACTGCTGCTCCAGCACAGAAAAGCAGTTGCAAAGAAATCTCGCATACCTTCATGATGCTGAACAGTCTCGACGCCAGTATAAAGCATGTATTGCATTGCAACATGACATCTTACAAGAGTGAAAAGCAGAAATACTCCTGTTTAAAACACAGACTGAACCTATAAAGGTAGGGGTTTGTCTGGGATTTGAACCGAGGTCCTCTCACACCCGAAGCGAGAATCATACCCCTATACCAATTAGACTGCCGCTGCATAGTCATTTGAAACATCTTCTGAAGCGTCTTTCCGAAAAGCAGGGCCATTTGGAGGCTCTCTCTCTCTAAGCGTGCCATAGCAATTGATGTTTTCTGTCAAGGATTTTTTGTTTGTCTCTAGCAAGGCAAGAGGTAGTCAAAATGCCCTTTGCCAGTGAGCTGAACTAGGGCACTGATGTGAAAAGCAGACCCTTTCTGGTAGTTGTAACCCGCTGCAAGTCATGGACCCTTGCACCTTAGACTTCCCAACCAGAAGCACTGAAGGGCCTGCTAGCTCTTGAGCCAGAGGAGCATGCCTCTTGGATTCAAGCACACTTGCTCGATCAGGCTCGATCAGGCGAGATTTATATTAGTGGCTCATAGGCCTGAAACACTCACCTGGGAGACGCAGGGTGGCTGATTTCCCGGAATGGCCCTTGATGGGGAAATCACCTCCTTTCCCCCGCCTCATTTCAGAATTGTGTGCTAGTCGCAAGACAGTGTTCAGGGGTTCATGGGTACTGCCTACTCCCAGCTGCCTCTCTGTCTTCTTCATGTAAATTGCAAGTCACGAGGAGGCACCATTGCCAATATGCTACGCCCACCTAACCAAGAAACCTAGTTTGAGCTTGTCTGCCTGTGTTATTGCAGGGGCAGTGTCTTCTTTGCCCAAAAGGTGGCAGGAGAGCCTCACTTCAAACGATAGAATCAACTGCTTAAGTAGAAACCAGCATGGTAGTTACTGTCTAAAAGTGCAGCTCTAACAGAAGGTGTGCCTGAGACGCCCCTTCCAGTAATACACAGAATTTTGATTGAGGGCCCAGCCGATGGGTTGGTGGATTTCTCCTCACATGCCACAGCAGCTTCCAAAGATAGTGGTGTGAGTAGCTGGCTCTGCAAGCAGAGCAAGATTTAAGGGAAGAAAATACACCTGTCAGAAGTGGGATTTGAACCCATGCCTCCATGAAGAGACCAGAAGGCTCAGCTTCACTGAAGATCAAGCTCTCTTGAGTCTGGCGCCTTAGACCACTCGGCCATCCTGACAGCCAAAACAGTGAGCAGGTCGGACTCTTCAGTCTGCACTTGTTGATTTTGCCGCATGCAATGTTCCTATCAAAGTCACAGCTTTAAAGGCCCCACAATATAACATGGCCAAGAAAAAAAACAAAAAACAGAACAAGAAACAATGCACATGCACGACCACCGAGGGATGCAGATAACTTTTTAGCGTCCTGCAATAGTGAAGCACGTTTTACACAGGTCACAAGTTTTTAAAGGTCATTTCTGTCTAAGTGTGCATTGAGAGAGACTGAGGTTTTAGGGAGCAAACACAAAAGCTGCTGCTGCCAAGTGTTTCTGCCCGGTCTCGAACCGGGGACCTTTCGCGTGTGAGGCGAACGTGATAACCACTACACTACAGAAACAAGCTTGCTGGTTTGACTGAAGGAGCACAGTTCCCCTCATATGTTTGCACGATTTCCTCTATACTTTATCAGCAGTTGCTCAGAATGCGAGGGGTAAGTGTGAAAATTGCAGCGGTGTCAGCCAGCATGCATACACTCAGACGTCCTGAAAAATCCCACAGCTGCGGGCAGAGACAGACAAATATCTGATGCCTAAATGCCAGGAAGGAGAGCCTGTGAAATCATCACACAGGGCGCACTGAGAGCAAGCAGGAAGGAAGCCAAGGCATTGTAATCCATTTTTCGCCTTAGGCAAAAAATATGTTTTGCGCAATAATGCTTCGAGTGGAATGAGAAATGTTGAGGGGTTGTGTATTTTGAGCAGGATTTGATTGTTTTCTGCTAAAATGGGCTCGTCCGGGATTTGAACCCGGGACCTCTCGCACCCTAAGCGAGAATCATACCCCTAGACCAACGAGCCTGGGCACAGAAACGCAACGGCTCCGACCCTGCTCTGAGGGTTGGTGACAGAGAGTGGGAGACTACATCCCAAAGCAAGAAACTGCACATGGTGCTCTCTTCTGCAGTACGACTAGAGTCATTTGCATGGTCTTCATCGAACATGACATAAAAAGCCTCTATCCTTTAGACATTTTGGCCCAGATTTACAAGAAAATGACTAAGCGCGACGCTGTGCCAAATTTGCAAGCCCCACGCGCCGTCATTTTCAAAATGCAGGGAAGCGCCGTATTTAGTAGAATACAGCGCACCCCTGTGCTTCCCCCTGCGCCAGCTCTAAATTAGCTGCTGAGCGCCAACGCAGCCGTTCTTGCACCATGGTACAAGGATGACTGCGTTGAGGGGGAAATTGTTTTTGTGCAGGAAGGGACACCTTCCTGCCCAAAAAAAAAATCTTCAATGGTGATTTGCTCTTACTTCTATGTGTGCTGCAGAATGCATCACACATAGAAAGAGCAAAAACAAGGAGAAATGAAAACATTTCTCCTCAGTGCGCCACTCTAACGACACCCCTGGCATGGCGTTGGATTTTGGTGCTGATGCAGATTTACGCCAACTCCTAAATCTGGAGCAGCATCAAAATGCTATGGTGTTGCTGTGGCACACTCCCAACAACACCCATTGCACGCCCCTTCCAGGGAACGCGCTGCGTGCTAAGGGGCCGTATTTACAAGGTGGTGTTAAGCCACAAAAAGTGGCTGAACGCCATCTTGTAAATACCGCGCAGTGCATAGTGCCACCGTGGCGTCACTAAAAGTGATGCTCCGGTGGCGATAGGGCCTTGTAAGTCTGGCACTTTATTTGCTCAAGGTGTGTGTTCTTGGTGAGGGCAGGAAAGCTATTTTCGCTCTCGTACCTTCCTTCCTTGGCTGGCTTGAATGCTGTAGGCTCAGGCTTCATTGCAAAGGTCAAACAGTGAGCAACTGACTGCCGTAAGCTGGCGCAACTCCTCTTGGTGAGCTGTGACAGATGCCCCAGGAGCGTAGTACCTCACGATGGTGAGGGATAGACACAGTCTCTTTTATCTCAGCTTGCCTGTCAGGTGAGGCAGGAAATGCAAATACTGTGAAAAAGCCCAGCGACTCGAACCAGGGACCTTTCGCATGTGAGGTGCGCATGATAACCACTACAGTACACAAACAGACACACTTGCCGGCTTGCTTCATGTGGCTATGCATTGTACTGGAACCACCACACTATGGAAACAGACACACCTGCTTGCTTTATGTGGCTATGCATTGGACTGGGATGCAAGGATGAGGGCCAATGTTCATGACGCTCAAAGCTGAGCCTTCCGGAACACGATCTCTTCCCTTGGAAGAAAGGAACTGGGATCACTTTCATTCCAAGAGGTGATTTCAGAACTGGACCCAAAATTACCATGGAGAAGCACTGTGCATTTAATGTTCCTACGAGCACTGCTGCTCCAGCACAGAAAAGCAGTTGCAAAGAAATCTCGCATACCTTCATGATGCTGAACCGTCTCGACGCCAGTATAAAGCATGTATTGCATTGCAACATGACATCTTACAAGAGTGAAAAGCAGAAATACTCCTGTTTAAAACACAGACTGAACCTATAAAGGTAGGGGTTTGTCTGGGATTTGAACCGAGGTCCTCTCACACCCGAAGCGAGAATCATACCCCTATACCAACTAGACTGCCGCTGCATAGTCATTTGAAACATCTTCTGAAGCGTCTTTCCGAAAAGCAGGGCCATTTGGAGGCTCTCTCTCTCTAAGCGTGCCATTGCAATTGATGTTTTCTGTCAAGGATTTTTTGTTTGTCTCTAGCAAGGCAAGAGGTAGTCAAAATGCCCTGTGCCAGTGAGCTGAACTAGGGCACTGATGTGAAAAGCAGACCCTTTCTGGTAGTTGTAACCCGCTGCAAGTCATGGACCCTTGCACCTTAGACTTCCCAACCAGAAGCACTGAAGGGCCTGCTAGTTCTTGAGCCAGAGGAGCATGCCTCTTAGATTCAAGCACACTTGCTCGATCAGCGCTCGATCAGGCGAGATTTATATTAGTGGCTCATAGGCCTGAAACACTCACCTGGGAGACGCAGGGTGGCTGATTTCCCGGAATGGCCCTTGATGGGGAAATCACCTCCTTTCCCCCGCCTCATTTCAGAATTGTGTGCTAGTCGCAAGACAGTGTTCAGGGGTTCATGGGTACTGCCTACTCCCAGTTGCCTCTCTGTCTTCTTCATGTAAATTGCAAGTCACGAGGAGGCACCAT
Organism: Pleurodeles waltl; assembly: GCF_031143425.1. NCBI lineage: Eukaryota > Metazoa > Chordata > Amphibia > Caudata > Salamandridae > Pleurodeles > Pleurodeles waltl. The sequence goes on along the minus strand of NW_027150403.1, from coordinate 1,392,347 downwards.
TGCCAATATGCTCCGCCCACCTAACCAAGAAACCTAGTTTGAGCTTGTCTGCCTGTGTTGTTGCAGGGGCAGTGTCTTCTTTGCCCAAAAGGTGGCAGGAGAGCCTCACTTCAAACGATAGAATCAACTGCTTAAGTAGAAACCAGCATGGTAGTTACTGTCTAAAAGTGCAGCTCTAACAGAAGGTGTGCCTGAGACGCCCCTTCCAGTAATACACAGAATTTTGATTGAGGGCCCAGCCGATGGGTTGGTGGATTTCTCCTCACATGCCACAGCAGCTTCCAAAGATAGTGGTGTGAGGAGCTGGCTCTGCAAGCAGAGCAAGATTTAAGGGAAGAAAATACACCTGTCAGAAGTGGGATTTGAACCCACGGCTCAAGGAAAAGACCAGAAGGCTCAGCTTCACTGAAGATCAAGCTCTCTTGAGTCTGGCGCCTTAGACCACTCGGCCATCCTGACAGCCAAAATAGTGTGCAGGTCGGACTCTTCAGTCTGCACTTGTTGATTTTGCCGCTTGCAATGTTCCTATCAAAGTCACAGCTTTAAAGGCCCCACAATATAACATGGCCAAGAAAAAAAAAAAAAAACAGAACAAGAAACAATGCACATGCACGACCACCGAGGGATGCAGATAACTTTTTAGCGTCCTGCAATAGTAAAGCACGTTTTACACAGGTCACAAGTTTTTAAAGGTCATTTCTGTCTAAGTGTGCATTGAGAGAGACTGAGGTTTTAGGGAGCAAACACAAAAGCTGCTGCTGCCAAGTGTTTCTGCCCGGTCTCGAACCGGGGACCTTTCGCGTGTGAGGCAAACGTGATAACCACTACACTACAGAAACAAGCTTGCTGGTTTTACTGAAGGAGCACAGTTCCCCTCATATGTTTGCACGATTTCCTCTATACTTTATCAGCAGTTGCTCGGAATGCGAGGGGTAAGTGTGAAAATTGCAGCGGTGTCAGCCAGCATGCATACACTCAGACGTCCTGAAAAATCCCACAGCTGCGGGCAGAGAGACAAATATCTGATGCCTAAATGCCAGGAAGGAGAGCCTGTGAAATCATCACACAGGGCGCACTGAGAGCAAGCAGGAAGGAAGCCAAGGCATTGTAATCCATTTTTCGCCTGAGGCAAAAAATATGTTTTGCGCAACAATGCTTCGAGTGGAATGAGAAATGTTGAGGGGCTGTGTATTTTGAGCAGGATTTGATTGTTTTCCGCTAAAATGGGCTTGTCCGGGATTTGAACCCGGGACCTCTCGCACCCTAAGCGAGAATCATACCCCTAGACCAACGAGCCTGGGCACAGAAACGCAACGGCTCCGACCCTGCTCGGAGGGTTGGTGACAGAGAGTGGGAGACTACATCCCAAAGCAAGAAACTGCACATGGTGCTCTCTTCTGCAGTACGACTAGAGTCATTTGCATGGTCTTCATCGAACATGACATAAAAAGCCTCTATCCTTTAGACATTTTGGCCCAGATTTACAAGAAAATGACTAAGTGCGACGCTGTGCCAAATTTGCAAGCCCCACGCGCCGTCATTTTCAAAATGCAGGGAAGCGCCGTATTTAGTAGAATACAGCGCACCCCTGTGCTTCCCCCTGCGCCAGCTCTAAATTAGCTGCTGAGCGCCAACGCAGCCGTTCTTGCACCATGGTACAAGGATGACTGCGTTGAGGGGGAAATTGTTTTTGTGCAGGAAGGGACACCTTCCTGCCCAAAAAAAAAATCTTCAATGGTGATTTGCTCTTACTTCTATGTGTGCTGCAGAATGCATCACACATAGAAAGAGCAAAAACAAGGAGAAATGAAAACATTTCTCCTCAGTGTGCCACTCTAACGACACCCCTGGGATGGCGTTGGATTTTGGTGCTGACGCAGATTTACGCCAACTCCTAAATCTGGAGCAGCATCAAAATGCTATGGTGTTGCTGTGGCACACTCCCAACAACACCCATTGCACGCCCCTTCCAGGGAACGCGCTGCGTGCTAAGGGGCCGTATTTACAAGGTGGTGTTAAGCCACAAAAAGTGGCTGAACGCCATCTTGTAAATACCGCGCAGTGCATAGTGCCACCGGGGCGTCACTAAAAGTGATGCTCCGGTGGCGATAGGGCCTTGTAAGTCTGGCACTTTATTTGCTCAAGGTGTGTGTTCTTGGTGAGGGCAGGAAAGCTATTTTCGCTCTCGTACCTTCCTTCCTTGGCTGGTTTGAATGCTGTAGGCTCAGGCTTCATTGCAAAGGTCAAACAGTGAGCAACTGACTGCCGTAAGCTGGCGCAACTCCTCTTGGTGAGCTGTGACAGATGCCCCAGGAGCGTAGTACCTCACGATGGTGAGGGATAGACACAGTCTCTTTTATCTCAGCTTGCCTGTCAGGTGAGGCAGGATATGCAAATACTGTGAAAAAGCCCAGCGACTCGAACCAGGGACCTTTCGCATGTGAGGTGCGCATGATAACCACTACACTAGACAAACAGACACACTTGCCGGCTTGCTTCATGTGGCTATGCATTGTACTGGAACCACCACACTATGGAAACAGACACACCTGCTTGCTTTATGTGGCTATGCATTGGACTGGGATGCAAGGATGAGGGCCAATGTTCATGACGCTCAAAGCTGAGCCTTCCGGAACACGATCTCTTCCCTTGGAAGAAAGGAACTGGGATCACTTTCATTCCAAGAGGTGATTTCAGAACTGGACCCGAAATTACCATGGAGTAGCACTGTGCATTTAATGTTCCTACGAGCACTGCTGCTCCAGCACAGAAAAGCAGTTGCAAAGAAATCTCGCATACCTTCATGATGCTGAACCGTCTCGACGCCAGTATAAAGCATGTATTGAATTGCAACATGACATCTTACAAGAGTGAAAAGCATAAATACTCCTGTTTAAAACACAGACTGAACCTATAAAGGTAGGGGTTTGTCTGGGATTTGAACCGAGGTCCTCTCACACCCGAAGCGAGAATCTTACCCCTATACCAACTAGACTGCCTCTGCATAGTCATTTGAAACATCTTCTGAAGCGTCTTTCCGAAAAGCAGGGCCATTTGGAGGCTCTCTCTCTCTAAGCGTGCCATAGCAATTGATGTTTTCTGTCAAGGATTTTTTGTTTGTCTCTAGCAAGGCAAGAGGTAGTCAAAATGCCCTGTGCCAGTGAGTTGAACTAGGGCTCTGATGTGAAAAGCAGACCCTTTCTGGTAGTTGTAACCCGCTGCAAGTCATGGACCCGTGCACCTTAGACTTCCCAACCAGAAGCACTGAAGGACCTGCTAGCTCTTGAGCCAGAGGAGCATGCCTCTTGGATTCAAGCACACTTGCTCGATCAGCGCTCGATCAGGTGAGATTTATATTAGTGGCTCATAGGCCTGAAACACTCACCTGGGAGACGCAGGGTGGCTGATTTCCCGGAATGGCCCTTGATGGGGAAATCACCTCCTTTCCCTCGCCTCATTTCAGAATTGTGTGCTAGTCGCAAGACAGTGTTCAGGGGTTCATGGGTACTGCCTACTCCCAGCTGCCTCTCTGTCTTCTTCATGTAAATTGCAAGTCACGAGGAGGCACCATTGCCAATATGCTCCGCCCACCTAACCAAGAAACCTAGTTTGAGCTTGTCTGCCTGTGTTGTTGCAGGGGCAGTGTCTTCTTTGCCCAAAAGGTGGCAGGAGAGCCTCACTTCAAACGATAGAATCAACTGCTTAAGTAGAAACCAGCATGGTAGTTACTGTCTAAAAGTGCAGCTCTAACAGAAGGTGTGCCTGAGACGCCCCTTCCAGTAATACACAGAATTTTGATTGAGGGCCCAGCCGATGGGTTGGTGGATTTCTCCTCACATGCCACAGCAGCTTCCAAAGATAGTGGTGTGAGGAGCTGGCTCTGCAAGCAGAGCAAGATTTAAGGGAAGAAAATACACCTGTCAGAAGTGGGATTTGAACCCACGCCTCCATGAAGAGACCAGAAAGCTCAGCTTCACTGAAGATCAAGCTCTCTTGAGTCTGGCGCCTTAGACCACTCGGCCATCCTGACAGCCGAAACAGTGTGCAGGTCGGACTCTTCAGTCTGCACTTGTTGATTTTGCCGCTTGCAATGTTCCTATCAAAGTCACAGCTTTAAAGGCCCCACAATATAACATGGCCAAGAAAAAAAAAAAAAAACAGAACAAGAAACAATGCACATGCACGACCACCGAGGGATGCAGATAACTTTTTAGCGTCCTGCAATAGTAAAGCACGTTTTACACAGGTCACAAGATTTTAAAGGTCATTTCTGTCTAAGTGTGCATTGAGAGAGACTGAGGTTTTAGGGAGCAAACACAAAAGCTGCTGCTGCCAAGTGTTTCTGCCCGGTCTCGAACCGGGGACCTTTCGCGTGTGAGGCGAACGTGATAACCACTACACTACAGAAACAAGCATGCTGGTTTGACTGAAGGAGCACAGTTCCCCTCATATGTTTGCACGATTTCCTCTATACTTTATCAGCAGTTGCTCGGAATGCGAGGGGTAAGTGTGAAAATTGCAGCGGTGTCAGCCAGCATGCATACACTCAGACGTCCTGAAAAATCCCACAGCTGCGGGCAGAGACAGACAAATATCTGATGCCTAAATGCCAGGAAGGTGAGCCTGTGAAATCATCACACAGGGCGCACTGAGAGCAAGCAGGAAGGAAGCCAAGGCATTGTAATCCATTTTTCGCCTGAGGCAAAAAATATGTTTTGCGCAACAATGCTTCGAGTGGAATGAGAAATGTTGAGGGGTTGTGTATTTTGAGCAGGATTTGATTGTTTTCCGCTAAAATGGGCTCGTCCGGGATTTGAACCTTGGACCTCTCGCACCCTAAGCGAGAATCATACCCCTAGACCAACGAGCCTGGGCACAGAAATGCAACGGCTCCGACCCTGCTCGGAGGGTTGGTGACAGAGAGTGGGAGACTACATCCCAAAGCAAGAAACTGCACATGGTGCTCTCTTCTGCAGTACGACTAGAGTCATTTGCATGGTCTTCATCGAACATGACATAAAAAGCCTCTATCCTTTAGACATTTTGGCCCAGATTTACAAGAAAATGACTAAGCGCGACGCTGTGCCAAATTTGCAAGCCCCACGCGCCGTCATTTTCAAAATGCAGGGAAGCGCCGTATTTAGTAGAATACAGCGCACCCCTGTGCTTCCCCCTGCGCCAGCTCTAAATTAGCTGCTGAGCGCCAACGCAGCCGTTCTTGCACCATGGTACAAGGATGACTGCGTTGAGGGGGAAATTGTTTTTGAGCAGGAAGGGACACCTTCCTGCCCCAAAAAAAAATCTTCAATGGTGATTTGCTCTTACTTCTATGTGTGCTGCAGAATGCATTACACATAGAAAGAGCAAAAACAAGGATAAATGAAAACATTTCTCCTCAGTGCGCCACTCTAACGACACCCCTGGGATGGCGTTGGATTTTGGTGCTGACGCAGATTTACGCCAACTCCTAAATCTGGAGCAGCATCAAAATGCTATGGTGTTGCTGTGGCACACTCCCAACAACACCCATTGCACGCCCCTTCCAGGGAACGCGCTGCGTGCTAAGGGGCCGTATTTACAAGGTGGTGTTAAGCCACAAAAAGTGGCTGAACGCCATCTTGTAAATACCGCGCAGTGCATAGTGCCACCGGGGCGTCACTAAAAGTGATGCTCCGGTGGCGATAGGGCCTTGTAAGTCTGGCACTTTATTTGCTCAAGGTGTGTGTTCTTGGTGAGGGCAGGAAAGCTATTTTCGCTCTCGTACCTTCCTTCCTTGGCTGGCTTGAATGCTGTAGGCTCAGGCTTCATTGCAAAGGTCAAACAGTGAGCAACTGACTGCCGTAAGCTGGCGCTACTCCTCTTGGTGAGCTGTGACAGATGCCCCAGGAGCGTAGTACCTCACGATGGTGAGGGATAGACACAGTCTCTTTTATCTCAGCTTGCCTGTCAGGTGAGGCAGGAAATGCAAATACTGTGAAAAAGCCCAGCGACTCGAACCAGGGACTTTTCGCATGTGAGGTGCGCATGATAACCACTACACTTCACAAACAGACACACTTGCCGGCTTGCTTCATGTGGCTATGCATTGTACTGGAACCACCACACTATGGAAACAGACACACCTGCTTGCTTTATGTGGCTATGCATTGGACTGGGATGCAAGGATGAGGGCCAATGTTCATGACGCTCAAAGCTGAGCCTTCCGGAACACGATCTCTTCCCTTGGAAGAAAGGAACTGGGATCACTTTCATTCCAAGAGGTGATTTCAGAACTGGACCCGAAATTACCATGGAGAAGCACTGTGCATTTAATGTTCCTACGAGCACTGCTGCTCCAGCACAGAAAAGCAGTTGCAAAGAAATCTCGCATACCTTCATGATGCTGAACCGTCTCGACGCCAGTATAAAGCATGTATTGCATTGCAACATGACATCTTACAAGAGTGAAAAGCAGAAATACTCCTGTTTAAAACACAGACTGAACCTATAAAGGTAGGGGTTTGTCTGGGATTTGAACCGAGGTCCTCTCACACCCGAAGCGAGAATCATACCCCTATACCAACTAGACTGCCGCTGCATAGTCATTTGAAACATCTTCTGAAGCGTCTTTCCGAAAAGCAGGGCCATTTGGAGGCTCTCTCTCTCTAAGCGTGCCATAGCAATTGATGTTTTCTGTCAAGGATTTTTTGTTTGTCTCTAGCAAGGCAAGAGGTAGTCAAAATGCCCTGTGCCAGTGAGCTGAACTAGGGCACTGATGTGAAAAGCAGACCCTTTCTGGTAGTTGTAACCCGCTGCAAGTCATGGACCCTTGCACCTTAGACTTCCCAACCAGAAGCACTGAAGGGCCTGCTAGCTCTTGAGCCAGAGGAGCATGCCTCTTGGATTCAAGCACACTTGCTCGATCAGCGCTCGATCAGGCGAGATTTATATTAGTGGCTCATAGGCCTGAAACACTCACCTGGGAGACGCAGGGTGGCTGATTTCCCGGAATGGCCCTTGATGGGGAAATCACCTCCTTTCCCCCGCCTCATTTCAGAATTGTGTGCTAGTCGCAAGACAGTGTTCAGGGGTTCATGGGTACTGCCTACTCCCAGCTGCCTCTCTGTCTTCTTCATGTAAATTGCGAGTCACGAGGAGGCACCATTGCCAATATGCTCCGCCCACCTAACCAAGAAACCTAGTTTGAGCTTGTCTGCCTGTGTTGTTGCAGGGGCAGTGTCTTCTTTGCCCAAATGGTGGCAGGAGAGCCTCACTTCAAACGATAGAATCAACTGCTTAAGTAGAAACCAGCATGGTAGTTACTGTCTAAAAGTGCAGCTCTAACAGAAGGTGTGCCTGAGACGCCCCTTCCAGTAATACACAGAATTTTGATTGAGGGCCCAGCCGATGGGTTGGTGGATTTCTCCTCACATGCCACAGCAGCTTCCAAAGATAGTGGTGTGAGGAGCTGGCTCTGCAAGCAGAGCAAGATTTAAGGGAAGAAAATACACCTGTCAAAAGTGGGATTTGAACCCCCACCTCCATGAAGAGACCAGAAGGCTCAGCTTCACTGAAGATCAAGCTCTCTTGAGTCTGGCGCCTTAGACCACTCGGCCATCCTGACAGCCAAAACAGTGTGCAGGTCGGACTCTTCAGTCTGCACTTGTTGATTTTGCCGCTTGCACTGTTCCTATCAAAGTCACAGCTTTAAAGGCCCCACAATATAACATGGCCAAGAAAAAAAAAAAAAAACAGAACAAGAAACAATGCACATGCACGACCACCGAGGGATGCAGATAACTTTTTAGCGTCCTGCAATAGTAAAGCACGTTTTACACAGGTCACAAGTTTTTAAAGGTCATTTTTGTCTAAGTGTGCATTGAGAGAGACTGAGGTTTTAGGGAGCAAACACAAAAGCTGCTGCTGCCAAGTGTTTCTGCCCGGTCTCGAACCAGGGACCTTTCGCGTGTGAGGCGAACGTGATAACCACTACAATACAGAAACAAGCTTGCAGGTTTGACTGAAGGAGCACAGTTCCCCTCATATGTTTGCACGATTTCCTCTATACTTTATCAGCAGTTGCTTGGAATGCGAGGGGTAAGTGTGAAAATTGCAGCGGTGTCAGCCAGCATGCATACACTCAGACGTCCTGAAAAATCCCACAGCTGCGGGCAGAGACAGACAAATATCTGATGCCTAAATGCCAGGAAGGAGAGCCTGTGAAATCATCACACAGGGCGCACTGAGAGCAAGCAGGAAGGAAGCCAAGGCATTGTAATCCATTTTTCGCCTGAGGCAAAAAATATGTTTTGCGCAACAATGCTTCGAGTGGAATGAGAAATGTTGAGGGGTTGTGTATTTTGAGCAGGATTTGATTGTTTTCCGCTAAAATGGGCTCGTCCGAGATTTGAACCTGGGACCTCTCGCACCCTAAGCGAGAATCATACCCCTAGACCAACGAGCCTGGGAACAGAAATGCAACGGCTCCGACCCTGATCGGAGGGTTGGTGACAGAGAGTGGGAGACTACATCCCAAAGCAAGAAACTGCACATGGTGCTCTCTTCTGCAGTATGACTAGAGTCATTTGCATGGTCTTCATCGAACATGACATAAAAAGCCTCTATCCTTTAGACATTTTGGCCCAGATTTACAAGAAAATGACTAAGCGCGACGCTGTGCCAAATTTGCAAGCCCCACGCGCCGTCATTTTCAAAATGCAGGGAAGCGCCGTATTTAGTAGAATACAGCGCACCCCTGTGCTTCCCCCTGCGCCAGCTCTAAATTAGCTGCTGAGCGCCAACGCAGCCGTTCTTGCACCATGGTACAAGGATGACTGCGTTGAGGGGGAAATTGTTTTTGTGCAGGAAGGGACACCTTCCTGCCCAAAAAAAAAATCTTCAATGGTGATTTGCTCTTACTTCTATGTGTGCTGCAGAATGCATCACTCATAGAAAGAGCAAAAACAAGGAGAAATGAAAACATTTCTCCTCAGTGCGTCACTCTAACGACACCCCTGGGATGGCGTTGGATTTTGGTGCTGACGCAGATTTACGCCAACTCCTAAATCTGGAGCAGCATCAAAATGCTATGGTGTTGCTGTGGCACACTCCCAACAACACCCATTGCACGCCCCTTCCAGGGAACGCGCTGCGTGCTAAGGGGCCGTATTTACAAGGTGGTGTTAAGCCACAAAAAGTGGCTGAACGCCATCTTGTAAATACCGCGCAGTGCATAGTGCCACCGGGGCGTCACTAAAAGTGATGCTCCGGTGGCGATAGGGCCTTGTAAGTCTGGCACTTTATTTGCTCAAGGTGTGTGTTCTTGGTGAGGGCAGGAAAGCTATTTTCGCTCTCGTACCTTCCTTCCTTGGCTGGCTTGAATGCTGTAGGCTCAGGCTTCATTGCAAAGGTCAAACAGTGAACAACTGACTGCCGTAAGCTGGCGCAACTCCTCTTGGTGAGCTGTGACAGATGCCCCAGGAGCGTAGTACCTCACGATGGTGAGGGATAGACACAGTCTCTTTTATCTCAGCTTGCCTGTCGGGTGAGGCAGGAAATGCAAATACTGTGAAAAAGCCCAGCAACTCGAACCAGGGACCTTTCGCATGTGAGGTGCGCATGATAACCAGTACACTACACAAACAGACACACTTGCCGGCTTGCTTCATGTGGCTATGCATTGTACTGGAACCACCACACTATGGAAACAGACACACCTGCTTGCTTTATGTGGCTATGCATTGGACTGGGATGCAAGGATGAGGGCCAATGTTCATGACGCTCAAAGCTGAGCCTTCCGGAACACGATCTCTTCCCTTGGAAGAAAGGAACTGGGATCACTTTCATTCCAAGAGGTGATTTCAGAACTGGACCCGAAATTACCATGGAGAAGCACTGTGCATTTAATGTTCCTACGAGCACTGCTGCTCCAGCACAGAAAAGCAGTTGCAAAGAAATCTCGCATACCTTCATGATGCTGAACCGTCTCGACGCCAGTATAAAGCATGTATTGAATTGCAACATGACATCTTACAAGAGTGAAAAGCATAAATACTCCTGTTTAAAACACAGACTGAACCTATAAAGGTAGGGGTTTGTCTGGGATTTGAACCGAGGTCCTCTCACACCCGAAGCGAGAATCATACCCCTATACCAACTAGACTGCCGCTGCATAGTCATTTGAAACATCTTCTGAAGCGTCTTTCCGAAAAGCAGGGCCATTTGGAGGCTCTCTCTCTCTAAGCGTGCCATAGCAATTGATGTTTTCTGTCAAGGATTTTTTGTTTGTCTCTAGCAAGGCAAGAGGTAGTCAAAATGCCCTGTGCCAGTGAGCTGAACTAGGGCACTGATGTGAAAAGCAGACCCTTTCTGGTAGTTGTAACCTGCTGCAAGTCATGGACCCTTGCACCTTAGACTTCCCAACCAGAAGCACTGAAGGGCCTGCTAGCTCTTGAGCCAGAGGAGCATGCCTCTTGGATTCAAGCACACTTGCTCGATCAGCGCTTGATCAGGCGAGATTTATATTAGTGGCTCATAGGCCTGAAACACTCACCTGGGAGACGCAGGGTGGCTGATTTCCCGGAATGGCCCTTGATGGGGAAATCACCTCCTTTCCCCCGCCTCATTTCAGAATTGTGTGCTAGTCGCAAGACAGTGTTCAGGGGTTCATGGGTACTGCCTACTCCCAGCTGCCTCTCTGTCTTCTTCATGTAAATTGCAAGTCACGAGGAGGCACCATTGCCAATATGCTCCGCCCACCTAACCAAGAAACCTAGTTTGAGCTTGTCTGCCTGTGTTGTTGCAGGGGCAGTGTCTTCTTTGCCCAAAAGGTGGCAGGAGAGCCTCACTTCAAACGATAGAATCAACTGCTTAAGTAGAAACCAGCATGGTAGTTACTGTCATAAAGTGCAGCTCTAACAGAAGGTGTGCCTGAGACGCCCCTTCCAGTAATACACAGAATTTTGATTGAGGGCCCAGCCGATGGGTTGGTGGATTTCTCCTCACATGCCACAGCAGCTTCCAAAGATAGTGGTGTGAGGAGCTGGCTCTGCAAGCAGAGCAAGATTTAAGGGAAGAAAATACACCTGTCAGAAGAGGGATTTGAACCCACGCCTCCATGAAGAGACCAGAAGGCTCAGCTTCACTGAAGATCAAGCTCTCTAAAGTCTGGCGCCTTAGACCACTTGGCCATCCTGACAGCCAAAACAGTGTGCAGGTCGGACTCTTCAGTCTGCACTTGTTGATTTTGCCGCTTGCAATGTTCCTATCAAAGTCACAGCTTTAAAGGCCCCACAATATAACATGGCCAAGAAAAAAAAAAAAAACAGAACAAGAAACAATGCACATGCACGACCACCGAGGGATGCAGATAACTTTTTAGCGTCCTGCAATAGTAAAGCACGTTTTACACAGGTCACAAGTTTTTAAAGGTCATTTCTGTCTAAGTGTGCATTGAGAGAGACTGAGGTTTTAGGGAGCAAACACAAAAGCTGCTGCTGCCAAGTGTTTCTGCCCGGTCTCGAACTGGGGACCTTTCGCGTGTGAGGCGAACGTGATAACCACTACAATACAGAAACAAGCTTGCAGGTTTGACTGAAGGAGCACAGTTCCCCTCATATGTTTGCACGATTTCCTGTATACTTTATCAGCAGTTGCTTGGAATGCGAGGGGTAAGTGTGAAAATTGCAGCGGTGTCAGCCAGCATGCATACACTCAGACGTCCTGAACAATCCCACAGCTGCGGGCAGAGACAGACAAATATCTGATGCCTAAATGCCAGGAAGGAGAGCCTGTGAAATCATCACACAGGGCGCACTGAGAGCAAGCAGGAAGGAAGCCAAGGCATTGTAATCCATTTTTCGCCTGAGGCAAAAAATATGTTTTGCGCAACAATGCTTCGAGTGGAATGAGAAATGTTGAGGGGTTGTGTATTTTGAGCAGGATTTGATTGTTTTCCGCTAAAATGGGCTCGTCCGAGATTTGAACTTGGGACCTCTCGCACCCTAAGCGAGAATCATACCCCTAGACCAACGAGCCTGGGAACAGAAATGCAACGGCTCCGACCCTGATCGGAGGGTTGGTGACAGAGAGTGGGAGACTACATCCCAAAGCAAGAAACTGCACATGGTGCTCTCTTCTGCAGTATGACTAGAGTCATTTGCATGGTCTTCATCGAACATGACATAAAAAGCCTCTATCCTTTAGACATTTTGGCCCAGATTTACAAGAAAATGACTAAGCGCGACGCTGTGCCAAATTTGCAAGCCCCACGCGCCATAATTTTCAAAATTCAGGGAAGCGCCGTATTTAGTAGAATACAGCGCACCCCTGTGCTTCCCCCTGCGCCAGCTCTAAATTAGCTGCTGAGCGCCAACGCAGCCGTTCTTGCACCATGGTACAAGGATGACTGCGTTGAGGGGGAAATTGTTTTTGTGCAGGAAGGGACACCTTCCTGCCCAAAAAAAAAATCTTCAATGGTGATTTGCTCTTACTTCTATGTGTGCTGCAGAATGCATCACACATAGAAAGAGCAAAAACAAGGAGAAATGAAAACATTTCTCCTCAGTGCGCCACTCTAACGACACCCCTGGGATGGCGTTGGATTTTGGTGCTGACGCAGATTTACGCCAACTCCTAAATCTGGAGCAGCATCAAAATGCTATGGTGTTGCTGTGGCACACTCCCAACAACACCCATTGCACGCCCCTTCCAGGGAACGCGCTGCGTGCTAAGGGGCCGTATTTACAAGGTGGTGTTAAGCCACAAAAAGTGGCTGAACGCCATCTTGTAAATACCGCGCAGTGCATAGTGCCACCGGGGCGTCACTAAAAGTGATGCTCCGGTGGCGATAGGGCCTTGTAAGTCTGGCACTTTATTTGCTCAAGGTGTGTGTTCTTGGTGAGGGCAGGAAAGCTATTTTCGCTCTCGTACCTTGCTTCCTTGGCTGGCTTGAATGCTGTAGGCTCAGGCTTCATTGCAAAGGTCAAACAGTGAGCAACTGACTGCCGTAAGCTGGCGCAACTCCTCTTGGTGAGCTGTGACAGATGCCCCAGGAGCGTAGTACCTCACGATGGTGAGGGATAGACAAAGTCTCTTTTATCTCAGCTTGCCTGTCAGGTGAGGCAGGAAATGCAAATACTGTGAAAAAGCCCAGCAACTCGAACCAGGGACCTTTCGCATGTGAGGTGCGCATGATAACCAGTACACTACACAAACAGACACACTTGCCGGCTTGCTTCATGTGGCTATGCATTGTACTGGAACCACCACACTATGGAAACAGACACACCTGCTTGCTTTATGTGGCTATGCATTGGACTGGGATGCAAGGATGAGGGCCAATGTTCATGACGCTCAAAGCTGAGCCTTCCGGAACACGATCTCTTCCCTTGGAAGAAAGGAACTGGGATCACTTTCATTCCAAGAGGTGATTTCAGAACTGGACCCGAAATTACCATGGAGAAGCACTGTGCATTTAATGTTCCTACGAGCACTGCTGCTCCAGCACAGAAAAGCAGTTGCAAAGAAATCTCGCATACCTTCATGATGCTGAACCGTCTCGACGCCAGTATAAAGCATGTATTGAATTGCAACATGACATCTTACAAGAGTGAAAAGCATAAATACTCCTGTTTAAAACACAGACTGAACCTATAAAGGTAGGGGTTTGTCTGGGATTTGAACCGAGGTCCTCTCACACCCGAAGCGAGAATCATACCCCTATACCAACTAGACTGCCGCTGCATAGTCATTTGAAACATCTTCTGAAGCGTCTTTCCGAAAAGCAGGGCCATTTGGAGGCTCTCTCTCTCTAAGCGTGCCATAGCAATTGATGTTTTCTGTCAAGGATTTTTTGTTTGTCTCTAGCAAGGCAAGAGGTAGTCAAAATGCCCTGTGCCAGTGAGCTGAACTAGGGCACTGATGTGAAAAGCAGACCCTTTCTGGTAGTTGTAACCTGCTGCAAGTCATGGACCCTTGCACCTTAGACTTCCCAACCAGAAGCACTGAAGGGCCTGCTAGCTCTTGAGCCAGAGGAGCATGCCTCTTGGATTCAAGCACACTTGCTCGATCAGCGCTTGATCAGGCGAGATTTATATTAGTGGCTCATAGGCCTGAAACACTCACCTGGGAGACGCAGGGTGGCTGATTTCCCGGAATGGCCCTTGATGGGGAAATCACCTCCTTTCCCCCGCCTCATTTCAGAATTGTGTGCTAGTCGCAAGACAGTGTTCAGGGGTTCATGGGTACTGCCTACTCCCAGCTGCCTCTCTGTCTTCTTCATGTAAATTGCAAGTCACGAGGAGGCACCATTGCCAATATGCTCCGCCCACCTAACCAAGAAACCTAGTTTGAGCTTGTCTGCCTGTGTTGTTGCAGGGGCAGTGTCTTCTTTGCCCAAAAGGTGGCAGGAGAGCCTCACTTCAAACGATAGAATCAACTGCTTAAGTAGAAACCAGCATGGTAGTTACTGTCATAAAGTGCAGCTCTAACAGAAGGTGTGCCTGAGACGCCCCTTCCAGTAATACACAGAATTTTGATTGAGGGCCCAGCCGATGGGTTGGTGGATTTCTCCTCACATGCCACAGCAGCTTCCAAAGATAGTGGTGTGAGGAGCTGGCTCTGCAAGCAGAGCAAGATTTAAGGGAAGAAAATACACCTGTCAGAAGAGGGATTTGAACCCACGCCTCCATGAAGAGACCAGAAGGCTCAGCTTCACTGAAGATCAAGCTCTCTAAAGTCTGGCGCCTTAGACCACTCGGCCATCCTGACAGCCAAAACAGTGTGCAGGTCGGACTCTTCAGTCTGCACTTGTTGATTTTGCCGCTTGCAATGTTCCTATCAAAGTCACAGCTTTAAAGGCCCCACAATATAACATGGCCAAGAAAAAAAAAAAAAACAGAACAAGAAACAATGCACATGCACGACCACCGAGGGATGCAGATAACTTTTTAGCGTCCTGCAATAGTAAAGCACGTTTTACACAGGTCACAAGTTTTTAAAGGTCATTTCTGTCTAAGTGTGCATTGAGAGAGACTGAGGTTTTAGGGAGCAAACACAAAAGCTGCTGCTGCCAAGTGTTTCTGCCCGGTCTCGAACTGGGGACCTTTCGCGTGTGAGGCGAACGTGATAACCACTACAATACAGAAACAAGCTTGCAGGTTTGACTGAAGGAGCACAGTTCCCCTCATATGTTTGCACGATTTCCTGTATACTTTATCAGCAGTTGCTTGGAATGCGAGGGGTAAGTGTGAAAATTGCAGCGGTGTCAGCCAGCATGCATACACTCAGACGTCCTGAACAATCCCACAGCTGCGGGCAGAGACAGACAAATATCTGATGCCTAAATGCCAGGAAGGAGAGCCTGTGAAATCATCACACAGGGCGCACTGAGAGCAAGCAGGAAGGAAGCCAAGGCATTGTAATCCATTTTTCGCCTGAGGCAAAAAATATGTTTTGCGCAACAATGCTTCGAGTGGAATGAGAAATGTTGAGGGGTTGTGTATTTTGAGCAGGATTTGATTGTTTTCCGCTAAAATGGGCTCGTCCGAGATTTGAACTTGGGACCTCTCGCACCCTAAGCGAGAATCATACCCCTAGACCAACGAGCCTGGGAACAGAAATGCAACGGCTCCGACCCTGATCGGAGGGTTGGTGACAGAGAGTGGGAGACTACATCCCAAAGCAAGAAACTGCACATGGTGCTCTCTTCTGCAGTATGACTAGAGTCATTTGCATGGTCTTCATCGAACATGACATAAAAAGCCTCTATCCTTTAGACATTTTGGCCCAGATTTACAAGAAAATGACTAAGCGCGACGCTGTGCCAAATTTGCAAGCCCCACGCGCCATAATTTTCAAAATTCAGGGAAGCGCCGTATTTAGTAGAATACAGCGCACCCCTGTGCTTCCCCCTGCGCCAGCTCTAAATTAGCTGCTGAGCGCCAACGCAGCCGTTCTTGCACCATGGTACAAGGATGACTGCGTTGAGGGGGAAATTGTTTTTGTGCAGGAAGGGACACCTTCCTGCCCAAAAAAAAAATCTTCAATGGTGATTTGCTCTTACTTCTATGTGTGCTGCAGAATGCATCACACATAGAAAGAGCAAAAACAAGGAGAAATGAAAACATTTCTCCTCAGTGCGCCACTCTAACGACACCCCTGGGATGGCGTTGGATTTTGGTGCTGACGCAGATTTACGCCAACTCCTAAATCTGGAGCAGCATCAAAATGCTATGGTGTTGCTGTGGCACACTCCCAACAACACCCATTGCACGCCCCTTCCAGGGAACGCGCTGCGTGCTAAGGGGCCGTATTTACAAGGTGGTGTTAAGCCACAAAAAGTGGCTGAACGCCATCTTGTAAATACCGCGCAGTGCATAGTGCCACCGGGGCGTCACTAAAAGTGATGCTCCGGTGGCGATAGGGCCTTGTAAGTCTGGCACTTTATTTGCTCAAGGTGTGTGTTCTTGGTGAGGGCAGGAAAGCTATTTTCGCTCTCGTACCTTGCTTCCTTGGCTGGCTTGAATGCTGTAGGCTCAGGCTTCATTGCAAAGGTCAAACAGTGAGCAACTGACTGCCGTAAGCTGGCGCAACTCCTCTTGGTGAGCTGTGACAGATGCCCCAGGAGCGTAGTACCTCACGATGGTGAGGGATAGACAAAGTCTCTTTTATCTCAGCTTGCCTGTCAGGTGAGGCAGGAAATGCAAATACTGTGAAAAAGCCCAGCAACTCGAACCAGGGACCTTTCGCATGTGAGGTGCGCATGATAACCACTACACTACACAAACAGACACACTTGCCGGCTTGCTTCATGTGGCTATGCATTGTACTGGAACCACCACACTATGGAAACAGACACACCTGCTTGCTTTATGTGGCTATGCATTGGACTGGGATGCAAGGATTAGGGCCAATGTTCATGACGCTCAAAGCTGAGCCTTCCGGAACACGATCTCTTCCCTTGGAAGAAAGGAACTGGGATCACTTTCATTCCAAGAGGTGATTTCAGAACTGGACCCGAAATTACCATGGAGAAGCACTGTGCATTTAATGTTCCTACGAGCACTGCTGCTCCAGCACAGAAAAGCAGTTGCAAAGAAATCTCGCATACCTTCATGATGCTGAACCGTCTCGACGCCAGTATAAAGCATGTATTGCATTGCAACATGACATCTTACAAGAGTGAAAAGCATAAATACTCCTGTTTAAAACACAGACTGAACCTATAAAGGTAGGGGTTTGTCTGGGATTTGAACCGAGGTCCTCTCACACCCGAAGCGAGAATCATACCCCTATGCCAACTAGACTGCCGCTGCATTGTCATTTGAAACATCTTCTGAAGCGTCTTTCCGAAAAGCAGAGCCATTTGGAGGCTCTCTCTCTCTAAGCGTGACATAGCAATTGATGTTTTCTGTCAAGGATTTTTTGTTTGTCTCTAGCAAGGCAAGAGGTAGTCAAAATGCCCTGTGCCAGTGAGCTGAACTAGGGCACTGATGTGAAAAGCAGACCCTTTCTGGTAGTTGTAACCCGCTGCAAGTCATGGACCCTTGCACCTTAGACTTCCCAACCAGAAGCACTGAAGGGCCTGCTAGCTCTTGAGCCAGAGGAGCATGCCTCTTGGATTCAAGCACACTTGCTCGATCAGCGCTCAATCAGGCGAGATTTATATTAGTGGCTCATAGGCCTGAAACACTCACCTGGGAGACGCAGGGTGGCTGATTTCCCGGAATGGCCCTTGATGGGGAAATCACCTCCTTTCCCCCGCCTCATTTCAGAATTGTGTGCTAGTCGCAAGACAGTGTTCAGGGGTTCATGGGTACTGCCTACTCCCAGCTGCCTCTCTGTCTTCTTCATGTAAATTGCAAGTCACGAGGAGGCACCATTGCCAATATGCTCCGCCCACCTAACCAAGAAACCTAGTTTGAGCTTGTCTGCCGGTGTTGTTGCAGGGGCAGTGTCTTCTTTGCCCAAAAGGTGGCAGGAGAGCCTCACTTCAAACGATAGAATCAACTGCTTAAGTAGAAACCAGCATGGTAGTTACCGTCATAAAGTGCAGCTCTAACAGAAGGTGTGCCTGAGACGCCCCTTCCAGTAATACACAGAATTTTGATTGAGGGCCCAGCCGATGGGTTGGTGGATTTCTCCTCACATGCCACAGCAGCTTCCAAAGATAGTGGTGTGAGGAGCTGGCTCTGCAAGCAGAGCAAGATTTAAGGGAAGAAAATACACCTGTCAGAAGAGGGATTTGAACCCACGCCTCCATGAAGAGACCAGAAGGCTCAGCTTCACTGAAGATCAAGCTCTCTAAAGTCTGGCGCCTTAGACCACTCGGCCATCCTGACAGCCAAAACAGTGTGCAGGTCGGACTCTTCAGTCTGCACTTGTTGATTTTGCCGCTTGCAATGTTCCTATCAAAGTCACAGCTTTAAAGGCCCCACAATATAACATGGCCAAGAAAAAAAAAAAAAAACAGAACAAGAAACAATGCACATGCACGACCACCGAGGGATGCAGATAACTTTTTAGCGTCCTGCAATAGTAAAGCACGTTTTACACAGGTCACAAGTTTTTAAAGGTCATTTCTGTCTAAGTGTGCATTGAGAGAGACTGAGGTTTTAGGGAGCAAACACAAAAGCTGCTGCTGCCAAGTGTTTCTGCCCGGTCTCGAACTGGGGACCTTTCGCGTGTGAGGCGAACGTGATAACCACTACAATACAGAAACAAGCTTGCAGGTTTGACTGAAGGAGCACAGTTCCCCTCATATGTTTGCACGATTTCCTGTATACTTTATCAGCAGTTGCTTGGAATGCGAGGGGTAAGTGTGAAAATTGCAGCGGTGTCAGCCAGCATGCATACACTCAGACGTCCTGAAAAATCCCACAGCTGCGGGCAGAGACAGAAAAATATCTGATGCCTAAATGCCAGGAAGGAGAGCCTGTGAAATCATCACACAGGGCGCACTGAGAGCAAGCAGGAAGGAAGCCAAGGCATTGTAATCCATTTTTCGCCTGAGGCAAAAAATATGTTTTGCGCAACAATGCTTCGAGTGGAATGAGAAATGTTGAGGGGTTGTGTATTTTGAGCAGGATTTGATCGTTTTCCGCTAAAATGGGCTCGTCCGAGATTTGAACTTGGGACCTCTCGCACCCTAAGCGAGAATCATACCCCTAGACCAACGAGCCTGGGAACAGAAATGCAACGGCTCCGACCCTGATCGGAGGGTTGGTGACAGAGAGTGGGAGACTACATCCCAAAGCAAGAAACTGCACATGGTGCTCTCTTCTGCAGTATGACTAGAGTCATTTGCATGGTCTTCATCGAACATGACATAAAAAGCCTCTATCCTTTAGACATTTTGGCCCAGATTTACAAGAAAATGACTAAGCGCGACGCTGTGCCAAATTTGCAAGCCCCACGCGCCATCATTTTCAAAATGCAGGGAAGCGCCGTATTTAGTAGAATACAGCGCACCCCTGTGCTTCCCCCTGCGCCAGCTCTAAATTTGCTGCTGAGCGCCAACGCAGCCGTTCTTGCACCATGGTACAAGGATGACTGCGTTGAGGGGGAAATTGTTTTTGTGCAGGAAGGGACACCTTCCTGCCCAAAAAAAAAATCTTCAATGGTGATTTGCTCTTACTTCTATGTGTGCTGCAGAATGCATCACACATAGAAAGAGCAAAAACAAGGAGAAATGAAAACATTTCTCCTCAGTGCGCCACTCTAACGACACCCCTGGGATGGCGTTGGATTTTGGTGCTGACGCAGATGTACGCCAACTCCTAAATCTGGAGCAGCATCAAAATGCTATGGTGTTGCTGTGGCACACTCCCAACAACACCCATTGCACGCCCCTTCCAGGGAACGCGCTGCGTGCTAAGGGGCCGTATTTACAAGGTGGTGTTAAGCCACAAAAAGTGGCTGAACGCCATCTTGTAAATACCGCGCAGTGCATAGTGCCACCGGGGCGTCACTAAAAGTGATGCTCCGGTGGCGATAGGGCCTTGTAAGTCTGGCACTTTATTTGCTCAAGGTGTGTGTTCTTGGTGAGGGCAGGAAAGCTATTTTCGCTCTCGTACCTTGCTTCCTTGGCTGGCTTGAATGCTGTAGGCTCAGGCTTCATTGCAAAGGTCAAACAGTGAGCAACTGACTGCCGTAAGCTGGCGCAACTCCTCTTGGTGAGCTGTGACAGATGCCCCAGGAGCGTAGTACCTCACGATGGTGAGGGATAGACAAAGTCTCTTTTATCTCAGCTTGCCTGTCAGGTGAGGCAGGAAATGCAAATACTGTGAAAAAGCCCAGCAACTCGAACCAGGGACCTTTCGCATGTGAGGTGCGCATGATAACCACTACACTACACAAACAGACACACTTGCCGGCTTGCTTCATGTGGCTATGCATTGTACTGGAACCACCACACTATGGAAACAGACACACCTGCTTGCTTTATGTGGCTATGCATTGGACTGGGATGCAAGGATTAGGGCCAATGTTCATGACGCTCAAAGCTGAGCCTTCCGGAACACGATCTCTTCCCTTGGAAGAAAGGAACTGGGATCACTTTCATTCCAAGAGGTGATTTCAGAACTGGACCCGAAATTACCATGGAGAAGCACTGTGCATTTAATGTTCCTACGAGCACTGCTGCTCCAGCACAGAAAAGCAGTTGCAAAGAAATCTCGCATACCTTCATGATGCTGAACCGTCTCGACGCCAGTATAAAGCATGTATTGCATTGCAACATGACATCTTACAAGAGTGAAAAGCATAAATACTCCTGTTTAAAACACAGACTGAACCTATAAAGGTAGGGGTTTGTCTGGGATTTGAACCGAGGTCCTCTCACACCCGAAGCGAGAATCATACCCCTATGCCAACTAGACTGCCGCTGCATTGTCATTTGAAACATCTTCTGAAGCGTCTTTCCGAAAAGCAGAGCCATTTGGAGGCTCTCTCTCTCTAAGCGTGACATAGCAATTGATGTTTTCTGTCAAGGATTTTTTGTTTGTCTCTAGCAAGGCAAGAGGTAGTCAAAATGCCCTGTGCCAGTGAGCTGAACTAGGGCACTGATGTGAAAAGCAGACCCTTTCTGGTAGTTGTAACCCGCTGCAAGTCATGGACCCTTGCACCTTAGACTTCCCAACCAGAAGCACTGAAGGGCCTGCTAGCTCTTGAGCCAGAGGAGCATGCCTCTTGGATTCAAGCACACTTGCTCGATCAGCGCTCAATCAGGCGAGATTTATATTAGTGGCTCATAGGCCTGAAACACTCACCTGGGAGACGCAGGGTGGCTGATTTCCCGGAATGGCCCTTGATGGGGAAATCACCTCCTTTCCCCCGCCTCATTTCAGAATTGTGTGCTAGTCGCAAGACAGTGTTCAGGGGTTCATGGGTACTGCCTACTCCCAGCTGCCTCTCTGTCTTCTTCATGTAAATTGCAAGTCACGAGGAGGCACCATTGCCAATATGCTCCGCCCACCTAACCAAGAAACCTAGTTTGAGCTTGTCTGCCGGTGTTGTTGCAGGGGCAGTGTCTTCTTTGCCCAAAAGGTGGCAGGAGAGCCTCACTTCAAACGATAGAATCAACTGCTTAAGTAGAAACCAGCATGGCAGTTACTGTCATAAAGTGCAGCTCTAACAGAAGGTGTGCCTGAGACGCCCCTTCCAGTAATACACAGAATTTTGATTGAGGGCCCAGCCGATGGGTTGGTGGATTTCTCCTCACATGCCACAGCAGCTTCCAAAGATAGTGGTGTGAGGAGCTGGCTCTGCAAGCAGAGCAAGATTTAAGGGAAGAAAATACACCTGTCAGAAGTGGGATTTGAACCCACTCCTCCATGAAGAGACCAGAAGGCTCAGCTTCACTGAAGATCAAGCTCTCTTGAGTCTGGTGCCTTAGAACACTCGGCCATCCTGACAGCCAAAACAGTGTGCAGGTCGGACTCTTCAGTCTGCACTTGTTGATTTTGCCGCTTGCAATGTTCCTATCAAAGTCACAGCTTTAAAGGCACCACAATATAACATGGCCAAGAAAAAAAAAAAAAAACAGAACAAGAAACAATGCATATGCACGACCAGCGAGGGATTAAGATTACTTTTTAGCGTCCTGCAATAGTAAAGCACG
This sequence comes from Pleurodeles waltl, assembly GCF_031143425.1. Classification (NCBI taxonomy): domain Eukaryota; kingdom Metazoa; phylum Chordata; class Amphibia; order Caudata; family Salamandridae; genus Pleurodeles; species Pleurodeles waltl. Next base: position 1,370,248 of record NW_027150403.1, on the reverse strand, counting down.
TTTTACACAGGTCACAAGTTTTTAAAGGTCATTTCTGTCTAAGTGTGCATTGAGAGAGACTGAGGTTTTAGGGAGCAAACACAAAAGCTGCTGCTGCCAAGTGTTTCTGCCCGGTCTCGAACCGGGGACCTTTCGCATGTGAGGCGAACGTGATAACCACTACACTACAGAAACAAGCTTGCTGGTTTGACTGAAGGAGCACGGTTCCCCTCATATGTTTGCACGATTTCCTCTATACTTTATCAGCAGTTGCTCGGAATGCGAGGGGTAAGTGTGAAAATTGCAGCGGTGTCAGCCAGCATGCATACACTCAGACGTCCTGAAAAATCCCACAGCTGCGGGCAGAGACAGACAAATATCTGATGCCTAAATGCCAGGAAGGAGAGCCTGTGAAATCATCACACAGGGCGCACTGAGAGCAAGCAGGAAGGAAGCCAAGGCATTGTAATCCATTTTTCGCCTGAGGCAAAAAATATGTTTTGCGCAACAATGCTTCGAGTGGAATGAGAAATGTTGAGGGGTTGTGTATTTTGAGCAGGATTTGATTGTTTTCCGCTAAAATGGGCTCGTCCGGGATTTGAACCTGGGACCTCTCGCACACTAAGCGAGAATCATACCCCTAGACCAACGAGCCTAGGCACAGAAATGCAACGGCTCCGACCCTGCTCGGAGGGTTGGTGACAGAGAGTGGGAGACTACATCCCAAAGCAAGAAACTGCACATGGTGCTCTCTTCTGCAGTACGACTAGAGTCATTTGCATGGTCTTCATCGAACATGACATAAAAAGCCTCTATCCTTTAGACATTTTGGCCCAGATTTACAAGAAAATTACTAAGCGCGACGCTGTGCCAAATTTGCAAGCCCCACGCGCCGTCATTTTCAAAATGCAGGGAAGCGCCGTATTTAGTAGAATACAGCGCACCCCTGTGCTTCCCCCTGCGCCAGCTCTAAATTAGCTGCTGAGCGCCAACGCAGCCGTTCTTGCACCATGGTACAAGGATGACTGCGTTGAGGGGGAAATTGTTTTTGTGCAGGAAGGGACACCTTCCTGCCCAAAAAAAAAATCTTCAATGTTGATTTGCTCTTACTTCTATGTGTGCTGCAGAATGCATCACACATAGAAAGAGCAAAAACAAGGAGAAATGAAAACATTTCTCCTCAGTGCGCCACTCTAACGACACCCCTGGGATGGCGTTGGATTTTGGTGCTGACGCAGATTTACGCCAACTCCTAAATCTGGAGCAGCATCAAAATGCTATGGTGTTGCTGTGGCACACTCCCAACAACACCCATTGCACGCCCCTTCCAGGGAACGCGCTGCGTGCTAAGGGGCTGTATTTACAAGGTGGTGTTAAGCCACAAAAAGTGGCTGAACGCCATCTTGTAAATACCGCGCAGTGCATAGTGCCACCGGGGCGTCACTAAAAGTGATGCTCCGGTGGCGATAGGGCCTTGTAAGTCTGGCACTTTATTTGCTCAAGGTGTGTGTTCTTGGTGAGGGCAGGAAAGCTATTTTCGCTCTCGTACCTTCCTTCCTTGGCTGGCTTGAATGCTGTAGGCTCAGGCTTCATTGCAAAGGTCAAACAGTGAGCAACTGACTGCCGTAAGCTGGCGCAACTCCTCTTGGTGAGCTGTGACAGATGCCCCAGGAGCGTAGTACCTCACGATGGTGAGGGATAGACACAGTCTCTTTTATCTCAGCTTGCCTGTCAGGTGAGGCAGGAAATGCAAATACTGTGAAAAAGCCCAGCGACTCGAACCAGGGACCTTTCGCATGTGAGGTGCGCATGATAACCACTACACTAGACAAACAGACACACTTGCCGGTTTGCTTCATGTGGCTATGCATTGTACTGGAACCACCACACTATGGAAACAGACACACCTGCTTGCTTTATGTGGCTATGCATTGGACTGGGATGCAAGGATGAGGGCCAATGTTCATGACGCTCAAAGCTGAGCCTTCCGGAACACGATCTCTTCCCTTGGAAGAAAGGAACTGGGATCACTTTCATTCCAAGAGGTGATTTCAGAACTGGACCCGAAATTACCATGGAGAAGCACTGTGCATTTAATGTTCCTACGAGCACTGCTGCTCCAGCACAGAAAAGCAGTTGCAAAGAAATCTCGCATACCTTCATGATGCTGAACCGTCTCGACGCTAGTATAAAGCATGTAATGCATTGCAACATGACATCTTACAAGAGTGAAAAGCAGAAATACTCCTGTTTAAAACACAGACTGAACCTATAGAGGTAGGGGTTTGTCTGGGATTTGAACCGAGGTCCTCTCACACCCGAAGCGAGAATCATACCCCTATACCAACTAGACTGCCGCTGCATAGTCATTTGAAACATCTTCTGAAGCGTCTTTCCGAAAAGCAGGGCCATTTGGAGGCTCTCTCTCTCTAAGCGTGCCATAGCAATTCATGTTTTCTGTCAAGGATTTTTTGTTTGTCTCTAGCAAGGCAAGAGGTAGTCAAAATGCCCTGTGCCAGTGAGCTGAACTAGGGCACTGATGTGAAAAGCAGACCCTTTCTGGTAGTTGTAATCCGCTGCAAGTCATGGACCCTTGCACCTTAGACTTCCCAACCAGAAGCACTGAAGGGCCTGCTAGCTCTTGAGCCAGAGGAGCATGCCTCTTGGATTCAAGCACACTTGCTCGATCAGCGCTCGATCAGGCGAGATTTATATTAGTGGCTCATAGGCCTGAAACACTCACCTGGGAGACGCAGGGTGGCTGATTTCCCGGAATGGCCCTTGATGGGGAAATCACCTCCTTTCCCCCGCCTCATTTCAGAATTGTGTGCTAGTCGCAAGACAGTGTTCAGGGGTTCATGGGTACTGCCTACTCCCAGCTGCCTCTCTGTCTTCTTCATGTAAATTGCAAGTCACGAGGAGGCACCATTGCCAATATGCTCCGCCCACCTAACCAAGAAACCTAGTTTGAGCTTGTCTGCCTGTGTTGTTGCAGGGGCAGTGTCTTCTTTGCCCAAAAGGTGGCAGGAGAGCCTCACTTCAAACGATAGAATCAACTGCTTAAGTAGAAACCAGCATGGTAGTTACTGTCTAAAAGTGCAGCTCTAACAGAAGGTGTGCCTGAGACGCCCCTTCCAGTAATACACAGAATTTAGATTGAGGGCCCAGCCGATGGGTTGGTGGATTTCTCCTCACATGCCACAGCAGCTTCCAAAGATAGTGGTGTGAGGAGCTGGCTCTGCAAGCAGAGCAAGATTTAAGGGATGAAAATACACCTGTCAGAAGAGGGATTTGAACCCACGCCTCCATGAAGAGACCAGAAGGCTCAGCTTCACTGAAGATCAAGCTCTCTTGAGTCTGGCGCCTTAGACCACTCGGCCATCCTGACAGCCGAAACAGTGTGCAGGTCGGACTCTTCAGTCTGCACTTGTTGATTTTGCCGCTTGCAATGTTCCTATCAAAGTCACAGCTTTAAAGGCCCCACAATATAACATGGCCAAGAAAAAAAAAAAAAAACAGAACAAGAAACAATGCATATGCACGACCACCGAGGGATTAAGATTACTTTTTAGCGTCCTGCAATAGTAAAGCACGTTTTACACAGGTCACAAGTTTTTAAAGGTCATTTCTGTCTAAGTGTGCATTGAGAGAGACTGAGGTTTTAGGGAGCAAACACAAAAGCTGCTGCTGCCAAGTGTTTCTGCCCGGTCTCGAACCGGGGACCTTTCGCATGTGAGGCGAACGTGATAACCACTACACTACAGAAACAAGCTTGCTGGTTTGACTGAAGGAGCACGGTTCCCCTCATATGTTTGCACGATTTCCTCTATACTTTATCAGCAGTTGCTCGGAATGCGAGGGGTAAGTGTGAAAATTGCAGCGGTGTCAGCCAGCATGCATACACTCAGACGTCCTGAAAAATCCCACAGCTGCGGGCAGAGACAGACAAATATCTGATGCCTAAATGCCAGGAAGGAGAGCCTGTGAAATCATCACACAGGGCGCACTGAGAGCAAGCAGGAAGGAAGCCAAGGCATTGAAATCCATTTTTCGCCTGAGGCAAAAAATATGTTTTGCGCAACAATGCTTCGAGTGGAATGAGAAATGTTGAGGGGTTGTGTATTTTGAGCAGGATTTGATTGTTTTCCGCTAAAATGGGCTCGTCCGGGATTTGAACCTGGGACCTCTCGCACACTAAGCGAGAATCATACCCCTAGACCAACGAGCCTAGGCACAGAAATGCAACGGCTCCGACCCTGCTCGGAGGGTTGGTGACAGAGAGTGGGAGACTACATCCCAAAGCAAGAAACTGCACATGGTGCTCTCTTCTGCAGTACGACTAGAGTCATTTGCATGGTCTTCATTGAACATGACATAAAAAGCCTCTATCCTTTAGACATTTTGGCCCAGATTTACAAGAAAATGACTAAGCGCGACGCTGTGCCAAATTTGCAAGCCCCACGCGCCGTCATTTTCAAAATGCAGGGAAGCGCCGTATTTAGTAGAATACAGCGCACCCCTGTGCTTCCCCCTGCGCCAGCTCTAAATTAGCTGCTGAGCGCCAACGCAGCCGTTCTTGCACCATGGTACAAGGATGACTGCGTTGAGGGGGAAATTGTTTTTGTGCAGGAAGGGACACCTTCCTGCCCAAAAAAAAAATCTTCAATGTTGATTTGCTCTTACTTCTATGTGTGCTGCAGAATGCATCACACATAGAAAGAGCAAAAACAAGGAGAAATGAAAACATTTCTCCTCAGTGCGCCACTCTAACGACACCCCTGGGATGGCGTTGGATTTTGGTGCTGACGCAGATTTACGCCAACTCCTAAATCTGGAGCAGCATCAAAATGCTATGGTGTTGCTGTGGCACACTCCCAACAACACCCATTGCACGCCCCTTCCAGGGAACGCGCTGCGTGCTAAGGGGCTGTATTTACAAGGTGGTGTTAAGCCACAAAAAGTGGCTGAACGCCATCTTGTAAATACCGCGCAGTGCATAGTGCCACCGGGGCGTCACTAAAAGTGATGCTCCGGTGGCGATAGGGCCTTGTAAGTCTGGCACTTTATTTGCTCAAGGTGTGTGTTCTTGGTGAGGGCAGGAAAGCTATTTTCGCTCTCGTACCTTCCTTCCTTGGCTGGCTTGAATGCTGTAGGCTCAGGCTTCATTGCAAAGGTCAAACAGTGAGCAACTGACTGCCGTAAGCTGGCGCAACTCCTCTTGGTGAGCTGTGACAGATGCCCCAGGAGCGTAGTACCTCACGATGGTGAGGGATAGACACAGTCTCTTTTATCTCAGCTTGCCTGTCAGGTGAGGCAGGAAATGCAAATACTGTGAAAAAGCCCAGCGACTCGAACCAGGGACGTTTCGCATGTGAGGTGCGCATGATAACCACTACACTACACAAACAGACACACTTGCCGGTTTGCTTCATGTGGCTATGCATTGTACTGGAACCACCACACTATGGAAACAGACACACCTGCTTGCTTTATGTGGCTATGCATTGGACTGGGATGCAAGGATGAGGGCCAATGTTCATGACGCTCAAAGCTGAGCCTTCCGGAACACGATCTCTTCCCTTGGAAGAAAGGAACTGGGATCACTTTCATTCCAAGAGGTGATTTCAGAACTGGACCCGAAATTACCATGGAGAAGCACTGTGCATTTAATGTTCCTACGAGCACTGCTGCTCCAGCACAGAAAAGCAGTTGCAAAGAAATCTCGCATACCTTCATGATGCTGAACCGTCTCGACGCCAGTATAAAGCATGTAATGCATTGCAACATGACATCTTACAAGAGTGAAAAGCAGAAATACTCATGTTTAAAACACAGACTGAACCTATAGAGGTAGGGGTTTGTCTGGGATTTGAACCGAGGTCCTCTCACACCTGAAGCGAGAATCATACCCCTATACCAACTAGACTGCCGCTGCATAGTCATTTGAAACATCTTCTGAAGCGTCTTTCCGAAAAGCAGGGCCATTTGGAGGCTCTCTCTCTCTAAGCGTGCCATAGCAATTCATGTTATCTGTCAAGGATTTTTTGTTTGTCTCTAGCAAGGCAAGAGGTAGTCAAAATGCCCTGTGCCAGTGAGCTGAACTAGGGCACTGATGTGAAAAGCAGACCCTTTCTGGTAGTTGTAATCCGCTGCAAGTCATGGACCCTTGCACGTTAGACTTCCCAACCAGAAGCACTGAAGGGCCTGCTAGCTCTTGAGCCAGAGGAGCATGCCTCTTGGATTCAAGCACACTTGCTCGATCAGCGCTCGATCAGGCGAGATTTATATTAGTGGCTCATAGGCCTGAAACACTCACCTGGGAGACGCAGGGTGGCTGATTTCCCGGAATGGCCCTTGATGGGGAAATCACCTCCTTTCCCCCGCCTCATTTCAGAATTGTGTGCTAGTCGCAAGACAGTGTTCAGGGGTTCATGGGTACTGCCTACTCCCAGCTGCCTCTCTGTCTTCTTCATGTAAATTGCAAGTCACGAGGAGGCACCATTGCCAATATGCTCCGCCCACCTAACCAAGAAACCTAGTTTGAGCTTGTCTGCCTGTGTTGTTGCAGGGGCAGTGTCTTCTTTGCCCAAAAGGTGGCAGGAGAGCCTCACTTCAAACGATAGAATCAACTGCTTAAGTAGAAACCAGTATGGTAGTTACTGTCTAAAAGTGCAGCTCTAACAGAAGGTGTGCCTGAGACGCCCCTTCCAGTAATACACAGAATTTTGATTGAGGGCCCAGCCGATGGGTTGGTGGATTTCTCCTCACATGCCACAGCAGCTTCCAAAGATAGTGGTGTGAGGAGCTGGCTCTGCAAGCAGAGCAAGATTTAAGGGAAGAAAATACACCTGTCAGAAGTGGGATTTGGACACACGCCTCCATGAAGAGACCAGAAGGCTCAGCTTCACTGAAGATCAAGCTCTCTTAAGTCTGGCGCCTTAGACCACTCAGCCATCCTGACAGCCAAAACAGTGTGCAGGTCGGACTCTTCAGTCTGCACTTGTTGATTTTGCCGCTTGCAATGTTCCTATCAAAGTCACAGCTTTAAAGGCCCCACAATATAACATGGCCAAGAAAAAAAAAAAAAAACAGAACAAGAAACAATGCACATGCACGACCACCGAGGGATGCAGATAACTTTTTAGCGTCCTGCAATAGTAAAGCACGTTTTACACAGGTCACAAGTTTTTAAAGGTCATTTCGGTCTAAGTGTGCATTGAGAGAGACTGAGGTTTTAGAGAGCAAACACAAAAGCTGCTGCTGCCAAGTGTTTCTGCCCGGTCTCGAACTGGGGACCTTTCGCGTGTGAGGCAAACGTGATAACCACTACACTACAGAAACAAGCTTGCTGGTTTGACTGAAGGAGCACAGTTCCCCTCATATGTTTGCACGATTTCCTCTATACTTTATCAGCAGTTGCTCGGAATGCGAGGGGTAAGTGTGAAAATTGCAGCGGTGTCAGCCAGCATGCATACACTCAGACGTCCTGAAAAATCCCACAGCTGCGGGCAGAGACAGACAAATATCTGATGCCTAAATGCCAGGAAGGAGAGCCTGTGAAATCATCACACAGGGCGCACTGAGAGCAAGCAGGAAGGAAGCCAAGGCATTGTAATCCATTTTTCGCCTGAGGCAAAAAATATGTTTTGCGCAACAATGCTTCGAGTGGAATGAGAAATGTTGAGGGGTTGTGTATTTTGAGCAGGATTTGATTGTTTTCCGCTAAAATGGGCTCGTCCGGGATTTGAACCTGGGACCTCTCGCACCCTAAGCGAGAATCATACCCCTAGACCAACGAGCCTGGGCACAGAAATGCAATGGCTCCGACCCTGCTCGGAGGGTTGGTGACAGAGAGTGGGAGACTACATCCCAAAGCAAGAAACTGCACATGGTGCTCTCTTCTGCAGTATGACTAGAGTCATTTGCATGGTCTTCATCGAACATGACATAAAAAGCCTCTATCCTTTAGACATTTTGGCCCAGATTTACAAGAAAAAGACTAAGCGCGACGCTGTGCCAAATTTGCAAGCCCCACGCGCCGTCATTTTCAAAATGCAGGGAAGCGCCGTATTTAGTAGAATACAGCGCACCCCTGTGCTTCCCCCTGCGCCAGCTCTAAATTAGCTGCTGAGCGCCAACGCAGCCGTTCTTGCACCATGGTACAAGGATGACTGCGTTGAGGGGGAAATTGTTTTTGTGCAGGAAGGGACACCTTCCTGCCCAAAAAAAAAATCTTCAATGGTGATTTGCTCTTACTTCTATGTGTGCTGCAGAATGCATCACACATAGAAAGAGCAAAAACAAGGAGAAATGAAAACATTTCTCCTCAGTGCGCCACTCTAACGACACCCCTGGGATGGCGTTGGATTTTGGTGCTGACGCAGATTTACGCCAACTCCTAAATCTGGAGCAGCATCAAAATGTTATGGTGTTGCTGTGGCACACTCCCAACAACACCCATTGCACGCTTCTTCCAGGGAACGCGCTGCGTGCTAAGGGGCCGTATTTACAAGGTGGTGTTAAGCCACAAAAAGTGGCTGAACGCCATCTTGTAAATACCGCGCAGTGCATAGTGCCACCGGGGCGTCACTAAAAGTGATGCTCCGGTGGCGATAGGGCCTTGTAAGTCTGGCACTTTATTTGCTCAAGGTGTGTGTTCTTGGTGAGGGCAGGAAAGCTATTTTCGCTCTCGTACCTTCCTTCCTTGGCTGGCTTGAATGCTGTAGGCTCAGGCTTCATTGCAAAGGTCAAACAGTGAGCAACTGACTGCCGTAAGCTGGCGCAACTCCTCTTGGTGAGCTGTGACAGATGCCCCAGGAGCGTAGTACCTCACAATGGTGAGGGATAGACACAGTCTCTTTTATCTCAGGATGCCTGTCAGGTGAGGCAGGAAATGCAAATACTGTGAAAAAGCCCAGCGACTCGAACCAGGGACCTTTCGCATGTGAGGTGCGCATGATAACCACTACACTACACAAACAGACACACTTGCCGGCTTGCTTCATGTGGCTATGCATTGTACTGGAACCACCACACTATGGAAAAAGACACACCTGCTTGCTTTATGTGGCTATGCATTGGACTGGGATGCAAGGATGAGGGCCAATGTTCATGACGCTCAAAGCTGAGCCTTCCGGAACACAATCTCTTCCCTTGGAAGAAAGGAACTGGGATCACTTTCATTCCAAGAGGTGATTTCAGAAGTGGACCCGAAATTACCATGGAGAAGCATTGTGCATTTAATGTTCCTATGAGCACTGCTGCTCCAGCACAGAAAAGCAGTTGCAAAGAAATCTCGCATACCTTCATGATGCTGAACCGTCTCGACGCCAGTATAAAGCATGTATTGCATTGCAACATGACATCTTACAAGAGTGAAAAGCATAAATACTGCTGTTTAAAACACAGACTGAACCTATAAAGGTAGGGGTTTGTCTGGGATTTGAACCGAGGTCCTCTCACACCCGAAGCGAGAATCATACCCCTATACCAACTAGACTGCCGCTGCATAGTCATTTGAAACATCTTCTGAAGCGTCTTTCTGAAAAGCAGGGCCATTTGGAGGCTCTCTCTCTCTAAGCGTGCCATAGCAATTGATGTTTTCTGTCAAGGATTTTTTGTTTGTCTCTAGCAAGGCAAGAGGTAGTCAAAATGCCCTGTGCCAGTGAGCTGAACTAGGGCACTGATGTGAAAAGCAGACCCTTTCTGGTAGTTGTAACCCGCTGCAAGTCATGGACCCTTGCACCTTAGACTTCCCAACCAGAAGCACTGAAGGGCCTGCTAGCTCTTGAGCCAGAGGAGCATGCCTCTTGGATTCAAGCACACTTGCTCGATCAGCGCTCAATCAGGCGAGATTTATATTAGTGGCTCATAGGCCTGAAACACTCACCTGGGAGACGCAGGGTGGCTGATTTCCCGGAATGGCCCTTGATGGGGAAATCACCTCCTTTCCCCCGCCTCATTTCAGAATTGTGTGCTAGTCGCAAGACAGTGTTCAGGGGTTCATGGGTACTGCCTACTCCCAGCTGCCTCTCTGTCTTCTTCATGTAAATTGCAAGTCACGAGGAGGCACCATTGCCAATATGCTCCGCCCACCTAACCAAGAAACCTAGTTTGAGCTTGTGTGCCGGTGTTGTTGCAGGGGCAGTGTCTTCTTTGCCCAAAAGGTGGCAGGAGAGCCTCACTTCAAACGATAGAATCAACTGCTTAAGTAGAAACCAGCATGGTAGTTACTGTCATAAAGTGCAGCTCTAACAGAAGGTGTGCCTGAGACGCCCCTTCCAGTAATACACAGAATTTTGATTGAGGGCCCAGCCGATGGGTTGGTGGATTTCTCCTCACATGCCACAGCAGCTTCCAAAGATAGTGGTTTGAGGAGCTGGCTCTGCAAGCAGAGCAAGATTTAAGGGAAGAAAATACACCTGTCAGAAGTGGGATTTGAACCCACGCCTCCATGAAGAGACCAGAAGGCTCAGCTTCACTGAAGATCAAGCTCTCTTGAGCCTGGCGCCTTAGACCACTTGGCCATAGTGACAGCCAAAACAGTGTGCAGGTCGGACTCTTCAGTCTGCACTTGTTGATTTTGCCGCTTGCAATGTTCCTATCAAAGTCACAGCTTTAAAGGCCCCACAATATAACATGGCCAAGAAAAAAAAAAAAAAACAGAACAAGAAACAATGCACATGCACGACCACCGAGGGATGCAGATAACTTTTTAGCGTCCTGCAATAGTAAAGCACGTTTTACACAGGTCACAAGTTTTTAAAGGTCATTTCTGTCTAAGTGTGCATTGAGAGAGACTGAGGTTTTAGGGAGCAAACACAAAAGCTGCTGCTGCCAAGTGTTTCTGCCCGGTCTCGAACCGGGGACCTTTCGCGTGTGAGGCGAACGTGATAACCACTACACTACAGAAACAAGCTTGCTGGTTTGACTGAAGGAGCACAGTTCCCCTCATATGTTTGCACAATTTCCTCTATACTTTATCAGCAGTTGCTCGGAATGCGAGGGGTAAGTGTGAAAATTGCAGCGGTGTCAGCCAGCATGCATACACTCAGACGTCCTGAAAAATCCCACAGCTGCGGGCAGAGACAGACAAATATCTGATGCCTAAATGCCAGGAAGGAGAGCCTGTGAAATCATCACACAGGGCGCACTGAGAGCAAGCAGGAAGGAAGCCAAGGCATTGCAATCCATTTTTCGCCTGAGGCAAAAAATATGTTTTGCGCAACAATGCTTCGAGTGGAATGAGAAATGTTGAGGGGTTGTGTATTTTGAGCAGGATTTGATTGTTTTCCGCTAAAATGGGCTCGTCCGGGATTTGAACCTGGGACCTCTCGCACCCTAAGCGAGAATCATACCCCTAGACCAACGAGCCTGGGCACAGAAATGCAATGGCTCCGACCCTGCTCGGAGGGTTGGTGACAGAGAGTGGGAGACTACATCCCAAAGCAAGAAACTGCACATGGTGCTCTCTTCTGCAGTATGACTAGAGTCATTTGCATGGTCTTCATCGAACATGACATAAAAAGCCTCTATCCTTTAGACATTTTGGCCCAGATTTACAAGAAAATGACTAAGCGCGACGCTGTGCCAAATTTGCAAGCCCCACGTGCCGTCATTTTCAAAATGCAGGGAAGCGCCGTATTTAGTAGAATACAGCGCACCCCTGTGCTTCCCCCTGCGCCAGCTCTAAATTAGCTGCTGAGCGCCAACGCAGCCGTTCTTGCACCATGGTACAAGGATGACTGCGTTGAGGGGGAAATTGTTTTTGTGCAGGAAGGGACACCTTCCTGCCCAAAAAAAAAATCTTCAATGGTGATTTGCTCTTACTTCCATGTGTGCTGCAGAATGCACCACACATAGAAAGAGCAAAAACAAGGAGAAATGAAAACATTTCTCCTCAGTGCGCCACTCTAACGACACCCCTGGGATGGCGTTGGATTTTGGTGCTGACGCAGATTTACGCCAACTCCTAAATCTGGAGCAGCATCAAAATGCTATGGTGTTGCTGTGGCACACTCCCAACAACACCCATTGCACGCCCCTTCCAGGGAACGCGCTGCGTGCTAAGGGGCCGTATTTACAAGGTGGTGTTAAGCCACAAAAAGTGGCTGAACGCCATCTTGTAAATACCGCGCAGTGCATAGTGCCACCGGGGCGTCACTAAAAGTGATGCTCCGGTGGCGATAGGGCCTTGTAAGTCTGGCACTTTATTTGCTCAAGGTGTGTGTTCTTGGTGAGGGCAGGAAAGCTATTTTCGCTCTCGTACCTTCCTTCCTTGGCTGGCTTGAATGCTGTAGGCTCAGGCTTCATTGCAAAGGTCAAACAGTGAGCAACTGACTGCCGTAAGCTGGCGCAACTCCTCTTGGTGAGCTGTGACAGATGCCCCAGGAGCGTAGTACCTCACGATGGTGAGGGATAGACACAGTCTCTTTTATCTCAGCTTGCCTGTCAGGTGAGGCAGGAAATGCAAATACTGTGAAAAAGCCCAGCGACTCGAACCAGGGACCTTTCGCATGTGAGGTGCGCATGATAACCAGTACACTACACAAACAGACACACTTGCCGGCTTGCTTCATGTGGCTATGCATTGTACTGGAACCACCACACTATGGAAACAGACACACCTGCTTGCTTTATGTGGCTATGCATTGGACTGGGATGCAAGGATGAGGGCCAATGTTCATGACGCTCAAAGCTGAGCCTTCCGGAACACGATCTCTTCCCTTGGAAGAAAGGAACTGGGATCACTTTCATTCCAAGAGGTGATTTCAGAACTGGACCCGAAATTACCATGGAGAAGCACTGTGCATTTAATGTTCCTACGAGCACTGCTGCTCCAGCACAGAAAAGCAGTTGCAAAGAAATCTCGCATACCTTCATGATGCTGAACCGTCTCGACGCCAGTATAAAGCATGTATTGCATTGCAACATGACATCTTACAAGAGTGAAAAGCATAAATACTCCTGTTTAAAACACAGACTGAACCTATAAAGGTAGGGGTTTGTCTGGGATTTGAACCGAGGTCCTCTCATACCCGAAGCAAGAATCATACCCCTATACCAACTAGACTGCTGCTGCATAGTCATTTGAAACATCTTCTGAAGCGTCTTTCCGAAAAGCAGGGCCATTTGGAGGCTCTCTCTCTCTAAGCGTGCCATAGCAATTGATGTTTTCTGTCAAGGATTTTTTGTTTGTCTCTAGCAAGGCAAGAGGTAGTCAAAATGCCCTGTGCCAGTGAGCTGAACTAGGGCACTGATGTGAAAAGCAGACCCTTTCTGGAAGTTGTAACCCGCTGTAAGTCATGGACCCTTGCACCTTAGACTTCCCAACCAGAAGCACTGAAGGGCCTGCTAGCTCTTGAGCCAGAGGAGCATGCCTCTTGGATTCAAGCACACTTGCTCGATCAGCGCTCGATCAGGCGAGATTTATATTAGTGGCTCATAGGCCTGAAACACTCACCTGGGAGACGCAGGGTGGCTGATTTCCCGGAATGGCCCTTGATGGGGAAATCACCTCCTTTCCCCCGCCTCATTTCAGAATTGTGTGCTAGTCGCAAGACAGTGTTCAGGGGTTCATGGGTACTGCCTACTCCCAGCTGCCTCTCTGTCTTCTTCATGTAAATTGCAAGTCACGAGGAGGCACCATTGCCAATATGCTCCGCCCACCTAACCAAGAAACCTAGTTTGAGCTTGTCTGCCTGTGTTGTTGCAGGGGCAGTGTCTTCTTTGCCCAAAAGGTGGCAGGAGAGCCTCACTTCAAACGATAGAATCAACTGCTTAAGTAGAAACCAGCATGGTAGTTACTGTCATAAAGTGCAGTTCTAACAGAAGGTGTGCCTGAGACGCCCCTTCCAGTAATACACAGAATTTTGATTGAGGGCCCAGCCGATGGGTTGGTGGATTTCTCCTCACATGCCACAGCAGCTTCCAAAGATAGTGGTTTGAGGAGCTGGCTCTGCAAGCAGAGCAAGATTTAAGGGAAGAAAATACACCTGTCAGAAGTGGGATTTGAACCCACGCCTCCATGAAGAGACCAGAAGGCTCAGCTTCACTGAAGATCAAGCTCTCTTGAGCCTGGCGCCTTAGACCACTCGGCCATAGTGACAGCCAAAACAGTGTGCAGGTCGGACTCTTCAGTCTGCACTTGTTGATTTTGCCGCTTGCAATGTTCCTATCAAAGTCACAGCTTTAAAGGCCCCACAATATAACATGGCCAAGAAAAAAAAAAAAAAACAGAACAAGAAACAATGCACATGCACGACCACCGAGGGATGCAGATAACTTTTTAGCGTCCTGCAATAGTAAAGCACGTTTTACACAGGTCACAAGTTTTTAAAGGTCATTTCTGTCTAAGTGTGCATTGAGAGAGACTGAGGTTTTAGGGAGCAAACACAAAAGCTGCTGCTGCCAAGTGTTTCTGCCCGGTCTCGAACCGGGGACCTTTCGCGTGTGAGGCGAACGTGATAACCACTACACTACAGAAACAAGCTTGCTGGTTTGACTGAAGGAGCACAGTTCCCCTCATATGTTTGCACAATTTCCTCTATACTTTATCAGCAGTTGCTCGGAATGCGAGGGGTAAGTGTGAAAATTGCAGCGGTGTCAGCCAGCATGCATACACTCAGACGTCCTGAAAAATCCCACAGCTGCGGGCAGAGACAGACAAATATCTGATGCCTAAATGCCAGGAAGGAGAGCCTGTGAAATCATCACACAGGGCGCACTGAGAGCAAGCAGGAAGGAAGCCAAGGCATTGCAATCCATTTTTCGCCTGAGGCAAAAAATATGTTTTGCGCAACAATGCTTCGAGTGGAATGAGAAATGTTGAGGGGTTGTGTATTTTGAGCAGGATTTGATTGTTTTCCGCTAAAATGGTCTCGTCCGGGATTTGAACCCGGGACCTCTCGCACCCTAAGCGAGAATCATACCCCTAGACCAACGAGCCTGGGCACAGAAACGCAACGGCTCCGACCCTGCTCGGAGGGTTGGTGACAGAGAGTGGGAGACTACATCCCAAAGCAAGAAACTGCACATGGTGCTCTCTTCTGCAGTACGACTAGAGTCATTTGCATGGTCTTCATCGAACATGACATAAAAAGCCTCTATCCTTTAGACATTTTGGCCCAGATTTACAAGAAAATGACTAAGCGCGACGCTGTGCCAAATTTGCAAGCCCCACGCGCCGTCATTTTCAAAATGCAGGGAAGCGCCGTATTTAGTAGAATACAGCGCACCCCTGTGCTTCCCCCTGCGCCAGCTCTAAATTAGCTGCTGAGCGCCAACGCAGCCGTTCTTGCACCATGGTACAAGGATGACTGCGTTGAGGGGGAAATTGTTTTTGTGCAGGAAGGGACACCTTCCTGCCCAAAAAAAAAATCTTCAATGGTGATTTGCTCTTACTTCTATGTGTGCTGCAGAATGCATCACACATAGAAAGAGCAAAAACAAGGAGAAATGAAAACATTTCTCCTCAGTGTGCCACTCTAACGACACCCCTGGGATGGCGTTGGATTTTGGCGCTGACGCAGATTTACGCCAACTCCTAAATCTGGAGCAGCATCAAAATGCTATGGTGTTGCTGTGGCACACTCCCAACAACACCCATTGCACGCCCCTTCCAGGGAACGCGCTGCGTGCTAAGGGGCCGTATTTACAAGGTGGTGTTAAGCCACAAAAAGTGGCTGAACGCCATCTTGTAAATACCGCGCAGTGCATAGTGCCACCGGGGCGTCACTAAAAGTGATGCTCCGGTGGCGATAGGGCCTTGTAAGTCTGGCACTTTATTTGCTCAAGGTGTGTGTTCTTGGTGAGGGCAGGAAAGCTATTTTCGCTCTCGTACCTTCCTTCCTTGGCTGGTTTGAATGCTGTAGGCTCAGGCTTCATTGCAAAGGTCAAACAGTGAGCAACTGACTGCCGTAAGCTGGCGCAACTCCTCTTGGTGAGCTGTGACAGATGCCCCAGGAGCGTAGTACCTCACGATGGTGAGGGATAGACACAGTCTCTTTTATCTCAGCTTGCCTGTCAGGTGAGGCAGGAAATGCAAATACAGTGAAAAAGCCCAGCGACTCGAACCAGGGACCTTTCGCATGTGAGGTGCGCATGATAACCACTACACTAGACAAACAGACACACTTGCCGGCTTGCTTCATGTGGCTATGCATTGTACTGGAACCACCACACTATGGAAACAGACACACCTGTTTGCTTTATGTGGCTATGCATTGGACTGGGATGCAAGGATGAGGGCCAATGTTCATGACGCTCAAAGCTGAGCCTTCCGGAACACGATCTCTTCCCTTGGAAGAAAGGAACTGGGATCACTTTCATTCCAAGAGGTGATTTCAGAATTGGACCCGAAATTACCATGGAGAAGCACTGTGCATTTAATGTTCCTACGAGCACTGCTGCTCCAGCACAGAAAAGCAGTTGCAAAGAAATCTCGCATACCTTCATGATGCTGAACCGTCTCGACGCCAGTATAAAGCATGTATTGCATTGCAACATGACATCTTACAAGAGTGAAAAGCATAAATACTCCTGTTTAAAACACAGACTGAACCTATAAAGGTAGGGGTTTGTCTGGGATTTGAACCGAGGTCCTCTCACACCCGAAGCGAGAATCATACCCCTATACCAACTAGACTGCCGCTGCATAGTAATTTGAAACATCTTCTGAAGCGTCTTTCCGAAAAGCAGGGCCATTTGGAGGCTCTCTCTCTCTAAGCGTGCCATAGCAATTGATGTTTTCTGTCAAGGATTTTTTGTTTGTCTCTAGCAAGGCAAGAGGTAGTCAAAATGCCCTGTGCCAGTGAGCTGAACTAGGGCACTGTTGTGAAAAGCAGACCCTTTCTGGTAGTTGTAACCCGCTGCAAGTCATGGACCCTTGCACCTTAGACTTCCCAACCAGAAGCACTGAAGGGCCTGCTAACTCTTGAGCCAGAGGAACATGCCTCTTGGATTCAAGCACACTTGCTCGATCAGCGCTCGATCAGGCGAGATTTATATTAGTGGCTCATAGGCCTGAAACAGTCACCTGGGAGACGCAGGGTGGCTGATTTCCCGGAATGGCGCTTGATGGGGAAATCACCTCCTTTCCCCCGCCTCATTTCAGAATTGTGTGCTAGTCGCAAGACAGTGTTCAGGGGTTCATGGGTACTTCCTACTCCCAGCTGCCTCTCTGTCTTCTTCATGTAAATTGCAAGTCACGAGGAGGCACCATTGCCAATATGCTCCGCCCACCTAACCAAGAAACCTAGTTTGAGCTTGTCTGCCTGTGTTGTTGCAGGGGCAGTGTCTTCTTTGCCCAAAAGGTGGCAGGAGAGCCTCACTTCAAACGATAGAATCAACTGCTTAAGTAGAAACCAGCATGGTAGTTACTGTCATAAAGTGCAGCTCTAACAGAAGGTGTGCCTGAGACGCCCCTTCCAGTAATACACAGAATTTTGATTGAGGGCCCAGCCAATGGGTTGGTGGATTTCTCCTCACATGCCACAGCAGCTTCCAAAGATAGTGGTGTGAGGTGCTGGCTCTGCAAGCAGAGCAAGATTTAAGGGAAGAAAATACACCTGTCAGAAGTGGGATTTGAACCTACGCCTCCATGAAGAGACCAGAAGGCTCAGCTTCACTGAAGATCAAGCTCTCTTGAGTCTGGCGCCTTAGACCACTCGGCCATCCTGACAGCCAAAACAGTGTGCAGGTCGGACTCTTCAGTCTGCACTTGTTGATTTTGCCGCTTGCAATGTTCCTATCACAGTCACAGCTTTAAAGGCCCCACAATATAACATGGCCAAGAAAAAAAAAAAAAAACAGAACAAGAAACAATGCACATGCACGACCACCGAGGGATGCAGATAACTTTTTAGCGTCCTGCAATAGTAAAGCACGTTTTACACAGGTCACAAGTTTTTAAAGGTCATTTCTGTCTAAGTGTGCATTGAGAGAGACTGAGGTTTTAGGGAGCAAACACAAAAGCTGCTGCTGCCAAGTGTTTCTGCCCGGTCTCGAAACGGGGACCTTGCGCGTGTGAGGCGAACGTGATAACCACTACACTACAGAAACAAGCTTGCTGGTTTGACTGAAGGAGCACAGTTCCCCTCATATGTTTGCACGATTTCCTCTATACTTTATCAGCAGTTGCTCGGAATGCGAGGGGTAAGTGTGAAAATTGCAGCGGTGTCAGCCAGCATGCATACACTCAGACGTCATGAAAAATCCCACAGCTGCGGGCAGAGACAGACAAATATCTGATGCCTAAATGCCAGGAAGGAGAGCCTGTGAAATCATCACACAGGGCGCACTGAGAGCAAGCAGGAAGGAAGCCAAGGCATTGTAATCCATTTTTCGCCTGAGGCAAAAAATATGTTTTGCGCAACAATGCTTCGAGTGGAATGAGAAATGTTGAGGGGTTGTGTATTTTTAGCAGGATTTGATTGTTTTCCGCTAAAATGGGCTCGTCCGGGATTTGAACCTGGGACCTCTCGCACCCTAAGCGAGAATCATACCCCTAGACCAACGAGCCTGGGCACAGAAATGCAACGGCTCCGACCCTGCTCGGAGGGTTGGTGACAGAGAGTGGGAGACTACATCCCAAAGCAAGAAACTGCACATGGTGCTCTCTTCTGCAGTACGACTAGAGTCATTTGCATGGTCTTCATCGAACATGACGTAAAAAGCCTCTATCCTTTAGACATTTTGGCCCAGATTTACAAGAAAATGACTAAGCGCGACGCTGTGCCAAATTTGCAAGCCCCACGTGCCGTCATTTTCAAAATGCAGGGAAGCGCCGTATTTAGTAGAATACAGCGCACCCCTGTGCTTCCCCCTGCGCCAGCTCTAAATTAGCTGCTGAGCGCCAACGCAGCCGTTCTTGCACCATGGTAGAAGGATGACTGCGTTGAGGGGGAAATTGTTTTTGTGCAGGAAGGGACACCTTCCTGCCCAAAAAAAAAATCTTCAATGGTGATTTGCTCTTACTTCTATGTGTGCTGCAGAATGCATCACACATAGAAAGAGCAAAAACAAGGAGAAATGAAAACATTTCTCCTCAGTGCGCCACTCTAACGACACCCCTGGGATGGCGTTGGATTTTGGTGCTGACGCAGATTTACGCCAACTCCTAAATCTGGAGCAGCATCAAAATGCTATGGTGTTGCTGTGGCACACTCCCAACAACACCCATTGCACGCCCCTTCCAGGGAACGCGCTGCGTGCTAAGGGGCCGTATTTACAAGGTGGTGTTAAGCCACAAAAAGTGGCTGAACGCCATCTTGTAAATACCGCGCAGTGCATAGTGCCACCGGGGCGTCACTAAAAGTGATGCTCCGGTGGCGATAGGGCCTTGTAAGTCTGGCACTTTATTTGCTCAAGGTGTGTGTTCTTGGTGAGGGCAGGAAAGCTATTTTCGCTCTCGTACCTTCCTTCCTTGGCTGGCTTGAATGCTGTAGGCTCAGGCTTCATTGCAAAGGTCAAACAGTGAGCAACTGACTGCCGTAAGCTGGGGCAACTCCTCTTGGTGAGCTGTGACAGATGCCCCAGGAGCGTAGTACCTCACGATGGTGAGGGATAGACACAGTCTCTTTTATCTCAGCTTGCCTGTCAGGTGAGGCAGGAAATGCAAATACTGTGAAAAAGCCCAGCGACTCGAACCAGGGACCTTTCGCATGTGAGGTGCGCATGATAACCACTACACTACACAAACAGACACACTTGCCGGCTTGCTTCATGTGGCTATGCATTGTACTGGAACCACCACACTATGGAAACAGACACACCTGCTTGCTTTATGTGGCTATGCATTGGACTGGGATGCAAGGATGAGGGCCAATGTTCATGACGCTCAAAGCTGAGCCTTCCGGAACACGATCTCTTCCCTTGGAAGAAAGGAACTGGGATCACTTTCATTCCAAGAGGTGATTTCAGAACTGGACCCGAAATTACCATGGAGAAGCACTGTGCATTTAATGTTCCTACGAGCACTGCTGCTCCAGCACAGAAAAGCAGTTGCAAAGAAATCTCGCATACCTTCATGATGCTGAACCGTCTCGACGCCAGTATAAAGCATGTATTGCATTGCAACATGACATCTTACAAGAGTGAAAAGCAGAAATACTCCTGTTTAAAACACAGACTGAACCTATAAAGGTAGGGGTTTGTCTGGGATTTGAACCGAGGTCCTCTCACACTCGAAGCGAGAATCATACCCCTATACCAACTAGACTGCCGCTGCATAGTCATTTGAAACATCTTCTGAAGCGTCTTTCCGAAAAGCAGGGCCATTTGGAGTCTCTCTCTCTCTAAGCGTGACATAGCAATTGATGTTTTCTGTCAAGGATTTTTTGTTTGTCTCTAGCAAGGCAAGAGGTAGTCAAAATGCCCTGTGCCAGTGAGCTGAACTAGGGCACTGATGTGAAAAGCAGACCCTTTCTGGTAGTTGTAACCCGCTGCAAGTCATGGACCCTTGCACCTTAGACTTCCCAACCAGAAGCACTGAAGGGCCTGCTAGCTCTTGAACCAGAGGAGCATGCCTCTTGGATTCAAGCACACTTGCTCGATCAGCGCTCGATCAGGCGAGATTTATATTAGTGGCTCTTAGGCCTGAAACACTCACCTGGGAGATGCAGGGTGGCTGATTTCCCGGAATGGCCCTTGATGGTGAAATCACCTCCTTTCCCCCGCCTCATTTCAGAATTGTGTGCTAGTCGCAAGACAGTGTTCAGGGGTTCATGGGTACTGCCTACTCCCAGCTGCCTCTCTGTCTTGTTCATGTAAATTGCAAGTCACGAGGAGGCACCATTGCCAATATCCTCCGCCCACCTAACCAAGAAACCCAGTTTGAGCTTGTCTGCCTGTGTTGTTGCAGGGGCAGTGTCTTCTTTGCCCAAAAGGTGGCAGGAGAGCCTCACTTCAAACGATAGAATCAACTGCTTAAGTAGAAACCAGCATGGTAGTTACTGTCATAAAGGGCAGCTCTAACAGAAGGTGTGCCTGAGACGCCCCTTCCAGTAATATACAGAATTTTTATTGAGGGCCCAGCCGATGGGTTGGTGAATTTCTCCTCACATGCCACAGCAGCTTCCAAAGATAGTGGTGTGAGGAGCTGGCTCTGCAAGCAGAGCAACATTTAAGGGAAGAAAATACACCTGTCAGAAGTGGGATTTGAACCCACGCCTCCATGAATAGACCAGAAGGCTCAGCTTCACTGAAGATCAAGCTCTCTTGAGTCTGGCGCCTTAGACCACACAGCCATCCTGACAGCCAAAACAGTGTGTTTTGTCGGACTCTTCAGTCTGCACTTGTTGATTTTGCCGCTTGCAATGTTCCTATCAAAGTCACAGCTTTAAAGCCCCACAATATAACATGGCCAAGAAAAAAAAAAAAAAACAGAACAAGAAACAATGCACATGCACCACCACCGAGGGATGCAGATAACTTTTTAGCGTCCTGCAATAGTAAAGCAAGTTTTACACGGGTCACAAGTTTTTAAAGGTCATTTCTGTCTAAGTGTGCATTGAGAGAGACTGAGGTTTTAGGGAGCAAACACAAAAGCTGCTGCTGCAAAGTGTTTCTGCCCGGTCTCGAACCGGGGACCTTTCGCGTGTGAGGCAAACGTGATAACCACTACACTACAGAAACAAGCTTGCTGGTCTGACTGAAGGAGCACAGTTCCCCTCATATGTTTGCACGATTTCCTCTATACTTTATCAGCAGTTGCTCGGAATGCGAGGGGTAAGTGTGAAAATTGCAGCGGTGTCAGCCAGCATGCATACACTCAGACGTCCTGAAAAATCCCACAGCTGCGGGCAGAGACAGACAAATATCTGATGCCTAAATGCCAGGAAGGAGAGCCTATGAAATCATCACACAGGGCGCACTGAGAGCAAGCAGGAAGGAAGCCAAGGCATTGTAATCCATTTTTCGCCTGAGGCAAAAAATATGTTTTGCGCAACAATGCTTCGAGTGGAATGAGAAATGTTGAGGGGTTTTGTATTTTGAGCAGGATTTGATTGTTTTCCGCTAAAATGGGCTCGTTCGAGATTTGAACCCGGGACCTCTCGCACCCTAAGCGAGAATCATACCCCTAGACCAACAAGCCTGGGCACAGAAATGTAACGGCTCCGACCCTGCTCAGAGGGTTGGTGACAGAGAGTGGGAGACTACATCCCAAAGCAAGAAACTGCACATGGTGCTCTCTTCTGCAGTACGACTAGAGTCATTTGCATGGTCTTCATCGAACATGACATAAAAAGCCTCTATCCTTTAGACATTTTGGCCCAGATTTACAAGAAAATGACTAAGCGTGACGCTGTGCCAAATTTGCAAGCCCCACGCGCCGTCATTTCCAAAATGCAGGGATGCGCCGTATTTAGTAGAATACAGCGCACCCCTGTGCTTCCCCCTGCGCCAGCTCTAAATTAGCTGCTGAGCGCCAACGCAGCCGTTCTTGCACCATGGTACAAGGATGACTGCGTTGAGGGGGAAATTGTTTTTGTGCAGGAAGGGACACCTTCCTGCCCAAAAAAAAAATCTTCAATGGTGATTTGCTCTTACTTCTATGTGTGCTGCAGAATGCATCACACATAGAAAGAGCAAAAACAAGGAGAAATGAAAACATTTCTCCTCAGTGCGCCACTCTAACGACACCCCTGGGATGGCGTTGGATTTTGGTGCTGACGCAGATTTACGCCAACTCCTAAATCTGGAGCAGCATCAAAATGCTATGGTGTTGCTGTGGCACACTCCCAACAACACCCATTGCACGCCCCTTCCAGGGAACGCGCTGCGTGCTAAGGGGCCGTATTTACAAGGTGGTGTTAAGCCACAAAAAGTGGCTGAACGCCATCTTGTAAATACCGCGCAGTGCATAGTGCCACCGGGGCGTCACTAAAAGTGATGCTCCGGTGGCGATAGGGCCTTGTAAGTCTGGCACTTTATTTGCTCAAGGTGTGTGTTCTTGGTGAGGGCAGGAAAGCTATTTTCGCTCTCGTACCTTCCTTCCTTGGCTGGCTTGAATGCTGTAGGCTCAGGCTTCATTGCAAAGGTCAAACAGTGAGCAACTGACTGCCGTAAGCTGGCGCAACTCCTCTTGGTGAGCTGTGACAGATGCCCCAGGAGCGTAGTACCTCACGATGGTGAGGGATAGACACAGTCTCTTTTATCTCAGCTTGCCTGTCAGGTGAGGCAGGAAATGCAAATACTGTGAAAAAGCCCAGCGACTCGAACCAGGGACCTTTCGCATGTGAGGTGCGCATGATAACCACTACACTACACAAACAGACACACTTGCCGGCTTGCTTCATGTGGCTATGCATTGTACTGGAACCACCACACTATGGAAACAGACACACCTGCTTGCTTTATGTGGCTATGCATTGGACTGGGATGCAAGGATGAGGGCCAATGTTCATGACGCTCAAAGCTGAGCCTTCCGGAACACGATCTCTTCCCTTGGAAGAAAGGAACTGGGATCACTTTCATTCCAAGAGGTGATTTCAGAACTGGACCCGAAATTACCATGGAGAAGCACTGTGCATTTAATGTTCCTACGAGCACTGCTGCTCCAGCACAGAAAAGCAGTTGCAAAGAAATCTCGCATACCTTCATGATGCTGAACCGTCTCGACGCCAGTATAAAGCATGTATTGCATTGCAACATGACATCTTACAAGAGTGAAAAGCAGAAATACTCCTGTTTAAAACACAGACTGAACCTATAAAGGTAGGGGTTTGTCTGGGATTTGAACCGAGGTCCTCTCACACCCGAAGCGAGAATCATACCCCTATACCAACTAGACTGCCGCTGCATAGTCATTTGAAACATCTTCTGAAGCGTATTTCCGAAAAGCAGGGCCATTTGGAGTCTCTCTCTCTCTAAGCGTGACATAGCAATTGATGTTTTCTGTCAAGGATTTTTTGTTTGTCTCTAGCAAGGCAAGAGGTAGTCAAAATGCCCTGTGCCAGTGAGCTGAACTAGGGCACTGATGTGAAAAGCAGACCCTTTCTGGTAGTTGTAACCCGCTGCAAGTCATGGACCCTTGCACCTTAGACTTCCCAACCAGAAGCACTGAAGGGCCTTCTAGCTCTTGAACCAGAGGAGCATGCCTCTTGGATTCAAGCACACTTGCTCGATCAGCGCTCGATCAGGCGAGATTTATATTAGTGGCTCTTAGGCCTGAAACACTCACCTGGGAGATGCAGGGTGGCTGATTTCCCGGAATGGCCCTTGATGGTGAAATCACCTCCTTTCCCCCGCCTCATTTCAGAATTGTGTGCTAGTCGCAAGACAGTGTTCAGGGGTTCATGGGTACTGCCTACTCCCAGCTGCCTCTCTGTCTTCTTCATGTAAATTGCAAGTCACGAGGAGGCACCATTGCCAATATGCTCCGCCCACCTAACCAAGAAACCCAGTTTGAGCTTGTCTGCCTGTGTTGTTGCAGGGGCAGTGTCTTCTTTGCCCAAAAGGTGGCAGGAGAGCCTCACTTCAAACGATAGAATCAACTGCTTAAGTAGAAACCAGCATGGTAGTTACTGTCATAAAGTGCAGCTCTAACAGAAGGTGTGCCTGAGACGCCCCTTCCAGTAATATACAGAATTTTTATTGAGGGCCCAGCCGATGGGTTGGTGAATTTCTCCTCACATGCCACAGCAGCTTCCAAAGATAGTGGTGTGAGGAGCTGGCTCTGCAAGCAGAGCAACATTTAAGGGAAGAAAATACACCTGTCAGAAGTGGGATTTGAACCCACGCCTCCATGAATAGACCAGAAGGCTCAGCTTCACTGAAGATCAAGCTCTCTTGAGTCTGGCGCCTTAGACCACACAGCCATCCTGACAGCCAAAACAGTGTGTTTTGTCGGACTCTTCAGTCTGCACTTGTTGATTTTGCCGCTTGCAATGTTCCTATCAAAGTCACAGCTTTAAAGCCCCACAATATAACATGGCCAAGAAAAAAAAAAAAAAACAGAACAAGAAACAATGCACATGCACCACCACCGAGGGATGCAGATAACTTTTTAGCGTCCTGCAATAGTAAAGCAAGTTTTACACGGGTCACAAGTTTTTAAAGGTCATTTCTGTCTAAGTGTGCATTGAGAGAGACTGAGGTTTTAGGGAGCAAACACAAAAGCTGCTGCTGCAAAGTGTTTCTGCCCGGTCTCGAACCGGGGACCTGTCGCGTGTGAGGCAAACGTGATAATCACTACACTACAGAAACAAGCTTGCTGGTCTGACTGAAGGAGCACAGTTCCCCTCATATGTTTGCACGATTTCCTCTATACTTTATCAGCAGTTGCTCGGAATGCGAGGGGTAAGTGTGAAAATTGCAGCGGTGTCAGCCAGCATGCATACACTCAGACGTCCTGAAAAATCCCACAGCTGCGGGCAGAGACAGACAAATATCTGATGCCTAAATGCCAGGAAGGAGAGCCTATGAAATCATCACACAGGGCGCACTGAGAGCAAGCAGGAAGGAAGCCAAGGCATTGTAATCCATTTTTCGCCTGAGGCAAAAAATATGTTTTCCGCAACAATGCTTCGAGTGGAATGAGAAATGTTGAGGGGTTTTGTATTTTGAGCAGGATTTGATTGTTTTCCGCTAAAATGGGCTCGTCCGAGATTTGAACCCGGGACCTCTCGCACCCTAAGCGAGAATCATACCCCTAGACCAACAAGCCTGGGCACAGAAATGTAACGGCTCCGACCCTGCTCAGAGGGTTGGTGACAGAGAGTGGGAGACTACATCCCAAAGCAAGAAACTGCACATGGTGCTCTCTTCTGCAGTACGACTAGAGTCATTTGCATGGTCTTCATCGAACATGACATAAAAAGCCTCTATCCTTTAGACATTTTGGCCCAGATTTACAAGAAAATGACTAAGCGCGACGCTGTGCCAAATTTGCAAGCCCCACGCGCCGTCATTTCCAAAATGCAGGGATGCGCCGTATTTAGTAGAATACAGCGCACCCCTGTGCTTCCCCCTGCGCCAGCTCTAAATTAGCTGCTGAGCGCCAACGCAGCCGTTCTTGCACCATGGTACAAGGATGACTGCGTTGAGGGGGAAATTGTTTTTGTGCAGGAAGGGACACCTTCCTGCCCAAAAAAAAAATCTTCAATGGTGATTTGCTCTTACTTCTATGTGTGCTGCAGAATGCATCACACATAGAAAGAGCAAAAACAAGGAGAAATGAAAACATTTCTCCTCAGTGCGCCACTCTAACGACACCCCTGGGATGGCGTTGGATTTTGGTGCTGACGCAGATTTACGCCAACTCCTAAATCTGGAGCAGCATCAAAATGCTATGGTGTTGCTGTGGCACACTCCCAACAACACCCATTGCACGCCCCTTCCAGGGAACGCGCTGCGTGCTAAGGGGCCGTATTTACAAGGTGGTGTTAAGCCACAAAAAGTGGCTGAACGCCATCTTGTAAATACCGCGCAGTGCATAGTGCCACCGGGGCGTCACTAAAAGTGATGCTCCGGTGGCGATAGGGCCTTGTAAGTCTGGCACTTTATTTGCTCAAGGTGTGTGTTCTTGGTGAGGGCAGAAAGCTATTTTCGCTCTCGTACCTTCCTTCCTTGGCTGGCTTGAATGCTGTAGGCTCAGGCTTCATTGCAAAGGTCAAACAGTGAGCAACTGACTGCCGTAAGCTGGCGCAACTCCTCTTGGTGAGCTGTGACAGATGCCCCAGGAGCGTAGTACCTCACGATGGTGAGGGATAGACACAGTCTCTTTTATCTCAGCTTGCCTGTCAGGTGAGGCAGGAAATGCAAATACTGTGAAAAAGCCCAGCGACTCGAACCAGGGACTTTTCGCATGTGAGGTGCGCATGATAACCACTACACTACACAAACAGACACACTTGCCGGCTTGCTTCATGTGGCTATGCATTGTACTGGAACCACCACACTATGGAAACAGACACACCTGCTTGCTTTATGTGGCTATGCATTGGACTGGGATGCAAGGATGAGGGCCAATGTTCATGACGCTCAAAGCTGAGCCTTCCGGAACAAGATCTCTTCCCTTGGAAGAAAGGAACTGGGATCACTTTCATTCCAAGAGGTGATTTCAGAACTGGACCCGAAATTACCATGGAGAAGCACTGTGCATTTAATGTTCCTACGAGCACTGCTGCTCCAGCACAGAAAAGCAGTTGCAAAGAAATCTCGCATACCTTCATGATGCTGAACCGTCTCGACGCCAGTATAAAGCATGTATTGCATTGCAACATGACATCTTACAAGAGTGAAAAGCAGAAATACTCCTGTTTAAAACACAGACTGAACCTATAAAGGTAGGGGTTTGTCTGGGATTTGAACCGAGGTCCTCTCACACCCGAAGCGAGAATCATACCCCTATACCAACTAGACTGCCGCTGCATAGTCATTTGAAACATCTTCTGAAGCGTCTTTCCGAAAAGCAGGGCCATTTGGAGGCTCTCTCTCTCTAAGCGTGCCATAGCAATTGATGTTTTCTGTCAAGGATTTTTTGTTTGTCTCTAGCAAGGCAACAGGTAGTCAAAATGCCCTGTGCCAGTGAGCTGAACTAGGGCACTGATGTGAAAAGCAGACCCTTTCTGGTAGTTGTAACCCGCTGCAAGTCATGGACCCTTGCACCTTAGACTTCCCAACCAGAAGCACTGAAGGGCCTGCTAGCTCTTGAGCCAGAGGAGCATGCCTCTTGGATTCAAGCACACTTGCTCGATCAGCGCTCGATCAGGCGAGATTTATATTAGTGGCTCATAGGCCTGAAACACTCACCTGGGAGACGCAGGGTGGCTGATTTCCCGGAATGGCCCTTGATGGGGAAATCACCTCCTTTCCCCCGCCTCATTTCAGAATTGTGTGCTAGTCGCATGACAGTGTTCAGGGGTTCATGGGTACTGCCTACTCCCAGCTGCCTCTCTGTCTTCTTCATGTAAATTGCAAGTCACGAGGAGGCACCATTGCCAATATGCTCCGCCCACCTAACCAAGAAACCCAGTTTGAGCTTGTCTGCCTGTGTTGTTGCAGGGGCAGTGTCTTCTTTTCCCAAAAGGTGGCAGGAGAACCTCACTTCAAACGATAGAATCAACTGCTTAAGTAGAAACCAGCATGGTAGTTACTGTCATAAAGTGCAGCTCTAACAGAAGGTGTGCCTGAGACGCCCCTTCCAGTAATACACGGAATTTTGATTGAGGGCCCAGCCGATGGGTTGGTGGATTTCTCCTCACATGCCACAGCAGCTTCCAAAGATAGTGGTGTGAGGAGCTGGCTCTGCAAGCAGAGCAAGATTTAAGGGAAGAAAATACACCTGTCAGAATTGGGATTTGAACCCACGCCTCCATGAAGAGACCAGAAGGCTCAGCTTCACTGAAGATCAATCTCTCTTGAGTCTGGCGCCTTAGACCACTCGGCCATCCTGACAGCCAAAACAGTGTGCAGGTCGGACTCTTCAGTCTGCACTTGTTGATTTTGCCGCTTGCAATGTTCCTATCAAAGTCACAGCTTTAAAGGCCCCACAATATAACATGGCCAAGAAAAAAAAAAAAAAACAGAACAAGAAACAATGCACATGCACGACCACCGAGGGATGCAGATAACTTTTTAGCGTCCTGCAATAGTAAAGCACGTTTTACACAGGTCACAAGTTTTTAAAGGTAATTTCTGTCTAAGTGTGCATTGAGAGAGACTGAGGTTTTAGGGAGCAAACACAAAAGCTGCTGCTGCCAAGTGTTTCCGCCCGGTCTCGAACCGGGGACCTTTCGCGTGTGAGGCGAACGTGATAACCACTACACTACAGAAACAAGCTTGCTGGTTTGACTGAAGGAGCACAGTTCCCCTCATATGTTTGCACGATTTCCTCTATACTTTATCAACAGTTGCTCGGAATGCGAGGGGTAAGTGTGAAAATTGCAGCGGTGTCAGCCAGCATGCATACACTCAGACGTCCTGAAAAATCCCACAGCTGCGGGCAGAGACAGACAAATATCTGATGCCTAAATGCCAGGAAGGAGAGCCTGTGAAATCATCACACAGGGCGCACTGAGAGCAAGCAGGAAGGAAGCCAAGGCATTGTAATCCATTTTTCGCCTGAGGCAAAAAATATGTTTTGCGCAACAATGCTTCGAGTGGAATGAGAAATGTTGAGGGGTTGTGTATTTTGAGCAGGATTTGATTGTTTTCCGCTAAAATGGGCTCGTCCGGGATTTGAACCCGGGACCTCTCGCACCCTAAGCGAGAATCATACCCCTAGACCAACGAGCCTGGGCACAGAAATGCAACGGCTCCGACCCTGCTCGGAGGGTTGTGACAGAGAGTGGGAGACTACATCCCAAAGCAAGAAACTGCACATGGTGCTCTCTTCTGCAGTACGACTAGAGTCATTTGCATGGTCTTCATCGAACATGACATAAAAAGCCTCTATCCTTTAGACATTTTGGCCCAGATTTACAAGAAAATGACTAAGCGCGACGCTGTGCCAAATTTGCAAGCCCCACGCGCCGTCATTTTCAAAATGCAGGGAAGCGCCGTATTTAGTAGAATACAGCGCACCCCTGTGCTTCCCCCTGCGCCAGCTCTAAATTAGCTGCTGAGCGCCAACGCAGCCGTTCTTGCACCATGGTACAAGGATGACTGCGTTGAGGAGGAAATTGTTTTTGTGCAGGAAGGGACACCTTCCTGCCCAAAAAAAAAATCTTCAATGGTGATTTGCTCTTACTTCTATGTGTGCTGCAGAATGCATCACACATAGAAAGAGCAAAAACAAGGAGAAATGAAAACATTTCTCCTCAGTGCGCCACTCTAACGACACCCCTGGGATGGCGTTGGATTTTGGTGCTGACGCAGATTTACGCCAACTCCTAAATCTGGAGCAGCATCAAAATGCTATGGTGTTGCTGTGGCACACTCCCAACAACACCCATTGCACGCCCCTTCCAGGGAACGCGCTGCGTGCTAAGGGGCCGTATTTACAAGGTGGTGTTAAGCCACAAAAAGTGGCTGAACCCCATCTTGTAAATACCGCGCAGTGCATAGTGCCACCGGGGCGTCACTAAAAGTGATGCTCCGGTGGCGATAGGGCCTTGTAAGTCTGGCACTTTATTTGCTCAAGGTGTGTGTTCTTGGTGAGGGCAGGAAAGCTATTTTCGCTCTCGTACCTTCCTTCCTTGGCTGGCTTGAATGCTGTAGGCTCAGGCTTCATTGCAAAGGTCAAACAGTGAGCAACTGACTGCCGTAAGCTGGCGCAACTCCTCTTGGTGAGCTGTGACAGATGCCCCAGGAGCGTAGTACCTCACGATGGTGAGGGATAGACACAGTCTCTTTTATCTCAGCTTGCCTGTCAGGTGAGGCAGGAAATGCAAATACTGTGAAAAAGCCCAGCGACTCGAACCAGGGACTTTTCGCATGTGAGGTGCGCATGATAACCACTACACTACACAAACATACACACTTGTCAGCTTGCTTCATGTGGCTATGCATTTTACTGGAACCACCACACTATGGAAACAGACACACCTGCTTGCTTTATGTGGCTATGCATTGGACTGGGATGCAAGGATGAGGGCCAATGTTCATGACGCTCAAAGCTGAGCCTTCCGGAACACGATCTCTTCCCTTGGAAGAAAGGAACTGGGATCACTTTCATTCCAAGAGGTGATTTCAGAACTGGACCCGAAATTACCATGGAGAAGCACTGTGCATTTAATGTTCCTACGAGCACTGCTGCTCCAGCACAGAAAAGCAGTTGCAAAGAAATCTCGCATACCTTCATGATGCTGAACCGTCTCGACGCCAGTATAAAGCATGTATTGCATTGCAACATGACATCTTACAAGAGTGAAAAGCAGAAATACTCCTGTTTAAAACACAGACTGAACCTATAAAGGTAGGGGTTTGTCTGGGATTTGAACCGAGGTCCTCTCACACCCGAAGCGAGAATCATACCCCTATACCAACTAGACTGCCGCTGCATAGTCATTTGAAACATCTTCTGAAGCGTCTTTCCGAAAAGCAGGGCCATTTGGAGGCTCTCTCTCTCTAAGCGTGCCATAGCAATTGATGTTTTCTGTCAAGGATTTTTTGTTTGTCTCTAGCAAGGCAAGAGGTAGTCAAAATGCCCTGTGCCAGTGAGCTGAACTAGGGCACTGATGTGAAAAGCAGACCCTTTCTGGTAGTTTTAACCCGCTGCAAGTCATGGACCCTTGCACCTTAGACTTCCCAACCAGAAGCACTGAAGGGCCTGCTAGCTCTTGAGCCAGAGGAGCATGCCTCTTGGATTCAAGCACACTTGCTCGATCAGCGCTCGATCAGGCGAGATTTATATTAGTGGCTCATAGGCCTGAAACACTCACCTGGGAGACGCAGGGTGGCTGATTTCCCGGAATGGCCCTTGATGGGGAAATCACCTCCTTTCCCCCGCCTCATTTCAGAATTGTGTGCTAGTCGCAAGACAGTGTTCAGGGGTTCATGGGTACTGCCTACTCCCAGCTGCCTCTCTGTCTTCTTCATGTAAATTGCAAGTCACGAGGAGGCACCATTGCCAATATGCTCCGCCCACCTAACCAAGAAACCTAGTTTGAGCTTGTCTGCCTGTGTTGTTGCAGGGGCAGTGTCTTCTTTGCCCAAAAGGTGGCAGGAGAGCCTCACTTCAAACGATAGAATCAACTGCTTAAGTAGAAACCAGCATGGTAGTTACTGTCATAAAGTGCAGTTCTAACAGAAGGTGTGCCTGAGACGCCCCTTCCAGTAATACACAGAATTTTGATTGAGGGCCCAGCCGATGGGTTGGTGGATTTCTCCTCACATGCCACAGCAGCTTCCAAAGATAGTGGTGTGAGGAACTGGCTCTGCAAGCAGAGCAAGATTTAAGGGAAGAAAATACACCTGTCAGAAGTGGGATTTGAACCCACGCCTCCATGAAGAGACCAGAAGGCTCAGCTTCATTGAAGATCAAGCTCTCTTGAGTCTGGCGCCTTAGACCACTCGGCCATCCTGACAGCCAAAACAGTGTGCAGGTCGGACTCTTCAGTCTGCACTTGTTGATTTTGCCGCTTGCAATGTTCCTATCAAAGTCACAGCTTTAAAGGCCCCACAATATAACATGGCCAAGAAAAAAAAAAGAAAACAGAACAAGAAACAATGCACATGCACGACCACCGAGGGATGCAGATAACTTTTTAGCGTCCTGCAATAGTAAAGCACGTTTTACACAGGTCACAAGTTTTTAAAGGTCATTTCTGTCTAAGTGTGCATTGAGAGAGACTGAGGTATTAGGGAGCAAACACAAAAGCTGCTGCTGCCAAATGTTTCTGCCCGGTCTCGAACCAGGGACCTTTCGCGTGTGAGGCGAACGTGATAACCACTACACTACAGAAACAAGCTTGCTGGTTTGACTGAAGGAGCACAGTTCCCCTCATATGTTTGCACAATTTCCTCTATACTTTATCAGCAGTTGCTCGGAATGCGAGGGGTAAGTGTGAAAATTGCAGCGGTGTCAGCCAGCATGCATACACTCAGACGTCCTGAAAAATCCCACAGCTGCGGGCAGAGACAGACAAATATCTGATGCCTAATTGCCAGGAAGGAGAGCCTGTGAAATCATCACACAGGGCGCACTGAGAGCAAGCAGGAAGGAAGCCAAGGCATTGTAATCCATTTTTCGCCTGAGGCAAAAAATATGTTTTGCGCAACAATGCTTCGAGTGGAATGAGAAATGTTGAGGGGTTTTGTATTTTGAGCAGGATTTTATTGTTTTCCGCTAAAATGGGCTCGTCCGGGATTTGAACCCGGGACCTCTCGCACCCTAAGCGAGAATCATACCCCTAAACCAACGAGCCTGGGCACAGAAATGCAACGGCTCCGACCCTGCTCGGAGGGTTGGTGACAGAGAGTGGGAGACTACATCCCAAAGCAAGAAACTGCACATGGTGCTCTCTTCTGCAGTACGACTAGAGTCATTTGCATGGTCTTCATCGAACATGACATAAAAAGCCTCTATCCTTTAGACATTTTGGCCCAGATTTACAAGAAAATGACTAAGCGCGACGCTGTGCCAAATTTGCAAGCCCCACGCGCCGTCATTTCCAAAATGCAGGGATGCGCCGTATTTAGTAGAATACAGCGCACCCCTGTGCTTCCCCCTGCGCCAGCTCTAAATTAGCTGCTGAGCGCCAACGCAGCCATTCTTGCACCATGGTACAAGGATGACTGCGTTGAGGGGGAAATTGTTTTTGTGCAGGAAGGGACACCTTCCTGCCCAAAAAAAAAATCTTCAATGGTGATTTGCTCTTACTTCTATGTGTGCTGCAGAATGCATCACACATAGAAAGAGCAAAAACAAGGAGAAATGGAAACATTTCTCCTCAGTGCGCCACTCTAACGACACCCCTGGGATGGCGTTGGATTTTGGCGCTGACGCAGATTTACGCCAACTCCTAAATCTGGAGCAGCATCAAAATGCTATGGTGTTGCTGTGGCACACTCCCAACAACACCCATTGCACGCCCCTTCCAGGGAATGCGCTGCGTGCTAAGGGGCCGTATTTACAAGGTGGTGTTAAGCCACAAAAAGTGGCTGGACGCCATCTTGTAAATACCGCGCAGTGCATAGTGCCACCGGGGCGTCACTAAAAGTGATGCTCCGGTGGCGATAGGGCCTTGTAAGTCTGGCACTTTATTTGCTCAAGGTGTGTGTTCTTGGTGAGGGCTGGAAAGCTATTTTCGCTCTCGTACCTTCCTTCCTTGGCTGGCATGAATGCTGTAGGCTCAGGCTTCATTGCAAAGGTCAAACAGTGAGCAACTGACTGCCGTAAGCTGGCGCAACTCCTCTTGGTGAGCTGTGACAGATGCCCCAGGAGCGTAGTACCTCACGATGGTGAGGGATAGACACAGTCTCTTTTATCTCAGCTTGCCTGTCAGGTGAGGCAGGAAATGCAAATACTGTGAAAAAGCCCAGCGACTCGAACCATGGACCTTTCGCATGTGAGGTGCGCATGATAACCACTACACTACACAAACAGACACACTTGCCGGCTTGCTTCATGTGGCTATGCATTGTACTGGAACCACCACACTATGGAAACAGACACACCTGCTTGCTTTATGTGGCTATGCATTGGACTGGGATGCAAGGATGAGGGCCAATGTTCATGACGCTCAAAGCTGAGCCTTCCGGAACACGATCCCTTCCCTTGGAAGAAAGGAACTGGGATCACTTTCATTCCAAGAGGTGATTTCAGAACTGGACCCGAAATTACCATGGAGAAGCACTGTGCATTTAATGTTCCTACGAGCACTGCTGCTCCAGCACAGAAAAGCAGTTGCAAAGAAATCTCGCATACCTTCATGATGCTGAACCGTCTCGACGCCAGTATAAAGCATGCATTGCATTGCAACATGACATCTTACAAGAGTGAAAAGCAGAAATACTCCTGTTTAAAACACAGACTGAACCTATAAAGGTAGGGGTTTGTCTGGGATTTGAACCGAGGTCCTCTCACACCCGAAGCGAGAATCATACCCCTATACCAACTAGACTGCCGCTGCATAGTCATTTGAAACATCTTCTGAAGCGTCTTTCCGAAAAGCAGGGCCATTTGGAGGCTCTCTCTCTCTAAGCGTGCCATAGCAATTGATGTTTTCTGTCAAGGATTTTTTGTTTGTCTCTAGCAAGGCAAGAGGTAGTCAAAATGCCCTGTGCCAGTGAGCTGAACTAGGGCACTGATGTGAAAAGCAGACTCTTTCTGGTAGTTGTAACCCGCTGCAAGTCATGGACCCTTGCACCTTAGACTTCCCAACCAGAAGCACTGAAGGGCCTGCTAGCTCTTGAGCCAGAGGAGCATGCCTCTTGGATTCAAGCACACTTGCTCGATCAGCGCTCGATCAGGCGAGATTTATATTAGTGGCTCATAGGCCTGAAACACTCACCTGGGAGACGCAGGGTGGCTGATTTCCCGGAATGGCCCTTGATGGGGAAATCACCTCCTTTCCCCCGCCTCATTTCAGAATTGTGTGCTAGTCGCAAGACAGTGTTCAGGGGTTCATGGGTACTGCCTACTCCCAGCTGCCTCTCTGTCTTCTTCATGTAAATTGCAAGTCACGAGGAGGCACCATTGCCAATATGCTCCGCCCACCTAACCAAGAAACCTAGTTTGAGCTTGTCTGCCTGTGTTGTTGCAGGGGCAGTGTCTTCTTTGCCCAAAAGGTGGCAGGAGAGCCTCACTTCAAACGATAGAATCAACTGCTTAAGTAGAAACCAGCATGGTAGTTACTGTCATAAAGTGCAGCTCTAACAGAAGGTGTGCCTGAGACGCCCCTTCCAGTAATACACAGAATTTTGATTGAGGGCCCAGCCGATGGGTTGGTGGATTTCTCCTCACATGCCACAGCAGCTTCCAAAGATAGTGGTGTGAGGAGCTGGCTCTGCAAGCAGAGCAATATTTAAGGGAAGAAAATACACCTGTCAGAAGTGGGATTTGAACCCACGCCTCCATGAAGAGACCAGAAGGCTCAGCTTCACTGAAGATCAAGCTCTCTTGAGTCAGGCGCCTTAGACCACTCGGCCATCCTGACAGCCAAAAGAGTGTGCAGGTCGGACTCTTCAGTCTGCACTTGTTGATTTTGCCGCTTGCAATGTTCCTATCAAAGTCACAGCTTTAAAGGCCCCACAATATAACATGGCCAAGAAAAAAAAAAAAAAACAGAACAAGAAACAATGCACATGCACGACCACCGAGGGATGCAGATAACTTTTTAGCGTCCTGCAATAGTAAAGCACGTTTTACACAGGTCACAAGTTTTTAAAGGTCATTTCTGTCTAAGTGTGCATTGAGAGAGACTGAGGTTTTAGGGAGCAAACACAAAAGCTGCTGCTGCCAAGTGTTTCTGCCCGGTCTCGAACCGGGGATCTTTCGCGTGTGAGGCGAATGTGATAACCACTACACTACAGAAACAAGCTTGCTGGTTTGACTGAAGGAGCACAGTTCCCCTCATATGTTTGCACGATTTCCTCTATACTTTATCAGCAGTTGCTCGGAATGCGAGGGGTAAGTGTGAAAATTGCAGCGGTGTCAGCCAGCATGCATACACTCAGACGTCCTGAAAAATCCCACAGCTGCGGGCAGAGACAGACAAATATCTGATGCCTAAATGCCAGGAAGGAGAGCCTGTGAAATCATCACACAGGGCGCACTGAGAGCAAGCAGGAAGGAAGCCAAGGCATTGTAATCCATTTTTCGCCTGAGGCAAAAAATATGTTTTGCGCAACAATGCTTCGAGTGGAATGAGAAATGTTGAGGGGTTGTGTATTTTGAGCAGGATTTGATTGTTTTCCGCTAAAATGGGCTCGTCCAGGATTTGAACCCGGGACCTCTCGCACCCTAAGCTAGAATCATACCCCTAGACCAACGAGCCTGGGCACAGAAAAGCAACGGCTCCGACCCTGCTCGGAGGGTTGGTGACAGAGAGTGGGAGACTACATCCCAAAGCAAGAAACTGCACATGGTGCTCTCTTCTGCAGTACGACTAGAGTCATTTGCATGGTCTTCATCGAACATGACATAAAAAGCCTCTATCCTTTAGACATTTTGGCCCAGATTTACAAGAAAATGACTAAGCGCGACGCTGTGCCAAATTTGCAAGCCCCACGCGCCGTCATTTTCAAAATGCAGGGAAGCGCCGTATTTATTAGAATACAGCGCACCCCTGTACTTCCCCCTGCATCAGCTCTAAATTAGCTGCTGAGCGCCAACGCAGCCGTTCTTGCACCATGGTACAAGGATGACTGCGTTGAGGGGGAAATTGTTTTTGTGCAGGAAGGGACACCTTCCTGCCCAAAAAAAAAATCTTCAATGGTGATTTGCTCTTACTTTTATGTGTGCTGCAGAATGCATCACACATAGAAAGAGCAAAAACAAGGAGAAATGAAAACATTTCTCCTCAGTGCGCCACTCTAACGACACCCCTGGGATGGCGTTGGATTTTGGTGCTGACGCAGATTTACGCCAACTCCTAAATCTGGAGCAGCATCAAAATGCTATGGTGTTGCTGTGGCACACTCCCAACAACACCCATTGCACGCCCCTTCCAGGGAACGCGCTGCGTGCTAAGGGGCCGTATTTACAAGGTGGTGTTAAGCCACAAAAAGTGGCTGAACGCCATCTTGTAAATACCGCGCAGTGCATAGTGCCACCGGGGCGTCACTAAAAGTGATGCTCCGGTGGCGATAGGGCCTTGTAAGTCTGGCACTTTATTTGCTCAAGGTGTGTGTTCTTGGTGAGGGCAGGAAAGCTATTTTCGCTCTCGTACCTTCCTTCCTTGGCTGGCTTGAATGCTGTAGGCTCAGGCTTCATTGCAAAGGTCAAACAGTGAGCAACTGACTGCCGTAAGCTGGCGCAACTCCTCTTGGTGAGCTGTGACAGATGCCCCAGGAGCGTAGTACCTCACGATGGTGAGGGATAGACACAGTCTCTTTTATCTCAGCTTGCCTGTCAGGTGAGGCAGGAAATGCAAATACTGTGAAAAAGCCCAGCGACTCGAACCAGGGACCTTTCGCATGTGAGGTGCGCATGATAACCACTACACTACACAAACAGACACACTTGCCGGCTTGCTTCATGTGGCTATGCATTGTACTGGAACCACCACACTATGGAAACAGACACACCTGCTTGCTTTATGTGGCTATGCATTGGACTGGGATGCAAGGATGAGGGCCAATGTTCATGACGCTCAAAGCTGAGCCTTCTGGAACACGATCTCTTCCCTTGGAAGAAAGGAACTGGGATCACTTTCATTCCAAGAGGTGATTTCAGAACTGGACCCGAAATTACCATGGAGAAGCACTGTGCATTTAATGTTCCTACGAGCACTGCTGCTCCAGCACAGAAAAGCAGTTGCAAAGAAATCTCGCATACCTTCATGATGCTGAACCGTCTCGACGCCAGTATAAAGCATGTATTGCATTGCAACATGACATCTTACAAGAGTGAAAAGCAGAAATACTCCTGTTTAAAACACAGACTGAACCTATAAAGGTAGGGGTTTGTCTGGGATTTGAACCGAGGTCCTCTCACACCCGAAGCGAGAATCATACCCCTATACCAACTAGACTGCCGCTGCATATTCATTTGAAACATCTTCTGAAGCGTCTTTCCGAAAAGCAGGGCCATTTGGAGGCTCTCTCTCTCTAAGCGTGCCATAGCAATTGATATTTTCTGTCAAGGATTTTTTGTTTGTCTCTAGCAAGGCAAGAGGTAGTCAAAATGCCCTGTGCCAGTGAGCTGAACTAGGTCACTGATGTGAAAAGCAGACCCTTTCTGGTAGTTGTAACCCGCTTCAAGTCATGGACCCTTGCACCTTAGACTTCCCAACCAGAAGCACTGAGGGGCCTGCTAGCTCTTGAGCCAGAGGAGCATGCCTCTTGGATTCAAGAACACTTGCTCGATCAGCGCTCGATCAGGCTTGATCAGGCGAGATTTATATTAGTGGCTCATAGGCCTGAAACACTCACCTGGGAGACGCAGGGTGGCTGATTTCCCGGAATGGCCCTTGATGGGGAAATCACCTCCTTTCCCCCGCCTCATTTCAGAATTGTGTGCTAGTCGCAAGACAGTGTTCAGGGGTTCATGGGTACTGCCTACTCCCAGCTGCCTCTCTGTCTTCTTCATGTAAATTGCAAGTCACGAGGAGGCACCATTGCCAATATGCTCCGCCCACCTAACCAAGAAACCTAGTTTGAGCTTGTCTGCCTGTGTTGTTGCAGGGGCAGTGTCTTCTTTGCCCAAAAGGTGGCAGGAGAGCCTCACTTCAAACGATAGAATCAACTGCTTAAGTAGAAACCAGCATGGTAGTTACTGTCATAAAGTGCAGCTCTAACAGAAGGTGTGCCTGAGACGCCCCTTCCAGTAATACACAGAATTTTGATTGAGGGCCCAGCCGATGGGTTGGTGGATTTCTCCTCAAATGCCACAGCAGCTTCCAAAGATAGTGGTGTGAGGAGCTGGCTCTGCAAGCAGAGCAAGATTTAAGGGAAGAAAATACACCTGTCAGAAGTGGGATTTGAACCCACGCCTCCATGAAGAGACCAGAAGGCTCAGCTTCACTGAAGATCAAGCTCTCTTGAGTCTGGCGCCTTAGACCACTCGGCCATCCTGACAGCCAAAACAGTGTGCAGGTCGGACTCTTCAGTCTGCACTTGTTGATTTTGCCGCTTGCAATGTTCCTATCAAAGTCACAGCTTTAAAGGCCCCACAATATAACATGGCCAAGAAAAAAAAAAAAAAACAGAACAAGAAACAATGCACATGCACGACCACCGAGGGATGCAGATAACTTTTTAGCGTCCTGCAATAGTAAAGCACGTTTTACACAGGTCACAAGTTTTTAAAGGTCATTTCTGTCTAAGTGTGCATTGAGAGAGACTGAGGTTTTAGGGAGCAAACACAAAAGCTGCAGCTGCCAAGTGTTTCTGCCCGGTCTCGAACCTGGGACCTTTCGCGTGTGAGGCAAACGTGATAACCACTACACTACAGTTGCTCGGAATGCGAGGGGTAAGTGTGAAAATTGCAGCGGTGTCAGCCAGCATGCATACACTCAGACGTCCTGAAAAATCCCACAGCTGCGGGCAGAGACAGACAAATATCTGATGCCTAATTGCCAGGAAGGAGAGCCTGTGAAATCATCACACAGGGCGCACTGAGAGCAAGCAGGAAGGAAGCCAAGGCATTGTAATCCATTTTTCGCCTGAGGCAAAAAATATGTTTTGCGCAACAATGCTTCGAGTGGAATGAGAAATGCTGAGGGGTTTTGAATTTTGAGCAGGATTTGATTGTTTTCCGCTAAAATGGGCTCGTCCGGAATTTGAACCCGGGACCTCTCGCACCCTAAGCAAGAATCATACCCCTAAACCAACGAGCCTGGGCACAGAAATGCAACGGCTCCGACCCTGCTCGGAGGGTTGGTGACAGAGAGTGGGAGACTACATCCCAAAGCAAGAAACTGCACATGGTGCTCTCTTCTGCAGTACGACTAGAGTCATTTGCATGGTCTTCATCGAACATGACATAAAAAGCCTCTATCCTTTAGACATTTTGGCCCAGATTTACAAGAAAATGACTAAGCGCGACGCTGTGCCAAATTTGCAAGCCCCACGCGCCGTCATTTTCAAAATGCAGGGAAGCGCCGTATTTAGTAGAATACAGCGCACCCCTGTGCTTCCCCCTGCGCCAGCTCTAAATTAGCTGCTGAGCGCCAACGCAGCCGTTCTTGCACCATGGTACAAGGATGACTGCGTTGAGGGGGAAATTGTTTTTGTGCAGGAAGGGACACCTTCCTGCCCAAAAAAAAAATCTTCAATGGTGATTTGCTCTTACTTCTATGTGTGCTGCAGAATGCATCACACATAGAAAGAGCAAAAACAAGGAGAAATGAAAACATTTCTCCTCAGTGCGCCACTCTAACGACACCCCTGGGATGGCGTTGGATTTTGGTGCTGACGCAGATTTACGCCAACTCCTAAATCTGGAGCAGCATCAAAATGCTATGGTGTTGCTGTGGCACACTCCCAACAACACCCATTGCACGCCCCTTCCAGGGAACGCGCTGCGTGCTAAGAGGCCGTATTTACAAGGTGGTGTTAAGCCACAAAAAGTGGCTGAACGCCATCTTGTAAATACCGCGCAGTGCATAGTGCCACCGGGGCGTCACTAAAAGTGATGCTCTGGTGGCGATAGGGCCTTGTAAGTCTGGCACTTTATTTGCTCAAGGTGTGTGTTCTTGGTGAGGGCAGGAAAGCTATTTTCGCTCTCGTACCTTCCTTCCTTGGCTGGCTTGAATGCTGTAGGCTCAGGCTTCATTGCAAAGGTCAAACAGTGAGCAACTGACTGCCGTAAGCTGGCACAACTCCTCTTGGTGAGCTGTGACAGATGCCCCAGGAGCGTAGTACCTCACGATGGTGAGGGATAGACACAGTCTCTTTTATCTCAGCTTGCCTGTCAGGTGAGGCAGGAAATGCAAATACTGTGAAAAAGCCCAGCGACTCGAACCAGGGACTTTTCGCATGTGAGGTGCGCATGATAACCACTACACTACACAAACAGACACACTTGCCGGCTTGCTTCATGTGGCTATGCATTGTACTGGAACCACCACACTATGGAAACAGACACACCTGCTTGCTTTATGTGGCTATGCATTGGACTGGGATGCAAGGATGAGGGCCAATGTTCATGACGCTCAAAGCTGAGCCTTCCGGAACACGATCTCTTCCCTTGGAAGAAAGGAACTGGGATCACTTTCATTCCAAGAGGTGATTTCAGAACTGGACCCGAAATTACCATGGAGAAGCACTGTGCATTTAATGTTCCTACGAGCACTGCTGCTCCAGCACAGAAAAGCAGTTGCAAAGAAATCTCGCATACCTTCATGATGCTGAACCGTCTCGACGCCAGTATAAAGCATGTATTGCATTGCAACATGACATCTTACAAGAGTGAAAAGCAGAAATACTCCTGTTTAAAACACAGACTTAACCTTTAAAGGTAGGGGTTTGTCTGGGATTTGAACCGAGGTCCTCTCACACCCGAAGCGAGAATCATACCCCTATACCAACTAGACTGCCGCTGCAGAGTCATTTGAAACATCTTCTGAAGCGTCTTTCCGAAAAGCAGGGCCATTTGGAGGCTCTCTCTCTCTAAGCGTGCCATAGCAATTGATGTTTTCTGTCAAGGATTTTTTGTTTGTCTCTAGCAAGGCAAGAGGTAGTCAAACTGCCCTGTGCCAGTGAGCTGAACTAGGGCACTGATGTGAAAAGCAGACCCTTTCTGGTAGTTGTAACCCGCTGCAAGTCATGGACCCTTGCACCTTAGACTTCCCAACCAGAAGCACTGAAGGGCCTGCTAGCTCTTGAGCCAGAGGAGCATGCCTCTTGGATTCAAGCACACTTGCTCGATCAGCGCTCGATCAGGCGAGATTTATATTAGTGGCTCATAGGCCTGAAACACTCACCTGGGAGACGCAGGGTGGCTGATTTCCCGGAATGACCCTTGATGGGGAAATCACCTCCTTTCCCCCGCCTCATTTCAGAATTGTGTGCTAGT
Source organism: Pleurodeles waltl (assembly GCF_031143425.1). NCBI lineage: Eukaryota > Metazoa > Chordata > Amphibia > Caudata > Salamandridae > Pleurodeles > Pleurodeles waltl. The sequence continues at coordinate 1,328,202 of NW_027150403.1, read as the reverse complement.
CGCAAGACAGTGTTCAGGGGTTCATGGGTACTGCCTACTCCCAGCTGCCTCTCTGTCTTCTTCATGTAAATTGCAAGTCACGAGGAGGCACCATTGCCAATATGCTCCGCCCACCTAACCAAGAAACCTAGTTTGAGCTTGTCTGCCTGTGTTGTTGCAGGGGCAGTGTCTTCTTTGCCCAAAAGGTGGCAGGAGAGCCTCACTTCAAACGATAGAATCAACTGCTTAAGTAGAAACCAGCATGGTAGTTACTGTCATAAAGTCCAGCTCTAACAGAAGGTCTGCCTGAGACGCCCCTTCCAGTAATACACAGAATTTTGATTGAGGGCCCAGCCGATGGGTTGGTGGATTTCTCCTCACATGCCACAGCAGCTTCCAAAGATAGTGGTGTGAGGAGCTGGCTCTGCAAGCAGAGCAAGATTTAAGGGAAGAAAATACACCTGTCAGAAGTGGGATTTGAACCCACGCCTCCATGAAGAGACCAGAAGGCTCAGCTTCACTGAAGATCAAGCTCTCTTGAGTCTGGCGCCTTAGACCACTCGGCCATCCTGACAGCCAAAACAGTGTGCAGGTCGGACTCTTCAGTCTGCACTTGTTGATTTTGCCGCTTGCAATGTTCCTATCAAAGTCACAGCTTTAAAGGCCCCACAATATAACATGGCCAAGAAAAAAAAAAAAAAACAGAACAAGAAACAATGCACATGCACGACCACCGAGGGATGCAGATAACTTTTTAGCGTCCTGCAATAGTAAAGCACGTTTTACACAGGTCACAAGTTTTTAAAGGTCATTTCTGTCTAAGTGTGCATTGAGAGAGACTGAGGTTTTAGGGAGCAAACACAAAAGCTGCTGCTGCCAAGTGTTTCTGCCCGGTCTCGAACCGGGGACCTTTCGCGTGTGAGGCAAACATGATAACCACTACACTACAGAAACAAGCTTGCTGGTTTGACTGAAGGAGCACAGTTCCCCTCATATGTTTGCACGATTTCCTCTATACTTTATCAGCAGTTGCTCGGAATGCGAGGGGTAAGTGTGAAAATTGCAGCGGTGTCAGCCAGCATGCATACACTCAGACGTCCTGAAAAATCCCACAGCTGCGGGCAGAGACAGACAAATATCTGATGCCTAATTGCCAGGAAGGAAAGCCTGTGAAATCATCACACAGGGCGCACTGAGAGCAAGCAGGAAGGAAGCCAAGGCATTGTAATCCATTTTTCGCCTGAGGCAAAAAATATGTTTTGCGCAACAATGCTTCGAGTAGAATGAGAAATGTTGAGGGGTTTTGTATTTTGAGCAGGATTTGATTGTTTTCCGCTAAAATGGGCTCGTCCGGGATTTGAACATGGGACCTCTCGCACCCTAAGCGAGAATCATACCCCTAGACCAACAAGCCTGGGCACAGAAATGCAACGGCTCCGACCCTGCTCGGAGGGTTGGTGACAGAGAGTGGGAGACTACATCCCAAAGCAAGAAACTGCACATGGTGCTCTCTTCTGCAGTACGACTAGAGTCATTTGCATGGCCTTCATCGAACATGACATAAAAAGCCTCTATCCTTTAGACATTTTGGCCCAGATTTACAAGAAAATGACTAAGCGCGACGCTGTGCCAAATTTGCAAGCCCCACGCGCCGTCATTTTCAAAATGCAGGGAAGCGCCGTATTTAGTAGAATACAGCGCACCCCTGTGCTTCCCCCTGCGCCAGCTCTAAATTAGCTGCTGAGCGCCAACGCAGCCGTTCTTGCACCATGGTACAAGGATGACTGCATTGAGGGGGAAATTGTTTTTGTGCAGGAAGGGACACCTTCCTGCCCAAAAAAAAAATCTTCAATGGTGATTTGCTCTTACTTCTATGTGTGCTGCAGAATGCATCACACATAGAAAGAGCAAAAACAAGGAGAAATTAAAACATTTCTCCTCAGTGCGCCACTCTAACGACACCCCTGGGATGGCGTTGGATTTTGGTGCTGACGCAGATTTACGCCAACTCCTAAATCTGGAGCAGCATCAAAATGCTATGGTGTTGCTGTGGCACACTCCCAACAACACCCATTGCACGCACCCTTCCAGGGAACGCGCTGCGTGCTAAGAGGCCGTATTTACAAGGTGGTGTTAAGCCACAAAAAGTGGCTGAACGCCATCTTGTAAATACCGCGCAGTGCATAGTGCCACCGGGGCGTCACTAAAAGTGATGCTCCGGTGGCGATAGGGCCTTGTAAGTCTGGCACTTTATTTGCTCAAGGTGTGTGTTCTTGGTGAGGGCAGGAAAGCTATTTTCGCTCTCGTACCTTCCTTCCTTGGCTGGCTTGAATGCTGTAGGCTCAGGCTTCATTGCAAAGGTCAAACAGTGAGCAACTGACTGCCGTAAGCTGGCACAACTCCTCTTGGTGAGCTGTGACAGATGCCCCAGGAGCGTAGTACCTCACGATGGTGAGGGATAGACACAGTCTCTTTTATCTCAGCTTGCCTGTCAGGTGAGGCAGGAAATGCAAATACTGTGAAAAAGCCCAGCGACTCGAACCAGGGACTTTTCGCATGTGAGGTGCGCATGATAACCACTACACTACACAAACAGACACACTTGCCGGCTTGCTTCATGTGGCTATGCATTGTACTGGAACCACCACACTATGGAAACAGACACACCTGCTTGCTTTATGTGGCTATGCATTGGACTGGGATGCAAGGATGAGGGCCAATGTTCATGACGCTCAAAGCTGAGCCTTCCGGAACACGATCTCTTCCCTTGGAAGAAAGGAACTGGGATCACTTTCATTCCAAGAGGTGATTTCAGAACTGGACCCGAAATTACCATGGAGAAGCACTGTGCATTTAATGTTCCTACGAGCACTGCTGCTCCAGCACAGAAAAGCAGTTGCAAAGAAATCTCGCATACCTTCATGATGCTGAACCGTCTCGACGCCAGTATAAAGCATGTATTGCATTGCAACATGACATCTTACAAGAGTGAAAAGCAGAAATACTCCTGTTTAAAACACAGACTGAACCTATAAAGGTAGGGGTTTGTCTGGGATTTGAACCGAGGTCCTCTCACACCCGAAGCTAGAATCATACCCCTATACCAACTAGACTGCCGCTGCATAGTCATTTGAAACATCTTCTGAAGCGTCTTTCCGAAAAACAGGGCCATTTGGAGGCTCTCTCTCTCTAAGCGTGCCATAGCAATTGATGTTTTCTGTCAAGGATTTTTTGTTTGTCTCTAGCAAGGCAAGAGGTAGTCAAAATGCCCTGTGCCAGTGAGCTGAACTAGAGCACTGATGTGAAAAGCAGACCCTTTCTGGTAGTTGTAACCCGCTGCAAGTCATGGACCCTTGCACCTTAGACTTCCCAACCAGAAGCACGGAAGGGCCTGCTAGCTCTTGAGCCAGAGGAGCATGCCTCTTGGATTCAAGCACACTTGCTCGATCAGCGCTCGATCAGGCGAGATTTATATTAGTGGCTCATAGGCCTGAAACACTCACCTGGGAGACGCAGGGTGGCTGATTTCCCGGAATGGCCCTTGATGGGGAAATCACCTCCTTTCCCCCGCCTCATTTCAGAATTGTGTGCTAGTCGCAAGACAGTGTTCAGGGGTTCATGGGTACTGCCTACTCCCAGCTGCCTCTCTGTCTTCTCCATGTAAATTGCAAGTCACGAGGAGGCACCATTGCCAATATGCTCCGCCCACCTAACCAAGAAACCTAGTTTGAGCTTGTCTGCCTGTGTTGTTGCAGGGGCAGTGCCTTCTTTGCCCAAAAGGTGGCAGGAGAGCCTCACTTCAAACGATAGAATCAACTGCTTAAGTAGAAACCAGCATGGTAGTTACTGTCATAAAGTGCAGCTCTAACAGAAGGTGTGCCTGAGACGCCCCTTCCAGTAATACACAGAATTTTGATTGAGGGCCCAGCCGATGGGTTGGTGGATTTCTCCTCACATGCCACAGCAGCTTCCAAAGATAGTGGTGTGAGGAGCTGGCTCTGCAAGCAGAGCAAGATTTAAGGGAAGAAAATACACCTGTCAGAAGTGGGATTTGAACCCACGCCTCCATGAAGAGACCAGAAGGCTCAGCTTCACTGAAGATCAAGCTCTCTTGAGTCTGGCGCCTTAGACCACTCGGCCATCCTGACAGCCAAAACAGTGTGCAGGTCGGACTCTTCAGTCTGCACTTGTTGATTTTGCCGCTTGCAATGTTCCTATCAAAGTCACAGCTTTAAAGGCCCCACAATATAACATGGCCAAGAAAAAAAAAAAAAAACAGAACAAGAAACAATGCACATGCACGACCACCGAGGAATGCAGATAACTTTTTAGCGTCCTGCAATAGTAAAGCACGTTTTACACAGGTCACAAGTTTTTAAAGGTCATTTCTGTCTAAGTGTGCATTGAGAGAGACTGAGGTTTTAGGGAGCAAACACAAAAGCTGCTGCTGCCAAGTGTTTCTGCCCGGTCTCGAACCTGGGACCTTTCGCGTGTGAGGCGAACGTGATAACCACTACACTACAGAAACAAGCTTGCTGGTTTGACTGAAGGAGCACAGTTCCCCTCATATGTTTGCACGATTTCCTCTATACTTTATCAGCAGTTGCTCGGAATGCGAGGGGTAAGTGTGAAAATTGCAGCGGTGTCAGCCAGCATGCATACACTCAGACGTCCTGAAAAATCCCACAGCTGCGGGCAGAGACAGACAAATATCTGATGCCTAATTGCCAGGAAGGAGAGCCTGTGAAATCATCACACAGGGCGCACTGAGAGCAAGCAGGAAGGAAGCCAAGGCATTGTAATCCATTTTTCGCCTGAGGCAAAAAATATGTTTTGCGCAACAATGCTTCGAGTGGAATGAGAAATGTTGAGGGGTTTTGTATTTTGAGCAGGATTTGATTGTTTTCCGCTAAAATGGGCTCGTCCGGGATTTGAACCTGGGACCTCTCGCACCCTAAGCGAGAATCATACCCCTAGACCAACGAGCCTGGGCACAGAAATGCAACGACTCCGACCCTGCTCGGAGGGTTGGTGACAGAGAGTGGGAGACTACATCCCAAAGCAAGAAACTGCACATGGTGCTCTCTTCTGCAGTACGACTAGAGTCATTTGCATGGTCTTCATCGAACATGACATAAAAAGCCTCTATCCTTTAGACATTTTGGCCCAGATTTACAAGAAAATGACTAAGCGCGACGCTGTGCCAAATTTGCAAGCCCCACGCGCCGTCATTTTCAAAATGCAGGGAAGCGCCGTATTTAGTAGAATACAGCGCACCCCTGTGCTTCCCCCTGCGCCAGCTCTAAATTAGCTGCTGAGCGCCAACGCAGCCGTTCTTGCACCATGGTACAAGGATGACTGCGTTGAGGGGGAAATTGTTTTTGTGCAGGAAGGGACACCTTCCTGCCCAAAAAAAAAATCTTCAATGGTGATTTGCTCTTACTTCTATGTGTGCTGCAGAATGCATCACACATAGAAAGAGCAAAAACAAGGAGAAATGAAAACATTTCTCCTCAGTGCGCCACTCTAACGACACCCCTGGGATGGCGTTGGATTTTGGTGCTGATGCAGATTTACGCCAACTCCTAAATCTGGAGCAGCATCAAAATGCTATGGTGTTGCTGTGGCACACTCCCAACAACACCCATTGCACGCACCCTTCCAGGGAACGCGCTGCGTGCTAAGAGGCCGTATTTACAAGGTGGTGTTAAGCCACAAAAAGTGGCTGAACGCCATCTTGTAAATACCGCGCAGTGCATAGTGCCACCGGGGCGTCACTAAAAGTGATGCTCCGGTGGCGATAGGGCCTTGTAAGTCTGGCACTTTATTTGCTCAAGGTGTGTGTTCTTGGTGAGGGCAGGAAAGCTATTTTCGCTCTCGTACCTTCCTTCCTTGGCTGGCTTGAATGCTGTAGGCTCAGGCTTCATTGCAAAGGTCAAACAGTGAGCAACTGACTGCCGTAAGCTGGCACAACTCCTCTTGGTGAGCTGTGACAGATGCCCCAGGAGCGTAGTACCTCACGATGGTGAGGGATAGACACAGTCTCTTTTATCTCAGCTTGCCTGTCAGGTGAGGCAGGAAATGCAAATACTGTGAAAAAGCCCAGCGACTCGAACCAGGGACTTTTCGCATGTGAGGTGCGCATGATAACCACTACACTACACAAACAGACACACTTGCCGGCTTGCTTCATGTGGCTATGCATTGTACTGGAACCACCACACTATGGAAACAGACACACCTGCTTGCTTTATGTGGCTATGCATTGGACTGGGATGCAAGGATGAGGGCCAATGTTCATGACGCTCAAAGCTGAGCCTTCCGGAACACGATCTCTTCCCTTGGAAGAAAGGAACTGGGATCACTTTCATTCCAAGAGGTGATTTCAGAACTGGACCCGAAATTACCATGGAGAAGCACTGTGCATTTAATGTTCCTACGAGCACTGCTGCTCCAGCACAGAAAAGCAGTTGCAAAGAAATCTCGCATACCTTCATGATGCTGAACCGTCTCGACGCCAGTATAAAGCATGTATTGCATTGCAACATGACATCTTACAAGAGTGAAAAGCAGAAATACTCCTGTTTAAAACACAGACTGAACCTTTAAAGGTAGGGGTTTGTCTGGGATTTGAACCGAGGTCCTCTCACACCCGAAGCGAGAATCATACCCCTATACCAACTAGACTGCCGCTGCAGAGTCATTTGAAACATCTTCTGAAGCGTCTTTCCGAAAAGCAGGGCCATTTGGAGGCTCTCTCTCTCTAAGCGTGCCATAGCAATTGATGTTTTCTGTCAAGGATTTTTTGTTTGTCTCTAGCAAGGCAAGAGGTAGTCAAACTGCCCTGTGCCAGTGAGCTGAACTAGGGCACTGATGTGAAAAGCAGACCC